>NC_083323.1:61985151-62634177 GCF_963455315.2 Globicephala melas | reverse complement strand
GGGATTTGCAGAGGGGACAAAACGTACCGCTGGGCTTCCCTAGTGGGGCAGTGGTTAAGAATCCGCCTGCCAATGCAGGGGACACGGGTTCAAGCCCCGGTCTGGGAAGTTCCCACATGCCGGGGAGCAACAAAGCCCATGCTCCACAACTACTGAGCCTGCGCTCTAGAGCCCGCGAGCCCCAACTACTGAGCCCGTGTGCTACAACTACTGAAGCCCACATGCCTACAGCCCGTGCTCCACAACAAAGAGAAGCCACGGCAATGAGAAGCCTGCACACCTCCACAAAGAGTAGCCCCCGCTCGCCACAACTAGAGAAAGGCCGCGCGCAGCAACGAAGACCCAAAGCAGCCAAAAAAAAAAAAAAAAACCAACAAAACCAACGTACCTCTATTTTATAACAGAAATCAAGGGAAGATAGAAATTTGCTTATAAAATAAAGGTTCTTGTAAAAATAATATCTTGTATTTTGGGGGGCATAATTATTTCAAAAGGTATTTTCACAACTAGTATCTCATTTATCTCGAAATCCTCATGGCAAAATTCCTTTTTTACAGATGGAGAAACAGACACAAAAATAACAGTTAAAAGCCAGCAAGAGTTACTGAGACTCCAAACCTCAGGTTCCTCCCTCTGCCCCCAAATACTATCAGCTGCCTCCTCCTAGAGATCTTAATCACAATCTCTTCCACCCATTTCTCCTTATTTCCACCTTCACAATCACCACTCCAGTTGGGGCTCCCCATTGCCTCTTTCCTGAGCTATGGCAACCATGTCCTAATCAACCTCCCAGCCTCCACTTCTGATGCAGCCTCCACCTCTGCCAGGGTAACCTTCAAAAAGCACGGTTCTGATTAAACCACTTCCCCTTACTCTTATTCCCCTCACACTCCACACCCTCTTGTCTCCACTCAGGTGGCTCCCCTGACCCTAAATGCCTTCTTTCATGTCTGTCTGTTGGGATCCTACCCTATACCTAATCTAAGGCTCAACTCAAACCCTACTTTTTTCCATAAAGCCATTATTTGCTGAGTGAACCTGAATTTTAAGATCTCTTATTCAATACTCCTCCCCACTAGACTCCAAAGCAATCCATCTTCTGAGATGATGTGACCTCAAAGAGAAGCCTAATTAGTATGCCATCATGGTTATTGAGTTGGTACCAGACGATAGGGTCATGCAACAGCTATTAGAGAGAGAAAAATAGAATATTGTTTTGAAAGACCTGTAAGTAGATGAGAGCTATCAAAAACATGAATCAAATTAAAGAAAATATTGAATGGCACAAGCAAGACACCATTACTAAGTACTATGGAGATTGTTTTCTTTTTAAGTTTAAGACACAGTTCTTGCATTACTTTTGTACCAATGAGACTGACTTAACAGCAACACCCGCTAAATTAGGTATACATGAAAACCTGAAATAGGAGAGCATGGTAACACAAAGAAAAGCTGGTAAAGAAAAATTCCCTTACATCACTTAGGTCAGTGCTATCAGCCCCACCTTTCTTTCTCACTAATCTACTTCCCAGAAGACTACTGTGTCACCACCTTTTTCTTCCCAGCTCTCCACCCAACCTTAACCCTTTATTACTAAGCATCAAATAGGTAGGTGAAAGCAGATGAACTGTCCCTCCTTCAAAAAGAAACTGTCATTTTTCTCCTCTTCAATTGAAAATGTTTTATAGAACACAGGGAAAACCCAGGATAAAAAATGTAGACAACTACTACTCTGAAGAAAAAAGGCAACATCCTTAGAAATTCAGTAGATTTTGCCCAGTTTGTGATAAGAAAATAGAACTGACGACTAATGCCAACTATGTAGTGAAAAGAGAACCCTGATAATGAAAAAAGTCTGGGTAAAACCCATTTAAAAACAACTACAGAAAAATAAGTGACCATTTAGAATGAGTGTCCATTAAGCTTTGACCATAGATAAGTGACCATCATTTTCTTTTTAGATAACTCAAGTGAAAAACAATTTTAGGATTGGAATACACTTTGGCTTTGCAGAAAACCGAAATCTGAAATCTGTTTTTTCTCTTCACACGGGCCAGCTCAGAATGACTTACGGACTTCATTTCCTTCACTGAGAATCTCCATCCGGCGTACAAGCTGCTCAAACAGATTCCGCATATTCAGCATCAAAGTATCCATCTTTCTGCCAAGAAATCAAATATACATTAGGGGTCCTGCCATCTCCCCCAGACAAAAGATTCAGGAGCAATCCAGTACAGTGATCAGTGACTAACATCTGGACTCTTCCATGTGTAGCTACCACTATGAGAATCTCGAGCTGACAACTGATGTTTTTTGTAATCCTTATTATAAAAACAAAGTTGGAATGTTTAAGACTCATTTGAAAATTACAAACGCATTTCAGTCCCCTGAATATAACACCCCTTCCTGCCTACTTCTTTTCCTCCACTCTGCAATCACTCTGGAGCTGAGAAGCAATTAGGGACAAGTATGTCAGTTGATTGCTAGGTGACCAACTACTTAGTCAAGCCTATCAATATAACATTTTTGCCACTTTAATCCTGCTGCACTTTGGAGACCTTCCATGTAACTTAAAAGGTTTATTTTTAATTTCATCTTTAGCTAGTACCCCTGTTGCAACTGTCTTTTAAAACGCAGTACATGGTCAGCACATTTCCTACCAACAGCGCAGATGACGTCACACAAGTGATTAAGTGGGGAAATTGCCAGCTCAGCAGCTCAAGAATTATTTCTGTAATGCAGGGCTCTCTGCTGGACTGCGTGCAGGGACTATGTCTAATAAATTTATACTAAGTATAGGCAAAGGATTATGTTGTACCATATTCTGGCATCAAGGAGACAATACACCACCTTCACAGTTAGAAGGGCAAAGGAAAAATCATTTGCTACTGTGTTCTGTAATAGTGAATTTCAGGCTTCATATTCCCCCCCGCAAAGACTTGCTGATATTACATTAAAAATGGTGTCCTTACAGGCAGTTCTATTCCAAATAGACTTTAACTGGGAACACTTTAAGGAACTAAGATCTTCAAAAAAGGAAGAAATCAGTGGGATTTTATGAAAATTATCAAGGAAATGAAATTAAAAAATCAAGTTTCATTTGAAAATTGAATGTTCTCAGAAACACCATTAAAGGATTCTTCTTATGTTTCTCCTAATCACCCCTTCAACATTCTAGTCCAGGCCCTTTTTTCATGCATCTAAATAAAATTTTAAGAACTCTTTTACGAAGGTTTAGTGATTTTACAATGTTTGTAAGATTGTACCATAAGCTATGAGGGCAAGAAAGGGCAGAAAAAACACAAAGGAAAAAGGAATATATAAACATAAAGATATTTTCTATTAAATGCTATAGACTTATTCATCTGTACTTGTATGATGGTTGCTCTAATAGCAAAAAAGCTTTCAATTCCAAGCTTGGATGCAATATATACATGAATCAGGGCTGGAAACCAAGATTTTCAAATGGCAATGTATCTGTTCCAAGCTACATAATCACGGCAAGCTGCTAAGCAACCAGACCAACAAATTTATTACAAAGCTCTTCCTCTAAACTAAGAACAAAACTAAAAGAATAGCATTAAAACTGGTAGGAAGAGATGTGGAAGTCATGGAGATGCCCATGGGTTTTAACAATATGACAAAAAAGGCAAATACTTCTAAGTGCTACAGGACAGAAAACAGGGGCAGGGCATTCAGTAGCCTATTCAAATGATGATTTCCTTTAGCTCCCAATAAAAATGAAAGACAGTGATCAGTTTTGTTTTTGTTTTTTTTTAAACATTTATTGCATCCAGCATATTTTGGGGGGGCCGCACCTTGCAGCATGCAGCATCTTAGTTCCCCAACCAGGGATTGAACCCGAGCCCCCTGCAGTGGAAGCGCAGTGTCCTAACCACTGGACCACCAGGGAATTCCCAGTGATCAATTTTTTTATTTTTATTTTTTTGGCTGTGTTGGGTCTTTGTTGCTGCGCGCGGGCTTTCTCTAGTTGTGGCCAGTGGGGGCTACTCTTCATGTGGTGCACGGGCTTCTTATTGTGGTGGCTTCTCTTGTTGTGGAGCATGGGCTCTAGGCATGTGGGCTTCAGTAGTTGTGGCGCATGGGCTCAGTAGTTGTGGCTCTCATGCTCTAGAGTGCAGGCTCAGTAGTTGTGGCTCACGGGCTTAGTTGCCCTGTGGCACGTGGGATCTTCCCAGACCAGGGCTCAAACCCGTGCCCCCTGCAGTAGCAGGCAGATTCTTAACCACTGAGCCACCAGGCAAGTCCCCCCAGTGATCAGTTTTAATATGGGGTATTATTGGTTTCTATCATCTCTGCACTCATCTGTATATTCTGAGACTATAAGACAGTGAGCTCAGTACATAGGGAAACTTTTATCTGTCCAGGAATGCAGAAAAGGAAAATGTGACAGTGCAACTAGGGTACTGAAAACTGGTTATTTTAAAAAAAAAGAAAGAAGGGACTTCCCTGGATGGCGCAGTGGTTGAGAACCCGTCTGCCAATGCAGGGGACACGGGTTCGAGCCCTGGTCCAGGAAGATCCCATGTGCCACAGAGCAGCTAAGCCTGTGCGCCACGACTGCTGAGCCTGCGCCCTGGAGCCCGCAAGCCACAGCTGCTGAGGCCCGCATATGCCTGGAGCCCGTGCTCTGCAACAGGAGAAGCCACCACAATGAGAAGCCCGCGCACCGCAGCAGAAGTGGCCCCCGCTCGCAGCAGCTGGAGGGCCCGCGCGCAGCAACAGAGACCCAACACAGCCAAAAAAAAAAAAAAAAATATATATATATATATATATACACACACACACACACACATATATAAATGGCACTACCCTTAAACACACACACACACACAAAAAAAAATTCAGAGGGTTTTTATGTCTTAAATGACAATACAACAACCTGATTCCTTGTCTCCTTTAAGAGAAATCCCTCATTTTCTCAAGTTCCTCTATTCTTCTTTCCTATTTTCTTTGTGCATACCACTCCCTAGAGTGAGTGCTGTGGGGAGGTACTTTCTTGAAAACACAACCTGATTCCTGAAAAGACTATAGACACAGAGTACCTACCTGTGGACATCTCACCATAGTAACTATTATCTCATAGAACTACGTCGATCTACATTGTTCTCCTATCATGATGCCTAGTACCTAGGAGAGAGCTGTTTGACTAAACATATCAAACTATCCCACCTTAGTCATTACATCTCTACAGACAACTCATCCATTTCTCTCTCCAGCCCTCAGCTCTCTCCTAAGTCAATCTTGTAACTCTCAATTTGTTTTGGATGCCCTGGATGTTGAGCTCGATTTTGAGACATCATTCTAGCCTTCCCCCACACGTCATCAACTACTTTACCCAATGACCTACGATACTCCCTCTCCTACCGACACCCAACTTTGATTTCCTTATTTTTATCATTCTCCCAGTCACTCAGTTCCAAACCTCAGAGTCACCTTAAGTTACTCCCCTTCCTACAAGTATAATCACCAAACTCTGTGGATTCTTCTCTCATGTGTGTCATACCCAGCCCATCATCACTTGCAGGTCATTAACATTCACTTCAACTGGCCTCCCTGGCCCCAGTCTTTCCCCAACTACTTTGCTCAATTGGCACTCAGACACCTTATACTCTAATTTAACTTTACCATGTTTCTATCCTATGTCCCAGCTAAACTGTAGATTTGAGAGGAGAAACCTTACATTTGGCACCGCTGTATTGCACAAAGACTCAGTACTTTTAAAAAATACTTGATAAATCGAAGTCAGAGAACAAACACATGAACGAACACACACACACACAGACACACACACACACAGACACACACACGCCCCCCCCCATGATTCTGTCAAAAGAATTTCCATTGTACCTGAACATCACGTTTAATATAGATGAAAACAGAACAGTTAAAAGAAAGGTGAGGGGGCAGAAGCCCTAGGATATAATTTTAGTTCCTCTATTTACCCGTTGTATAACCTTGCGTAAGTCACTTAAATTCTGAGAAACATCTATAAATGGGAACGATAATACTTGTCCTATTTACCTCAGAGAATATTACAAATTAATGTAGGTAAAAGTTTTATACCGTATAAATTGAACCTCATTATAAGAATATAGGGTATTGGACTTCCCTGGTGGCGCAGTGGTTAAGAATCCACCTGCCAATGCAGGGGACACGGGTTCAAGCCCTGGTCCAGGAAGATCCCACATGCCGCGCAGCAACTAAGCCATGCGTCACAAGTACTGAAGCCTGCGCTCTAGAACCCGCAAGCCACAACGACTGAGCCCACGTGCCACAACTACTGGAGCCCGCGCGCCTAGAGCCCGTGCCCTGCAACAAGCCACCGCAATGAGAAGCCTGAGCACCACAATGAAGAGTAGCCCCCACTCACCACAACTAGAGAAAGCCTGTGCACAGCAACGAGGACCCAACGCAGCCAAAATTAATTAATTAAAAAAAAGAATATAGGGTATTATAGTGGGTATACATTTTTTGCTTTTGTTTTGGTCTGATTGTTGTTATTTACATCCCAGAACAGTGATTACCAAATCATAGCTGGAACCCAGATCAAAAAGAAGGGAGGAGATAGCAAAACTTGACCTTGTCTAGGCTCTTAAACAAGCTCTTCTACATGAAGCTCATAGCATCTGAGAAGAGTTAATTTTTCCTCTAACATAGATTTACTTTGGGCAATCCAAAAACAGCACTAGAAAATATAATCCTCTTCTCTTTATATGCTAAGGGACCATGCATTTTTATTAACGTGCTACAGAAGTGATTCTCAGGAATTATTTATAGATGCCAAAAATATCTTTCTGTATCAGTACTAACTCTGATATCTCAGCCAAATTGTAGCTTGAAAAGCTAAAATTGACTCATCCTATTCAATGTCAATTGAAAATGGCCTTAATTTTCCTGCTGGGTCACATTTTTTACCCTCATGAATACTTCTTTATTTCCCCCCCTTTATTATTTAGCTCATAGCTAGGAGATACACTAATGTGAAAGGAAACAAAAACAAAGTCATATTGCAGTACATTGCTTTGCAGCTGTAAAACAGATGTCACTTTTTCACTACAGAGGCGGCTGCCTTTCGGGAAAGCTGAAATGATCCTTGTGTGTAGCAAGGAAATCAGTTTGTTGAGTGCTTTAAACAAAAAGGTGCTAGAGAATCTCAGCTGTTATTGATGAGAAGCCCCAGAGGTGGAGAAGTCACTGTGTTACAGATTCCCAATCTGTGAGTATCCCTAAGGGAGCAATTTGGCATCACCAGGAAAGAGTCTCAGCTTGATGTGATTGCTTTGAGTCCCCAATTTAATTTCAATCACCAGCCAAGAGAACAGAGATCATCCTTCAGAATAACAGACTATTACAGATCTTACTGCAGAGTATCCTGGGAAAAGTCTCTAGCCTCTTCTTCCTCCCCTTACAAACAACATTATTAAGAGACCTATACATCAGGCTTTAGATGCATTGAGGGTGTTAAATTCTGTCACACAAAGCAGTGCGTTTTTCAGGGAAGAGTTTTAATGAAAAACATTCTCACAAACATTACTAAATCTGGAGAGTCCCAAGAAATCAACAATACAGGTTCTCTGTTCTCTGCTGCCAAGAAAAAACATTCCCTAAGACTGTCTCAACACTACAGGATTCTTTCAAATGAAAGCATTTCGGAATAATTCTTTTTCCCAAATGTCCAGCTTCTGCTTCACCATATCAAAGCCTCTATTCAACTGGCAGGCAGAAGGAATATCTTGAAACCGAATGTTCTCATGAGCAAGTCAATTGCAGAAAGAGTAAATAGAACATTCTCAGTCCAACATGAATGAAGATTAAAGTACGGAATGGGAGGGAATTCCCCAGCAGTCCAGTGGTTAGGGCTCTGCACTTTCACTGCCAAGGGCCTGGTTCGATCCCTGGTCGGGGAACTAAGATCCCACAAACCCCTGCAGCATGGCCCAAAAAACAAAACGAAACAAAACAAAAAAACGAAATGGGACAAGTTGAATTACTATTTTTCAGAAAATGATTACCAGTTCGTTATACTAAGTTCTCCTCTCATTTTTTCTTCTGTGAATTCCTTCCATTCCAAACTGTTCCATTCCTCAGGGTCTAGTATAAGTCTTACCAACTCACTAAAGCATTCCCTAACCATTTTAGTCCAAAATAACCTCTTTATTATCTATAACACTCATTTGGTAGATATAAAACACTGCCTCATACTGTTAATTTTCTATGTTCAAAAAAAAAAGGACATCCCTGGTGGTCCAGTGGTTAAGACTCCGGGCTTCTACTGCAAAGGGTGAAGTTCGATCCCTGGCAGGGGAACTATGATCCCCGCATGCTGCAAGGTGTGGCCAAAAATTTTAAAAAAAGAAAAAGAAAAAAAAAGTTATTTAATGGTGAAACTAAAACCTCACCACCCTAAACAACTATATGCACCTCCCTATCTAATCTTTGCCCATTATGCACCCATATTTCATCGAATTGCAATCATAGATTTATATATAATTTTGTGTTTTACTTTTTTTAAATCATGTTTCCATTAAGTTACAAAAAGTTCATGAACATTTATTTAACTGTTCTCCTCCTTGGACATTTAGGTAATTTCGTTTTTCTGTTACATCTACTTAGAACCTCTCACATGGTCACTCCCTCACTTCCTTCAGGTATTTATTCAAATGTCATTGCCTCTTACAGATGGCCGATAGGCACATGGAAAGATGCTCAACATCGCTAATTATTAGAGAAATGCAAATCAAAACTACAACGAGGGGCCTTCCTGGCGCAGTGGTTGAGAGTCCACCTGCCGATGCAGGGGACACGGGTTCGTGCCCCGGTTCGGGAAGATCCCACATGCCGCGGAGCGGCTGGGCCCATGAGCCATGGCCGCTGAGCCTGCGCATCCGGAGCCTGTGCTCTGCAATGGGAGAGGCCACAACAGTGGGGGCCCACGTACCACCAAAAAAAAAAAAAAGTCTGCAAATAAATGCTAGAGAGGCTGTGGAGAAAAGGGAACCCTCCTACACTGTTGGTAGGAATGTAAATTGGTGCAGCCACTATGGAAAACAGTACGGAGGTTCCTTAAAAAACTCAAAATAGAGCTACCAAATGATCCTGCAATCCCACTCCTGGGCATATATGTGGAGAAAACTATGATTTGAAAAGATACATGCACCCCAATGTTCACAGCAGCACTATTTACAATAGCCAAGACATGGAAACAACCTAAATTTCCATTGACAGAAGAATGGATAAAGAAGATGTGGGGCTTCCCTGGTGGCACAGTGGTTGAGAGTCTGCCTGCCGATTCAGGGGACATGGGTTCGTGCCCCAGTCCGGGAAGATCCCACATGCCGCAGAGCGGCTGGGCCCGTGAGCCATGGCCACTGAGCCTGCGCGTCCGGAGCCTGTGCTCCGCAAGGGGAGAGGCCACAACAGTGAGAGGCCCGCGTACCACAAAAAAAAAAAAAAAAAAAAAAGATGTGGTGTATATATACACAAATAGAATACTACTCAGCTATAAAAAAGAATGAAACAATGCCATCTGCAGCAACATGGATGGACCTAGAGATTATAAAAAGTGAAGTAAGTCAGAAAGAGAAAAGACAAATATCATATGATATCTATATGTGGAATCTAAAATATGGCACAAATGAACTTATTTACGAAACAGAAACAGACTTAGACACAGAAAACAAACTTATGGTTACCAAAGGGGAAAGGGGGTGGGATAAATTATGAGTTTGGGATTAGCAGAATCAAACTACTATATATAAAACAGATAAAACAACAAGGTTCTACTGTATAGCACAGGGAACTAGATTCAGTAAACTATAATGGAGAAGAATATGAAAAACAATATATATATAAAACTGAATCACTTTGCTGTACACCAGAAACTAATACAACATTGTAAATCAACTACACTTCAATTTTTAAAAAAGTCATTGTGTCATTCTTAACCACACTATTTTAAATTGCATCTTTCCCCCCAACACTTCTCTGCTTTATTTTGCTCAAAAGCACTCATCTCCATCTAACGTACTTATATATTAACTTACTTATTTTGTTTATTGTCTGTCTCCCCAATAGTTTAAGTTCCAAGAAGGCAGAGATTTTTGTTTGTTCATCGCTGAGCCCCTGGTGCCTAGAACAGTGCCTGACACTTGGCAAATGATTACTAAATATTCACCGAATAAATAAATTGAACATCACCGAGGACAGTGTTTTTCTTCAGGTGGCCGTGTGCCTTAAAATGGATTTCCAAGGCTGGGATTACCAAGTCAGAGGATGAAAACCTCTTATGACTCTTGATAAACAGTGCCAAAATATTTTCTAAAAGGGCTGTACTGATGTACAGTACTCTCCACAGTGTAAAGGCCTACTAAAGGTAACACAATCTGTTACCTTTCTAAGTTCTATTAACCCAAATAAACTGCAAGCTCCTTTAAAGCCAAGTAAGATTGTCTTGTACTTACATTTTGCACTTAATAAGTGCCTGTTGAATGCTTAAGCTATAGGAAAAGCGTCTTCTCTGAACACTTTCAATAACTCGAAAAGCTCACCTTCCACATTGAAGAGTATGATGACGTTTCTTTAAAAGAAAGAAAAAGAAAAAAAAGCTTATCTTCCCACCCACCCCACGTTCCTATGCACACCCTCTGCCGAGGAATGAAATCCTGAAGAGGGATGTATGTGAAATGGCCTCGTTGTTACCAAGGCTGGGATTTAGGACGGGAAGGGCAAGATGTCATTGCCTACCTAGACACACACAGCCCACTAGGGAGAGGGGCACCACTCGGAGCCGCGCCGGCCTCTCAAACACCAGGGCTTGCTTTTTCCTTCGAAAAAGTCTTGCTCCTCTGTGGAGAACGGTGGTGTTAGCCCACCCACTCCCTAACTCTGTCTTTAGGTGAGAGCCACTTCTTTGGGGTGGCTCCTGCCTTGTTCAAGCCACCATCTCAAAGAGAGGCCCCCGGCTTTCCACAAAACACGGCGCCAAGAAAGAAGCCACCCACTTCCCAGCCATCGCCCCCTCAGGCCGCCCGCGCCCCCGGCCCATGGAGAGCCTTCAAAGGAGGGGCTGTAGGTGCCGGCCTCCACCACAACCCGCGAGCGGGCCACGGCTTCACAACCGCGGACGCCTGCGTCCCACCACAAACCCAGCGCCAGAACCACCTTTTCTCGCAACTCCCAGCACCCACTTGGCCGGGTCCCCCGGGTCCCACCTGGGCGGCCTTCCACTTCCCTCCGCGCCTCACCCAACGGCAGAGAAGCTCCTCGCCGCCAGCTCGTGTTTGAAATCCGGCACCAACCAATCACAGAGAAATTTATTCCTCCCGCGCTGTCCCCCTACGTTGCGCCGCACGCGTCGGGGCCACGAGGAGGGGGGGCGGGGACAAGGCTGGGCATGCGCGTTCTGATAGAGCGAAGCCAAAGGCAGCCATCTTGACTAAGGTCAACCGTTTTTTTTGGTTGTTGTTGTTGTTGTTTCCCCCTTCCCCTCACCCCCCCGGAGCCCTTTCCTGAAGCCATTCACGATACCATGTTGACTAAGGGCAAGTGATACTTCTTGAGTGCAAATTATTCTTGGCCTTACTGTTTTCTCCAGACTGAGAAATAGGACTTTTGGAAACTGTTAACTGAACAGTGTCTCATCTCTCGATTGAATAGGAAGAATTCCGGAAGGAGATAGAACAGCAGTCATTTACAACCATATATGCTGAGCTGTACACTGCCTTCATTCATTCCTGCATTCCAGGTTTTCATTTGACACACATTTATTAATTGCACCAAATTTGTAACAAGGACTCTCCTAGGAACTGGAAAAATAAAGATGACATGATATCTGCTTTCCAGTAGCTACACATCGGGAAAACAAAAATAAATATAAAATGAAAGTGCCATGATTTCATTTAATAAACGTTCATTTAGAACTTGGCATAGTGCTAACACGGGGCTTTCATACTTTCTTTTAATCCAAATCCACATTGAGAAACAGATTTTACATTACAACCACGTAGTACAGAACTCTGCTTATCCTTACTCCATGAATGTATTCTGAACTATTTTTTTCCTATTCTCTTACCACCACCCCTGCCATGTTGGTTGTCCCTACCTCATTGAATTTATTAATGATTAGCTACCTGCAACTTGAAAAAAATACTGGCTAATGCATGCAAGAAGCAGTGTGGTTTAAAGGGAAGATCACAGGTTTTATAACCAGAAAACTTGACTCCATTTAAACAAATACTGTGGAGCACTTTTGTGCCTCCGCATACTGCTGAACCAGCCGCATCATCACTTTTTAACCCTTCTGTACTTCAATTCCTCCAGCTATAAAACAGAAATAACAGTATCAATCCTATCTCACAGGCTTATTCCTAGATCAAACAGGAGAGTATGTGGAACACTATCAAAGTTTACACTTTGTAAACTGTAATAAAGATTTTTATTATTAGGAAAGAGATGAAGAAATATTAACTGTACACATATTATCCCATTTATTCCTTCCCACAACCCTTCAACGTCAGGAGATCTCATTTAGTTGATTGCATTAGCCTCTGCCTCCTACACCTATAATACAGTTAAACATATACAAGAACAGAATATGTGTAAAGTGCTTTAGAAGCACAGATGAGGAAGCAATTAATCCTATCAGGGGGGCGGGAGTGTTAGAAAAGCCTACAGAGACTTGTTATCTGAACTTGGACTTGAAGTATGAATAGGAATTTACCTGATAGAAAGGAGAGGCAATTCCTGCCAATGTGACCTCTCAGAAATGAGTCACAAGTATATATAATAAATACACAAGCAAAGGATTTGTGAAGGTTTAGTGCTGTGAAGGAATATTTACCTTAACATGCAGGTAACTTTGGGGGTTCAGTGGGTGTGACACCTCTTGTGCAGCTTGGGCCTGAGGAGGGGAAGAAGCTAGCAAAGAACGACCAGACTAGGAAAGGATGGGACTTTATCCTGTAATTGACAAAATGACAAGACAATGGGGCCTGGGTTGACTCCGACTATGTTTGCATTTTACATAGGTCGTACCCGCAAACGGCATGGAGGATTGTCTGGAGAGGGGAAAATCTGAAGGTAGAAAGACTCTTGCTTCATTGTTAGGGAGAGGACCTGAGCTGAATCAGGCCAGTGGCAGCGGGGATGGAAAGGAGGGGACGGGTGGGAAAGACATTCATGAAATCAAATGAATTTATTAAATGATTGGATCTAGCGATTGAAGGAGAGAAGGGGGTATAAAATGACTCAGCTTTCTCCCCCTCCCTTTCACCCCTTATCCAATTACTTAGCGCAGCTCTTAAGTATCTCTTGTATGTACCCACTTTACTTCTTCCTACCTTCACCACCCTAATCCAATTCAGTGGCCAAGCCATCAGTGAATCTGTTTACCCCTCACTTGCATTCTTTACACCCTGAATGATCTTTTTTTTATTTTAATTTTTTAATATTTATTTTATTTATTTGTTTGGTTGCATGGGTCTTAGTTGTGGCATGCATGTGGGATCTAGTTCCCTGACCAGGGATTGAACCCGAGCCCCCTGCATTGGGAGTGAGGAGTCTTACCCACTGTGTCACCAGGGAAGTCCCCCGAATGATCTGTTAAAAATGCAATTCTAATCATGCCTCTCTTTTGTTTAACACCATTAATGACTTCAACTTCCTCCTCAGTAAAGACCAAAATCCTTAATAAGGCTCTCCTAACCTGGCCCTGGCTTGCCCCTAGAGCTGCATTTCCTGACCCTCTGGCGTTTGCAGTTCCTCTTCCCCACCCTTACAGCCTCTTTACCTGGCTAAATTCTACTCAGCCTTTTGGGCAGCTGAGAAGTTTTCTGCCTTGCTCAGGGAGGTCTCTGAGGCCTAGAGCCATGCTTTTGCTACAAGCTTCCCCATCATCCTCTTCCTCCCGTCACACATGTCAGCTCATCTGTTTCATCTTCCTCGTTCTTCTAGTCACCAGCTATATGGCCTTTCAGAAGTCATCTGTGCCTTTGCTCACTCGTCTATAAATGTAAATCATAATAATACCTATTTCATAGAGTTGTTGAGAGGAATAAGTGAGATATCCATGTAAAGCGGTTGGCACACAGGACTTCCCTCGTGGTGCAGTGGTTAAGAATCCGCCTGCCAATGCAGGGGATACAGGTTCGAGCTCTGGTCCAAGAAGATCCCACATGCCACGGAGCAACTAAGCCCGTGCACCACAACCACTGAGCCTGCGCTCTAGAGCCCGGGAGCCACAACTACTAAGCCTACGCACCACAACTGTTGAAGCCCATGCGCCTAGAGCCTGTGCTCTGCCACAAGAGAAGCCTGACCACAACGAGAAGTCCAAGCACCACAAGGAAGAGTAGCCCACACTCCCAGCAACTAGAGAAAGCCGGCAGGCGGCAACAAAGACCCAAACGCAGCCAAAAATAGGTTAAAAAAAAAAAAGTTCGCACAGTTCCTGGCACAGAGTAAGTGCTCCGTAAATATTCCTGATTTTCCCTACTAGACTGTAAACTTCCAGAGAACAGAGATGGTACTCCTCTCATTTACTGCTATCATCTCTTGCTTTTGCAGCTCCAATAAATAGTCCTTTGGGTGAGCGGAGGTGAGTTCAATAGGACGGTGGAAGCATTCCACTCCATCACCCAAATTCTGTCCCAAATGATGGATGAGGGTTGGTGACACTGCCCCCCCCCAATTCCTCCCTCCATCCAAAGCACCACCACACCCCTCCCATTCCACTCAACCCCCTTCCCTGCTGCACCAGCCCGGTGAGAAGCACAGGAAAGGTGGGGGGGGCGGGGGCGGGGGGGTCTTAAACCTCTTTCTTCCCAAACTATACTCTGGGTAGAGAGGCATCCTGGGGCTGCACCTGTAACGGAAAAAGCATGAGAACTGATGCCAGAAAGCATGGATTCGATTCCAGCTCGGCCACCTATTAGACACGAGATGTTGGCTGGTTTTTTAATCCCTAGCATTGGGAGAGCCCCACGCACCGGATGGTTCAGGGATGCCAGCGAGATAACGATTGTAAACGGCCCTCTATCAGCCGGAACGCGCCGTCGGAGGATGCGTTAGCACCGCTGCGCCCGCCCTCGCCGCCGCACGAGGCAGAACCCTCACCCCACTCCGGCGCGCGGGAGCAGCTAATGGGATTTATGCCAATGTGAGGACGCGGATGACCGGCCGAGCGCGCCGCCCCGCCGCCACCCGCGCCCCACCTCTCGCCCGGCGGGCCGCCTGCCCAGAAATCGCTACCGGGGAACGGGCACCGTCGGTCGCTGGGCAGTGGGGGGCCTGGCGGGGCGGGGCGAGACTGGGCCCGTGGCGGCGGGCCGTCTAGTCGCCGCCCAGTGTTTGTCTTCATCCTCTCTCCCCCTATCGGTTTTTATCTCCCAGTTCCTTCTCATTTGCTCTCCATCTCTAGAGGTCTTCCACCCTACCTCCAGTCGAGAATTACTGTTCCCTCCGTCAGTTACACCAGGACGTCTGGAGCACTTCCGCGTTCCAGGCAGTGCGCTCAGCACCGGCGTGGGGTGGGGTACAAGCGGCGCAGAGTGCGGAGGTGGGGACTGTGTTCTGGGGATTCGGGGGAAGCAAGCCCATTTTTGGCTGGGAATCAGAGAGGAAGAGGCGTCAAACCGAGCTTTGAGGAATAGATAGGATCCCAACGGGGAGGGGAGTGGGAAGTGAAGTAGTCAGAAGGGTTAAGAGAAAAATGCAGGGGACAGCCCTGGTGGCGCCGTGGTTTGGGAGTCCGCCTGCCAATGCAGGGGACACAGGTTCGAGCCCTGGTCCAGGAGGGTCCCACGTGCCCCGGGGCAACTAAGCCGGTGGGCCACGACTACTGGTCATGGCCCTGCGCTCTGGAGCCCAGTGAGCCACACTACTGAGTCTGCGTGCCACAGCTACCGAAGCCCGCGCGCCTGGAGCCCGTGTTCCAGAAGACAGGCTGGCAGCAGCAAAGAGTGGCCCCCCTCGCTGCAGCTGGAGAGGACCCGTGGGCAGTAGTGAAGACCCAAGACAGCCAAAAATAAATAAATAAAAATTTAAAATAAATAAAACAGGAAAACTGACATGAGACCCAGCAATTTCATTAAAACAAAAGAAAAAAGAAAATGGAGAAGTAAATCCAGCATGGCCGAAGTGCAAGGATCTTGAAGGGGGATGGTAAAGACTGGAGGGAATTTTGAAATCACAGTATGAGAGACCTTGAATACCAAGATGAATAAATTAAGATGAATTCTCTAGGCACTAGTGAGCCATTGAAGGTTTTTGAGCAAATGGCAGGTGACTTCCTATTCTCTAAGAGAAGGAGCAAAGCATAGTGGTAAAATGCATGGGCTCTGGAGTTATACTGGCCCTGGTTCAAGGTCTATCTCTATCACTTATGACCTGTGTGATGGGCAACTTGATTTATCTGTTTCTCCATTTCCCTATCTATTAAATGGGGATGATAATTATAGTCTAAAGGGCTGTTGGGAGGATTAAATGAGACAGTGTTTGCAAAACTCTTAGCACAGTGCCTGGCACATAGTAAGTGCCCCATAAGTATTAGTTATTATTACTTTGTGTCTCCCTGTCTTCTCTGTTTCTTTCCTCTCTTTCTTTTGATTCTTTCCTCCGTCTCATTGAAAAAACAGAAACAAACAAAAAATCTTCCTGAATCCGTGGTTTCCCTGCCCCATGCCTAGGAATCAGCCTCTCACAATGAATAAAACGTTCAATTAAATCAGACTCTAGTAGAACCAAGTCCCCTTCAGAAACACACCTGTGCCTCTCCCAGGTGCCCAGGCTCAGCAGAGCCTTGCTTGGGGGAGGAGGTGTAGTTATCGAGGTCCTGAACTCATCTCTACTAGATTCCAGGCTCCTTGAAAGCCGAGACCACAGCTCATCCATCCTAACCTCGTCCCACTTCTAACAACGTACCCGACGTTCAGTAGGTCCCTGCTGTAGACCAGTGGTTCTCAAGCATGCATCAGAATCCCCTCAAGGGTTCTTGTTAAAACAGATTGCTGAGCACCACTGGTCATTAGGTCTTTGGTGGGGCCTGAGAATTTGCATTTTTAACACATTTCCAGGTGATGCTGTTGTTAGTGATGTGGGTACCACACTTTGAGAAGCACTGCTCTAGAATAGCTGTTGAATGGCTACCTCCAAGAAAATAAAGTAGCTTCACCACCCCTTTCCTATGCCCAGCTCGTCATGAGTATCCAAAATATGGATCCAAGGCCTAAAATCATGAAGAGTGAGACTCAGGAATTTTCTAAAAACTTCCCAAGTGATTCTGATGTGCAAACAGGTTTGAGTTCCACCAGCCTTGTATTGCCCCCCTGCACTCTCCACCCGCTGACACTCCTGTATTCCCCTCCTCATTGTGTCCACCTCAGCTAACCCTGACCCAGCAAGGGCTACTGCCTGCCTGAACTTTACTCAGAGGACGCTCGGCTACTCGCGTTCAAGGTGGCTGGAACTGTAGGGAGACAGGCTGCGAAGAGGAAAGTAGCTGGTTCTGAAAAAAGACCAGAGATTTATGTAAATTGTAACAAGTAGCACTTACTACTAACTCTTAACACTAAAAGTTAAGTCAAGAACCAGTGATCGGAGTCAGGCCTGGAATCAAATCTGGGCTCTCTCCCTCTCCGCTCAACTTCTGCTGTCTCCTGTGTTAAATGAGAATAACAGAACCTACTTCACAGGATCGATTTGAGGATTAAAAAGGAGATTATGGATGCAAAGTTCCCTTCCTCAGTTGTTGCTATTTATCCAGAATTTTCACACACATTTTATTAGATTCTCAACAGTCCTGTGAAGCAAGAAAGGCATTATTCCCACAGGGAGGGGAATGTTCAACTGCTAGTTCCCTCCCATATTACAGATGAGAAAGCTGAGTCTCAGAGAAGTTAAATGACTTGCCTGAAGTCTGTGCGGTTTGGGTAAATAGGGGAAGAGCTGGAAGCAGAGCGGGCTGCTCCTCTCCACTTACTCTCTGTTTGTTCCTTTGCCATCTCCTTCCCGTGGGCCCCATTTACATCTCCTCTAGGTGTGTTTTACCAGAGCTGAACGAAAGGAAGTGGGGGCGGAGTTCTCTCTGCACCTCTCGGGGATGGTCCTGCTCTCCCGCCCACCACCCAGCCCTCTGCCTGCAGCCTCCTCCCTATTTCGGCCCCTATAGAACTGATACTGGCAGTCTCTGTGGCAAATATCTACCCTGAATTCAAATTCTGGTGCAATCCCCTCATGAGTTGTGTGAATTTAAACAGATCTCTTCCCCTCTCCAGGCCTGTCTTCTCATCTGTGACAGGAGGAGTGGTTTAAATCCATGGTTCCCAAATTTAGAGGCCTTGGAGTGATCACAGGAGACTTAGCTCCTGGCTCCATAAAGACTGTGAGTAACCCATCTGTGTGTAATTAACTGACTGTGTAACTGTGTGATTGCTGGGGGATGAATAAAATACAAATGAGCTTTAATGACGAGATCCAGAGCTCAGTCATTATGTGTTTTCTCAATCAACAGATATCAAAAATACAACAACTGGAATTCCCTATCAGACCAGTGGTTAGGACTCAGCACTTTCACTGCCGGGGGCCTGGGTTCAATCCCTGGTCAGGGAACTAAGATCTTGCAAGCTGCGTGGAACGGCCAAAAAAGAAAAATGCAACTACTAACATGTCAGGGCCTTGGAAATGTTTTGGAATGAAAAAGTTTGGTAATCCTTTGGAGGCCCTTGGAGCAGCCACGCTACAAAGCTACAAAACGAGAAGGGGCTTTCCGCCACCAGGGGACGCTGCATCCCGGTACTACATGGAAACTGAGGGCTGCGCGTGAGAGGGTGGTTCCATACTGGGAGAGGGTGTGGCCTTGGGTCTAGAGACCACAACTGAGACCTGTTACACATTAGGCTCTGTAAGGGAGTTGTACCTCCAGAGCTGGGGGAGGTAAGGGACCCAGAGGCGACTCAGCACAGTGCAGACACCTAAGTTCCGTCTAGTTGCACCTTGAGCTCCAGTTCCTGGCCTGGCACATAGAAAAATTCTCACATTTCACCTCAGCTATCTTCAGGCAAGGGAAGGGACTGAGGAAAGAAAAGGTACCAAACACGGCACGGATGGCCATCCCGAGTGAGCGGTCTTGGCACGAACCTCAGGAGTGTGGGGAACAGGTGGAGATCTGTGGAGGCAGGGAATGCTTTCTGAAGGTGGAGTTGGGGGCAATCAGGGAGGAGCAGAAAGGTCAGCAGAGGCGTTCAGTCATAATCCCACAGATGGTAGCTTCAGGCAGAGATTCTAAGAAAGGAATCATTATGAGAAGACCTTTGCTGAGATGTGGGCCTGCCTCGCCTGGCAATAGGAAGCAGCAGCTCACAGCCAGAGGGGAGGACAGGAGAGGCCGGCACCCTCCTCCGCTGTCACCCTCCCGCCCACCCCACCCCAAATCTGCTGAACCCTGGGCAGAGTTCTGACCCAGCTCAGGCTCTCCAACCAGGAATTTCTCCCTGGCAAGGGCCAGAGAACCTTGAAGAGAGAAGTAGGTTCCCACACAATATACCCCAGAGGCTGAGGTCCTGTCACACTCATAAACTGTCAGGATCCAGAAAAGTTTCCAGCTCAACCTGAAGGTGAACACTGACAGACAGGTGCTCACCTTGACAAACTCTGCCCTGCCCTGGGACAGACAGACAGACAGACAGACAGACACACACACACACACACACACACACACACACACACACACGCTCAGGCTTGATTTTAGCAGAACAAATGAAGGACCCAGAGCCAGAGCACTGCCTCACTGCCCCACTTCTCCTCCCTGGCCGAGCTCCACTTACCTGCTGTTCCCTTCTCGGGGCCGCCAGTGGGCTCTGAGCACCAGATTCCTTCCCACAGTCACTCAGCCTACCTGACCCCTTTCCCGCTCTGCCTGGGCTCTGGACACCAGCCCTGACCCCCAAGCTGAGTGTCTCTCAAGCACTACTCCTCCTGCCCTCCCACACCTCTGGCCCTCCCAGGATGCCTTTTTGAGGTTGCCAAGCTTGAGTGCCCATCTAAGCAGGGAAGACCAGGGGGAGAGGCTTCTTGGGCAGCAGAGTGGACAGCAGGATGGACAGGGTGGACTGGCCACTCTGGAGAGGGTGGGCACGCCCTGCCTTGCCCCATCTCAACAGGACCATCTCCCAAGCTTACTCACTCACACACACACACACACACACACACACACACACACACACACACACCCCCAGGCCTGTCTGCTCTGCAGAAGTCTGTTTCCCTGGGGCTCTAGGCCCTGTTTCTTCATTGCCCACCAAGCCTTTCCCATCTGCTTTCCCAGGGGAACCCTCAGTGATGGGTCCCCCCGCAGAGATCTCCAAATTTTCTAGTCTCTTTCAGCCGTCCGGAGGAGATAAGGCATATCAAATCTGCGATCACTGCAGCTGCCCCATTACAACCCAGCCCCTACACTTCCCACCTCGGTGCCTCCCTCCTGCCTCATGAAGCCTTCAAGGCTGGGAGGGAGGTCAGAATGGAGCCCATCCTGGCAAAATGAGAAAAGATTAGAGCAATACATTTACTGTCAATGGCAATAAGGCTGCCTGAACAGGGGAGGAGGAATATTTGATTTCAGGCTCTCCGGGGTCTCGATAGAGGAGCCCTGGCAGCCTGCAGCCCCAGGCCTGATGGAATGGGGAGGGCTGGTCCCAGCCCCAGCCAAATGGGGACCCTGGTGCCCCAGCCCTCCTGTCTCTGTATCGACCCCATCCTCCACAGTCACCTGCTGGGTTCCAGTTCCCTCCTCTCCCCTCCCATCATTTCTCCCTTTCCACTGCCAAACTTGTTTCCCCGCAGCAGTTCTACTACTGGCGCAGGGTGATGGAGCAGAAAGAACACTGCTCTAGGGGCCGGAAAGGAGGCCTGGGCTCTGACCCCCCTACTGCATCCAGGCCGAGAGACTTCCTGCAAGTCTCTGAGCATCTCTGAGTCTGGGAACAGAGTGGGCTGGGGGACAACATGGCATTTGACATCCTGAGGTCACTCAGCCATCCATGGCTTCAGTGGTCTTGGGCAACATCACTTAACGTCTCTGAGCTCCCATTCATCTATAAAGTGGGGGTGAAGCAAATAACAAGACCTAACTATTTCCTAGGGCAGCAGTGATATGAAAGCTGTAAACAATTGTGAGGGTTGCCATGTGTTGTTTACATGGAATTCGTGGTATGTTCCCTGGCTGAAGAATGGGACTGAGCTTCGACCAGATGCTCCAGATGGTTCCTTCCGGCCCTAGGATCCTGGCTCTGGGCCCTGCCCTCCCCAGTGAGTGGAGGGTGTAACTTCTCTGGGAAGGCACATCAGGCGATTTCTTGGTCAAACAGGTCTGAGCTGAGGGGTCAACTGTCCTGGACCAGTCCTGAAAGACATTCTGGAGGGGAAGATTTTAGAAGCAGCTGGTCAATAGTATCTCTTTCCTAGCTCCTCCTAGCCTTGTGTCCACATGTGAATGGCGCCCCCTGGAGTTGGGCAGTGTGGCACGTCTGCCTAGATGGGAGTGAGACAACTGCGGCCCAGCCTCCAGGTGATGGAAAATGTGCGAGGCAGGGAGGCTAGGGGATGGACTGAACATTTATTTCTAGGCTGCCTGGAAACACATGCAGTGTTTTTCATTTGATATGTGGTCTACACAGTAGCCTGAGAGGCAGGTGTAATTGACATGGAGGTTGAATAACTTGCCCATTGTTATCTGCTGGAAGGAACTCTGACTCGGGTCTGCTGGGTCCCATCACTCCACGCTGCCTCCCGCTGGAGCAGAAGGCTCGAGGCTTCAGCCTTAGTCCTGGCTCCCATGGCCGAGCTGGGAAACCGGGCAGATCTTTAAGAGAATGGCACTTAACCAACTTAGCACAGAGACTGCCTTGGAAAGTGTAGAGCTCAAATGCCTCAGACCTCCATGTGCTTCTTTTCTGGTTCCAACCTCCTTTCCCACCCCACCTCCTCTGCGTGGTCCTCCCCTCTGGCCAGATCTCCTCACTTCATTTTCCACCTGACACATCACGTTGATTCCTCTCTCCCCCTCCCCCTCTACCCATCCAGATCTCACCAATCCTTTGAAGCCTAGATTAGGGGCCTCCTCCTCCTTGAAGCCTTGCCTACCACCAAAAGTGGCAATAAGCATAGACTTCCTCAACTTACTAGTCACTTTTTATGAATGTGTCCTGATTCCCCAAGGGAGTCCCCAACGGATTCTCCGAGGGCACAGACTATGTGTCCTGCCTCTTTCTAATCTTGGGGCTTGCCTAGACTCTGGTACATATTGGGTGTTAAAAAGACTTTTGTAGCTGAAGGTGATGATTGTGGTGATGGTGCTTATGACAGAATTCACATTTGAGTTTAAAGTAGAGGTGGGGGGACTCCCCTGGTGGCGCAGTGGTTAAGAATGCGTCTGCCAATGCAGGGGACACAAGTTCAAGCCCTGATCCAGGAAGATCCCGCATGCTGCAGGGCAACTAAGCCCGTGCACCACAACTACTGAGTCTGCACTCCAGAGCCCTCGAGCCACAACTACTGAAGTCCACGCACCTAGAGCCTGTGCTCCACAACAAGAGAAGCCACCGCAATGAGAAACCCACACCACAATGAAGAGCAGCCCCCGTTCGCCGCAACTAGAGAAGGTCCGCGTGCAGAAACGAAGACCCAATGCAGCCCAAAATTAATTAATTAATTTTAAAAAATAATAATAAAGTAGAGGTGGGGATAATTGTGACAGTGGTGATGACTGTGACGGCAGTCATGGTGGTGAGTTTGAGAGCGTGGTGGTGTTGGTAAGTGACGGTGGTGATATTGATGATTTGAAGATGGTGGTAGTGATGGTGACAGTGGCTGTACTAATTATCTATCGCTGCATAGCAAATTACTCGCAAAACTTAACAGTTCAAACAACACATTTATTATCTCATAGTTTCTGTGGATCAGGAATCCGGGCATGGCTTAGCCGGGTACCTCTGGCTCCAAGTCTCTCACAAGACTGCAACCAAGTTGTTAGCATGGGTTGCAATCTCATCTATAATCTCTACCGGCGGAGAATCTGCTTCCAAGTTCACTCATGATTTTTGGCAGGATTCAGTTCCTCTTGGGCTCTTGGATCTTGCCGGGTGTTGGCCTGAGGCCTCCCTCAGTTCCTTGCCATGTGGGCCTCTCCACAGGGCAGCTGGCTTTCCTCAGTGCAAGAGGGAAGCCACATCTTTTTGTAGCCTCATCTTGAAATAACCTTCCATCACCCCTGCTGAGTCCACTAGACTCAGAAGTGAGTCATTGAATACAGCCCACACTTGAGGGCTGGGATTACACAAGGGCATGAACACTAGGAGGCAGGGGTCACTGGGAGTCACCTTAGAGGCTGCCTACCATGATGGCTACGGAGGTGATGATGATAGTGGAGGAGGAGGGTTGGAGAGTGGTAGTACTGATGATGGAGAACGCGATTGGATCAGGATGGCAAGGTATCTGAGAGTGGAAGTATTGGTGTCCAGTCCATATCAGAGTTGGAAAGTAGTTCCTCCAAACTAGATCTGAGCAGAGGGGTCCAGCTGACTAGAGCCAGTTATACAAGACCCCTCTCCTCCACCACACTGCAGTCCATTCCAGGTCCAGGTCCATGTCCATTCCCCTAGAGTCCTCCTTCGCCATGACTTTCTTTGCCAATCACCCCACCCTAGGCTGATGTCCTTCTTTAGGCAATTAATGAGCTAAGTAATTGTCAAATGGAGAGCAATAACCACTAGCAATCGAAGGGAGGAGGGAAAAGAGAGTGGTCAGAGGCCCAAGGGAGACAGAGAGGTGCTGCCAGTTTGGGGACTGGGCTGTGGTTCTTTCAAGTTGGATAAAGCATCCACCCCATCCTGTACTGAGTCCTCACGTCCTTGGTCTCCAGCTTCACATCCCCATAGGTCACAACCCACCACCACCACCACTTTATCTTCTCTCTCTCAATCCTTCACATAGGCTTTAGGCCACAGCTTCCCTGAGCCCAGGGCAGCCCATCCCCCTGCCTCCAACTCCTGCCTCTAATCTCTCCCTACTTCTGACTACCTGCTGTTTCTTAAAATCCCCCCAACATCACTCCTGTTCTTTAATAAGCACAGAAGGAGCTCACCTTTTTTTTTTTTTTCTTGACCTCGCCACGTGGTGAGGCTTGAGGGATCTTAGTTCCCCGACCAGGGATCAAACCTGGGGCCCTGGCAGTGAGAGCACAGAGTCCTAACCACTGGACCACCAGGGAATTCCCAGAGCTCACCTTTTCTGATGCTTCGTACCTTCAACGACCACCACCAAGCCCCCTAATCCAATGCCAATGCCAGGGTTTTCGGGTCTGGCAAGGCAAAATAAAGCTTACTTCTCTGGAAAAGTCTCTTTAGGCAGCCATGTGATACTGGGTGTCATGGGACCAAGTCCTCCTCCAGTAGGATCACCAGGTTGAGTGACAGGGATAAAATAGATTAGCTTGGGAGTCAGGAGACCGGGACTCTAATCCCAGCTTTGTCACTCACTAATCATTTATGCCACTTGGGCTTTCTGGTCTCAGTGTCCTCATCTGTTTCCTGGTGGTAGTTGAAGGTGAGGGGTGGATTAGGTGACATCTAAAGACCCTGTCGGTTCTAAACTTTGATGCTTCCCATGAGAAGGGCGGAGGGTGAATGGATGGTGACAGCTATGCTGGAAAGCCTAGGGCCACACGGCTGAAAAGTAGTTTCAGTTTGCAGAGGCTCATCAAACCTGGTCACAGTGGAGAACCTTCATCCTGTGCATTGTAGGAACCCAAGGCAACCCCAACCTTCCTTTTCTGCCTCTTCCCAGACTCCCCACCCCCAAGTGCACACCCTCTGCATCGCCAGCTTCCCCTCTGGTCCCTCTTCAGTACAACCAGGGAGTAGCCATCCACCAACCCTTTCTATAACTCACCTCTTTTGTTTCCTCTCCCGCTCCAGACACACCTGTACTCTCCCCACCCTTATTCAGTCCTTTGCTTCTTCTCTCCTGGACCTCCGTAAGACACCTCCCACCCCCTTGGTCTATGTGACCTCTCTCTCTCCCGGTTCTTCCCTTTGACCAATCTTTCTCAGTTCCCTTTGTCTTTCAGCCTCCTTTCCTGCCTCCGGTCCTCCGTTCACCCCTTAAACTTGTGTGAATTCCCTAAGGCTTCGTCCTTAGCCATCTCATAAAGGTACCACAATAACAAAAGCAAAAACAACTAGGATTTAATGGTGCTTATACTGTTCAAAAGGGCTTTCACATGTATTTTCATTTGATTCTCCGAGGTAAGCCATTCTCTCCCATTTAATAGAAGTCAGTTTTGCCTTCACAGAGTGTCTGAAAACTGTCCTTTCTTTTTTATTCTCTTTGCCACTGCCCTAATTCAAGCCCTTAATGCCTCTTCTTAGACCCTCGCTTCAGCACCTAGCTGACAATAGTGTAGGTCTTAGCAGCTGATGAGAAGGAAAGGATGTAGTCCCAGTTAAACAACTGACCAAGGGCTTTAGACTTAACTGAACCAGACCAGGCCCCACTCAGAACACAGTGGGCTGTACTGTAAAGATAAGGCAGTCAGAACCAGAGTCATTTTGGGGAAGAGATTAGGGTCACACACGAAAATTCAAAATCTATGGTTGGCCCAAGTGTAAAGAGGAAAGTTCCTGATGAAACAAGCAAAGGGCTGCATAATGAAGTCTAGGAGAATCTCCCTGGAAGCCCCACCTCGCCAGGACCTTTGTGCCCGGTCCCAAATCATCTCTAATCAACCCAATCTGTGGCTTCAGCCTGCTGGAGCAGGTAAACCTTGACTCTCTAGTTTAAGTCAGGAAAATCCTACCCCGGGAAGGAAAAAGAATAAGAATAAAGAAAATAATCTCAGAAATATTGAACAAAGAAATTTAAATGCATGATATTGTTTTTGTAATGGCTTTTTGGGGCAATTGTTGTAATACTCTTCTTTTTGTCTGCTTTTAAAGATGTTTAAAGCTTTTAGGAAAGCCTGATTTATGAAGAGTTTGATTTCGTTTGCAATCAAGGTTTAAATATTTGGGGAAAGATAATTTGCCAAATTTATAAGTTTTTGGTATATTGGTTGTATAAGTAGTAGGAGAATATTTAGGGGAATGTTAATAATTGAATAAAGATTAACAAATTGGACATCAAAGTAGAAAAAATAATGAGTATTTCTCTCCACGCCCCAAAGTGCCTAAGATATTAAAGAATTTATCATCTTAAACTTCCCATCTGTGATTTCTGCTGTCTTCAATCAATTCCCATTCTATAGCAAACACCTCTGTGACCCCATTTCCTCATCTATAAAATGGGATGGTATCATTACCTACTAAGAGAGTGGTTGTGAGGATTTAATGAGAGAATTCCTTCCATAGGCTTAGAACAACACCCAGTACACAAACTCAGTAACGTTGGCTGTCTTTATCTTTCCCCAATACCACTTTGATCTTGCCACCTCCTGCTGAAAACACTTTAGTTGCTCCCCAGTCACCCCAGACAAATGTAAGCTCCTCTACATGATGTCAGGAACCTCTATGTCCTTGCCTCTCCCTGCTTTGCTATTCCCCCTCACCTAACAGACAGACAAAGTTATCATCTCTTTGCTTCACCCTGGTCCCTGTCATCATTTCTTCCATACTGTTCCTATTCCTGAAATGCCATGCCTCCCTCCCATGCCATTACAGCCAATTCAGACTCCTACCCATCCTTCAAAACCCATCTCAAATGCTACATCTCTCAAGACACTTTCCTGGTCATCATCAACTCTCTCCCTGCTTGGAACACTTTATTTATTGTTTTCTGGCAAACATCACATTCAGTGTCATGCATCAGAGTCAATTACCTATGTGTCTGGTCATCCCAGTTGGGCCAGAAGCTCCTAGAAGGCAAGATCCACTTCTAGGTGATCTTGGGGAACACATGGCTGCCCTGCCCAGGTCCTGGTGTGTAATAGGTGCTCAACTAACTAGAGGTGGATTCCTCTAGTTCTCGGTAGTTGTGTCAGCTAAGCAGAAGCGGCAGGGACCTTGGGGGACAGGAAACGGAGGCAGCCAGCAGTCTTCGTGGGCCAGGGCCCATGGGGCAGATGGAAAGATGGCAGAGCCAGATTCCAGGAGCATGTGGAGCTGTGTCTGCTTAGTTCATCAACATTTCCCCAGACATTCAGCCCCTCAGTCAGTCAACATTTTTTTTAGACTCCTCTGTACCAGGCCCTGTGTGAGGTGTGGCACAGCCAAGACTGTTGCCACTTCCTGAAGCGGTACGCGCATGTGCCCGAGCTCCTGTGTGTACACACACATGTGCCCATGTGTGCACCGCACGCGGCCTGAGTCCTTCCTTGCTCCTGACCAACCCAGCGTCTGTGAGCCCAGGCTGAGGGCCGCTTTCCCCCTGTTTCCAAACAACCCCCCTTTCAGCGCCAGCGCCTACCTCCTCCCCCTGTTGGGGCTGCCGCTGATGATGAAATCTGGCTTGCAGCACCCTCTTCCCCCCCCCTTTCTCGCAGGCCTGGGAGAGGATTAAGCCGCTGGAGTCTGAAATCGGAAAGATCCCAGCTTCTGCTCCCCAGCACCTCACACGCCCCCTCCCCTCCCTGCCCATGCAAAACCAGAAAATTAATCTCCCCCTCTGCCTGTGATATGGCGGGCTGCATTACAAGCTGGGCGTCGAGATAAAGCGAGGAGCTGCGGGACGGCGGACCAGTGCTGGGGCCCCGGGTGGGGCCGGCCTGGGAGATAAGGGCCTCCCAGCCCCATGAATTATTCACCGGCACTGCCTCCTCCGGCTCGCAGGCTGCCCGGGGCGCTGAGATTGCGCCTTCCAGAGAAGCCTGGTTAAGGTGGGAGGAGGGTGGGGGGCAAGAGGGGAGAGAGGAAGACTGTTGTAAGCTGGGGACAGCTCAGAGACACAAGCGCCCTGCAGGACCAAGTGATGCAGAGAGAGGAAGATGTCTCCAGCCTAGGGAACCCCCAGACCCAGCCATGACCCCCAGGAGTGCTCCTCATTCACGCAACTCACTAAACACTATTGAGCAGCTGCAACGGCCAGGCTCCGGCCAGGTGCCGACATCCCAGAGCTCGAGATGCAGTCCCTGCCCTCAAGGTGCCCAGGACCCAAAGCACCTACTGCGTGTGGGCAGAGCACAGTCTATGGCCGATTGCCTGGTCCACAATCCTTCCCCTTCCCCTCTTCTGGAGGTCAAAAAAGCCGCTGCCCACTATGGGGGAGCACCCTGCCTTGGGAAGATGGTGTCAGGGGAGGACAGAGGACAGACCTGCTCCCAGAGTAACCAGAGCCCACAAAACAGAGAGAAGGCAGCTGGTGCAGGAGGGAACTGGAGATCAGGGGTGGGTAAAGGACTAACCCGGGAAGTTACCTGGAAGAAGAAAACCCCAGGTCCTCTGTGGGTCTTTTGTTTCTCCTTTGTTCACTCTTCTCAAAGGCCCAGAATTTTAAAGCAGTGAGGGATCTTAGCAGCCTCTTCCTTATTTCCAATTCTCTATTTCTCCGTCTCGTTACCTTTACTCTCTGTCTTAATCTCTCTCATCCTCCCTCCCCACATCTGCCCTTTTAATCTCTGCCTTGGCTCCAGTTTCTCTCCCTCCTTCTTGCTCTCTGCCTTTCTCTGTCTCCTAATCTATGTTTTCTCTTTGATCATCCCTTCCTTCTGAAGCCATGACTCCCCAAATGACATGATGACACACCATTTGGGACGTGTGATGGGAGAAAGGTGGCCATCTGCTGGACCCCCAGGGAGGAAAAAGAAGTGTCCATCGTAGTCCTGGATGTGCAGATGAACTGCCAAGACCCTGAGAGAGAGGCAACAGTAGAAGTATGGGGAGAGAGCCCCCAAAGGTGTACTTGTACAGGAAAGAGACTAGGCTACCCAGAGAACTGGGAGTGAGAGGTGCTGGGAGTGGATGAGGATCAGAGGAGACCCCTGCCGGACAGCAGTGGTGGGACCCAGCGTAGCAGGCAACCTTGAACCCACTGATTCCTGTAGCAGATATGGTGCCCAGTGAACAAAGCACTACGTTCTGAGACCCATATTATTCTGGAGAGAGAGGGGTGATGTGGGGAGAGGGGGAAGGTGTGGAGAGTGAAGAGGGGCCAGAATGAGAGGAGAACATGGAGAGGAGAAAAGGGTGAGCCCCCAAAAGATGAAGAAAGCAGTGATTTGGGGGGGGAAGGGAGGAAAAGCTAAGTGGGGCACGGGAGAGATTAGCGAGAGGAATGGGGAAGAAGAGAGGACAGGATAGGATAGGCGGGGGGTGGGGGGTAGGGTAAAGGCAAGGGTAGCAGAGAAATGAGGGAGGAGGTGACATGACCGCGTGGACCAGGGTGAGAAGATGAGGGTCAAGGGGCAAAGTGGAGTCCGGAGGGGTGGGGGAGAGGTGTGTTGATGGGTCTCATCAGCCTCAGGTCCACAGCCCCTTCCCACTGTCTGCTAATTAACTCCTTAACTGTCTCTGCATTTGCTGAGCTCACAGATGTAGTGGTTGCAGACAGATGGGGGTATGTGTGATTTCAAGCACGGGGAGCAGAGAAGAGCTGACTAGGAGTCCCAGGGGGCCTTGCCCCCCCCTTTGCCCTCCCCCTTATCCCCCTGTCTCTGAGAGGCTGGAGGGTGCTTCTGCACCTAGAGCAGATGGGGCCATCTGCCAGGGAAGTGTCCATAGGGAATTTGCCCCATCAGCCTCTCAGGGATTAAAATAATACTTGCCACTATTGATGAAACACCTACTGTTTACCAGGCAGACATTTTTCATCACTGTGGGCATTAACCAGATTTTATGGTCTGTGGAGAAAGGGAGGCTCAGACAGGTTAAGGAACTTGCCCAGGATCACACAGTGCTGGTGTGACAGAGGTGGGATTTGAATCCAGGTCAGCATGATGCCAAAGCCCTGGGTGGGTCCTAGCCAGATGCCTCATGCAGTGGAGGGCGGGAAATCTCCAGGCCTATTTCTCTCTCAGCCCCAGGAGAGAAAGGGTACTGAGGTCTAGGGACTGCAGTGACCAGAGAGGAGGGAAGTGTGGACAAGAAGCTGGGAGGAGGCTGAAGGAGCTAGGATCTGTCAAGGCCTGAATAAGAGGTAGGTGGGCCCAGAGAAGCAGAAAGGAGCAGTGTGACACTAATCACAGCCCTTGGATCCCTCAAGTGTCATCTTACCAAAGCCAACTTCCCCTTTTCCTCATCCCTGTGCTGCAAACCCCTGTCAGTATGACTTGCCCCTCTGCCACTCGATGCTGTCCCATCCCTCAATTTCCCTCGGTTTTTGCTAGACTAAATTCAGGTGGGTGTCAGCATGTTCATCTCTCCTCTGAAACCGAGAGACTTTGGCCCATGTCTCTGGGGCCAATCCTGGGGCTGCACACAGGAAAAGCCTCAGTGGAGGTTTGCCGAAATGCACAGGGCAGGGATGGGGGTGTGTGTGTGCAGGGATCCATCTCACCTCAAATGAAGAGGAAACAATAGCAAAAGGGACTCAGGTTGTACCTGAGAAAGAACTTCTAAAGCTGGGGCCTGACACACCAGGAATCACAACTGAAGCCTCGATTGAGACCCGTGGATTCTGAAGATCAAGGTTTCTCAAGACTGACTGCTCTATATTACGGGTCCTGAAAAGTTGGGAAATCTGGGCCCCACCTCCGGAGATGCTGATTTAATTGGTCTAAAGCAGGGCTACAGCAGCAGCAGTTGAAAAAGCTCCACAGGTGATTCAAATGTGCAGCCTGGGCTGAGAACCGCTGTCAGCTTCTGCCCTGAGTCGGCTGCACTGGTGGCTTTACCACTAGATTCAAACACTAATGCTAATAATGATAATTATTACTTATTGAGGATCTACTAAGTACAAGTTAATGTACTAAGCAGTTTCTATGCATTAGCTCATGTAATTCTCAGAAGTTCCTGTGAAATAAATATTATCCCCATCTTACAGATGAGGAAACTGAGCTCAGAGAGGTCAAGGGACCTGCCCATGCTAATGAATGGCGGGACCAGGTCTGGAATCTGAGATTGCCTGATTCTCTCTTATCTTCCCCCAGACTCCTCCTGAGGCTGCTCCTTGGCCTCAATCAGTCCTTGCCTGCCTCCACCTCATCTCATCACCTTCCTTCCTCCCCCGCTGCTCCCTCAGTAACATCCCAGGTGACTGAAGCAATTTGCAGCCATTTGAAGAAGCTCCATGTGTCATTCAACCTGCAAGGGCGGGGAGTTAGGGGAATTACAGATGCTCCAAAATGGTCCACCCCTCCTCCCGAGGACACTTGGAATTCAGGAATCAGACTCTGCCCAGTGCTTCCTCAGGTCCCCCTGCTTGGGGCCCTCCCAGGCTGAAATCCCACTCCCAAATGCCCCTTTTGGTTGATTCTAAGTACCTGGGAGGGTGCTGCCACCCAGTGGCTACCCAGGGACATGGCAGCCCTCCGGAAAGGCCTGGTGCTGCTGGACAGCTCCCCAATTCAAGAGGAGAACCTAAGATCCTACCTTCCTTTTTTGGTAGCGCCTTGCCCAGGTACCTAGTTAATGGATCCTACTCTCCCTCCTCTGCAGCCCTAAGCCAACCCTCCCTCGAGGGATCTCCAGCTCCCTTCCCTGGCTTCCCATGTGCCCCGTGGCCCCAAGCCCTCACAACTTCTCTTCCAACTTCTTTCTACTGTGCCAGCCCCTTCTCATTACAGGTTCTCATTCTAACTTAAAACCCTGGGAACACACCTCTCACCTTCCTCTCCCTGAGCTGCACCAGCCCGCAAGTGGAGTGAAGGAGTGGTTAGAGATAGAATTCTGGTCCCGCTGCCCCCCCCCATCATCTGACACCATCAGACCTCGACGGTCTTCGTGCCAAGAGCCCCTAATGAGCATCAGCAAATTAACAACTTCCCTTTGATTGCTCCTTCTCTGTTAATTGGATAGGGAGGGCCCCCCAAGACCTCTTAGAGAGGGAGGAGGAGGAGAGAGGTGCGAGCTAGAGGAGAAGCACCCCTACCCCCAGGCCTGGTCTCAGTGTCTCAGAATTCAGCTCCATCCCTGAGTACAGCTCCCCCTTCCATCCCTTCCTCATCCTGTCCACCTCCCCCCAACCCTACGCCCTCCCCCCGCCCCGCGTTCCCTTCCCTTTCCCTGTTTCTCGACTTCAGTCCAATTTCCCTTCACCTCTGGCTGTTTCTCCCTCCTTCTCTCTGCTCCTTCTTTAGAGGTTTGGCAGTGAGGAGCTGCCAACCCGCCCTCCCCAAGGCAAGGCCAAGGCTACAAGGATGGGGTTTGGGTGGCCGAGGCTGCGTGTTTGTTTTTATATGTACATGTGTGTACAGTGTCACATGTAGGTGGGGAGCAGGGATAAGCGCAGGTGAATACTTGTAAGCTCTCGAGCTCCTGCCCTGTGGGCCAGGCTTCTGGGGTGTGTGGGTGTCTGTGGGAGGTGCGTGGGGCTGTGAGTGACGTGGTGTGACTCTGGTCTGTATATGTGTGTGTGTCTCCACACGGGCAAGTGCTTGAATCAGTCAAGTGTGACTCGGAGCTTGCCTCTGTGTGTGTGTGTATATGTGTGTGTGTGTGCGCGCGCGCGCGCGTGCCACCAGAGGAAGCAGCAGCAAGAGGCAGGAGCATCGATCCGAAGGAGACAGCGCAGGGAGGGGGACGCTGGGGGCAGACACCTTCCCCCCCGCGCGCGCGCGCGCACACAGACACACCACACACAGTCACACACAAGCCATAGGGCCTCGCAGGCAGGGGGACGGCTCCGGGACCGAGGGAGGCAGCGCCGCCAAGAGCGGCCGGGAGGAGGGGGCGAGACAGCGGGGGGAGCCCTCGATCCCGTTCCCCGGTCCGGGGGCCCCGCGCGCACACCGGCCCAGAGACAGCCTCGCAGACACTCGTAGGCGCGCACGCGCACCCTCTCCCCTCCCCCTCTGCCTCCCCTCCCGCCGCCTCCCGGCCGGACGATGGATCCCTGCAGATCCCGGGGCTGAGAGCACCGCACACCGCGCACCACGCCAAGCCCGGGCGGACCAAGCCGAGGCGAGCGAGGGAGCGCGCGCGGCGGGCGTACGGAGCCGAGCCGAGCCGGGCCGGGCGGGCCGCTCCCTGCAGGGCTCTGCGCGGCGTGCCGCGGCGGCCGCCGGCTCCCGCTCCGGGCCATGAGCCCCTCCGAGGCTAGCCGCTGAGCCCGCGTCCGGCCCCGCGCCCCAGGACCCGCCGCCGGTTGCCGGGTTCCCGAATCCCCCTCAGGTGGGTCTCCGATTCCCCCTCCTTTGGCTGCGGGACTCCCCAGCGCCCCGAAGCCGGGACTTTCCTCCCCTCTAGCTTTCCCCAGCTTCTGGGGCGGCTCAGTGGCTGGGGAGGGGGGCGGGGGCCGAGCAGGGGATCTGGCTGCGTCGAGAAGCTAGAACGGGGTGGGGGAGCGTCCGGGGCGGGGACAGCTCGCTGTCAGAGGGAACCGCGCCCCCATCTCTGTGCAGCCACCTCGGGTTGCCCTCTGCCCCCCCCACCCCCACCCCAAACATGCACACATACAGCCTGCGCCGTTCAGAGAACCGGAGACACCCGCAGGTGAGGACTCGGGTGGGCCCCTCCCCACCTCCCTGGGCCCCTCCCCACCTGCCTGGGGGGTTTCTGGCCCAGGTCTAGCTCATGGGGGCGAAAGCCCAGTCCTGGGGACACCCTTGACCGGGAACTCTTGACCCCGGGTTCAGCCCATTTGGGGGAGTTTTCCTGTCCAGGATGGGTGGACATTCCCGTCCCAGAGGGACCCCACATCTGGAGGAAACTCCTGTGCCTGCCTGGGGGAGCACTGGGACTTCCCTCTCACCCTCGGGTGACTGCATCTGGGGTCTCCCCTGACCTGGGAGTCTTCCCTGGGAGAGCATTCTCTTGGCCTAGGCTGACTCCCAAACCCCTGCATTTGGAGGAACCCTCTTCTGAGAGTGTGTCCCCCAGCCAGCCACCTCTGGGCTTGCACACCAGAGACAGTGACCTCTGGAGATGGGGATGGACACATCTGGAGGGATGCTGTGTGTACTCTCATCCCAGGACCATGACAGACTCCCCCACCCCCTTCCCCCAGGATCCCCTCGGCCAGGATGGAACTGAAGGCTGAGGAGGAGGAGGTGGGTGGCGTCCAGCCGGTGAGCATCCAGGCCTTCGCCAGCAGCTCCACGTTGCACGGCCTGGCCCACATCTTCTCCTACGAGCGGCTGTCTCTGAAGCGGGCGCTCTGGGCCCTCTGCTTCCTGGGCTCACTGGCTGTGCTGCTGTGTGTGTGCACCGAGCGTGTGCAGTACTACTTCCACTACCACCACGTCACCAAGCTCGACGAGGTGGCTGCCTCCCAGCTCACCTTCCCTGCTGTCACGCTGTGCAACCTCAACGAGTTCCGCTTTAGCCAAGTCTCCAAGAATGACCTGTACCACGCTGGGGAGCTGCTGGCTCTGCTCAACAACAGGTGGGAGGTTCCTACCCATCCCGGCTGCCAGACCCTCTGTCAGGGTGCTTCCTCTCTAAGCCACCATACAGCCCATACCACCCTGCCCTCCAGCCCCCCAAACCTGCCACTCACAGCAAAGAGATCGGGGTACTGCCAAGCACTCAATTAAGGGCACCCAATCTCTGACCCCAGCTGTGAGACATGGCCACACTCCCTGGAGTGATCTCTGCCCACCCTCCCGCCACTATGTCTCGATATTCTCCTCCCTTGGGGGATCCGGGCACACCATCTTTAAAGGGTAGAAACTATGGTATAAAAGCCATAGTTCCTGCCCTGATCTCTCTGCCCACCCATGCTTACCCACATGCTCAGATGCCCAGCCCCTGGGCAGCCACTGCCATCCTCTGCCTTCTCAGACCCCACAGGGCAGATCCTCTAGACACCACCCAGCTCTCCTTTCATGCCTCTGTCCAGGGCTGGATGCTGCCCTCCCCGCAAGGTTGGGCATGGGACACCGGAGGCCAAATGGAGGCAGGAACTGAAGGTCCTGCCGATCCATGCACTGCTCACACCCCCACCACACCCCACCCTGCTCCAGGTATGAGATACCAGACACACAGATGGCAGATGAAAAGCAGCTGGAGATACTGCAGGACAAGGCCAACTTCCGCAGCTTCAAGCCCAAGCCCTTCAACATGCGCGAGTTCTACGACCGCGCGGGGCACGACATTCGAGACATGCTGCTCTCCTGCCACTTCCGGGGGGAGGTCTGCAGCGCTGAGGACTTCAAGGTGGTGAGTGAGCCCCCTGGCTGGTGTGGGGCGTGAGTCAGCCAGGCCCCAGAGGAGGAGGAGACTAGGAGCGGGCGGACCTCTGGGGAGGAAGTTGTGTGTCCCTAGGGTTCGCTTCTGGCAGGGGGGTACTTTGTTCAGCTCAGGGACGCATTTGCTCTTTGTGAGGTCCTCGGCTTCAGCCTTGTGTCCATGATGGCAGGAAAGAGAGCCTAGCGCGCGCGCGCGCGCACACACACACACACACACACACACACACACACACACAGAGCCTGGCAGGGCCCCTGACCCCATCAAGCTTACCTTCTGGGCCACAGGTGTCAGAGCTGGGGGTGGTGATGGGTAAGCTGCAGCCTTGTTACTCAAAATGAGGTCCAAGGACCATCATCTGGGACCTTGAAAGAAATGTAGGACTTTGCCTCCCCACTTCTCAAACCTACTGAATTAGAACCTGCAGTTTACAAAATCCTCAAGTAGTCTGAATTAAAGTCTGAGAAGCACCATGAAACATGGGAAGTAAGGGAAGTTTTCTCTTAAACGACTGGACAGGTAATTCTCTCTGTGCCACCCGTCCCCTACCCCAGCCATTTTACACACACACACACACACACACACACACACACACACACACACTGTCTGATTGGGTTCCCCCCTTGCCAACCCACAGAGTCAGGGTCTGAGGAAGAAGAGATGACTTGGGGTACACAGTCATGGCTGAACTGGAGACTGCGTCTTAAAATGGAGATGCCCCACAGATACTCATGCCCTCCACACACAGATGGGGCTGCCTCAAAGCCAGCACCCCAGGGAGGGTTAGGGGAACTGACTGGCATCTCATGTGCCAGGTGATCATGGGCAAGTCATACAGGTTCTTGGTGGGTTAGAAACAGGCAGGGACTGTGGAAAGGGGCCAGAGGACCTGCAGCCATGTATGCAAAAGTATACCAGATGTGAGGGTGATGCTTGGAACTCTTCCAAATGCTTTCTAGACTGTCCTTCAATCCCCTGGATGAATAGTCATATTATCTCTATTTAACAAGCTGAGACACAGAGGTAGAATGAGTTGCCCGAGCTCGCAGAGCTGGTTAGTGACAGACGCAGGATTAGAACTCATGTCTCATTCAGTCCGAACACAGTGTGCCCTTTGCGTTAATACTGCTGACGCTGGGGTCATCATGTCCACTTCCAGTTCTGGCAATAGCTCTCGAAAACCCAGGCTCCCCTAGGACTCTTTTTCTGTCCATACCTGCCCCCAGTTCTCCACTCTCAGATCCTCCCCTTTTCTCCCACACTTGCTTGCTGCCTCCCTAGCATTATGGGAGCATGAACTGCATTTGTCTGTGTAGAAAGGCTGGAACCACAGTTATGCTTGTTTTTTTCCTGCCGAAGTTACACACGACTTCCCAATCTCTTTAAGCCTTTATCTGAGACCAGTTTCATGGGCCTCTGTCAATACTGCTGGACAAGGTTTACATGGCCACGGTCCTTGCTAAGCGAAGCTCATAGGGAGCTTAGCGTGATGCAAGAACCATTTCCTTCCCACTTTTCCTTCCTCAAAACAGGAGAAGGCTGGATTCCCCAGGGCCCAAGACCAAAGTGCTCTCAGGCTCACCAACTATATTCCCAAGGGTAGTAGAACGGTAGTTGACGGTGGAGGTGAAAGCCAGAGCCCTCCTCCTCTGCAGCATACCCCACACGCAAGCAGAAGGAACCATCAAGAAAGATAGAGAAAACCCATTAGATTGAATGGTTTGTAGTGTTTGGATGAGGAAGGGAATTGCTTGGCTCGACCTGGGAAGGGGCTAAGGAACAAGGTGGAGTTCATAGAAAGTATACAGTTGAGGCTCCATCTGTCCCTCACATCCAGAAAGATTCCAAGTGGTGATGCTAAGATATGTTTGGTTCATGGAAATGGAGACCCTGAAATGTGATTGGTCCATGTTGTCTGAGGGGACAACCCTACACAGTCAGACGGAGATATGATTGGTTCACAAAGTTCTGGAGCAGTGTGAGTTCTTTCTCTTGCTGGGGGAGAAATACATGGCTAGGATCCCACAGGCCCAACACTGGCGCTTCTTGGTTCTGGGTTGTCAGGGACCAGGTTTTTGCTGTCTCTGAGCCCATGTCAAAGGCCTGACCCTGAATGTAGCTGGACCCAAACCTCTCAGACCTTCCTTCTGCCCTCTCAGGTTGACCTCAACAGCCCCTTTCTACTCTGCCCATAAGAGATGTCCCTACACAGATGGGAGTCTCATTGTGAGTCCACGTCTGACATCTCCCTGGTGGAGAAGAAGAGCGCTGGCACTCTCCTCCAGCTCCCTGGTCCTAAGGGGCACAGATACCCCTTCCCTGACGCTTCACCTTCTCCCTCCTCTCCCTGGTCCCATAGTTAACATCTGCCTCTCCATCCTTGCTGGTCTCTGCTAGGACACGAGGCGTGTGTCTAGCCCCTGGACGGATGAGGCACTGACAGAAAACATCTCTCTCTCAGGTCAGAGCTTAGGGGAGACCATCTTGGCATCTTCTGCTGCCTTGAGAGCAGAGGTTCTTAACTGGGGGTCCGAGTCCAGGTCAGCGTGTTTGCAGAATAGAGTGTGCACAGGCACACGTGGACTCTTTTGTGGGTTCCAAGTGCGACCATCATCCAACAATAGGAATCTTGCTCCTGGAGGACAGTGCAGGGGGCGTAGGAAGGGCATCCTCTGGTCCCTTAGACACCTCAGCTCCCATGGTGGGGGTCAGCAGCGACACACATTCCCCGCAGATGTGCTTCTGAATCCAGCTGAACCTCAGGGGATGAACATGGTCCAAGAGGTGTTTGGCCAGGTCCATCCCCCAGCTGTGGCTGGGTCAGCTTGGGAGAGTGGGGGGAACCTGGGCTGAATCTGGGAGAAACTGGCTTGAAAACCCTTTGGGACTGAAGAGGCAGAGGGCAATGGGAAGGGTGTCCCCCCAGCAGCCCAGTTGGGTGGGCCTCAGTAGCTCTCTCCTGAGCTACCAAAAGAGCTACCAAAGGCCCACCCACAGGCCCCCTCTTCCCTCCTCTTTCCCTTCTCGGTGGGGTGCTTGGTTGCCAGGGCAACAGGGTCTGAGGATCCACTCTCCCACCCCGCTTTGAGGCCAGCCAGGCCAAGGCAGGATAGGGGTTCCATGGAGGGGGCCCAGGGGTGCAGCTGTCTGCCGAAGCCTGGGTAGGGGTGGGGTGTCAGGGGGGTGAGCACAGTCGCAGCTGGTGCCAGCCTCCAGCTGCACCTTATCTGTCCCTGGCAGTGGGAGCTCCGATGTGGCTTGAATTCTGAACAGCACCAAGGGGAGGGGGCTGGCAGATGGTGGCCTAGTCTGCCCTGTGCCACCCCCTCTTCCAGCTGAGTCCCAGAGCCTTTGCCTGGGGGAGAGAAGTGGGAATTCATTTCTGAACCCTGGAAGGGATGGAAGGGGAGGGCAGAGAATGGAAATCCTGGGGGTGGGTATGCAGTGGGGATAGGATTCTCTCAGGAGAGGGTGGAATTGGGGGACAAGGGATAGGAGGACAAAAGTCCAGGGGACCCTGGAGTGGGGGCAATCTCCCAGAGGAGAGGTGGGCAAAGAAATCCCCCCAATGTTCTGGAGGTGGACAGGAATCTTCTGGAGCACCTGGAGGAGGTGAGAGATGCTGATAGCAAAGAAGGGTGATCCTGAGACCCAGAAGTTGGAGGGAGAGGTCATCTTAAACAAGAAGAGCCAGGGATGGCAGGTCCCAGGGAGAGCCAGGACTAGCAGTGGGAGCTTCCTTATCACACCACCCCACAGCAGCTCAGACCTGGGGAGGGCCCGACCGCACTACCTGCGTCTGTTCCCTCCAGCTAGGCAGGGAGTGGAGGGGCTGCTGAAGGGAAGGGCTGCCCACACTGCTACACACAGAGAAGAAAGGAGGGTTTGGGGCTACACCACCCAGAAGCCCGGCGGTCTTTGTATGGGGTTGTCGTGGGGTGTGGACGGGGGAGCATGCAGGGGGTGCAGAGGGATAGGAGAGGCTGGAGTGGAGAGGTTAGCGTGGGAAGAGCGGCACCCTGCCCTAGCCGCTCTTGGATACCTCCTCCAGCCTTACCCTTCCCTTCTCTCCCTCCCTCCCTCCCTCCCTCAGAAGTGCCTGAGGTTGGAAGGAGACTGGAGTAGAGCCAGTTGCAAGAATCCAGGGGACCCTGCATTGGGGTCTCACACACACACACACACACACACACACACACACACACACACACACACACCCCTCCCTCAGGTGACTCAGTTTCCTCTCTCACCTCCTCCCTCTCCTCCCCCATCCCTTGCCGTTTCTGACTCTGCCCCTGTCCTAGACTGCTGTCAGCTAAGAGGCTACTCTCAGTTAATTGACCTCCGGCTGTTGGCTAAAGTAATAGGGAATTGATGTAAGTAAGCGGCTCTGGGGGCGGAGCCGGAAGTGGAGGGGTGGGAAGAGTAGTGCTTCGAAGCCTCGGGCTTTCTCCGGTCCCAGCCAGCGGAGAGCTCCGTGGTAGGGCCGCCACTGCACGTGGTGTGCATCCAGGAAGCAGAGGGCGCGCCTGCACAGAGGTCAGAACGTTTCTGCTGTGGGTGGAGCCGGATTGGGAGCATGCTTCAACTTTGTGGAAGGCAGTTTCAATTCCTGGGGGATGGTGAGGGAGACTGAATAGTAGGCACGAGGGGCTGGGGGTGGGAGTGCCGAGCTCCACTTGATTCCTTCTTCCTGTCACCGACAGAGGCCCGTGGAAGTGCCAAGCCTCGTGCTGGGCACCAGGGGGCGGCGGTGAACAGGCGGAGCCTGTCCCTGCCCTCAGGAGCCTCAAGCCACGTGCAGTACTCCCAGGAGGCTCAGAGTGCAGAGGGTGGTACTAAGGGAAGCCGAAGGGCTTCGGAGCAGAGAATCACGTGCCAGGGATGAGAGGACCCTCCACATCTAGATGGGGTCCTTCCAGTCTCCCCAGCCCAGCTCAGCTATTCAGAAACGCCAGTTCTGGGAATTCCCTGGCGGTCCAGTGGTTAGGACCCCACGCTCTCACTGCCGAGGACCCGGGTTCAATCCCTGGTTGGGGAACTAAGATCCCACAAGCCGTGCGGCGCAGCCTAAAAGAAAGAAAGAGAGAAACTTCAGTTCTACAGAATGTGTGGTGTCTCCCCCAGCCCAGCCTCTCCCAGCTGATGACCAGTCTAGTTCTCTCCAGCAAGGGTCATGGTCTTTGGTCAGGTTCCCGAGGCACAAGCCTTCCCTTACTGTATGTCTGTACCCAGTATGTCTGTACCCTCTGGCTGAGAACCTTCTGGTCAGAACTCTGGCGTGGGGATTCTGGGAGGCAAAGCAGGGAAGGAGACAGCTCGAAGGAGAATGGAGCCTGGTTTGGGTGGAGGATGCGTCTGGGACTCCTGGGTTCTATTTTGGGCATAGTTTCCTCTGGCTCCATTTCTCAGCTTCTAGGCTCAATTTCCTGTGAGCAAAGGGGGCTGTAAATAGATTTGTAAATTATTCTTTGCCGAGGGGCAGCCTGTCCTTCAGCCTCTGGGCCACTCTGGCTAAGCCCTCCCGCTGGCCCATGTGTAGAATGGGTGTGCAGTACCGTTTCCTGGACACATGCATCAGACATCTTCCTCGTGGAAAATTTTAAAGCAAACATGAAACTGAGGTGTAGTCACCTTGAGGGAAAGTTCCCTTAAGAAGCTCTAAGGACAGAGACTCTCACTCCAGGCTCTCTAAGGCCACTCCTGAGGGAGAGGGAGGGCAAGTTGTGATTTTTCTGAGCTCCTATGAATTCTTGGAAAGAAAACCCTTTTCCACTCCTCTCTGCACCCCCTTGACGTGGCTGACAGTCCTGGAGGCCTGGGAGGTTGGGCTGTGTAAGCTGAGTATCGAGTGTCTCTGATCGGTGTGTCGGCTCTTCGTGTCTGGCTGGGAACATCCCTCGGGGAGAGACTGCTGCAGTGGCCTTGACCATGGAGAGCAGCCAGCTCAGGCTTCCTCACCACACACTGCACGTGTGCCCCAGGTGTGCAAGCACACATGTGCACCTCCCTGTGCATGTCTGAGAGTGGGAGAATGCAGACGTGGACCAGGGTGTGACGTGGACACAGGGATGGATGTGCACAGGGGCACACACAGCTCTCTTCATGTGTCTGCAGGAGAGAGCTCGTGTGCCCACGAACCTCTGGTCCCACGCAGAGCACATACCCCCCAAATTAAGCTTCTCTTTCTGTCACGCTTTGCAGTTTACAAATTCCCTTTACTTCAGCTCCTGTGATCCTCATAATTCTGGGAGGCAGGAAGATGTTAATATCTTCATTTGAAAGATGAGGAAACTGAGGCTCAGAGGTGTTACATGACTTGCCTGAGGCCACACAGCCAGTAAATGACAGAGTGGGTGCCTTGACCTCAGATCTTCTAAGCCCGGGTTCTTCGTGTGTGTGACCATAGGAGCAGGGATGTGTGGTGGAGGAGGGTGCCCGGCTCCCCAGCTGCCCATGCTCTGTAAAGAGGTGGTGTGATGAGGCAGGAAGGGAAAAAAAAGGATGCGAAAGAGAAGAACCCCAGCCTCAGTTTGAGCACACCATCTTGTAACTTCTCTGCCTCTTCATTGCACCATTTAGCCAAGTCCCAACCTTAGATGGACCCACCACTGGCTTCCTCAGCCACTCTCTACCAGAGGAAGTCACCTGGTTGGAATCACATTGTGTTCATGATCAACATGCCAGTGCTGCCCTGGCAACCCCACTGTGTTTTCCCGTCAACTCGCTCTCCCCAGTGATTACTGTAAATTTTTCTACGCCTCTCAAACCACCACCCTTCCTAGCCCCCTTCTCACCCTCAGCAGATGACCTCACCTCCCACTTTACAGAGAAGATAGAAGTCTCAGACAAGATCTCCCCGCTCCTCTGGGTATCTGCCCCCAGAGGGGAACGTCCATCTTCTCTAGGCTGAAATCTCAACCTGTTCTTACCATCTGATCTCGTTCTATCTTTATGGGAATTTTATCTTAAAGATTCTGCCTCTCCCTCCTCCGTAGTCGGTCTCTCCCTCTCCAGTGGAACCTTCCGATTGACACTGAAACATGCTTAAGATTCTCCCATCTTAAAATGTATAGGTATAGAGACTTCCCTGGTGGCACAGCAGTTAAGAACCCACCTGCCCTGCCGGCCTGGACTGACTGCGCGGAGGCACTTGGCCATGTGGAAATGCCTGATTTTGTTCCCTGCACACAGAGGAGACACAGATACTGAAATCTTACTGGGTAAATTCCCAGGTACTGTGAAGTTCATAGATAAGAATCAGCCCAAGTCAGCTTTAAGGGATTTACCGTGACATTGAGAAGAAAAGACTGGGCTTCTAAAAAAAAAAAAAAAAAAAAGAACCCGCCTGCCAATGCAGGGGACATGGGTTCGAGCCCTGCTTCAGGAAGATCCCACATGCCACAGAGCAACTAAGCCCACGCGCCACAACTACTGAGCCTGTGCTCTAGAGCCCGCGAGCCACAAATACTGAAGCCCACGCGCCTAGAGCCCGTGCTCTGCGACAAGAGAAGCCACTGCAATGAGCAGCCCGCGCACCACAGTGAAGAGTAGCCCGCGCTCGCCGCGACTAGAGAAAGCCCGCGCGCAGCAATGAAGACCCAACGCAGCCAAAGATAAATAAATAAATTTTTAAAAAATGTATAGCTATAATGACAGCTAATATTTATTGAGCACTTACTATGTACCAGGCTTTAGGTTAAGATAAAACCCAATAAACAAACGTCTCTCAACTCCACAGCCCCCTCCAGCTCCCACAGTATCTGTTTCTTTTCCCAGACAAAATTCTTAAAATTGATGTATAGATTCCGCTGTCTCCATTTTTTTCTCATCTCCATCTCACTCTCTAATCCACTCGGGCGGCCTTCCTCCCCCGGCCTCAGCACTCCACCAAAATGGTTCTCGCTAAGGCCGCTAGTGACCTCCATATTTCCAAAACCCACAACCATTTTTTATCCTTGATGTCTCAAAATCATTCAAAATGTTTGACCACCACCTCTGTTCTGCACTATTCTCTTTCCTAACGACGGTACTCTCCCGATTTTCCTCCTTTGTCTAGCCACTCCTGCCTCTGTGCCAGTTCATGCTCTTCCACTTGGCCGTTAAATGTTCGCACTGCTCAAGTCTCAATCCCAAGCTTTCCTCTTCTCTTAAATTGTGCGGCTGTGATTTAATGGGACAGCTTGATGCATGTTTCATTAGCATATTTTTCCATTGGTGTATCTTACACTGTAATGTTTTACATATTACATCGGTATGTATTTACACTGGTATAAAATTGTAAAACATTTCTAGTGTCCTGGAAAGTTCCTTCAGGCCCTTTTCTAGTCAACAGTACCCCACAGGAATTAACCACGTTCAGGCTTCTGTCAGTAGAGATAAGTTTCACCGGTTCTTGAACTTCCTAGATGATATGTATCCTCCGTGCAGTGTATACATGTCTGTGTCTGTCTTTTTTTTGCCCATGACTATGTCTGTGAGATTCAGTCTCGTTTTATATAGCAGTAGTTAGTGCTTTTTCAATGCTGTGTAGTATTGCCTTATGTAAATAGAGCACAATTTGTTTATCCATTCTACTCTTGCTAGACATTTGGGTTGTGACTAGTTTGGGGCTATTACAAATAAATCTACTATGAACATCCCTGTTCATGTCTTTGGGTTGCCATGTGCACTCATGTCTCTTGGGTATGTAACTAGGAGCTGTGGTTAAGTCACAGGTTAGGATTCTGTTTAGCTTGGGTGGATACTGCCATATCAGGCCATTTTTCTTTCTATCTCTTCTAAAAAAACTTTATATTCTATTCCTGAGCAGTCTCATCTTCACTCGTGATTTCAATTACCATCTACACACCGACGACTGCCAAATGTCTGTCTCAGCCCGGCTCTCTCCTCTTAGCATCAGTTCAGTGGCGAATTTCCCACTTAACATCTCCACTTGGATCTCCCCAAGGCTCTAAGAAACCAGCATGTGCCAAACCAAATTCATCTTAGCTCCCAAACTAGTCCTGTACTTGTGTTCCTGATCTAGTGAGCCATTCACCCACTTATGCAAACTAGAAACCATCCCTGACACTCCATCTCCCTCGCCTCCCTTACCAGGTCTGCCGGTGTTGACTCCCAGACATCTCTACTCCATCCCCTTGTTCCAGGCCACCCCAGTGCTCCATGTCTCACCTAGACTGCTGCAGTGGCTTCCTAACAGGACTTCTAGAATCCCTCGGGCTCCTCCAGAGTGGTCTCTTCAAAACACTGCTCTGATCACTTGAAATCCTTCCATGGGGAATGGGACCAGAATCCTTACCCAGCCTTCAAGGCCCTAAGGGCCTGCTCTCCGTCTATATCCTCTTCTTCTCAGCTCTCTCCTCTCAGAGCCTTTGCACTGACTCTGTTCTCTGGAATACCGCCCATCCCCCAACACATACACACACAGACCTTTACCTAATCACTCCTCCTTATTCTTTAGATTGCAATTCAAATATCACTTTCTCAGAGAAACCTTCCTCAGTTTCCAGTCTGGTTCAGATCCCCCTGTCATTCACCTCCATGGAACCGTATTATTTTTTTCATGGCACTTATCATAGTTTGCAATTAAATATTTATTTTTGTGATTTTAAAAAACTCTCCGTTAGATAATAAGCTCCGCAAGGACCCAGTCCCTTATCTGTTCTCCACGTGTCCTCAGCACATGGACACTCAGGAAATATTTGATGGGTAAGTGAAAGAACGGAGAAGAAGGACGGGATTGATTTAGAGAGGGATGACCTACTTCCAGTCTCAAGCCTACTGCTTGCTCTCCGCGAGACTTGAACAGGTCATTGTGCCTCGGTTTCCTCATTTGTCAAATGGGGTGAAATTACTCAAACCTGCTTATTTTGCTGGGTTGTATACGAATCCCCTGAGGCATCAGTTGAAAAGCAGGAGACATTCCACAGATGTGAGGGGTGACCTGAGTTCAGAAAGAGACGTGGAGAAAGTCAGAAAGCACTGGGTGGCCACACACAGCTTAAGAGACGTACTGGGGAGGGAGTGATGTGGGGAGGGGTCGCATCTTTGGATACAGGGTTGTTCTGCGAGCGTGTCTGCTTGGGTACTTCTCCTCTGTGTACGCTCCGGGGTCTGTGTGTGCTGCTTGATCCTTTCCTCACCTCCCCATTACTGTGCAAAATGTGGATTTGTCTACTCGATCGAGATGAGGAGGAGAGAATGTTAGAGGATGGAGGAGGGAGGAAGTGCAGTTGGGGTGTGTGTGTGTGTCTTCGTTGCCCACAAGAGGGCTGTGTGTCTGTGTGTAGTGCTGTGTAGGTGTGCAGTGTAGGTCTTTGTGTCCGTGTGGGGAAGAAGTGTCCAGCCACACCAGATTTGCTGTCCTCTGAAGCTGCTCCGTGTGTGCACACCCTACTCTCTGCTGAAGCACCCGGAGCTTCCCAGCCTTAGTTTCTTCCCTCTGGAAGTCCAATCTACTTCCTCTTCCAGAAAGGCTGCGGGAGGGGAACGATGCCCTCTAGTGGGTGTGGGGACGCATGCTGCAGCTTTCCCAGCCCAAGCCTCAACCTAGGCTGGCCCACCTCCAGCCCAAGTCTGGAACCCACCTCTGAAACGCATCCTGGGGATGCGCAAAGCCCTCCAAGAGCTGAGGTCCCATAGGCAAGAAGAAAATGCACACGGGACAGGAAACAGAAGAAGAACCCACGGATTCATACAGGAGAAGCCTGAGGACAACAGCTGAAGGTGGGAGGTCTCTCCTCATCTCTGCAGTGATTTATCTCTGGTTCCTGTTTCTCCACGTGGCCCCTGGGTCCTGCTCTTTCTTTCTTTCTTTTTAAATTTATTTATTTTTGCTGCGCGCGGGCTTTCTCTAGTTGCGGTGAGCAGGGGCTACTCTTCGTTGAGGTACACGGGCTTCACATTGCAGTGGCTTCTCTTGTTGCGGAGCACGGGCTCTAGGTGCACAGGCTTCAGTAGTTGTGGCTCATGGGCTTAATTGCTCCGTGGCATGTGGGATCTTCCCTGACCAGGGCTCGAACCTGTGTCCCCTGCATTGGCAGGCAGATTCTTAACCACTGCGCCACCAGGGAAGCCCCGGGTCCTGCTCTTTCATTCTCACAGTCCCTGTCCTTAAGGAGCTACTGATCACTACTCATGCTTGAAGGGAGTTGAGCAGAACTGGACCCTGCAGTCTGTTCCCTGAGTGGGCACTAATTATGCCCTGTGGAGTCAGGGAAGGCTTCTCGGAGGAGGTAACCTGTGAGTAAGGTCTTGAGAAATGAGTAGAAATTCTCCAGGTGGAGTCCAGGGAAGGCATGGAACTGTGGATGAGCCTCGTGTGTCTGTGGAATGGGAGAAGGACATGGTGACTGGATGCTGGACCCTGGACTAGGTGGGGTGGAGGGGTGAGGCTGGAGGGTGACTTGCCAAGGCCGTGTAGGTCCCGGGTGGCGGGGGTTGAATTTTACCAAGAGGCACTGGGGAGTGAGAGAAGGTCTTTATGCGGAAGGGTGGTCGGAATTACATAGCATGGACTGAAGGTGGGGAGAAACTGCAGGGAGGCAGGGAGTTAGGGAGACCAGCTGGGAGGCGGTTGTTTAGGTAAAGGAGTGGGAGACCAGTCTGAGGGCAATGGCATAAGGAGGGAGAGGGACCAGATCTCAAAGGCTGCTCTTCTTCCGGGGCCTCTGTGTCCCTGGCAGCAAAGCTGAGGCCAGAGGTCCCACATCAGCCAGTTCTGCTAGAACCTGGCACCCTGCCTGCCATCCCCAACACACTCCAGGCTCTCTGTATGCAAACGGAGGAGGGAAGAGATGTGGGAGCAGGGAGGGGGGAGAGAAAGGGGGGCAGGAGCCTGGGGCTGTGGGATGGTTAAGGAATGGAAAGGCCCAAGTAGACTTGTCTGACCCCCACTGGTCCTCCTCTGGCTCTGTGGAGGAAGGGTTAATAGTTTCCCCTCCCTCCCTCCCCTCCTCTCCTCCCCTCAGGTCACCTTCTAGGCCCTGGAGACTTGGCTGCTGGCTCAAGTTCCTCAACCAGTGGCCCTGAGTAATCAGAGTACACAGAGGGGCCAGGGGCCTGGGGGCAGGGACTGATCAACTGGGAGCGAGAGGGGCCTCAGAGACTGAGGGGCTGGGGGGTATCTGCGAGGCTGAGGGTTTGGGGGTACCTCAGGTTATTCCCAACACTCTCCACCTGACCCAGGACCCTGTACCGGTTCGGAGCTCAGTTTCTTCCACCCACCAGAAGAGAATTCCTCCGCCTGCTCTCCTGGACTGTTAGGGAATGGGCAAGATGGGAGGGGGAGCGGTGATCTACCAGGAAGCTTTTCAGCTGCAAGAGACAGGGTGCCTCCCCCCAGTGCCAGGAACTGGCCATAAGTGAGTCTGTGGTCAGTGAGAGGCCTCTGCTAATGGAACCTGGGCTGCCCCCCAAGCCACAGAAGGGAGTGCAGCTCAGCGTGGTGGTGGTGGTGGGTGCTGACTGAAGTAGAGTGGGGGGTGGGGGTCAGGGGAGGATCGATGGCCTCAGGGATGGCTGGAGGGAAACCAGAGGTCAAGGGAGAGAGTAGGGGTTCGGGGCAGCCAGGGGTTCAGGAAGTAACTGAAAGTAAGTTGTGTCAGCCCAGTGATCAGAAGGGAACTGAGGACCAGAGGAATATTTCGAGGGGAACTGCAGTGTAAGGGTGTATGGGGAGAAGTGGGGGGGCTCCATAAAATAATTGGGGAGATTCCAAGTCAGGGGGAATTAGAGAAGAATTAGAGGCTAATTAGAGGTGCCTAGAGAGTGTGGGGCTCAGATAACTCAGAAGAATGACTGGACCAGGTGGGAATGAGGGCAGAGGACTCAGAATTGGGGTGGGAAGGCGAGGGGCAGGTGGACTGGAGGGTGAGAGGGAGCCTGAGGGTGTGTGTCTTGGGGGATGGGCAGAGACCCTTGCTGGCCCACGTCGTGGCAGTGAGATCAGAGGACTCTGCTAGGTCCCATCTCCCCTGGAGCCCTCGGGCTTTTCAGGCGTTTCCACTCTGTCCTCGACCCTGTCTGTCCTGCTGGAGTTGGTGACGGGGAAAGGGGCTCCGGCCCGCTCCTCTCCATCTCCATCGGCCTCCCTTTCCCACAGCCATCAATTATTCATCGGCTCAGACAGCCGCCTCCCTGACAGGGCAGGCTGGTCCTCCTCTCCTCTCTAAGCCCCTCCCCACCTCAGCCACACTGCCACAGAGGCCCTGGCAAGGGAGGACGGCCATCCAGGCAGCACAGACCTGGCAAGAGGACTGCCGGACCCTGCCTAGGATCACGCCTCCTCCCCCGTTCTCCTGCCCACCTCCCGGTGCCAGGAAGCCCCTGGAGAAGATGCCCATCCAGATCTTCTGCTCTGTGTCCTTCTCCTCTGGAGAGGAGGCCCCAGGGCCCTTGGGAGATGTTTGGGGTCCCCACCAGCGGCAACAGCGGGACAACTCAGAATCAGAAGAGGAGGGAGAAGAGAAGGAAAAGGAGGCAGAGAGGAAGGGGGCCAGAGAGGGGGACTTACCGATGGACTTGGTGGCCTTTGCCAACAGCTGCACCCTTCATGGAGCCAGCCACATCTTTGTGGAAGGGGGTCCAGGGCCACGGCAGGCCCTGTGGGCAGCGGCCTTTATCCTGGCACTGGGTGCCTTCTTGTGCCAGGTCGGGGATCGAGTTGCCTATTACCTCAGCTACCCACATGTGACTCTGCTAGATGAAGTGGCCACGACGGAGCTGGCCTTCCCGGCGGTCACCCTCTGCAACACCAATGCCGTGCGGCTGTCCCAGCTCAGCTACCCCGACTTGCTCTACCTGGCCCCCATGCTGGGGCTGGATGAAAGCGATGACCCCGGGGTGCCCCTCGCCCCACCGGGGCCCGAGGCCTTCTCTGGGGAGCCCTTTAACCTGCACCGCTTCTACAATCGCTCCTGCCACCGGCTGGAGGACATGCTGCTCTATTGCTCCTACTGCGGGGGGCCCTGTGGCCCTCACAACTTCTCAGTGGTGAGTGGGTGCCCAACAGTGTCTGCCATGGCTCACCCTGACCATCACCTCCTGGGGCTGGTAACCATCCTGCCTCCCCCCCACCTCACCTGGACCACCCACCCTCTGTGAGAGAGGCCTGGCCAGAGCTTGCCTGGGAGCCCCAGGGTCTGCAGCTGGGCTCTATTTCCAGGGCTGTGCCAGTACTGCCCTCCCTGTTAGACTCTTGAAACACATAGTTGGTAATTAGTTGCTGCCCTGAGGCCCCTGGTGTCTCCCTGAATATCCTCCAGCATGTCCAGCCCTTTCCCAGACCTCTCTGCGATCCAGCAGGGTCAGCACCTTAATCTTTCGCTGAGGTCAACCTTTGATCTGGTGGTGGGTGCCTATGCTTGGCCTTAACAATGTTGACTATCACCCCTGGACTGGAGCTGGGGCAGGCGCCCCCTGGTCTCTGGAGGTGCAAGAGAAGGGTGTGGAAGGGAGGCAGAGGGCTGGGGATATCCCCCCTCCACCCCAGCATGCCTGTTAGCAGCGTCCTCATGTGGTCTTCCTGTGCTCCTCCTAGTGTGTGTGTGTGTGTGTGTGTGTGTGTGTGTGTGTGTGTGTGTGTGTGTGTGGTGAGGGAGAATAACAGGCCTCCTCTAAATCCTCCCCACTCCCCCTCCAGCTCTAAGTGGCCAGGGACCCTCTTCCCAGGGGAAGCCCTCACTAGGAGAGTCTAGGGCCTTCCCTGCTGAGGGACCAAGCAGCACCCCATCCTTTCCCCAGTTCAGCTTCCAGTTCCGTCTGGCCCAACAGGTCCCCTTCTGTCCCCTACAAGTGCCAGATGCCAGGCCTTCCCTTCCCATACACCCATCTCTCACTCCCCCACCTTTTCCCTAGTGCAGGGGCAGGTGGGTGTCATCATATCAGTGCATCTTGGACTGACTACAGACAGACAGGAACATGGAAGTTTTGGCCACTGGGCCTCGGACAGGCCAGGAGGTAGAGGAACATGGACCAAGGAAGGGGTCAACCTGGCTTTCTCGGGATCTAAGGCTAGAGCAGGCACTTCTCAGGCAGCACCACCAGGTGGCAGCACAGCCCACCGACCAGCAGCACAGCCCTCCGAGCCAGCTCAAGGTTGCAGCTCCCAGCTGGCCTCAGCCACCAGGAGTCCCTCACATCCCCAGGAGGCGGGTAGGCAGGGATGCGTGTCCAGCCTGGACCCTGCGGCTGAAAGCCACAAAGCCTGGTAGTGGAGCTGGGGGATTAGGAGTTCTCTCTCTACCTCCTCTCTGGACTTCACCCACAAAATGGGGGATAGCACTGGTTTTCTTTTCCAGAGGGGGAAGGAGGAGGTTGTTCTAGGAAGGGGGAAGGGGGCAAAGACTCTATTGACTAGTAACCCCTACTGCCTCCCTGTTCAGTCTAGCCTGACACTCTGTCTCTCTCTTTCTTTGGGCTGTGTCTGTATTCACCTCATGACTTGCTTGGTGGACTCTGTCACCATCTCTCAGTAGTTGAAGCACACTCACCCCATTTGTGGGAACCTGGAGGCATTCTGGGAAGCTGTGGGGAAAGGGCCATAAAGAATAGGTTCACTTTTCTCTCCATGGCTGTGTACTCAGGGCTGCAATAAGGGCTGCTCTGTGGCATGGAGTCGGGGCCCTGTCCCCAGAGCTGAGATCCCTTCTGCAGCCCTCATAGTTCTGCGCCAGCATTGACGAACATGCCAGGTCCTGGATGTTCAGGTTCTGGTGATAAGGAAACAGTGATGGACGTAAGGGACTACTGGCAGAGGAAACTATAAAGCATAACTTGGTCTTGGGGAGAGCAGGATTCCAGATGCCCGGGGTGAAATCCAGGAGAAGAGAAGAGAAGTCTCAGAAGGCCCTGGGCCTGAGGAGAGGGTCCCAAGGAGGGACCAGGCAGTGAGGGGCTCCAGATTATGGAGGTGTGTATGTTAGGGTCCCAGCGGGAAAAAGGTTAACACTTGGATAGTTTAGTCAGAAAGACTAACAGAGGGACTGTTTATAGAGTTGTGGGCAGAGTTAAGGAAACCAATGAGGGGGACTGAGGCACCTAGAAATAGTGGGACATTGTCATATTCAAGCTAAAGGAACACCAAGAGGCAACAGTGCTATGCAGGGAGCCCTCTTGGCAGAATTTGTGGTCACAGAGGGTCTAAGCCACCTTGAGAACACTTGCAGATAAATACCCTGGTCTCTCCCTCCTTCTGTCCTCTGATCCTTTACTGATACCTCCCATTGGTCAAACCCAACCCGAAGCCCATCCAGGTGGCAAAGGAGCACAGGCAGTGCACCCCACAGGGATCAGCCTTCCAGGGCACACAGCAGGGAAAAGGACAGAATGGGTGAGAAGGAGAACAAATGGAGAGTGGGCTGCTCAGGAGGGGTCATTCCTGAAGGGTTGAAACTCCACCAGGTGGAGGGTCTGGAGACAGTCCCTGGTGGGCAGAGGGTACTGGCAGGACTCTCAGGCTCTCTGCTCTGCTCCCACCAGGTCTTCACACGGTACGGAAAGTGCTACACGTTCAACTCTGGCCGAGATGGGCGTCCCAGGCTGAAGACCATGAAGGGTGGGACGGGCAATGGGCTGGAGATCATGCTGGACATTCAGCAGGACGAGTACCTGCCCGTGTGGGGGGAGACCGGTATGTTGCCTCTCTCAGGGGGGCCCCTCTCCCTGTGGCTCCGGGCCTCAGCCTCCGTTGGGGGGCTCCTGGGCTCTACTGTGGGCCTGAGGCAGGGCGTGGGCTCTCCTTGTGTCCTCCCAACATCTCGCCATCTCCACCTCCACTCTACCTGCCTGCCACACTCACATTACCCTGGCTCCCACTTCCTGGCTCAGTTACTCTCCAAGGTAACCAGCCATCCCTTTCCATTCGTGGCCACCACTCACTCTATAAATAACTCCATCTCTTCTTGGGCTGCCTGCCGTCTGTCTGGTCTCAGGGGCCTTGGGACAGAGAGACGTGGGGGAGAAGGGAGAAAAGGAGGGGGAGAGATGGAGAGCCTCTGAGACAGTGAGAAATAATTTGAAACACCGAGATGCGTAACTGAAGCCAGGTAAGAAAAGAAGTATGTAGGATTCAGGGGTCAACAGGGTAGCACGGGGCTGGTGAACCCAGAAGGAGGCTGGGGATGGGCCAGGGGCCCTTGGACTAACTACCCTCCCCCAGTCTCAGTGTATGTTGTGGTTATTTCAGGAGAGGTAGGGTGCCCCCAGCTCTGAAGGAGGTTAGGGAGTAAGAAGCCCTCCCAACACACAGCGCTCCCATTCCCCTAGATGAGACGTCCTTCGAAGCGGGCATCAAAGTGCAGATCCACAGTCAGGATGAACCTCCCTTCATCGACCAGCTGGGCTTCGGTGTAGCCCCAGGGTTCCAGACCTTCGTGGCCTGTCAAGAGCAGCGGGTGAGAGGGCCACAGGAGGCCAGTCCCAGGGTGGGTGGTTGGAGGCTTATGATGGAGGTGGAGTGGTGGGCAACCAATAATGGGAGGGATGGGGGAGCTAGGGCCTGGGTAGCCATCTGACTAGTCAGAGCATGAATGATCTAACGGATGGGATGCTCCGTAAACTCGGAGACCCTCAGAGGCTGCACAGGGAGAGGGGGCAGGACTCCTGAGTTCTGCATCGTGTCAGACAAGTCCATCAAGGTGACTCGGGGAGAAGTCCCCACACCCCCCAGCTCCCCGGCTCTCCCAGCAGCTCATCTACCTGCCCCCGCCCTGGGGCACCTGCAAAGCTGTTACCATGGACTTGGATTTCTTCGACTCCTACAGCATTACCGCCTGCCGCATCGACTGTGAGACCCGCTACCTGGTGGAGAACTGTAACTGCCGCATGGTGCACATGCCAGGTCAGGCCCCAAAGTTCCCAACACGGTCCTGGGCCCCTCAGCCTGCACTGCCCCTCACCAGCACCCCGTGCATGTTAACCTCCTGCCAACATGCAGGCAAGACCAGCTGGCTTCTCTCCACCCCAGTTCCAGCCCCAGTCCATACCCATAGGGCTCTTGCCTCTCTGACCTCAATTCCTGCCCGGACCCATGGGGATGGGTCAGAAGGGTCCAGGGGGTATGGACTTTGGGGTAGGTCACTTCCAGGACAGACTGGGGGCTGACTATTCCTACCCTCCCACCCTCTCCCAGCTTCCAGCTTTTAGGCCTTCGGTACCACCAGCATCACAAGACCCTTTTAATCTCCATCCTGTACCACTGTCTCTTCTCCTCTCTAGGGGACGCCCCATACTGCACTCCAGAGCAGTACAAGGAGTGTGCAGATCCTGCCCTGGGTGAGCGCCCCTGTCCCAGGGAAGTCTGCGGGAGGGAAGGAGGAGCTGCCAGCCATATGCATAGGGGTTTCAGAGCAAGCTCCCAGAAGCTTCAAATCACTCCTGGATCAGGCTTCACCTGAACTCTCCTGTGTCTGACTTTAGCAAGGCCGGGAATAGCATCTCTAGAGGCCCCTGTGGAAAATGAACAGGGGTCATCTGGGAGGGGTGGCCTTCATCTGCTCCCATAAGCACCTCAGCTGGTTGACCCTGGAGGGCCCCGAGAGGATGAGATATAGGATTAAGGAATATCCATGGAGAGGCCGGGTGAGGACCAGCACAGCTGGGCACAGGGCCGAAGTGAAGGACGAGTCAGAAAAAGAGGAGGGGGCTCAGGCCTCTTTTGGGCAGGGCCAGGACGTGCGTGTCGGGAAGGTGCTGGCAGAAGGGCATCACTCAACTGGCACCTCTCACCTGGCTGGCACAGACTTCCTGGTGGAGAAGGACCAGGAGTACTGTGTGTGTGAAATGCCCTGCAACTTGACTCGCTATGGCAAGGAGCTGTCCATGGTCAAGATCCCCAGCAAAGCGTCAGCCAAGTACCTGGCCAAGAAGTTCAACAAGTCTGAGCAGTACATAGGGTAAGGGCTCTGACTGTGAAGGGTAACGGGCGGGCTCTGATGGGGGCTGGCAGACAGGAGGAAACTGAGATAACATGGGGAAGGCAACCAAAGAGTCTGAGGTGGGCATGGAGGGAAGATCAAGCCAGAACAAGCAGGAGAAGCACCCCTTCCTCTTTCCTCCTCTCTTCATCCTCATTGCTTGTAACTGGGATCACCTCGCAATTGCTGGTGCGTGGAGCGTCTTTTCAATTACACCATCGCGTTTAATCCTCACTCTAAAAGGCAGGTATCCACATCAGCATCTTGTTTTATAGATATTGGAGACTGAGATTCAGAGAGGATAACTTGCGAAGGTCACCCAGCTAGTGAGGGACGGAGATGCGACTTGATCCGAGGTCTCCTCTCCCAACCCCTTTGCAGGGAGAACATCCTGGTGCTGGACATTTTCTTTGAAGTCCTCAACTATGAGACCATTGAGCAGAAGAAGGCCTATGAGATCGCAGGACTCCTGGGTGAGCTGCTGATGGCATCTGTCCCCTTCCCATGCCATGGGCATGGTGTGACACCTTACCACCCGAAGCAGGCTGCTCACCTCCGTCCCACAAGGCCTCCTCCCCTACCAGCCCCAGGGGCCTTCCCCTGCCCCAGTGAGCTCTGCCGCTCCCACTGTGTCCTGACCCCACTGACCTCCCTGTGGGCCCCCCTGCAGGTGACATTGGAGGCCAGATGGGTCTGTTCATCGGGGCCAGCATCCTCACTGTGCTGGAGCTCTTCGACTACGCCTACGAGGTAAGTGGGGGCGGGGCGCCTGCACGGGGCCACGGGAGGGGCGGGGTTCAAGCCCGCCCACCTGCCCACCTCCCCTCCTCCCTCCCAGGTGATAAAACACAAGCTATGCAGACGAGGGAAGTGCCAGAAGGAGGCAAAACGGAGCAGCGCGGACAAGGGCGTGGCCCTCAGCCTGGATGACGTCAAAAGACACGTGAGGGAGCGAGAGAGGGGCGCCCTCCCGCCCCATCCCTTCCCCGACCACCCCAGGACCACCCCCTTGCCACCTTTTCTCCTTTGCCTCCCCCATGCCCCAGCGGCACCTGTGGCCCTTACGATAACCAGTGCCTGTCCTGTGCCGTTCCCCCAGAACCCGTGTGAGAGCCTCCGGGGCCATCCTGCCGGGATGACGTATGCTGCCAACATCCTACCTCACCATCCGGCCCGAGGCACTTTTGAGGACTTTACCTGCTGAGCTCCGCAGGCCGCTGTACCAAAGGCCTAGATGGGGAGGGCTAGGAGAGCAAGGGGGCCCCCAGCTGCCCCGCCCTGGGGACTCACTCCCCCCTCCAAGGCAGCCCCCCACTCCTGGGCGGTCCTTTCCTCTTGTCTGTGGTGAGGAAGGAGTCTTGACCGTAGAGTCCTCTCCCTGCCTCTAACCCATTGTTTTTTTTGTTGTTTTTTTAACAAAACTAATCTAAAACAGAAACTAAAAAGAGAGAATGGGGCGAGTGACCTCAGGCTGCCCCTCTCTGCTCCATGCTGCCTCCCACAGCTCCCAGCCTGAATTCTGTCTGTCTGGCTGTCTGTCATCTGAGTGTCCACCTACATTTTGCTGCCACCAGTCACCAAAGCCCCCTCCCAGTGGGGGGTGGAGGGGATCCTCGGGGTCTGGAATTTGGCCCCACACCAGAGAATGTACCTTGAAGGGGAGGGCTAGTAGGGGGGGCTTCCCCAGCCTTAAGAGACCCTCTCAGCCCAGTGACCGCCCCCAACCCCAAGTCTCCAGGCAGGATCCCGAGTCGTGTCTGTTCCCTCCCCACCACCCCACACAGTGTGAAGTCTCTAGGGAGGTAGGGGTGGGGAATCCCCTGAAGAAGTGGCACTGGGGACAAGCTGTGGCCCTGGTGCTGTAGGCCACATCCTGATACCTACAAGTTCACCCCCACCCAGAGCTGCTGGAGAGATATCCCAAGAGGCGGCCCTCCTCTGCCATCCCATAAAAGATTCAGCTGGTTGGCTTCCAGCTCAGGGAGAGGGGCACTGGTGCCTAACCTCACTGGTCCCTCTCCCAGGGGCCCCTGCAGAGGGCCACATCCATAAATTTTCTTATGGAACTCTCCCAAGTCCTCTCCCGAAACGTCATTTGCTTCTCTCAACAACTTCATCTGCATTTTCTATTTCTATATGATACAGACTCTATATTGCTATATCTCTGTATATACTTTCCCCTGACTCTGTCTCTACTTCATCCCCTCTTGTCTCTAAGAACCACCCTCCGACCCCAAGTTCCCCTTCTGTGTTTCCACCCCCTCCCTGGTCTCTGAATGCCTTCGCCTGTATAAAGAGTTGGATTCTCCCCTGGTGTCTGTACTGTGTACACACATCCCTCTAAGAAGCACAAGGAGACGACACGCGCATTGTAACCTTCGCACTGTCTCGGTGGCGACATAAAGGAAGCTGTGAATTACAAGCTCTGCCTCTTTCTGGCCTCACCTTCTCTCCCCAACCTGGGTACCCTTTGCCCTCCCTGCAGCCTTAACATTCCCACCCCTGCTTCACCCACCCCAATGTCCTTTGCCTAGCTGACTGTGGCCTCCCCATGGAAGGGGGTTGCTACAGAGAGAGCCCCTACCCATGGGATTGAGATCTGCAGAGACAGAGGGAGCTGTGGGTTGATGACTTCTGCAGCTGAAGCAGCGGGGTGCTGACAGGCAGAGGCTGAGGTCTTCAGTCAGTGGCCTTTGCCTCCTTCTGGATGCCCAGGCCTCTTTGCTCACCTAATACCCAAGCCCACCACTTATATTTTCTGGTAAGGTACAGTTTGGTAGTGGGAAGAAAGAGACAGGCCTAGAGGGGAAGTTGAAAGCTCTGCCGTTCTGTCCCTCCCTTCCTACCTTAAAGAGAAACCAGCGAGGTAGAGTACCTGCCATGCCCCCTCCACCAGGCATTCCTCCCAGGCCAGAGCCCTGCCCCTTCACAGGCCTTCTCTGCCCAGCTGTCTCAGTCTCCAACCCCAGAACAAGACCTGTGGCAGGTCACCTGTGCATTGGCCTGCAGTTGGAGAGTGAGGATATAGGATCCTTGGGAATTCTTGGCTCCTAGGAGTTCCTTAGAGATCAGACTTCTCCAGAGGGAAGCAGGAGCAAGGCCAAAGGGTGTGTTCCGGATGGAGAACAGCAGGCAGGGCTATGGGTGACGCATGCCTCTGGTCTAATAAACTGGGTTTTAACTATCTCCTCTTCAGTGTCATTCTTCTCTTTTTTTTTTTTTTTTTTTAGCGGTACGCGGGTCTCTCAGTGTTGTGGCCTCTCCCGTTGCGGAGCACAGGCTCCGGACACGCAGGCTCAGCGGCCACGGCTCACGGGCCCAGCTGCTCCGCGGCATGTGGGATTTTCCCGGACCGGGGCACGAACCCGTGTCTCCTGCATCAGCAGGCGGACTCTCAACCACTGCGCCACCAGGGAAGCCCTCATCCTTCTCTTATTTAAATAGTATTTAGGCCTTCCAACTAAGTGCTTAGAGCCGAGCTTGGCTTGGGGCCAAACAATCAGGGCCGGAGTAAGGAGGCGGGAGCAGGGATGCTCTGGTCTTCCTGGGATAGGACAGGCTGACCATCACACCAGGAATGGTTTGAACCACTGCGCAGGGGAAGAGGAAGAGGTCAAAGGCAACAAAGATCCCAAAGAGAAGTCCTAGCACAAAGGATTCTTTGGAGAGGGGTCAGAGTCAAACTTCAAAATAAATTTAAAATCTAGAAGCAGGTTAGGTTAAAGGTTACGGGGAAAGTTGGGTTTAAGTTCGAACGTGAGGTAGTTATTGAGGCACTTTATCTATGGAATGAGCCCCGGACTATCAACCAGAAGATCTGGATTCTATGTTTCGACTTCTACTGCTAACTTCTTGGTTGACTTTGCCAAGTTATTTACTCTCTGAGTTCATCTCTCCTGTTTGTAAAATGGAGTAAACAGTGCATACTCCTCTTCAGCGCGCTGGGCTTAGAGCAGGAAGAGAAGGAAAGGAAAATCAGCGCTTTGTAAAGTTAAACGCATTGCGCCAAGATGAAGCAGTTACTCCATCACCCTGAGCTGTGGTCCCCCTTTCCAGATCCTTGTCTTCCTCCGTCGGCCTGGGGGCGCCCGCTCGCAGGGCCTCTCTATCCCAGAGCTCCTCTCTATGGTTTTCCCCTCCCGGACCGTGAAGGCTGGAGGGAGTGGTCACACGCCTTTTCCGCTTGTCCCCCCCCTCCCCCTAGCCCACAGTCTCGCTGCCCCGAGCCTCCCGTGCCGGCGGGCCGGCCGGGCGGACGGGCGGGCGCGCGGGGGGCGCGGGGGGCGCGCGGGGGGCGGGGGGAGTTCCGGTTCCGGTTCTTTGTGCAGCTGCAGCAGCGGCTCCGGGAAAGATGGCGGCCCGGGCGGGTTTCCAGTCTGTGGCTCCGAGCGGCGGCGCCGGAGCTTCAGGAGGGGCGGGCGCGGCGGCTGCCCTGGCTCCGGGCGGGACTCCGGGGCCTCCGGTGCGAATGGGCCCGGCGCCGGGTCAAGGGCTGTACCGCTCCCCGATGCCCGGAGCGGCCTATCCGGTGAGTGCGGCAGGAGGAGGGGCGCGCTGGACGGGGGCGGGGCCGTGCGGGGGCCTGGGAGTGACAGGGGTGGGGGGAGGAGTAGGAGGGACTCGCCTGGGAGGGATTCGGGCCGTGAGTTGGGGTGCAGGGAGGTAGTGCGGGGAAGGGAAGGGAGGCAATTAGCATCCTCATCTGCTACCAGGGGCATTGTTTTCTTGGGGAGTCAGGGTGTACAACCAGGGTGGACGAAGAAGTGGGGCGAAGCATGGGCCTGTGAGAGCTTGTGTGCAAAAGGGCCTAGGCAGCTCCAGCGCCCAGAGGAACACAGAAGGTGTAGCTGGCAAATTGAGGTCAGCTTCTGAGGAGACAGTAGCTGGCAGTACTCTCTGAGCAAATGTGGAATTAGAGATGTCCAATGCGCCAGATACAAAATAGACTGGGGAGAATTTGAGTGTAATCTAGCTGTCTTAGCTTTGGGGCTATATTTGAGGAAGCTCCAGTTATCTAGATTTCACAGAGATAGAGGGCTCTCCTCCCAGCCCACCACTGTGCTCCACCCCACCCCCTCAGCCTTGTTTCATTCAAAGAACTCAGGCCTCCCCCACTTTGCCTTTCTTGGTGGGGTTTGCAGGGGAAGCGATGACATCTCTGGGTCCTCTCCCCTGTATAGAGACCAGGTATGCTACCAGGCAGCCGAATGACACCTCAGGGACCTTCCATGGGACCCCCTGGCTATGGGGGGAACCCTTCAGTCCGACCTGGCCTGGCCCAGTCAGGGATGGACCAGTCCCGCAAGAGACCTGCGCCTCAGCAGATCCAGCAGGTCCAGCAGCAGGCGGTCCAAAATCGGAACCACAAGTAAGATGACCCCAGGGTGGAGGGAGGGAGGGAGGGAGGGAGGGAGGGAGGAAGGAGGCCTGTGAGGATGCAGGTGGTGGGAGTCCCTCAACCAAGAAGTGGTGGTGCTGTGTCAGCAGACGGTGCTCATTCTTGAAAATTCTTTGCGTTTTTGGGGGATGGGGGTGTCTGACTTGAGACAGGCTTTGCAGTTCCTTCACTTCACTATAAACGGAGGTGTGGACAGCCTGTCTTCATGTTCTGGCTAGTTCCATCCCATCCTGATAAGAGTGTTTATTCCAAACAGTGCAAAGAAAAAGAAGATGGCTGACAAAATTCTACCTCAAAGGGTGAGTCCAGGCTATATAGGTCTTCTTGAAGGTATGCTGAGCTTGAGAATAGAGGTGGTCAGCTCTAGATCCCAATGATATCTTTCTGCTCCTAAGATTCGTGAACTGGTACCAGAATCCCAGGCCTATATGGATCTCTTGGCTTTTGAAAGGAAACTGGACCAGACTATCATGAGGAAACGGCTAGATATCCAGGAGGCCTTGAAACGTCCCATCAAGGTAACAACGCAGGAGAGTGCAAGGCAGAGAGCCAAAGGAGAGGACGCGGGAACCTTCAGCAGGCTTGGGATGGGAAATCAAAGGCGTAGCACAGCTCTCCTTGGCATTTAAATTACATCTCTCCCTTCTGCCTACGAACTGAGAATTACATTAGAAGCATAAGAACAGAACAGCGAAGGGGGAGGGGCTTTTGATATTTCTTGCACCAGAAATATACCCTGTTGGTGTTTTTGCTACAACTGCTCTGCCACCTTGGGAACCTGGCAGCTTGCATGACTCCGTCCATCTGACATCCTGGTGAATGCACTTGCACTCAGGCCAGTGGCCTGTACTCTTCTTCTAGGTGGAATCTCCATCCACCCACCCCAAGGACTGGGTAGACAGTAAGCCAGTCTGTTAGGAGTCATTTTCAGGTTTGGGGAGACCCTTGTCTTCAACATCAAACCACTGAAGCCCCACTATCAATCCTGTTTCTGCCTTCCTCAGCAAAAACGGAAGCTGCGAATTTTCATTTCTAACACTTTCAATCCGGCTAAGTCAGATGCCGAGGATGGGGAAGGGACGGTGGCTTCCTGGGAGCTTCGGGTAGAAGGACGGCTCCTGGAGGATGTGAGTTCAAGGTCCACTGTGGTCGGCATTTAGGGTGGGAGCTGCTGGGAACAAGCAGTATTGTCTGGTTGGCAGGAAGCCTGACTGGTGCTTACGGCTCCTGTTGGGAACAGCAGGGAGAGGGTCACTGTGTTCCCTGTACTAAAATACAATGGTTCTTTGTTTCTGGCTCCCACGGCTTGGCCCCCTCTGTGGTATCATATCGAGAACCTTATTGTCGTGGGATTTGATTTGTTGTTTACCTCCTTCCTGATGCTGCTAGCCATTGGACTTGGCAGTATCTGCAGATTTTTCAGTTAGTTTTTTTTTTTTTTTAAAACCAAGTGAGTTTGCACTTAGCATTTGGGCCATGCTTTCCTCTCTGAGTCCTTGAGGTCCTCGATCTCCACTGTGGCATCTCCATCTTCCCAGCTTCCATTGGAGACATTTCACAGTTTACGTGGGGTAGATTTCTCTGACAGGCTCTTCGTTGCTTCATGGGAACATCAGCTGACTGGTGATAGCCCCCAAACTTCCCACCCCAGAAGCTCCTTGGAGAAGCTCACCTGCCATTTCCTTATACTCTCTGGCTCTCTATTTTTAGCTGTTCACAGGCGAGCCAGCATGAATGCATTTTTCAGGAGAACCAGGGCTGAGTGTCAGAGCCTCCTTTTTCTCTGTATAGGTCCGGTCCATCTCCCGGTGGTGGCATGTGATCCAAATAAAGCTGTTTTTGTTCTGGCTTTTTATTACCTGTGATTCATTTCCCCTGTAGAGTCAGACTTTTCTCTGTTTAGACTCGCTTTATTATGTGCAGAGGTTTGGCTTAACTTGCCCCATTTCCCTTGGGGAAATGAGGTGGGTACGTCAGTCACCCTGTATGTGTTATAGGCTGCTTCTTCAGGGTTCATTGCTACTGTGACTTGTTCAGTATCCACAGGCAGCTACCTTGCCATCTCCTAAGAGGTTCTCAGAAGACATTTCTGAGTTTTTTTCCCATTGCTTTTGTGGGTTCCTTTATTATGGGACTTTGTTTTGGGGAATTTCTTCTGGCCTTTTCTAACGTGACCTCTCCTCTCTCTCCTCTAGTCAGCCTTGTCCAAATATGATGCCACCAAACAAAAGAGGAAGTTCTCTTCTTTTTTTAAGTCCTTGGTGATCGAACTGGACAAAGACCTGTATGGGCCAGATAACCATCTGGTGGAAGTGAGTAGTTCTGTCCTCTAGGCTTTGCTTTGACTTTATGACTGGAGGATGATGGACTTGGGAGCCAAACATTAATGTCTAGGGAAAGGGGAAGGTATGAATAAAGGGTTACCCCAGGTGTACAATTCCTCCAACGCAGTTTGCACGTTGGCCTCCAGGTGGCACTAGCTGTTCAGTTCTGGTACTGTTTGGACCCAAGAGCTTTTGCAGTCTGACTTGTCCCACCTTTTAAATTTTACTATCTTGGTTGCTGCCCCCACTTTCAAGGGAGATTCTGATGGAGGCGTCTTACAGATGCCAAGCCATCTCTGCATCTTGCTTATTAAAAATGGTGAGATGTAGTTATCCACACACCATTCAACCTTTTTCCTGGTGACAAGTGCTGTGATTAAGGGGGTTAACTAAGGGTTCTAGTCCTTGTGCCAAGGCTACTTTTACAGATCTGGGACTTGCTTTGGGTTCCTGCTCTGTTTAGATTCACATTCCAAATCATCAGAAATTTTTTATGGTAATGCCTGGTTACATAGTGTTCTGAAGACTATGTCAGCAACAGTATTCTTTGGGATATAGTCAAAACCAGAATAAGACAGTCCAGGGCTCCAGGTGAACTTAACCTGCTCCTTTCTTTGCCAGTGTAGCTGCAGCCCCTTAACCTCAACCACTAAGAGACATGGGAAGGTCTTTACCATCTAATAAGGGAAGTAAGTCATAGAATCAATAGAAATTTGTAAATATATTGAACTTAACTTTATAGCAGTAGAGCATGGTGGCTAAGAACGTGGACTGTAGAATCTGACACACCAGAGCTCAGATAGCAGCTCCACCACTTATTGGCTGTTGACGTTAGGCAGCTTACTTCACTCTTCTAAACATTAGTTTTCTCATCTGTAGAATAGGTTTAATGGTGCCTATCTCGTATGGGTGTTTTGGGGATTAAATGTGATAATCCAAGTAAATGTCTTAGAATACTCCTGCACATAGTAAGTACCCAATCGATGATAGCTATGTTATTTTACTATACACATGTATATTATCCATTTTTGTGGATAAAATTATCACTGAAAGATCAGGCTAATTTAAATGTGACCCTGAGCAGTCATAATGAAAAAGTCAATCGACTTATAGACAGGAATCCCAAAGTCATGTGCAGTTTTTTAAAATGTCTCATGCTGTTGCTCTTCTCCAGTAGCTTCAGTAATCAAAGTTGAATATTCAGTCATTACAGAAGCTCTTCCCTCCCACTCCAGCTCTTCCTCTGGGAGAGCACCCCCTGACATCTTCCTCTCTGTAGTGGCACAGGACCGCCACTACCCAGGAGACAGATGGCTTCCAGGTGAAGCGGCCAGGAGACGTGAATGTACGGTGTACTGTCCTGCTGATGCTGGATTACCAGGTATTCTGTGTGATGTGAGGGGGTCCAGCTTTCACAGCCACATCCCATCAGCAGTCTGACATTTAAAGGTTTAAGTCTAGTTGTGGGTAATTTGCCGCCAGACTGTTGCCTCCCTAAATATAGGGATAGGGTCTTGGTCATTTCTGAGTTCCTGTTAGTGTTCTTCTGCCCCAGGGAAAGCACCGCATTAATGCCTGTTGACTGGCTTGAATGTATGGCCATGCCAGGCACCTCATAATGCACATAGACTCAGCTCATTAGCTTCATCCCAAACTCTTTGGTTCTCTGTAGCCTCCTCAGTTTAAATTAGACCCTCGTCTGGCTCGGCTGCTGGGCATCCACACCCAGACCCGTCCAGTGATCATTCAAGCACTGTGGCAATATATCAAGACGCATAAGCTCCAGGACCCACACGAGCGGGAGTTTGTCATCTGTGACAAGTACCTCCAGCAGGTAAGAAAAGGACCCATTCTTTTGCTCAAGTCCACTGGAGCACTAATTGTGCTCTTAGCTGCTTCTCCTCTTTCCCGCAGATCTTTGAGTCTCAGCGTATGAAGTTTTCAGAGATCCCCCAACGGCTCCACGCCTTGCTTATGCCACCAGAGCCCATCATCATTAATCATGTCATCAGGTAAGCATGTGTGTGCAAGGCAGTGGTGTGCTGGAGCTGGCTTGCACCAGCTGCACAAGTCAGTTCTCAAAATCTTCAGGGATTTTGCAAGCAGGTTGTTAAACACAGTCGTTATTTAAGGTTAAATTATACAAACTTGCAGTTAAATACATTATATTAGAAATAAGGGTAATATATAGTCAAAAATTCATCATCTCTGAATTATTATATTAGTTTACTGGTGTTTGTATTATCGAGGTTACTTCTGTCTGTTGTGTCTGTATGGTGGAAATACCATCTAATGATGTGCTACTGCACATCCCTTCCCAGCTCCTTGATCAGTGATGTAATGTTGGCATCTTGAAATCAATCATGTCGAGAATATTTAAAACACAGAAATCAGCAAATGCTACAAGTTAGGGCTTCTTGTTCTTGTTCTTGTTCTTCTTCTCTTTTGGAGAATCAGTTATTAGACATTTACCAGCTCATCACTGATGAGCTACTGTCTTTTCTCTGGGTGGTAGGACATTCCAAGCTGAGACTCCAACTCCATTACCTCCATCTGCTTTCTGCTCAGAAGATGGATGAGCAGGGCATCTCTAGGCAGATATGGAGTGAAGGAAGGCACCTTCTCCTCAAAGCAGCATGTCTTCTGGCTGGATGTAGTCTTTGCCTTCTTTCCCTTATTCCTTATTAATTAGCCTTCCTTTCGTTAGACCCTGAACCATCATCACTCAGCCAATAGTAACTCCTACAACCTATACACTGGGTCAGTAGAAGCTAGTTTGTCCCGTATTCATGGGCTTAAAGTTAGGCCACTTTTTATTTTGCGTGGTATGTGTTTTATTTGAATTCATTTTCAGGGTCAATTTTAGTTTAATAGGGGGAAAGATACAGAAGATACTGTAGTGATGGTCTCCTTGTGGGGAGGGAGAAACTTACTTTTCATTGGATATCTTTTGTAACATTTGAATTTTTACCATTGAGTTTTTAAAAAAAATTAACTCTGTTGAGGTTTATATGCAATATATTACACCCACTTAAAATAAAATTTGATGATTTTTGGCAAATGTATACATCCTGTAGCTGTCACCACAAGGAACGTACAGAACCTTTCCGTCACACCGAAGAGGTCTCTTATGCCCTTTTGCAGTCAGCTCCTTGCCCTTCAGTCTTAGACCATCTTTTTGACCCTGTGTAATTAGGTCTTAGGGGACAAGCCCTTTACCAGGCCCCTTTGGTTTCCTCCCCAGTGTTGACCCGAATGATCAGAAAAAGACAGCTTGTTATGACATTGATGTGGAAGTGGATGATACCTTGAAGACCCAGATGAATTCTTTTCTGCTGTCTACTGCCAGCCAGCAGGAGATTGCTACTCTAGACAACAAGGTAGGGACCATGCCCTGGGTAGTTGGGTGCCACCAGCCCTCTGTCACAGCTTCTTGGCTTCTTTTGATTCTTGATATTCATTCAAAATGTACTGCCACCCAGTAAATGCTAGGCACTCTGTTTGGTGCTGGTTGGAGCCAGACACACATGAGTTCTGATCCTTGGCTATACCTCTTAATAGCTTTGAGCCTCAGTTTCTGATCTGCGAAATAGAGACCATAATACGTATTTTTATAAGGTTGCTATGAGGATTAAATGAGACAGTGTATGCAAAGACATGACATTGTATCTGGCACATAAAAACAAGTGGCAGCTGCTGCTCCTATTGTTATTAGCGATACCATTATCAGACATAGTCCATGCAAGTAAAGCCAGAAAGGCTCTGGGAACACAAAGGAGAACAGGGAGGCCTTCCTGGAAGAGCTGATGCCTCAACTAAATCTTGAAGGACGACATGGGAGTCAATGAAAGGGGAGAAAGGAGGATGGTGCTTAGGGGCTTGGGGGGCAGAGGCCATTCCAGAAAGAGGGAGCAGGGTATATGAAGGCCCAAAGATGAGCAGAGAGCCTGGCATGTTCAAGAAGTACAAGCTGCTTACTGTGTTAGATAAAGCTCGGGGTGCTGGGGAAAAGAAGCTGGATAAGGAAGCAGGATCCTCGTCATGAAGCAGCTTTGCGGGGAAAACTGGCTTAGACTTTGTCCTGAAAACTGGAGGGCCTGGTGCCCTTTGCATTTAGAATGATCACTGGCAGGATGGTGGGGAGTGAACTGTAATGGGGGCAGATGTGGAGGAAGGAAGCCCAGTTAAGTGGCTGGTGCAGTGATGCCTGTGAGATGTGTCGAGGGCCTAAACTTACGGTCCTGACAGTGAGGATGGAAATGAGTAGGTAGATTTGGAAGGTGTTAAGGTGAATTTGCAGGGATTTGGACACTGGATGGAGACAGTGGGGTGAGGTGTGAGGGAGAAGAGGCATTACAATGACCCTCAGGTTTTCAGCTGAGGTGTACAGTTGTAGTTATTCAGATTGGGAACAGGAGGAGAAGCAGGTATTGGGGAAAGGTAGTGAATTTAGTTTTGGAGAGTTTAAGGTGCCTTGAGATGTCAAGCAGGTGGATTGGTTGGAGTTTGGGAAATGGATTCTGGTCTGCAGACTGGGGACTCATTACCTTGTCAGTGGTACTGGAAGACATACAAGTAGATGAAACGGCCAGGAAGAGTATAGAGAATGAGAAGAGGACAAAGAACAAAACCCACGGACCACAGCTTTTGAGACAGCTCTCTGTACCACTTCTTTTCTACCTGAGAGTGTTTCACGACCCATTTATGCTGTGGATTAAATATTTAGCATGTAGCCTCATCCACAGTGGACATTGTGGAGACTAAAAGGAAAACTTCCCTCACGTGGGGTGTATAGAGACACGGTGCATATCACCTGCTAAGCGAATGCCGAGCGCCTGAGCAGGTGGGGCAGCAGTGCCATTTGTGGGCTGCACTCTGTTCTTAGGTTGGTAGCGGCACAAGAAGTCACACACTGCCTGCCATTTAACTTTGCATTTCCCCAGTGTGAAAATGTTACGAGCTTCCTTCTTCCTTTCAGATCCATGAGACGATAGAAACTATCAATCAGCTGAAGACCCAGCGAGAGTTCATGCTGAGCTTTGCCAGAGACCCTCAGGGTTTCATCAATGACTGGCTTCAGTCCCAGTGCCGGGACCTCAAGGTAAAGAACCTGGGACAGGTGTAAAGAGACTTAGATCCGTGAGGCATACATTTGCTCTGTTTCCGTAGCATGAGATGGAGAGCCGGGGGGAAGTGAGGGACCAGACTTTCTTTAGTGTGTTCCAGGCCCCATTTTACAATTAAGTAGGGAAATGGAGGTGGAACCATCAAGTGTTTATCTAGTACTTACTATGTGCTGTCACTGTGCACCGTATTGGAGGCGATACAGAGTGGAAAACTTGATCTATTTCAAAGTAGCACACATTCTGTTCAGAGAAACCATGTTACTGTGATTTAAAAAGTAGTAAATCATGTAAGACATTATTGGAACTCACCAGTATCAAAAAGGTAATACAAAGGAGAACGGAGATTGATGAGGCTAGAATAGCTAGGGAAGGCTTCATGGAGAATTTGGGATTTGAGTTATATCCCAGAGAGGGGAGCGCCAGAAGCTCAGGCAGGAAGGTAGGAAAGAGCGCAGAATGTGTGAGATGTGTCCTCAGTGCTCGCCTGTTCTGTGGTGATTGACTGCAGGTAGCCCGAGAAGAGGAGCAAGGGACAGGGGGTGCCTGAAAGGATCCCTGAACAAGGGAATGACTTGTTGACAGCAGAGGCGACTTTGGGTGTTGTTTTAGTGGTTTGCTAGGGCCGCCATAGTAAAGTACCACAAGCTGAGTGGCTTAAACAAGGGAAACGGTATTGTCTCATGGTTCTGGAGGCTAGAGTCTGAAATCAAGTTGTCAGCAGGGTTTGGTTCCTTCTGAGGGCTGGGAGGGAGAGTCTGTTCCAGGCCTCTCTCCTAGCTTGTGGTAGCTTCAGGCAATCCTTGGTTTGCAGATGGTGTTCTCCATGTGTCTTCATATCATCTTTCCTCTCTGCATGTCTGTCTCTGTGTCTTAAGTTTCCTCTTTTATAAGGACACCAATCATACTGGATTAGGCCCACCCTAATGACCTTATCTTAGCTTGATCATCTGCAGAGACCCTATTCCCAGATAAGGTCACATTCACAGGTACTGGGAGGGCTAGGATTTCAACATCTTTTAGGGGATACAATTCAGTCCATAACAGATGCAAGAAAGGAAACCAGTCTCTTCTGTGTCTTCCCCCTCCCATCTCCCTCAGACCATGACTGATGTGGTGGGTAACCCAGAGGAAGAGCGCCGAGCTGAGTTCTACTTCCAGCCTTGGGCACAGGAGGCCGTGTGCCGATACTTCTACTCCAAGGTAGGCACCTGGGGTGCACAGGAGAAACTGACAAAAGGCAGGGGGTCTGCACCCTTGATGGGGGTCAGTGGTGTTAGGTACCAGCTTCTGGTTTGTCTCATCTTCCGCTCCCTCCACTATTTTCTCCTTAGGTGCAGCAGAGACGACAAGAATTAGAGCAAGCCCTGGGAATCCGAAACACATAGGGCTTCTCCCACAGCCCTGATTGGCTGCACCGATTTCTTTATTGGGGCCCTGTGCTGCCTGCCTCATAGCACCTGCCTTGGTCTTGCTTGGGGCCTTCCAGGGGATGCTGTTGGTTCTAGGACAACACCAGAATGAAGAGGGTCTCACATGATACCTGTTACCCTCTTCTTCTCCCACCCCATCCCTTCCTACCCCCAGCTTCCCTTTGCCCCACAAAGTTCCCATGTGCCTGTACCCTCCCCTGGTCTGCATAGGACCTCTAGATAGTATTAGAGAGAGAGAACCCGTAGTGGTAATCAGTGCATTGAATGGATTGGGCCTAAGGCCAAGTGGTCTTCAAGGGGACCAGCTACACTGATCCTGCCCTTCGGAGACCCAGGAGGTGGGAGCTTTAGCCCCTTCTCCGAGACTCAGGCCTGGGGGCACTCTATAAGCTAGTTGATCTCGGCTTTCCTGATAATAGAATCCAGTTTCCTACCTTCCCTCCACAGGTTTGGAGCAAACTGTCCCTTCACTTGTTGCCCTCTAGCACTAGAGGAATCCTGGTTCTTGGGCTCCACTGAGCCCCAGGTCAGTCCGCAGCCCTCTGGATTGGCCTGCTGACTCAGTGCTTCTCTTACTCCCTCGTAGGGGGTCCACATCAGTATTGGAGTTTGTTCTCTTAGTATTGCTCCCTCTCACCACACTCCCTGTAGCTGCTTCTTAGGATTCCCTCCTACCTGTCCTAACCCAGGGCATTTGAGTGGGGGAATCTTGCCTTTCCCTGTCAGAGCCCCAAGGGCCCTCACCTAGGGTACTGTCATTGCTGGCAGAGGCTGTTCTTTCCTGCTGTTGCTTGGAGGTGTGACTCATTCATTCATTCCACCCTGCCTCCCCCATCCTTTCATGGAGAAACAGGCCTAAAATCAAACGGGTAAAAGCCCTGGGCCATCCCTGTCTTCCTGTCCCTTGTCTGCCCAGTTGACACCCACTGGTGACTTCTAGGGCACTGAGGAGTGAAAGCGCCTAGGGCTGGAGAATAGCTCTGAGTTGGGTTTGTGACTCTTCCCTCTCCCTGCCTCACAGGATTGTGACTACCCAGCCCCTGCCCTCAAAAGCTTCAGACCCCTCAGGTAGCAGCAGGACCTTGTGATCTGGGCCCCTTGCAACTGAGATGGTTTTGCATCTTTCCAGGAGAGCCTCAAATTCTTCTTCCAGGTTGTATCACCCCTGAGTTAGCATGTCCCAGGCTCGCAGACTCAACACAGCAGGGTGGGAGACAGCTGGGCACAGAGGGGGAATTCCGTTCAGCATGGGCTCTAAACCCGCAGAACTGACAAAGCCCCTGCTTCCCCACCCCCTCCTCAGGCTTCTGCGAGCACATGCCCCAGCCCTGTATCCCTGACTGTCCCACACTGGGAACAGCAGAACTTCCTCGCTGTCTTCCCCTTCTGTCATTATCCCATCCCTCCCTTGAAAGGTTCTCCCCAGAGTGACACTGGACAGACAGCCTCTGTCCCTGGGGCTGGAACCATGAGAAGGAAGCTCAGCACTCCTCCACAGTGTCCCTGAAGATAACTTTTTATTAATTGAATTACTATGTTTTTTTCATGGACCAAAATTTTTTTTGTACTGTCTCCTTATCGATGTCACCCAGTTTTAATAAAAGAATCTTCTGAAGGATGGGTCCCCCTACCTACTGATGGAGAGCTCTTCCCTGAGCTTTCTTCTTCGATACCATTAGCCATGCTCATGGTGTTTGTTCATTTTATTTGACAGATATTTGTTGAGCACCTGCTGTATGCCAGCTGTGGTTCTAGGCACTGGGGATATGGTGAAAAACAAGATTTCTACCCTGGGGACCTCAGGTTCTCACCTTAGAGCTTGTTCTGTCAGCCCCAGTGCTCCAAGCAGGCCAGGTGCTGGTTGGGAGTAGTGGGCTTCATCACTGGATCTGAGAGTCCTGTCCTCAGTTCCCGTTAAGGAAGATTCTAACAAGACAGTGGCACTGCCATTCTCTCCCTTGTCCTTCTGAACTCCCCAGGGCACCTGCTGGCTCGAGGGTGCTGTCCTTGGGTACCTGTGGTCCCTTACACTTGATGAACTTGAGCCTCCTCTAGGATTCCCAGGGCTCCTGTCTTCCTGCGGGCCAGCGCTGTGTGAGGACTGAAGACGTTTGTGGTCTGTGTGCCTGCCATTCTTTAAGGTTCCACTTTCTCAACCCCGAGTAAGATTTTAGTTCCTGAGACTGGCGTGGAAGTGCTGCACTGTCATCCTCGTGCTATGGACAACCGAGCCTTCACTGGTAGAGTTGAGAAGACTTTGCTCAGGATTGGGTCCCATTAGCAGAAGCATGAAATTCTGCTGCAGTTTCCATCATATGCCTGCTTCCCACCTGGTAGTTCTTTACTTTCCTCCTTTGTGCCATTATCTAGCTTGGTTCTACTCAAGAAGGGGGTTTAGAACACAGGGTGAAGGCAACTACATTCCAAAGTTGTAGTTAAAAAATTAACTTTTGCCTCCATGCATGTGAACACTCAAGTATTGCGTATATGCAGTCAAACCCACCAAGGATACAACCACTATTCCCAATCTGGAATGTGGGAGTTTATCAGACTTGAGTGGGGAAAGCAGAAGAGTGTGTGTGGGTGATGATAACTTGGGAGTGGAAACAATTGATGTCAAGGACATTGAAATGGCATCTGTTTTCACCCAGGCTAATTACATGTGTAATGAATGGCTGATGAACCATTATTAATTTCAAGCAAATCTGCAGTTTGCTCTTGGGAAAAGAGCCCTAGTGGTACAGATAATTGGCCTGTGACAGGCCAGTTCTGAATCTCTGCACACTCTTTATTCCTATATAAATGAACAAATTCTTTGTCTCCATACTACTTTAAATGATCGTAGGGACAAAAAGATGGAAGCATTTAGGCAAACACAAGAGGTTATTTTATGCACAAACATCCGTTCTTTGGGGTTCTCATCCTGTGTGCCAGGGACAGAAGCATTCTTTCTCTTCCATCACCCATAATCAGTGGTCCCAGCCGGCAGCCTGGCACTGGTGCCTTTGTCGCAGTGCCAGTGCAATAACAGTGGTCGTTGGGGGGGCTGGCTCTGTAGTAGGCATAATTTTGTTCCTAAGAGAAACAATCAACTGCTGATTTCACGTATGTTCCCCTAAGGGAACTCCCTGGCCATGGGAGTAGAGTATGGTGGGCTTTTTACCAGGCAGTCCTTAGAAGTTAGGAAACCATTTCTCCCCAGTCTTGACCTCAGGGCCACTTAACCCTTACCCAGTGATTGCACACAAACTCCCCTCTGGCCCAGTGCTTATCACTGTTTGCAGCCAGCAGCAGCCCAGGGGGATGGAAACACCCACTCAGCAGTTGGCCCGGCCAGGAGGTCAGCACGTGAGCACACAGTGCTATCTGCTTTCCAGGCCAAGGTGCACAGACAGTTGGAGTGTAAGGGGCCTTTGCCCCACTCTCCACATCAGCCTAGAAACTAGAGTTCCCCCTCGTAGTTAAACAGGTTGCTGTGGGCGATGCAGAGCCCTGAACTGCACTGTGCGTCCCTTCCATCCTCCCTCCCCCCAGAAGCGCACACCCCACTTGCTCTTGATTACAGCATCTGAGACCACAAAGCTCTACAGAGGTCACAACTGCCCCAGGTCCTGCCTCCCTTCCCTTCTGGCTTCTGCAAACTAGCCACTAACCTGAAGGCGCCCCTAGTGTGGGGTTAGCCTGGAAACCCAAGAAAGAAGTGAAGGAAGCTCAGTACCTCTCAAGGACAGTGAACACTTGGGCTGCCTTCTTTTCTCTCCTATCCTCCTCCTCAAGCCCAGAGTCTGCAAAACACCTGTGGGCCACTTGGCATCAGAGCCTCCAACTTTGGGCTTTCCTGCCCCCCTTCCTGGGAAACATTCAGGTGAGGAGAGGCCCACTGGTGTGCTTTGTTTCTTGGGCCCTTGGGGTCTTATCCTTGGGCTGGGTTGCCCCCAGAGCAGGTCCTTACCTCTTATGTGCTCTTATTTAAAGGAGCCACACCCACCCACCTCACTCACCCACAGCCCTGCAGTGGGGCAACACGTGACCCGTCATCGCCAGAGGATGAACCCATAGAGCAGCTTTCCGGGTCCTGGGGGGGACAAGTGGGGCGGTTCCTACCTTGGAAAAGAAGGCATGCCTGGATCTGCTGCTGGGACTGAATACAATTTATTCCAGTGCTAGGGGACGGGAGTGGGGGGGGACCGGGCACTCGCTCCTTATCTGGGCCCGGTCTTGGCAGAACTTAAAATGAAACCATTGCGGAGAGGGAGGGGTTGAGGACCTGGGCTGGGGCCGAGGGAAGCAGCGTGCCAGCACCGTCAGCGGGCAAACCTAAGAGGAAAAGCAGGCCTGGTCTCGGCCCCATTCCTGATCCCCACCTGTCTCTACCCTTTTCTTCCCTTTCCCTGGCCCTGCCAGACTCTGTCTCCCTGGGCGCCCGCCTCCCCTCCCCTGGAGGGCGGGGCTTGGCGGCACCCACGTGTGTTGGAGTTATATGCTCCCAGCCGGCAGAGGAGCTGGGGAGAGTGGCACCCAGCTGGTGGCCCAGGCAGCGAAGCGGCACTATGGCCGGCAAGAAAGTGTGCATTGTAGGCTCTGGTAACTGGTAAGCGGCTCTGTCAAGGAGTACTGGGGGGGGGGGGAGGGGGAGGCTCCCTCAAGTATACAGGAGGTTAGGGAGGGAGGTTTGGTGGGCAGGAGGCAGTCGGTGGGGAGCAAATGCCTCCAGCTCCTGGCCCACCCCTGTTGCTGTCTTCTCTGCCTACCCCGGCAGGACAGACAATGCCCAGACCGCTCCTGGCCCTTGCGTCTCGGGCAGCAGCACCTGTTCGCCACGGGAAGGGAGCCTCCAGAGTGCTCCCTGCCTGAAAGGCTGCCTGGGTTAGGGGGTGGGGGGGGAGATCAAGAGGCTGGCCCCCTTCTCCAGCAGCAAAGTGTGAGGGAAAGGAAACTGAGTCTCCTTTCTACTGCTAGGTCAGGAGAGACGCAGCGTCACGGGGAGGGGGTGACAAGGAAGGTGGCAGGTAAATAATCCAGTGGCTTCTGTGACATCCTGAGGGGGAGCACTATCCCCTCCCGCCACTGTTCCTCTCTCACGCCCCCGCTCCTCCACTTTCTGTGCTCCCCCTCCTGCCAGGGGCTCAGCCATCGCCAAGATTGTGGGTGGCAACGCAGCCCAGCTGGCACGCTTTGACCCACGGGTGACCATGTGGGTGTTTGAGGAAGACGTCGGGGGCAGAAAGCTGACAGAGGTCATCAACACACAGCATGAGAATGTCAAATACCTGCCAGGGCACAAGTTGCCCCCCAATGTGGTGAGCCCCAATGCCCCATAAGAAGGGAGAGGGAAGTGGAGGGGGTGCTTCCTGCTGGGAGGGGGCCACTTCACGTGCCACCTGTACTTGAGAAGCATCTCAGGAGGGCTACTCCAGGCACAGGGCGTCCCTGGGCACAGCCCCCAAACTGCTCCCCTGAGCACTTCCTGGGACTGGGGAGAACCTGAATGCATCCCCCTGCATCTCCACCCCACCCCACGGGCTTCCAGGCAGGAGAGGGACGGGGAGAGGATGAGGAAGTTGGTCTCTGTGGCAACCAAAGACAGGTTCTCTGGCCCCCAGACTTGGAGTCTGGGTAGTGCCTGCCTCGGGCTCTAACCCTGTTACTCATTCACTGGGTTATTAGTAGATGTGGAGACTGCTCCTTGGACTTAAGGTCTTTGGTCAGATCCATGTGGCTTACTCCCCACCTGGAAAGGGGGAGCAGGAAAGACAGCAGGAAGACTGGGGCTCTCCCTTCCCAGTTGGGAGCCCTAAGGAGCAGGGTGATGAAATCTTACTTGGCCTCTTCCTCTTGCCAAGCCCAGACCTCCTTTGGCCTCCCTCACTATCCCACAGCCAAGGGCTAGGAGAGTGCTGAGAGGAAGTTTCCAGGAGTCCTCAAGAACCCAGGACAGCTGGAACCTAGAGGGAATGATGGCTAGGCGGAAGGAATAGAAGTGTCTTGTTCCTCCAGGTTCAGCCCTTCCAGATTCAACCCCCAAACTGCCCTCCTTCTTCCCCACCAGCCTCACCCTGTCTCCTAGATCTCCTGCATGGGGCTCCACAGGGGCTAGAAGCAGTCCGTCAGGCCCATGAACACTGGTCACCCCCACAGGTGGCTGTCCCAGATGTGGTCCAGGCTGCAGTGGATGCTGACATCCTGATCTTCGTGGTACCCCATCAGTTCATCGGCAAGATCTGTGATCAGCTCAAGGGCCACCTGAAGGCAGACACCATTGGCATATCTCTTATTAAGGTGCCAAGGACACCCTCCTGTGGATGGGGATGCAGCTAACTGCTGTGGGGCTCAGGGTGGGTGAAGTGTGACAAACAGAAAAGAGCAGAAGTAGGCCAGGAGTTTTCTGAACAGAGGAGCTGGCTTTGGGGAAGCTTGAGAAACAGATGCGGGGGGCCACTGGGAAGGGGAGGTTGGTTGGGGAGTAGATAAGAGATGAGTTTGGAGGCAGATGTCTTGGGGAGTTTAGGAGGTGTACAAGGGATGCCTAGGGGATACAAGAAGTGGGCTTGTTTGAGGAGTTGAGAAGGGAAGCTGGTTTGGAGCAGTGGCTGGGATGGAAGTTGGTTGGGGGTACTCAGGAGTGGGCTGTTTAGGGATGTGGCGGGGATACATTACCTTGGAGAAGTAGGTTGTGGAAGGAGAGTTTTCAGATGGATTCGTTTTCACATGTTATCTGCTCTCCTCACAGCTAGCTTTGGCTGCACTGGAATAGGGGAGGACCTTTGGGGAGGGACATTGATGAACAGTGAATTTGCAATGGGCAGGATTTCTAGGTGGGAAGCCCTCAGTTGGGGATAAAAGGCACCTGGCCTGAGCTCCATCCTGTGCCCAGGGGGTAGACGAGGGCCCCAACGGGCTGAAGCTCATCTCTGAAGTGATTGGGGAGCGCCTTGGCATCCCCATGAGCGTGCTGATGGGGGCCAACATTGCCAGCGAGGTGGCTGATGAGAAGTTCTGTGAGACAACCATTGGTGAGACCCCACCACCCACATAGATAATGCAACTCCAGTTACATCGCCTCCCCAGGCTATATTCCCCACCCACTTAGCCATCTTCTCCCCATAAGGCAGGTGAAGGAAGAAGATCCCAGCATCAAAGGTGAGGGGAGTTGGGGCACCCCTACGGCAAGAGCTGTAGGTCCTGCTTAGGGCAGTTGTGGGAAGAAGAGTCAAGAGTCCCTTCTTAAAGCCTTATCCCCTCCCTACTTTAGGCTGCAAGGACCTGGCCCAGGGACAGCTTCTGAAAGAGCTGATGCAGACACCCAATTTCCGCATCACGGTGGTGCAAGAGGTGGACACAGTAGAGCTCTGTGGGGCCTTAAAGGTGAGAGGGCTTCAGAGGCAGCTATGGGGTGGGGAGAAGGCCCTGAAAGAGGGCCTGGCTTAGCTGTACAAGGTTGCTGGGACTCCAGGCACTCACTGCCCTTCCCCACCAAGTCTCATACACATGGGAAGAAGGGCAGAAGCAAGGCCAGGCTCGCTCAGGTCTGCCGATTACTTACCATCAGACATTGGGCTTCCTTCTTCCTTTCCCCTATAGCCCCTTGTGGGACATCCCTGTCCCTGGCTGCAAAGGTTGGTCCAGGGGGAAGAGGAGATGCCCAGGGGGAGCACTCAGGCTAATGGGAGATAAGACGTCCAGGACACCCAGACGGATTGATGGCCAGAACTCTGGATCCTGGACAGACCTATGGATGGATATCGGGGGCATAGAACAAAATAGCCGTGGTTGGGAGGGCGAGGTAGAAGACTGGTTTTCAGGAAAAGTCCTCAAGGATGGAGTATAGGGCAGGGCTGGGGAGCCGGAAAGCACAAGCCCAGGCTAAAAGAAGGGAGTGCAGCAAGTGGGAAAACCAAGAGGTGAAAATAGTTGAGGAGCCCACCCACCTTCCTTCACTTATTCAGTGAGCGTGTCATGGCTGATGGGAGGGGCATGAGGCAGGTGCCGAAGGCCCCAAGTGGGGCCTGCGGGAGGGGATCCTTTCTCACCCGTGACTTCACTCTTCAAAGAATATAGTGGCCGTGGGGGCTGGCTTCTGTGATGGGCTGGGCTTTGGCGACAACACCAAGGCGGCCGTGATCCGACTGGGGCTCATGGAGATGATCGCTTTCACCAAGCTCTTCTGCAGTGGCCCTGTGTCCCCTGCCACCTTCTTGGAGAGCTGCGGTGTTGCTGATCTCATCACTACCTGCTACGGAGGGCGGAACCGCAAGGTGGCCGAGGCCTTCGCCCGCACAGGAAAGGTGGGCCCTGGGGAGAATGAAGAATGGAGGGTGGGCCCTGTAGGTGTTCAGGGAGAGGAACGTGGCTCGAGGCATCTCTTGAACACAGACATTAAGATTGTTGGGAACATTCGCAGCCTTTCTTTCCTCTTAAGACCCACCTCCTCCCAGAGTCCCAGACTCTCTGTCTCACACTGACAACCCTCCTCTCCCATTTCCATTTGCCTGTCCTGTTTTCTTCACAGTCCATTGAGCAGCTGGAGAAAGAGATGCTGAATGGGCAGAAGCTGCAGGGGCCCCAGACAGCCCGGGAGCTACACAGCATCCTCCAGCGCAAGGGCCTGCTGGACAAGTAAGCGTCTGCCCCAGCCCCACTGATGGAGGGAACCACCGACAGAAGTGCTCTCCCCATTCATCATCTTCCTGAACCCTCCTCAGTCTGTGAAGTGGGCAGACAGAGCCTAGAGCTTGGCCAGGGTCTGGTATGCCCGCTGTCCCCCAGCTCGTTCGTTGTCTTTGAATTCTTTCCAGTCTAGTGCTCTTTATACCACATTGCTTGGACCCCTCTGCGTGGCCGCTCTCTGTCCTTTCCTCCTTGTCCTCTGCTATGGGGGTGGACAGGAATAAGCTCCTCTGACTGTTCTGCCTCTTTGTCCATCACCCTCAGTCTAAGCTGCTCCCCCAAGGCCAACCCTTTTGTTCCGTGAATCCTGTCCTGGGTGCTGAGGTGTGAGGAAAAGGAAAGTCTCTGCTTCAAGGTGCTCCTTTTCAGGGAGCACAAGACAGCAGGGGTGATGGGCTGATCAGAGCAGAACTCGGTTGATCTGGGAAAGAATCCTAGAGCAAGAGAGTACGAAACAGGCTCAGAAGATCGGCTCGCGGCTGGTCAGGGTAAAGCCTCCTGGTAAAGGGAGCGGCCTGGGCAACAGGCTGGGAAGAAGGAAACTGGCATTTATTGAGCACCTTCACATAATTCATAATCACTTCTTCACTACTTTGTTATATTGACCCTGTTTTACAGCTGATGTTACTGAGGCTTGCCTAATTGGAACAAAAAGTTCATGCCAGGGTTCAATACGATAGGGAGCAGGGCAATAGAAACCTGACCCTAAACCCCGGGGCTAGGAAATACACATTCTCAGCGATGGGAAATTGAGAGCCAGAGTCCGCCTGAGCTCCAAGGCGGGAGAGTAGGGAGTGGAGGGTTAGGGGATTTGCCTGGAGGCCCAGCTGGTTCTGTCCTTCCCCATTCTAGGTTCCCTCTGTTCATGGCTGTGTACAAGGTATGCTACGAGAACCAGCCAGTAGGTGAATTCATTCGCTGCCTGCAGAATCATCCAGAACATCTGTGAGCAGGGCTGGGGCCCAGGCCGGGCAGCCTCTTTACCCCAGCGGAGACAGGCAGAAGCTTGGGGTGCCTGGCCACCACGATCTCTGGGACTCCCCACACAGTAGCGTCTTCTCAGCTTTTCACTGGAGGACAGGTGCCTGTGGGCCCGGCCACCTGCCTGGAGATCTTGAAGCACAAGCAGCCCGCAGCCTCCTGCCACCTCATCGCACCAGAAGTGGAGTTGCCTAGTCCCTCTCCATATGTGGGGCTTTCTCCCTGTCCTCTGGGAGGGGTAGAATCAGCCCCAGTGCTGCCTGCTTTGAGTATGTGGGGGGAGGAGGGGAGGGGAGGGAGGCAAGGCAAAGAGGCCTCACACAGACCAGGACTGCTGTCCTCAAGCCCAGTTAATGGCTAAAGAAGTACCTCAGCTGCAAGAGGGATGAGGCGAGGGCTGCAGGGAGGGGTCTGGGCTTTTGGGCTGATGTAGACCTCTGCCAGGCCCCACATGGCATCAATGGATCTCTGTTTGTTCGCAAAATACAACCCCCTTCTAGCTTCTCCTAGAAACCTCAGCTTCTTCTGAGGTTTCCTCAGAAACCTCTGGTCATCCCCTTCCCCCTCCCCCAGGCTGCCTGGCATCAGAGTTGCTGCCACGCTGGCATCTCTGGCCATGGGGCTTGTCATTCTCTCCTGGGACTTCCCAGTTCCTAGTTCTTTGCCAGCTCCACCCCACCATGTGTGACCTTTCCAAGGCTCTCTCACCCTCCCTGCCAGCACCCTCTCTGGGGAGCAGAACTTAATCTGCTGACAGAGCTACACCTCTTCACAGCAGGCTCAGATCACTCTACTCCCTGTGACCTTTGTAATTGCCCTGCCTCCCTTCTCAGGAGCTCTAGTGGGGGGAGGTGTCAGCTGGGTCCCTCCTGCTGCTATCTCCCCAGGACATCTTGGATCCACCCCTTACCTCCTAAACCCTGTCCCTAGTTCTCAGCTACCCCCAGAGCAGCCAGGGCAGCTAACCGGTTCCTGTATCTGCAGGCCAGGGAGCCAGAGAGTGGGTAAGGGAGGATGAGCAGGTCCTCATCTCTGTGGTCTGAATTCCAAGACCGGCTCTCCTTTGTCACCTGAAGGCCTTCTCATGAGGTATTGACTACTTCAGCACCTCAGGAGCTGGGAAACTCAGTGGAGGAGGAAAAAAATTCAAGCCTCCGTACCAGCTGGGGTGAGGGAAGAACAGGAAGGGGAGGAGGGAGAGGAGTGTGCTTTGCAGTGGCCTTGCTCCAGGATGGAATGGCAGCCGGAGAATGTCACCGGTCAGCAGCTTGGACCCCTGGCTATAAATAGAGGCCGAGGGCTCCTGTCACATCCAGCAGAGGGTCTCAGCTTCCTGCGTGGCAGCATCTGGCATGCTGTGGCTCTGGCCAGCATTATGTTAACCCTCCCTTACTCCTGGACAAACCAGGGAGGCAGGCTCCTCTCAGCCCCTAGCCCCTGAGAAGTCAGTCTTACCAGTGAAGGGCGGAGCTGCCTGGATCAGGCAGCGAGAGTGAGGGGCACAGTCACCCCAGATCTGGCTGGGCTCAGGAGCTGCTTCCCCAGGAGGTCAAAGTCGGGGCAGAAAGACAGCTCCCTTCCCTAGGCTGCAGCTGCGACCCTCTTAGATAGTCAAAAACCTTTGCCTACTTTTTTTTTTTTTTGCTGTACGCGGGCGTCTCACTGTTGTGGCCTCTCCCGTTGCGGAGCACAGGCTCCGGACGCGCAGGCTCAGCGGCCATGGCTCACGGGCCTAGCCGCTCCGCGGCATGTGGGATCCTCCAGGACCGGGGCACGAACCCGTGTCCCCTGCATCGGCAGGCGGACTCTCAACCACTGCGCCACCAGGGAGGCCCCCCTTTGCCTACTTTTGCTCACTCCACAATTAACTGAATCTGAGGCTTTCGAACAAGGCTTACTTGTCTACCTAATAAAGCGTGGTTTTTGCATAAACAAATTAGGGAAGGGCGCTTAAGTGCATGTGGTAGGGCGTATGCATGTACATGTTTTCACTAATGCCGGAGGAAAAACGAAAAAAGGAAAAGAAATCCTTCGTCGATCATTCCAGCCACTCCCGGCCCCTTGCAGGGGTGCCCACGCAGTCCCCCTTCCCCCAAATGGCACCCCCTCCCAACCCCTTCCCGGCGCTTCTTTGGGGCTTTATCAAGCCGCCTGCAAGCGGGGAGGTCACATACGGGACAGAAACATTACGGAGATTCGACCCTCGCGCCTACTCCGTGGCCATGGCCAAACCTGCCGCAATCCTCGGCGGTCCAAGCCTCGCAGGGCGGGTCGGGTTCCTGAGCTCGGCTGAAGGCCTGCCCAGGGTAAGAGGGCAGCTCCAGGCTGTAGGGGCCGCGCAGCCCCCTCCAGAGGGCGGACTCCGAGAGAACCTACCCAGCTACCGGAGACGTCACCGCGCCGCAGGCTGGGGATTGGCCGGCTCTCTTCTGTGGTGACTGAGTATCCCAAAATTTCCCGTTCCAGAGTTTGGGTCGCCAAAGGCCCTTTCTCAACGGAGAATGACTACAACCCCCAGAAACCAACGGGCCTCTCCGAGAGGAAGGCTCGTCTGAGGATGCGTAGTAAGGGCGGCTGACCCGGAAGCCGGATGTTCAAAGGCAGCAACCAGTCGGAGCTGCAGCCGGCGCGGGCTCTCGTCTCGGTGGGCGGGGTTATGCTGCGTCTGGCGAGAGGGGCAGTACCTCGCGTCGGGAGCGCAATCCTAGAGCTTTAGCGGAGCGTGGGGGTGCGAGAAAGGGTGGCGTTCCGCACCAATAGCGCCTCAGCGTTCAGGGTTGTCCCTGGGCGGTACCCTCACTCTTCTGGACCCGGGTGCTGCTTCCGGCTGAGCTAGGAGGTCGCGCAGGCAGGAGGCCTCGGTCGGAAGGGAGGGAGCGGCAGCATCCAGGTACGGCGTCTGCCAGGCCCGAGCCTGGGCCGCCTGTCCGCAGAGGCGCGCCCGCTCGGGCCGGCCTTTGCTTTCCGCATCCTCCCACGCCCAGTCTTCGGGCTTCGGCGCCCTTGAGGTTGCCGCGTACCCTGTGCCGCGATCTGCGCCGCTTCCAGCCCAGCTAGCTCCTTGCGGCTGTAGGTTCCTGTCACACCGTGACTGCCACCGCGCATCTCGGCCCTCCACGCTCTGACTCCAGTAGCTCTGACCCTTCCTTGTCTTGCAGTCCGCTGCGCCCTGAAATGCAGCTTTCCCGGGCACCCTTCCTGCTTATCGATTAACTGGATCCGCTCCTTTGCTGCTTTCAATTCCTGGAATGCTCTCCCCCTCCCTCTTCTATACCGGTGTAAATCCTGCCCACCCTTCTAAAACGACAGCGGCCCAACCCCCACACCCCCGTCCCCACCTTTCTGCTGACTTTCCTTGAGCCTCCACCTTGTCTTTGAACTCTCAAAACGCCTCTTCTCTTCTGGTCACCGGCGTCTTCCACTTCGTCTAACAGAATTTTGGGTGCATAGCTTATCCCCATCAGACCATAAGCTCCTTTGAGACACAAGCCATATTCTCTGCAGCCCTTATAGCACGAGTAAAAGGTAGACAGATAAGTGAGTAAATCTAAGCTGAGGTGGATGGATCCATTTGAGGAAATGAGTTTTCCAGAGGAGAGACCTGAGCCTTGAGGTCCTCCCATGTTTAGGGGGCAGAAAAAGAGAAAAGAGCCACAATCTGAAAAGGTTTTTGCAGATTGCACCCCTATGTCATTTCCATTATGGTTCTTGTTTTCTTTTTCCTGTTTTTCTGAAACCTTCAGTCTAACCCCATAAAAGACCCAGCCTTGAGCTTTATTGAGAAAATGGATGTCCCTCAGATGAGAATGTTCTCCTGCTAACCTCAAAAGTTTTCTTCATTTCCAGGGTTAATCCTTCTACCTGGGCTTCTAATTTCATCTTTTCCTGGGCCATCCTAGATTTTGTTCCATCCCATCCACCTCACTTTTATCCTCAGTTTAGCCACGTTTCTTCTCCTCTAAAACATAGTCATATCTCCTTATCAATAAGCAAAACAAAACTAGAATTTACTTGACCTTGTTACCTTTTCAGGCTGCTGCCCTATCACTCCTGTTCGCTTAACCAGCAAATCACAAGAATATCAATTCTTATCTTTGGGGTGAGAGGGAGTTATGATCCTTCTAATAATCTGTATTTCTGCGTCCTAGAAAAAATGCACAGACACGTGAACCTCGCGGGACGGGGTTCATGGGGCCTGCTGGGGCTCTGGCTAAGAATCCATGCTTTTTACTTAATGCCTGTTCCAATTTAGTGCACTAAATTGACTTCTGTCCTAGGTTTACCTGTGATCTGGTCACCTGTTCCCATCCAGTGATCCCATCTGACCAGTTTTCATGGCACTTTACAGTAGTGTTTCCCAATTTTTATTCTGGCCCAGTACACCCAAAGATACAGCATACCTCTGTCAGTGGTAGTGACTTGATACAGCAGTGATTTTCAACCACTGTTGTAGTTAAATGAAAATGCATCCCAGATGTTTCTGGAATTTCCTACCTGTTTTCTTTCCGTAATTGTTTTCTTTCTTCAAACTGGCGTTCCCTTGGCCTCTTTCTCTTGGGTTTTATCATCTGTTTCAGTGACACTTGTTACTTCCATATGTATCCGTAGCCTAGCCTCTCTCCTAGGATTTGTTCCAAATTTGCATATCCATGTGCCTGACAGACATCATCACATGAATATTGTATTGAGCATCTTTTCTTTCTTGTTTTTTTTGGAGGGGGGCTGCGTTCGGTCTTCGTTGCTGCGCGTGGGCTTTCTCTTGTTGCAGAGAGCGGGGGCTTCTCTTCGTTGCAGTATGCGGGCTTCTCATTGCGGTGGCTTCTCTTGTTGCGGAGCACGGGCTCTAGGCGCGTGGGGCTCAGTGGTGGTGGCTCGCGGGCTCTAGAGCGCAGGCTCAGTAGTTGTGGCGCACGGGCTTAGTTGCTCTGCGACATGTGGGATCTTCCCGGACCAGGGATGGAACCCGTGTCCCCTGCATTGGCAGGCGGATTCTTAACCACTGCGCCACCAGGGAAGTCCCTTTATTGAGCATCTTAACTTTAACATGTCCAGTTCATGATCTTCTTGACTGATGCTTATTGACACCACCATCCCCCTACACACATAGTGACACACACCTGTTTCTTCTTTCTTCTATTAGCAGTATCCCACTCCATAAAGTTTCCTCAGTTGTTAACTTGGAGATATTTTCAGCTTTGCCCTAGCCCATTCAGTTAATAAGCCTTGTTCTACCTCTAGAATAACTTCTTCATCTGTCTTCTGTTTTTCCGTTGCCCTGCCTTAGCTCAGGATCTGTGAAAAGTTTTTGTTAATTTGAAAATAGGAGAAATCTCAGGTTGGATTAGACAAGTGAGGAAAATGAGGTTCTAGAAAAATTTCATCTGTCAGTAGATCTGTCAGTCTTCTAGGCAAGATGTACTATCCTGTCCTTCTTCCTCCAGCCCTGAGAAGAGGTGGTCCTATAACTGGTTAGCATCTGGCCAGGGTAATGGGGGATAGGAGGAGAAAGAATAAGTGAGGGGGAGGTTGAAGGCTGCAGGTCTCTTTGCTGGGAGCTTGTTTATTACCTTAGTGTCCTGCTCTGTGTGTATATGTGTGTTCTTTTTGTTTGTTTTTTTTAAATAAATTTATTTATTTTATTTATTTTTGGCTGCATTGGGGTTCTTCGTTGCTGCACCCGGGCTTTCTCTAGTTACCGTGAGCAGGGGCTACTCTTCGTTGCGGTGCGAGGGCTTCTTGTTGCGGAGCACGGGCTCTAGGCACGTGGGCTCTAGAGCGCAGGCTCAGTAGTTGTGGCACACGGGCTTAGTTGCTCCGTGGCACGTGTGTGTTTTCTTACTGTCTCACAGCTTGGGGTCCTTTCAAACCCCAGATAACCTGAATACAACCCTTTCTCATCTTGTCCCTGTGCCATTTGGTTTTCTTCCTCTGACCTTATTTAATGTCACTTTCAATAGTCACTTGGAATTATGATTCAAGGAAGCTGTGCCTCAGTTCAGTGTGGGATCTACCCTCAGGGACTGGCTCAAAGGCAGTGTTCAGCCCATGGGACTTACTCTGAGAAGCACTTAGATGTCACACCCTACCCCTGACCCCCTCAACCAGCTAACCTGAACTTTTCTCCTTTCATATTCTTGACTTTTAAGAAAGAAGTTATTCTCACTAACTTCAGTCTTTTAATTTTAATTCCCTCAACAGAGAGGAGGCTGAGAATATACATTCATAGTCCCAAACTGAGGAACGTTTTGTTCAAGATGAGAGATTCCCATTCTAAACTTTCTCTTGTTCCCTGGCTCAGAATGTCCAGGGAAATGTCCAGGGAACAGTTAAGTTGGAAGTAATTTATCTCATGCAAATGTGAGTTAATTTGCTGGGGACACAGTAAGTTTCATTTTAGCCCTTGGGATAGGTTCTTGGTTTTATGTTTGGAATTCAAGATTAATGCTGTAGAAGGTTATGTCTAACTGAAATAACATAAACATACTGTTGGCACTATTTCAAGTATATTATGGCTTAAACAGATGCTTGAAGACTAACCTGGGAACCTGAGCACCATAAATAAGATGGTTTTATGGGAAAACAAATTGGATATTGCCCAGAAGGCTCCCATTCGGTCCTCCTACAGAGAATAATTCACTGCTAATGTTTAATCTCTGGCTACTTCAATAAATTCCCTACTAGCCAGAAAAACTGATGTATGCCTAAAGTAATATACCAATTAAGAACATTTCTGGGTGGTCCATACCAGTCATGTCTTTCCATAAACATGGAGGGTCAGGTGTTAGCTGTAATGTCATTCAGATACACCTGGTTCCAGCTGTGTTTCTGTATCTCGTATGCAGACTTTATTTGCCCTTTTGAATCTTAAGACTTCCCAAACAATATCTTCCAGTATAAGACTGCATATGTCTAGGGGCCATTCAGAATAGAGGGCAGACAAACTGAGAAGTTATAGAATGGTCTTAAACAGGTAAGTGGGCTGGGCAGATGAGGCCTTATCCTTGGGTCTAAATCTAGTCTGTCTTTGTAGGGGACAACATGCCAACTGCCAGGCAACTAGCCGACATTGGCTACAAGACCTTCTCCACCTCCATGATGCTCCTCACTGTTTACGGGGGCTACCTCTGCAGTGTCCGAGTCTACCACTATTTCCAGCGGCGCAGCTCCCAGCGCCAGGCTGCAGAAGAACAGAAGACCTCAGGAGTCCCGTAGAACTGGGGGGCTTTTTTCCTTGAGCAGAGAGACCTGAGGCATGTTGTGGAAAGACCTCACCTGCAATCATTTCTGAGTCAAGAGGATCAGGGCCTTAATGGTTTTCGAACTCTGCTGGGAAAAAGTGCCCATGTTTTTTCTGGTACAGTCAGTTTGGAGAGGCTATTGAATCATAACAGGAATGGGAGGGTGAGGCACACCTACAGACATTAAATATTTTGCCATGTCTGTGTCTTGGTGTTTTTGTTTACTTGAACAGGGTATGGACTACAGAGGTGGGGTCTTGACTACCAGTTTTCTAGTCACAGACTGGATTTCCATATCTTGAGCTCTTAGCACCCATGAAGTAGGGGATATACAGTTCTAGGAGTAGTAATCTCGGCTCTCCTGATCTCAGAGAAAAGACTGTCCCAGCATCTGTATAAATCTCCTGAGAAGACTCTGTAAAGACCAAAGCTCTTTTGTGGTCAGTGACCATTCCTGGACCAATTAAGCTGTGTCCAGGTAATGGAGTTCTCTGGCCAGCTTGGCCACATGTGCACTTCTGAGCCAAGGAGGCAGAGGCCCTTGTTTAACAGCTGTTAAAATTGCACAAAATGGAGGCGGATAGTTCTTAAAATGTGAAGGGCTTTTGGGCAGCCTACAGTAATGCAGTCCATCTCCTTAAGCATAGTGGGTATAGTATTAGCATCAGGGTTGATTTCTCACTGTGCCACTGCACAAGAATCTACCTGCAGGTCTGATTGCAGAGTTGTGAAGAGGATTTGAAAGAAAACGATGCATTCAAGGTAAAATCCAACTATGAGATATTCTTGCCATCGTTTTTTTTTTTGGCCACGCGGCATGTGGAATCTTAGTTTGAACCCGTGCCCCCTGCAGCGGAAGCCCAGAGTCTTAACCACTAGACCGCCAGGGAAGTCCCACCACCATTTCATTTTGAGCTTTGAGGCTTGCTTGTTCACATCATTCTTGGTGATCGCCCAAAATATCAACCCCTTTGGACACCTGTCCTCTCTCATGTACATACTGCTCTGACCTTTGTCCCCCATTCCTAAACCTTTCACCTGAAGGCCCTCTTCCATGATTTAAAAACTCAGCATTCCTATATCCTCAACTCATTTACTCCCATCCTCTCTTGATGTGTTAACCAGGGACTCCACTGCCTTCTCTGCTTTCTCATTTGCCTGTACAGACAGTAAAGTGACCATGCTCTCAGCTCCCCAGTGCCACTTTCAAACAGTGTAAAATCAGTCCTTTTTGAGGAGCTTTCTTATATTCTCATTTTCACTGTATTCGAGAACTTGAATACTTCAAATCTTTGGATTCCTTTTTTTCCTTCCAATCTTTCACCCCCTTTTTGATCTAAACTGCTTCCCTGTCCAGCCTGTGCCCACAGCTGAGCATCCGAACTGCTGCCCTGCCTCCAGCCTTACCCTTCTCAACCCCAGACCTTGCTCCATTAGTTATCTAACTCACCCTCTTCCTTCTTTGCAGTACATAAACTTGCTTAAGTGGTAGTTTCTAAGTTAGAAGATTGGTCTGAGATTAAATGAGACAATTCATATTAATACTCCGGTACCTGTCAGCTATTAACACCTGCTGCTGACCTCCACATTTGTATCTTCCAGGTTCACCTTTGGAGCTTCAGATATATCCAGTTGCTTGCTATATCCACTCAAATCCTATAGTCCTCTCTAACTTGTCCACGACTAACAGCATTCCTTCATATCTCCCGGACCTACTTGTTTTTTTCCCCTTATTTTCACTATCATTTAAGTCAGGATTATGGGAGTCTCATTACACTATTCTCTGTACCCTACTCCCAACCAAGTAACTGTCTTATTAATTTCTACCATTTAAACATCCATTCAGTCAGTTCTACCCTTGTCATTTCTTGCTTATACTTTTGCAGGAGCCTTTTAGGGGTCTTAGTTCCAATCTTGACCTCATATTTGCCACATTGCTGTCAGAGACATCTATTTGGAACAGATTCGATTATGGCATTCTGCTTTGGATCCCCTCTGAAGCTCAACCACAGACAATAGGTTAAGAATCCCTGACCTATAAGGTCCAGTCCAGACTCCTTGGTATGGTGTATGAGGTCCTTAAGTCTTGACCCACCTTATGTTCCTACCTCACCCTTTGTGTTCTAGTAAAATCAAATGACCTGTGTGGTTGCACGTTGTTTCTTGTCTCCATGCCTGTTCTTTCTTTCTCTCTAAATGGAACATCCTTTCTATCCTCTTTTTCCTAAAAGGTTTCTCTGACTCTTCACGCTCCCATGCTGGGCCAAGTATCTATAGAAGACACCACTTTTTCTCTAAAAAAATCTTTAAAAGCACAGGTATCTAAGACAGTTTTGAAAAGAAACAAAGAAGATGGGTTGGGGTTACCAGATATCAAGACATAGTAGAAAGCTAATAGTAATCTAAATGTTGTGGTACTAGTGCAGGAGCAGACAAACAGATCAATGGCACAGAATAATAAACTCAGACACAGATCAGTGTATCTGTGAGAAATTGAATATGATAGAGGATACATCACAAACCCATGGGGAAATTCATATTCTATGTTGTTATGGATACATATGTGATTATAAAAGTATAAAAAATAGATTGAAAGGACAATAGTAGTCGTTACATTGGGGATGAGGTGAGGTGGAAGAGGGCAGAGGGGGGGTCTTAAATGGAAACTGTTTCCTCTACTCACAACACTTCTACCACCAAATATGTTTTTCCCACACCAAACAATTCTCCAACTCTCCAGACACCAACTATGTCCTGCAGTTCAGTTCTGCCACTAAGCTACGTGGAGTTAGCGCAGACACCACAGGTTAAGGGCTCAATCATTCACAAGTAGTGGGGTGCCCAGGTCACCCAAACTTTGCCTGACAGCTACAGATCCGTTCCCACGACCTCCTACTCAGGTTTGCTGTGATGGCTCACGTGACTGAACTCAGAGAAACTATTTATTATTACTAGTTTATTATAAAGGATACCACTCAGGAACAACCAAATGGAAGAGATGCATAGGGCCCATCCCTGTATCAGCATCTCTATGTGTTCCACCCAGAAGCTCTCTGAACCTCACTGTTTATAGAGTTTTAATGGAGGTTCCATTATATAAGCATGATTAAATCATCAGCCATTCAATGATTAACCCAATCCCCAGCACCTCTCCCCTCCCAGGAGATCGGGAATGTGGGGCTGAAAGTTTCAGCCTTCTAATCTGCCTTGTCTTGTTCCTCTGGCAACCAGCTCCCAACCTGAAACTATCTAGGGGCCCACCAAGAGTAACCTCATTAGCAAATAAAAAGATACATCACTCTGGAGATTCCCAAGGGTCTTAGAAGCTCTGTGCCAAGAACCTGGGACTAAGACCAATTATATATTTATTATATCACAATGTCACAGGTCTCTAATTTTTTATTTCTTTTAAAAATAAGATTTGAAGTAAGACAAAATGTTAGAGGTATTAATTTGGGGTATTGGAAATATGAGAGCATACAGCATTCTTAATGTTTTTCTGTTTTTTTTTTTTTCCGATTTCTCAAAAAGTTGAGGGGAGAAAAAATACTTTTGATAGCTTCTTCTTATTTACTACAGTAGTTCTCAGCAGAAGTGGCACCCCACACACACAACAGAGGTGAAAGTGTTTTGATTGTCACAATGATTGGGAAGCATCTCTGGCGTCTGGTATGGCGTCTGGTATGGCGTCTGGTAGGTGGAGGCCAAGGATGCCAGAATTCTCACAATGTCTGGGATAGTCTTACACAACATACTGTCCCAAGTCCTGCACAACTATCAAATGTCTCTATAAATATTCAAGTGAAAAAATCTATAATTAGCTGAGCCTATAACCTCTTTTACCTATAAATATGAAGTATTTTTTGTACAGTTTTTAGTGTACTGTGAATCCTCTAGGCATGCAATTACTGTATAAATGGAGGGGAGATTGTAGTGTAGTTTATTTAGAACTTTTGTTCACCATTTCAAAAAACCATGCCATTGATGGCAGAGTCTGTTCCTGGCATTTGAATCTCTGACACAACACGATAGTATCAGTCTGCATTTGTAGCCACTGTATTCATGGTGAATGTACAGAAGTGCAAGCATCTGAGTGCTAGTATAACTATGCCCAATATTTATATGTGGAAATAATTTTATTATAAATTCTTAAAACATATCCTTTATATTACTATTAGAACATTATGGTGATTTTTAAAAATTATGTGTACAGTAGATAAGTTAAATGTTAATTGCATTTAAGGATAGCAAAGGGAGTGTTACAAATATTTGTAACCACCTGGTTTAGAAATAATCCATTCATATTTGGTCAGCTTTTGCTATGGTGTTGAGGTGATGGTTAATTTTGTTTCAACTTGGCTAGGCTATGGTGCCCAGTTGTTTCATCAAACATCAGTCTACATGTTGCTTTGAAGGTATTTTTTAGGTGTAATTAACATATCAGCCAACTTGGAGTAAAGCACGTTGTCCTCCATAATATGGATGGGCCTCACCCAATCAGCTGAGGCCTTAAAAGCAAAGACAGAGTTCACAAAGAAGGAATTCGGCATTAAGAACGTAACATAGAACCCCTACCTGAGTTTCCAGCCTGTGGATCTTGGACTGCAACAACTCTTCACTGCATTTTCAGCCTGCCGGCCTGCTCTAAATTTCAGACCTCCCAGTCCCTACAACTGTGTTAGCCAATTCCCTGAAATAAATCAGTCTCTCTTGCCCTCACTCTTATTCTCTCTCTAATGTATTGGTTCCGATTCTCTGGAGAACTCTAATAGAGTAGATAATACGTAATATGCCAATATATATCCGTCCAGTCTTACTCCCTGCCTAGGTTCAGTCCTTTCCTACCTCATTTTCACTTGGAGCACCTACTGTCATTTCAAAAAAGCTTGTTAAAACCTAAACTCAAGCAATTGTTTAGTATTTACTGAGCATGAACTATATTTAATAAAGAAGAATAGACTTATTTGCTGTCAAATTAAGATGAAGAAATATAATTAAGTTCATCGGTTATTACACTAAATATCAACAGACTGAATTCTCCCATTAAAAGACAAAATCTAATAGACTGGGCTAAAAGAGCAAATCCAAAGTATATATAGTTTCTAATAAACATACTCACTAATAAAGAGAAGTTGAAAATAGATGGGTAAGACATACCAGAAATGCAAACGAATGTAAAGCAAGAATGGTAATATTAAGAAAGGTTAACAAACACTAAATGGAATAAAGAGATCATCTGGTAATATAAAAAGACATAAATTATGAAGGGTGGTTATCATAAATTTGCAACAAACAAAGCAATGAAAAAAACTAAAGCAAAAATTCTTAGGAATACAGGAGAACAGGTTAAAAATACAATTATGTTGAGAGTCTATCTTACTTTGTTCAGACTGAACAGCACTAGAAGAATAAAGTAAGGACTGAGAAGAAATGGAAAATACAAACAACAAACCTTATACACACGTGTGTATATATAATAAGTATAGAATAGATCTTCTGTGAATATCTACAGTTCACTTATAAACACTGATTGACTATTTAAAACAATTTTTTAACAAATTTAAAAGTAGGAATTTTACAGATTGCAGGAATTTTACAGACTGTATGCTCTGATCACATCCAATAAAATTATAAATAAATAATGATATTCTCAACTACGTGGAAATGGAATATTCCTGGGCAACCCTCAAATCAAAGAGAAAGACCAAAACTGAAATTTCTTACCTTCTTTAAAGCAATAAAACAAAGTATTTCATATAAAATTACAGGACACAGCCCAAGATCATGTCAGGAAATGTATGCCCTTAAATGCCTTATGCAAGAGAAAAAAAAAATGCTATTAGGCTTTTTATAGAGATGAGAACCACTGGCTACTGGGTCAAGGTCAAATTCCCTATCATGATATTTAAGACCTCTTGTACTCCATAACAACCACCCCTTTCACAGCACTTTTAATACTTAAATAATACAGGGCAATCTCTCGTTAATGGCAATACAAGTTTGTATTTTTTCTATCAAAAATTTAAAGCGTCTATACCCTCTTACCTAGTTATTTCACTGCTAGGACTCTTGCCCTTAGAAACAGTCACACAACTGTACAATATTTTCGTACAAGGTTATTATTTGCAGTATTATGTTAATAGTAAAGAGCCTTAAATAAGCTCAAGAATTAGTTAATGAATAACGGTATACCCATAAAATGGAATGTTATCAGTCAAAACCAGCAGAATATGTATGGTATAATCTCATTTTTGTTTTAAAAGAAACACATTTGTATACATTTGGTTATCTGACAAGTGGTTCTAGAAGGCTATATACCAAACTGTTAATAATGATTAGGGTGAATGGAGATGTCATGTACTTAACATATTTTTACCATGAGCATATGTAGCTTTTATAACAAAAATATTTTTTGAGTTACAAACATATACACAAGCTGAGGGAATTTAGAAATAAAACCCATATACTTATTCCTGTTTTAACTGTTTTGAACATATTGCCACACTTGCTTCAACAGGTTTTTTGCTTTTTGTTTAAGAAAAAAAATTGTGTTCATTTATATCATATCTACTAGTTTGTAACTCCTTAAGGTCAGGACTCAATACATGAATATATTTTCAATGGAAAATATTTTAAAATACAGATAAATAAAAGTGCCCCTTGTCACTCTGTCCCAGCCCAACACCCCTTCCCATTTCCCTACTCAGAAATTGCCTGTGTTAACAGTTTGGTGTATTTTTTCTACCATTTTCAATGTGTTTACATGTACATAAAGAAATATATGCTGATTGAATTCTCTTTTTGCTGGTCTCTTCAACTATTCAGAGGCCAAAGACTCAGGAGAGAAGGACTAATGGGCAAAGCTTGGGACACCATAGCTCTCCCCACCCTGTGTTAGTCAGGATCAGCTTTGGTAGCAGGGTTATAGCTTGTCCTAAGAACCTTATTGGAGAGAGAGGACAATGAAGGAAAGAGACCAGCCACAAGGAATACCTCCATAACTGCACGAGCCACAATTCCTTATAATAAATTATTACCAGCAAAGCCATGTTGCTGCTAGAAAGTTTTATATTGTTTCCTAAAAGTCTTTCATAGAAGTCAGTTGAGCGAAAGCAGATCCCAAATCTACTTTTATAGGCTTAGGGCTTGTGGCTGAACTCTTTTTGGTGAGACCTGCCCTATGAGAGACCTTGCTGAACTAGAAAAAACAGAATTATATGCCGACGGCTGAGGTGAAGGTGGTACAGATAACCCTACTGTGTACTGCCCTATGCCAATTCATAGGCCCCTTTTTAAAAAAGCCATTTTCTTTATCTCTCTTAGGTTACGTTCCAAGTCCTAGGAAAACCCTCTCTACAACTGCTTTTAGAAGACTCATCTTACTGCTTTAAAACTTTGTGGCTCCCATGACCTACCAGCTAAAATTTAACTCTTTGGCCTGACTGTCAAGGTTCTTCACAATCTGGCCCCAAGCAACCTTCTTATTCTCATCTCCTGCCACTTTGATCCAACTGCAACAGATCAGAGTTCCCTGAAAATGCCACATACTTGTTTTTACATTTAAAAAGTTTTTAAAAATGATGAATTATTCCAAACTTATTGAAGAGCACCAGAAATAAAATTTCATACCAAATCCACACCCCCCCCCACTCCATAAAGATAAGCACTATCCATCCTGCAGTTGCTGTATGTTTCTGTATGTCTACTACAGAAGTACCCTAGATATATTTTTGGGTTTAAAAAGTACTGTTGGGCTTCCCTGGTGATGCAGTGGTTGAGAGTCCGCCTGCCGATGCAGGGGACACGGGTTCGTGCCCCGGTCCGGGAAGATCCCACATGCCGCGGAGCAGCTGGGCCCGTGAGCCATGGCCGCTGAGCCTGCGCGTCCGGAGCCTGTGCTCCGCAACGGGAGAGGCCACAACAGTGAGAGGCCCGCGTACCGCAAAAAAAAAAAAAAAAAAAAGTAATGTTAATTGCATCAAACGGGACATATTCTTTTGCAACTTGCCTTTTTCATTCAACATTATGTTTCTGATATTTATCCTTCTCACTGGTTGATTTTATGTGTCGACTTGGCCACTGAAGGCCCAGACAGAAGGTTAAACAGTATTCCTGGTACACCTGAGAGGGTGTTTCTGGATGAGATTAATATTTGAATCTGTACACTGAGTAAAGCAGATTGCCTTCCCCAATGGGTTTGGGCCTTATCCAATCCATTAACAGCCTGAATAGAACAAAAAGGTGGAGTAAGCTCATACAACTCAATGTAAAAAAACAACCCAATGGACAGAAGACCCAAACAGACATTTTCCCAAAGAAGACACACAGATGGCCAACAGGCACATGATGCTCAACAGTGCTAATCATTAGGGAAATGCAAATCAAAACCACAATGAGATATCATCTCACACCTGTCAGAATGACTATCATCAAAAAGTCCACAAATAACAAATGTTGGCAAGGATGTGGAGAAAAGGGACCCCTAGTACACTGTTGGTGGGAATGTAAATTGCTGCAGCCATTATGGAAAACAGTATGGAGGTTCCTCAAAAAACTAAAAATGGAAATAACATATGATCCAACAATTCCACTCCAGGGTATATACCTGAAGAAAATGAAAACACTAATTCGAAAAGATATATGTACCCCAATGTTCATAGCAGCATTATTTAAAGTAGCCAAGATATGGAAGCAACTAATGTGTCCATCAACAGATGAATGTATAAAGAAAATGTGGTGTGTGTGTGTGTGTGTGTGTGTGTGTGTGTGTGTATATATATATATATATATATATATAAAATGGAATATTACTCAGCCATAAAGAATGAAAATTTGCCATTTGCAACAACACAGATGGACTTGGAGGGTATTATGCTAAGTGAAATAAGGTAGAGAAAGACAAATACTCTATGTTGGCACTTATATGTGGAATCTAAAAAATATATACCTGAAGCTGATATAATATAAATCAACAATACTTTAATTTTTAAAAAAAGATGGAGTAAGAGGGCAGTCTTTCTGTCTACTTGACTGTCTTTGAGCTGGACACTGGTCTTCTCCTGCCTATGGAGTTGGACTGTGACTTACACCACCGGCTTTCCTGGTTGTCAGGCTTTTGGACTCAGATTGGAACTATACCATCAGCCTTCCTGGATCTCCAGCTTGCTGACTGCAGATCCTGAGATTTCTCAGCCTCCAAAACCATATGAACCAATTCCCTATAATACATTTTTTAAAAATTTATACATAAATATATATATGTCCTACTGGTTCAGACTAATAGATCCATATTAATAGGAAAACTTAGCTCTTCATTTTAATTGCTGTATAATATTCCAATTACATGAGTAAATCAATTTATTCCATTCCTCTAGTGAAAGATCACTGAGTCTCTTCCGCTTTTTCCCTCTTATTAACAGCAATGCAATGAGTATCCTTGTACTAGTTTCTATAAAAGACCAATTACTAATATTTAGCTTTACTAGTTGTTAAGTTGCTTTTCCAAAGCAGTTATGTCAATGTACTCTCACCAGCAACATTTCCTCATTCTGTTGGCGTCAAGAGGTTTCTATTCATTTTAATTTACATATCATGGATTTCCAGTAAGGATGATCACCTTTTTATTGATTATCCATTGGCATACTCTAGGAATTACCTATGCATATCCTTTGCTCCCTCCCCCTCTCCTCTTCTTGCTATTGGGCTTTGTCATTTTTAAAATTATTCATACTCTGGATACTTGTATTTTGTTAGTTATATGTGCTGCAGGTTTGAGGAAATCTTTTGGAACTTTTTTATTTGGTGGGGGGTGCTGGTGGTAGTATAAGAATCCCACATCGTCTGCATCATCATGTACAGGTCTTTCCAGAGCAGTCCCATAGATAATTGATCTGAAATCAGTTTTCCTGCAAGTTCTTACCTGGGGATGGGGTTGGAGGTGTGATGTTTCCCAGACCACACAGGAAGTATACATTCAGGTTCTCAGATTCACATGAAGTGTGGGCCCAGAAATTAAGAAAATTCTCAGGAGCATCCTGACCCCACAAGCCCAAGCATTCAAATTTCTTTGCTTTCTCCTTTTGCCAACTGTGTGAATTTTTGATAGCTTCCCCCTTTTGCTGTTGCTCTTTCCGGGTCCCAGCTTTAACTGGAGGTCTCAGTTTCAGCTTTCTGCATGGGGCCACAATCTTGTCTCTTGTCAGCATTAAAACCCAAGTCCTTAGGGTATATTCTCCTCTCCCTTCAATAACTGCATCAGCTGTTTTGCCTTCTGCTCTCGTTTTCAGTACCTTTGCATCTTTTGTGTCCCTTTCTTGGAAGCTCAGCTGTGCATTAAAGAAAAAGAAAAAAACCACCACAACTTTATCCACCATTCCTGAATGTTTGTCTCAGATTATTTTAGTCTACATTAAGACAGAACTGATAGCTTTCATATCCTCCCATCTCTTCCAAACATAACACCTTCCTATTCCTGTTTTCCTGGCAAAGCTCTACTCATCTTTAATGGCCCAGCTCCACCTTCAACTTTTCTCCCACCTTGCCAAGAATAATTTAGAATAGTTGTTATCACATTGTAACATTTTTTTTTCCTTTCCTAACTGCAGTCTGAGATCTCTGAAGTAGAAACCAGATCTTGTTCATCTTTGTGTCCCCAGCTTCTCTGCCACAGTGCCTATCATAAAGTAGGCACTAAATAAATATTTTATTGAACTGAAAATATCTTCCTGCAGGCATACTGGACCTAAAGTCTGAAGAACTTGGTTTAAAATCAGCATACTAGGACTTCCCTGGTGGCGCAGCGGTTGAGAGTCTGCCTGCCAATGCAGGGAACACGGGTTCGAACCCTGGTCTGGGAAGATCCCACATGCCGCGGAGCAACAAAGCCCGTGAGCCACAACTACTGAGCCTGTGCATCTGGAGCCTGTGCTCCGCAACAAGAGAGGCTATGACAGTGAGTGGCCCCCGCTCACTGCAACTAGAGAAAGCCGGCGCACAGAAACGAAGACCCAACACAGCCAAAAATAAATAAATAAAATTTTAAAAACCCCCCCAAAAATCAGCATACTATCACCCACTAACCAAACTCATATGATTATTTTTAGGATTATGATAATGCGAAAGCTCATGATACATGATAGGCAATCTAAGATGTTTGTGTTTTTTGAACAACTTCTGAGACTCAGTTTTCTAACTGTGGCAGACTGAATTTTTCAAAGGTGTATGCAACCATACCTCCTGTTCCCCATGCTCTTCTGCAGTGACTTCGCCACTGCTTCAAGAGGCAGAATCTATCTCACCACCTCCTCGTATCTAGGTGGTCCCTGTGACTACTTTGATCAACAGGATATAGTGGAAGTAATGTGTGCCAGTTCCAGTCAACATTCTCTTTTTTTTTTTTTCTGGCCACACCGCTCAGCTTGCAGGATCTTAGCTCCCCTACCAGGGATTGCACCTGGGCCACCAGGGAAAGCGCTGGCGGCTCTAACCACTGGACCGCCGAGGAATTCCCCCAGTCAACATTCTTAATGGTCCTAGTGACTTCTGCTCCCTGCATCATGGAATGCAACCACCTGAGCAAAGCCCAAGGCATGGAGAGGCCACGTTTAGGTACGTTAGTTGATAGCCCCGACAGAGTTCCCAGGGAACAGCCAGCATTAACTTCTAGCCAGACCAGTTAATCATCTTTGACATCCAGCTCATTTGAGTCTTTAAACTACTCCATTCCCGGCTGCCATCTGACTGCAACCACATGAGATATTTCCAACTGGGCTCATTCAACCAACTAAACCACGAGAAATAATAAATTGTTCTTTCGAGCCACTACGTTTTCAGGTGGTTAGTTACATTGTAATAGACAATCAGAACATTCATTTATGGAATGGGGATAACAATCCCTACTTTTACAGCAGTGTTCTGAAGTTCACTTTTTGATGTTGTGAAATCATCTTCAAAGCAGTTAAGCACTATACAAACATGTTATCTTTTCAATAAATAATAAAGTTAAAACTCTTTTACATTCAACAGAGGAGAGGTAATGCCTTGCTTCTCTTACAAATATTCCTAGTTCTTGGGTAGGGATGATGGGTCTGCATCTAACCTGCTCTGCACTGATTTGGGGCCTTCCTCTCAGGCATAAAACCTTCCCAGGCCATCTATAAAACTGGCCTCATGACAGTCTTGCTGCCCCCCCCACCAACCCCCCCCCCCCGTTAACACTATTATCTTCCGGCTCTGTATTCAAACTCCCTAGCAACCTCTCTCTCATCTCCCACTCCAGCTATATGCATATAGTTCCTCTTTAGAACAAGACCCTGTTCCTATAACTGACCCTAATCTCAATTCACTCATCCAAGGCTAACTCTAATCAGTCTATGCCTCTGGCTAAATGCTTCTTCAACAACTATTCTTCCTCATATGAAGTCTTGGGAAGTGTTACAGTATAGTGGTTAAGAACAGAGACTCTGAGTTTGATTCTTTACTAGCTGTTTGAATTTAGGCAAGTTAACCTATTTTGCTGTATTTTAATCATATGTAAAGTGCTTAATACAGTACCTGGCATGTAATAAAGAGCTATGTGTTAGCAATTATTACTTTAATTATTATACCACTTGGTTGCATCTTTTGTCAGATTAACTGGGCCAACTAATTCAGATTGTATTTACAAAGCAATTGTTCAAAAGGCAATATACATACCTTGTCTGACTTTCAAAAGCATTTTCATTCATATTTCATAATTACTAATTTATTCAACAATACGGCAAATTGAGGAACTAAATGTAAGACCCTAGTCTTTTAGTCTTCCTGACTAGCTCTGACCAAATAACTATGTAAGACTTTTTAGAACTTAATTTTTCCATGCCCTATAGTAAGTCTTTTTAAAATCCAGCCACTCAGTAAGTTTAGTAGAGTCAATATCCCAATGATGTCAATGAACATCAAATGAGTATCTGATTCTTAGAACAATAACCTACTTCTTTCAATTTTTATCCATCTCCCTAACAATGAAGCACACCATATGTCTTAATGTACACAAGAGCATCTGGAAATATTTTGGTAATCTGAATATTCACTAAATGGAAAACTATTTTAAGAGATGAATACTACTATTAGTAATTTTGCCTTGACCTCAACTAGACAAAAATCTAGATTAGGAAGACTTTTTCTCCATAGGCTAAAAGAGAAAAACAGAACTAAAAGAGAAAACATCTGCTTAGACTCACTTATCGCAATCTTAAGATGTTAACTGACAGTCTCTGTATTCAATAAAATGGGAAATACAGGAAATACTCAAGGTGTCTTAGCTCTTCAACCACAGCCTTTGTTGCTTTAGTAATATACATGCTTTCAACTGCTCAGTATTTTTTCTTATGGTCACTACACATGTTTATTTTTTCTTAAAATATAAAGCCCTAAAATGCAGGCGCTCTCTTTCCAGCATGCACAGAAAGGAAAAACTTGGTGTCCAATGGCCTCTAGAATCAGACGTGAAAAAGTTCTTAATTAGATTATGGGTTCAGGGGATTGGGGACAGAGTCACTAAAGACGTTGAGACAGCAGATGAGGGTTGAAGCACTTTTAATCACAGAAGAGTAAACAATAGTATAAACCGTTAACAACTCACCCAGTGGCTGTTGTCCTCCAGCCCTCAGCTCACCTGTTCCTCCCACCCCCCAACTCCCTGCGTACCACTGAATAAAGAGCAGGGTATCTATCAGCAGCTGTCCATCACTACCAGGTGGCAGGAAGGGGACCTAGCTAGGGGCCACAGCAATCCTGGCCATCCATTCATGGTTGTCTGTTTCTATATAACGTCGTGTGAAATATTCCATCTCCAAAGGAGGAACAGTGCAGAAACCTGGAGTGAACTTAGCTGCTCCATTCAGATGGCCAGAACTTCAAGAGCCATGGGCAACAAGGGAGGGGACTCTCTGGAGCCAGCATAATTCAAGATGCAGCCAAATCTGGGATTGAGGTGGGTTCAAAGGGGACCAGGCTTGTGCTCCAACCTAGGCAACGAAACTCACACATATGCACAAATGCATATGCACATGTGCACACATATGCACACACGCACCCGCACACACAGAGCAAATAACATTACTGAAAGAACCTGGAGGCTATTAAATACAAAATGGCAGAGTTTTTTTAAAAAAGTGAAAATATTTGCTTCTTTGATTCTCCTCAGTGCCCTGCACACCCCCTAGTCACAGGAGTGCAGATGCGGGGAGGCCCAGAGGAGTAGGTTGCCAGCAGCCCTACGAGTCCATCTATGCTGAAGTCCCCATACCAACCACCTTACTCTTCAGCCAGTAGCTGCCTCCCATGTGACCATTCACCCGACCGGCACCATTGCTGGAGCTGCGGCCACAGGGGCCTTTTGTGCTACTGGTCATATCTTCTTCTTCTGAGCTGCTTTCCACATCACTGCGATCATCCTTAGATACCTGGGTGGGATGAGGCCAAAGGTAGAAAAGGTAAGGACAGAACTTTTCTAGAATCATAAGACAGACAAAGCCCACAGAGCCCATGTTTGGGCATTGCTCCCAATCTGGCCTACTTTCTGGTGGCACCTGACTCAAAATACTATCTGGACCACAGAGACTGTTGTGAATATCCTTTGCCTGCTTTCTGGGTTTCTCTCTCATCATCTCTAATTCTGTTCTGAATGGAATAAGTAGCCATCTTGGTAGAGGAGTTTATCTTTCAGGAACAGCCTAAAAGAGCTGAAATCATTCACCCAGTTGTGGTTTAGGTTTGAAGGAAACTCCACAGACACCCTTTCTCCTATTGTACCTCAAGAAAAGAAAAGGCCAACACAAACAATACATATGGCTATCATCATTGCTTCTATCTTCTGGTGGTGTGGCCACTGCAGTTTTGGTTATCCAGAGTTTTGCTTTATCCCCAAAGCTGATCCACAACTGGGCTCTTCCTGGGCTCAACTATTGACACCCTATGACTAGGGTCATAGGGTGTTGATAGTTACTTCTCTTGAGCAACCCCAAGATACACAGTATGGTGAAAAGAAAAGTAGACTGGCAGTCAGCGAGTAAAAAATCCCAGTCCCAATCATGCTACTCTCTATGAATCTTTACCTTTCAACCTCAGCTTTTTGTTCTATATTTTCAAATGAAGGATTTGGATTAGAGCAGTGTTTTTCAATCTAAACTATCCTGCATACCAAGCACAGTATTTCAGATTCTCTACCGTGGACCATAAAAGTAAAGGAGAGAAACCCAGTGAAACCTATGTCAGACTTTTGCCCTCCCGAACTGAAGGATAATAAATGTGTTTTTTTTGTTGTTTTTGTTTTTTTAAAGTAACTAAGAGAAGGGGGTGAGAAGGAAACAAAACTACAATTGCTATTGCCAAGGGGTGGGGGAATTGCTTTGGTTAGCTCTAAGATTCTATGGTTTATTATAGCTATCGACCTCTGAACCCAGATGAACTGATTATCTGATCTTTAGGAAATTTCCACCAGAGGGCAGTGTGTCTAAATTTGAGGGAAAGGGAGGCTCAAAAAGGAGGGGGGCAGTGGGTGGGTGGGAAGGAAAGGAAAAACAGAAAGGGGAAAAAAAATGAGTAGACTCTAATCTTGCCTCAATTTAGGAAAAAGAACCTGGCAACTTGAGCTCCATTCAACAATGGCCCAACCTGAGCTCCATATAAAATGGCAGAGTTTTTTAAAGAAGTGAAAATATTTTCTTCTTTGATTCTCCTCAGTGCCCTGCACACCCCCTAGTCACAGGAGTGCAGATGCGGGGAGGCCCAGAGGAGCAGGCTGTCAGCAGCCCTACAAGTCCATCTACGCTGAAGTCCCCATACCAACCACCTTACTCTTCAGTCAGTAGCTGCCTCCCATGTGACCATTCACCCGACTGGCACCGTGGCTGGAGTCAGGAGAGATACATGCTCTGATACAACCCAGGGAAACAGAATGGAAAGCAGGAAGGAAGAGAAACACATTCAGACAGACATGCTTCACTGAACACCAGAAGCACAGATACACTTACATGCAAGAGATGAAACTGTCCAGCTCCCACCAGGCATAGAAAAAAGGAAGGAGGTGAGAAAAGAGTGGAGAGTACAGAGTCTGGGTCTAATCCCTCCTGGATAGGTCACCTGGTCAGGAAAGAGCAGGGGAGAAGAGAGATGTCCAGTAGCTACAGCAAGATGTACAGGCACACTAAGCAAGTTCTGAAACCAATTGCAGCCATAAAGAATAGCGACACAAGGGCTTCCCTGGTGGCGCAGTGGTTGAGAGTCTGCCTGCCGATGCAGGGGACACGGGTTCGTGCCCTGGTCCGGGAAGATCCCACATGCCGCGGAGCAGCTGGGCCCGTGAGCCATGGCCACTGAGCCTGCGCGTCTGGAGCCTGTGCTCCGCAACAGGAGAGGCCACAACAGTGAGAGGCCCGCGTACCGCAAAAAAACAAAAACAAAACAAAACAAAAAAAGAATAGCGACACAAGGGATCATATATTCCTGGGAAACATTCCATCCCTTTGTCCTAGAGTCAGTGTATCCTCTACCAGAGCCCCTCCCCTTGGGATTGTGTATTACCGAAGGCTGAATCCCCAGCCCACAGGCTAACACAGTCTGACTGCTTCAGAATCTGCAAAATTCAGTTATGAGTTTTATCACTGAATGATCTTTCTTTATGCTTTTGGGCTCTTGGCATAAGATGGGTATTTGAAACCCTAAAGACCTATCTCACTTAAGACCCCTGCCTCATACAACAGTAAGGTGAGATCGGTACTTAGTCCCTTACATAAACCATATCTTGAACATCACAGTGTGGCCATCTTGGGGTGGCTTGCGACTTACCAAACTACTCCTAGGCAATCTAACATCTCTGCTTTTATACAGTGTATATCTTGGAGCTCTGCATATGATTTCCTTTGAAAAAAGGTTCCCATGCTAAAAACAAAAATATGAAATCCGCAAAGTAGGTAGGTAAGGGGTAGGAAATGGTTGAGGTCATCTCCAAACCTAATCCTGTTTATTATTTTACAATGGTCATTCCTAAGGGACAGGAAGAAGGCAGATCCTTCCTCTGACATCTAAGTCATGTCTTAGATGGCTAAACACTCATACTTAAAGAAAAGATGGAAACTTTGGAGCCCTAGGCTCTTTGCTGGGTAATACCTATTTTCCCACCCAGCCCCAAAGAAAGAAGCCATCTTTCATCCTCACCTTTCCTCGGATCAAGGCTTTGAAAGCAATTCGTGCAATTAGGTAGGACCAGATGACATGCAGAACCTGTAGGATCAGGAGAAGGCCATTGAAGAGCCACCAGGACGGATAGGGCCCGATCATCTCCCAACTCTCAAAGAGGGTCGTGTTCAGAATCCTGTAAGAGGGAGGCCAATGGTCAGATTCCAGAGTCAAAGCCAGACAGATAGGGATGAAGCTGAATTCCCTGGAAAGCAGAACCTTGTGTTTTCTCCCCATACCTTCTATCAGTTGAAGTTCCAGAGATATTCATCCACAGTGAGAAAAGAATAAAGAAAGGGGCCCATGGAGTTTTCTATCTTTAGGGATAAGGAAAGATATAGAAATCTTAGCAACTGATAGAATAAGTCGTATTATTAATCACTTCAAATATACAGAGTTTCACAAGTTTGGGACACCAATTTTAATCATAATCCTAGGAATTACTCAGATCCTCAGGCACATATAGGACAGCTGGTAGCTGATTCCCTCAGACTAAGGAGAATCTCCAACCCACAGAGTCAATGACTTTGTATCATAAAGTAGTGAGTGTAGAAGTGAGAGTGGTGTATGTGTGTGTTGGTCAGGGTGGGAGACAGGGTATAGAGCAGGAAAACAAGCAAGAGCCTGAGAATTTTGTAATCAGTACAAAAGAAGGCAAAGGAATTACTTAGGCATAAAATGAAGACTGCTCCTCAGAGATGAGTCAGGCGAGCCACAGCTAAGTGAGTTGGATGCTCTCAGTCTAGATTACACCTCACTAGAAATATTGTGCAAGGGAAATGAGGTCCTTTGCGAGTCCATAAAGGGTCAGGTTAGGTCAAGGAAGAAGCAGAGCAATATTTAGGGTTAGGGAACCTTGGTGGTCTGTTCCCTCAACTGGTGAAAGGTATCACCAGTTTATGGCTACGTATCTACCATAGCTCCACAGCCCTACCACTTACCAGAATGGATAGATTCCTAGACGAGTCACCACAAAAATAGCACTGAAGATCACAAAAAGGGTGTCACAGAGACGCTGATACTTGGCATAATTGGCCAGCTTGGCTGCCTGGAGAAAGGAAGATAAGAATTGAGCTAGGGAGAAAGCCAGTTCTCAGGAGGGAAAGTAAAGAAAGAGGAATAGTGAGGAAAGGGGGGTTGGGGTCTTACCTCCAGCAAGAAGTCTGAGGCATCATGTAGACACATGACCAGAGTTCCCACTCGAACCATGTTGTTGATGTAGGAGAAGGTAATGAGCCCAATGGTGGCCAAGTGATGCACAAACATGATCAGGAAGTCCTAGGAAGGAATGGAAATAAAACAGGCAGGTAAAGGCAAGGCCATAGAGCTGCTGGCCAACTCAATGTCCTGCATTGTTCTCAGAAGGTCTTATTCCACCCCTTAGAAGTTCCATTTTGTTTAAATTCTCCCTCAGGGAGCTGCCTAACATTTGACCCAAAACTCTCTACGTCAATGACTGACCCATAATCTACGTTAATATAGCTCAAAACACAGAAAAGAACAATTTTCTTTGGTAGTTGCAGAACATGTACAGCTTGGATGCTGAGCTGACACTTGGAAATAATTTCCCAGGTGGTAGTCAGGCATACAAGCCTTAGACATTTCAGATATCCTTGAAAGTCTAAGACTCTTCTGCTTTGATGAAGGAAATTTCAACCAAAGGGACCTAACAGAAAGGGGAGGTTTGTGAAGGGGGCAAAGGTAAACTATTCCAAAACATTTCAGAGACATGCTAAACAATCCATCTTAATACAAGCACTTCCTGCTTTCAGATTTAAAGCTCAAACTTCCTCTTGGGTTCAAATGCCAAGGTTAGCTCTGGAGAAATCTCTAAATACCTGAGTTATCAGACATATCTAATAAATACTTCCCAGCCCAGTGAGGGAGAGAGGGTGGGAGAGGGCAGGTAAATCTGCATCAGAGAAGCAAGGATATAAAGTCTGTGCTCTCCACAGAGACAGATACAATGGTACATTTTAGCTCTTGAGTTGGGGATGAGTTTACAAATACACGTTCTAGAATGTTTTAAAACCAACATATGTATTACAAACCTTTTTATATGCGTCATGTATTAAAATAAAATTTTAGTAAGGAGACCTGTGTCTACTAATCATAGGAGGGTGAAAGGCATCTGAATTGTGTATCAAGCTTCTAGGTTACACAACAACTAATAACCCAGATTAATTTCAATCCATTCCCACAAAGGCTAACCCTGATTTTCCTTACCAAAGATAACCACAAGTTAGTGATAGATTAGGGTTAGAGCTGCTGGAACTGCATTATGTCAGGTGGACACCAATAAAAGGTGAAGATTCTGCCCTTTCTGTCTGCTTATAAAAAACTTCAGTCATTTCCAACTTTGCCACTCTGTGGGCAAGTCAACTCACTTCTCTGAATCTTCGTTTCCTAAACAGTAAGTAAAGGGTAAACTAAATCATCCTAAACCCCTTCCAACTGACATTCTTTAAGTAAGTGGGGTCACCAAGAAGGGAGAACAGAGAGGGAACAAGGGTCCCTAATGCCAAACAAAAGCCAGATCTAGCTTTTCTGGAATCAAGGCCTTTCCTGGATCAGGCCTTACTATCCCTACGTTCTGAGCTTAGGAACTAAGCTCAGACTAAGTTTCCTGAGCTTTGTATATGTAAGAACCTTGGAGAAAATGAGGAAAAGGGTATGCTTCTTAGACGGTTAACTGTTTTCATCCTGGGCTGCCCTGAATGCCTCAAATATACTTCATCATTAGTCAGGTCTCACTTCTGAGAACATTACAAAGAGCTAAAAGTCCCATTAAACCTACTTTCTCCCTCTTTTGTGGTCCCAATCAGGGCAGAGAATCTATCACAATGACAATAATGATGATAGCTGCTGGAAAGGAGGATGCAATAAGTCAGGGAGTTGAGGGAGCCAATGTCCTTACCTTTCTTTTAATGTCTGTAAACTGAGAAAACATAAGAGACCAATAGAAAGCCAATTCCATGATATAATAGTAATAAAGCCCATTTGTGAGAGGCTGGAAGAGAGAAAGTAGTAGTTAGAATACCAGCTAGTCAAAGATTCATTCCACCTCCCCAAATTTCTCCCTCTCAGAGGAGCCATACCCCAAATTATTAAATAACCTTCCTCTCCATCATCTTCCAAGATCTGCAATAGCTAACAGACTTTGGATTGGTGCGGAGACTTAAACCTCTTCCCTTCCACATACACATCTTCAGCTCTCATCTTTCAGAGATCAGATAAGGTTAACACATACTATAGCACAACCAAATCAGTGTGTCTAGAATTCTGGGCAATTAGTGCTTTTCAGGGGATTAAATACACTGAGGCCTTTCTTTCTTCTACTCTGTTAGCAGTCCCCTGACATTTTTCTACTATGGACTAGAACCATAGTAGAAAATCTTGAGGGATTCAAAAGGGACACATGAACCAGAAAGCACCTCATTAAGTGCCAGGGAGCTGTTTTTCTTTCCAGCCCAATTAGGGTGAATATAGGAACCTGGAACAAACAGATCACTGGATTTCACTGCTTATGGGGACCCCAAAAATATATACCTGAATATATGACTCAAAGAGACTCAGTCCCCAATCCCTCAAGAATCCCAAGGAAATGTGCTATCTTCCCTTAGGACTGGCAATGTACTCTCCCCAACCCCATCTTACACACACACATAAGACCCCTGTCTTGAAAGGGCTCAGATCCTACCTGATAAGGGTAACTGTGCCAGCATTGTCGGGTGTCCCAGAACCAAGGCGACTAAGAGAAAACAGATAATCTAAGTCAGCCCTTAGAATTCTCCCCTGGCTCATCTATATAATCCCTTTCTCTCTATGCTTGGGGCAAAAGAGTTGGGAAAGAAAAAGGAATCCCTCTTGACAGAATTTAGGGTAACTAAATGGCTAGACTTTTCTTCTAGAACAAGAAAGTGTTATTACAAAGAGAGAAACCATGCTTTGAGGTATGTAAGAGCAATGAGAGCTCTAGGATAGTTTCTGGAAACATCACAACCTGGAATATATAGGAAACTGGGAGGCAGGAAGACAATGATTTCATTTAATAACTGAGAGCGAGATCTCCATGCCAAAGATTCACAAGTCAAAAGTAATAATCTCTAATGGAGTTTCAATTAAGTCCATTTCATCTAAGTTGTTGAACTTATTACTGTTAAATTGTTCACAATCTTGTCCTATTATTCTTTCAATGTCTACAGGATATGTAGTGATAGCTTCTTCTTTTTTTTTTTTTTTTTTTAAGTTTTGGCCACACCCCACAGCATGTGGGACCTTAGTTCCCCAACCAGGATCGAACCTGCACTCCCTGCATTGGAAGGCGGAGTCTTAACATTGGACAAACAGGGAAATCCCCGTGATAGCCTCTTTTTCTTCCTGATACTGATAATTTGTTTTCTTATTTTTTTCTAAGGGTTTATCAATTTTAATTAAACCTTTCAAAGAACCAACTTTTGGCTTTATTAATTTTCTCCATTATTTGTCTAATGCCTATTTCATCGATTTTTGCTTTTTCCTTTCCTTTAACTTACTTTGGGTTTACTTTGCTCTTCTTTTTCTGGATCTTAAAGTGAAAACTTAGATCATTGACTTTAAAGCTTTCTTCTTTTCTAATATAAACATTTAAAGTTATAAATTTCCTCTTAAGTATGCTTTAGCTGCATGCCACACATTTTGGTATGTTGTATTTTCAGCATCATTCAATTCAAAATATTTGCTAATTTCCCTATGATTTCTTATTTGATCTTCGGGTTATTTAGAAGAGTTGTTTAACTTCCAAATATTTCTCTAGATATCTTTTTATTATTAATTTGATTTCTATTTTAATTCCATATGGTCAGAGAACATATTTTGTAAGATTTCAATATTTTAAAATTTGCTGAGACTAATTTTATGGCCTAACATATGGTTATCTTAGTTGGTGTTCCATGTACATTTGAAAATAATACATATTCTTCAGCTGTTGGTGTAGTGTCCTATACATGTCAATTAGGCCAAATTCATTGACTGTGTTGTTTAAATCTTCTACAACTTCAGTGATTTTTGTCTAGTGATTTAGTCAATTATGAAGAGTATTAAAACCTCCAAATATGACTGTATATTTGTCTATTCTCTTCCTTTTCCCTTCTTTCTGCCTCTTTATGTTTCATGTATTTTGAAGCCTCAATTATTGCATTTAGAGGAAAATAGTGTGGTACAGTGAAAAAAAAAACGGACTCATGAATCAAAAAGCCTGAAATTCTTCTTTGACTCTGACAATTAGCTGAAAAGCAGGAATAATACCTGTTTTACCCACTATAATGAGTTACTGACTTGATTTCTGTAATGTCTCCTCCTTGAAAGAACAGGACTTTTGTCAAGTGCTTTTGTAAACCATCACGTACTATGCTGATTTAATTTTTTTATTATTAGCATTATTTATGGGAGAAACAGTAGAGTCATGAGGTTACTGATGTCAGGCCCCAGACAGAAGACAATCTATTTAGCTTATCACAAGAAAAAAAAAAAATCACAAGAAAAGAAGAAAAGGGAGTAAGGGACAAAATCTAAAGGTATTTAACTCTTATCTCCAGGAATGTAGGTATGATTAGAACCCAACAGAGAACCAGAGAAAGTTCAGACTCACCGACCAGAGAAATCTAACTCCATAGCAGAATATACATAAATAAAAAGTGAATCTCCACCTGGATGGGCAAGAAGTAGAAGTTAGATAAATATTTACTCAAAAGAAAGTCTGTGAAGTAAAGAAGTCAAGAGAGCAGATTTGGGGATAAGACAGTTACTGGTAAGAAATTAAGTTCCCATAATAGGGACAAATATTGTTACCGAAAAAACCAAAGAGATAAAAATCTTCCAGCCTCTGTTTAAAATAGATTTCCACAAGTGTATACTGTCTTTAGTAAACTTTTCTTCCATATTAGACTCCCTGATGATAGTGCCTATTATTTTTTTTTGCATGATAATGAGAAATACAGCACTCGGTGTCCAGAGGATAATCAGCAAAAATCCAGTGAAATGGATTATAGTAGGTATGCATATCTACCTATGTAAGTGCCAGTATAGGAATTCATTCCCAATTTATTTGGGAAAGGGGAACAAAATGGAACTACATTTAGCTTAGGGGCAAGCATGTCCAAGAAACTAAGGGTGATCAGGCTTCCAGTTCTCTTCTTCCCAGCCTATATATAATAGAGTTAGCCCTCCACATCTATTGACTGTTATCCTAACAAGAGAAGTGATTTCCAAAAAGAAAACCTTAGTCCAGTCATACTCCACCCTTCTCCTCACTCCCCACCTCCTTCTGCACACCTACATGCTTTCACAGAATTTAGTGAGCGTTGGGGGCTTGTCCTGATTCCTCCGATGGCGAAACCAGCATTGGATTTTTCGGACATCCCAGTCCAGTTGCTTTGACAGGCCCTCCAGCCTTTTTTCATCAGGATACTGCAGATGTATGACCAGAGTCAGAACATCCCTTTTTCTTCAAACCTCTCATTAAATCCCTTTGACTAGTTGAGTGGCAAAGCGGCAATAACTATAGTGACTTAAGTAATGTTTTTCTTTCCAGGTTTCATCCCCAAAGTCAGTTTTAGTATGAAGTACTATTTTACACATCAAGGACCTTTACCATTCATCTATACACATCCTTGTTTGGTCTTCTCTCTCCAGCCCAAGCTAAGTAAAAAGAGATATTAAAACCCAACCGCAAAGGCTATCAGTACCATTTCCATTTGATTATGCAACTAGGTAATGACAAGAGCTGGAGCAGGGAAAAACAAAATCAAAATATGATGTGTGTCTGGGGGAGAAGGAGGGGTGGTGGTGACTACTAGGCCTAAAACTCAAATGTATGTAAACTTGACTTATTTAAGGGATCCTGGCCCAAAGGTATTTCCCTGAGTGGATAAAGTTTTCCTAATAGCTCTATGGACTTCCCAAATGTGAAAGATCATCCCATCCTATCCCTACCCTTGGAAATACTTGCTCTTTTATCCTCCCCTGCCCTATGGGATAAACCCCCACACGAATCTTCCTCTGTTTCTTTGCCCACTTACCTTGGTAACAGATATGAACACCTTTTCAAGGATGGCATTAGGTTGGGCCTGATAAGGACCACTGTCCTGGATGCCAACATGGAGTGCACAGGGTTTGGCAATAAACCTGTAATGGAGAAAACCCAAAAGCCAATTCTAAAAATGGTTTGCTAAGCATGAAGCAAAGATCCTGATTAGGGGACTGATAAGAGGAAAAAGGGGAAACACTTGGCTCGGAGCCAGGACTTTTTGATTTAGTCCTGGATTCTGCCATTGACTCACTTGAGAAGTGACCTGTTTAAGAAATATTGGAACATAAGCTCTCTTTCCATTTTTCCCTGGCTTCCCTTATCACATCTTGAGCTTTAGAGTCAGAGAGACCTAGATCAAATCACTAGTCTACCATTTACTGCCTGTATGAACTTGGGCAATTTATTTAATCTTGCTAAAGCTCAGTTTTTTCATCTATAAGATTAAGATTCTTGCTACTCAACATAAGGCCAACAGATAAACAGCATTACTGGTTTTTCCTAGAAGTTTTTTAGAAATACAGAATCTTGAACCCCATCTCAGACCAGCAGAATCAGAATCTGCACTAACAAGATTCCCAGGGGATTCATACTCCCATTAAAATGTTAGAAGCGGGTCTACTTTACATGAATCTTGCAGGTACAATGATATTACATATATGAAGACCGTGACACAAGGAAAGTGCTTAATAAATGGTAATTTTCCTTATATCAGATGATCAAGAAGATCTTAATTGGAGGGAAAGGTAGAACTGAGACTGAGCTCTTCCTAAACACAAATATCCTGGGTCATGGTCACCTTCCTGCCTAATCAAAAGACTATACGGAAATACTTTGAACTTTCAGAAGCTCTGAAGAAAGAAAACTGGGAAACTACGAAGAGTGGTAAGAAGGAAATTACCTATTAGTACTCAATTCTAGTCCCAGATCTACCACTAATAAGTCACAGAAACTTGGTCAAGTCACTTAATTCTTGGGTTTTGGTTTTGTCATCTAAAAGAAGGGGTTATATGAGATGATGTATAAGATTTTTTTTCTTGGGCTTCCCTGGCGCTGCAGTGGTTAAGAATCCGCCTGCCAACGCAGGGGACACGGGTTCGATCCCTGGTCTGGGGAGATCCCACATGCTGCGGAGCAACTAAGCCCATGCGCCGCAACTACTGAGCCTGAGCTCTAAAGCCCATGAGCCACAACTACTGAGCCCATGCACCACAACTACTGAAGCCCACGCGCCTAGAGCCCATGCTCCGCAACAAGAGAAGCCACCACAATGAGAAGCCTGCACACCGCAATAAAGAATAGTCCTCGCTCGCCACAACTAGAGAAAGCCCGCACGCAGCAACGAAGACCCAACGCAGCCAAAAAAAATAATAAATTAAATAAATAAATTTTAAAAATAAAAGATTTTTTTCTCTTTCTAAGATTCCATAGTGATATCATTGATTATAACTAACTTATAACTTTTACATCTTTGAAAATTGAGGAATTATTCCTTGGCTCTGCAAGAAAGATCTCTCTGTTCTACACAACCATAGATTTTTATGAGCCTCAGCTCTAGGAAAAGCTTTATGTAGTCACTTTCAGAATAAGTCAAAACCAGTTCTAGCTCTCTTAGCATCTTAGGGAGTCTCTTGATGAAATTATAACGGGGAGGTGTAAGATGGAATGCTCTTGACCTATTTTCTTGATCTGCATTCAAATCCAGAATTTATCTCTAAGGGAGGGACTGAAAACAAGAAACTTTGTTTATTGTCTTCCTCTATGAAAACTTCTTTTACCTTTATCACCAAAGTTCCTGAGCCATGGGGAAACATTGATTCAGATAAAGTAAGCCACATCCGCGACCCATTCTTTTCTCTCTTTTGCACCGGTGGTATAAAAGTTTTATTCAAATGCCAGTGCTAACAGATACTTTAATTTATACTTCCTGGTATATAATTCTGCGTACAAATATTTTAAAGCCCCATTCATGTTTAAACTCCTTGTGAACACAGAGAATACTGTTTTTGTATTTATCAAGGTTCTGTACTCAGTAGTTGCTCAGCAATTGACAAGGAACAGGTCTAGTGAATTCCACCCTTGTTCTGTTGGAGCTCAGTTTGGACGCAGCATTGATCACCATCCAGAACAGTAATTAAGGCAGCCATTCTTGGGACTTCCCTCGTAGTCCAGTGGTTAGGACTCCGCGCTTCCACTGCAGCGGGCGCAGGTTCGACCCCTGGTCCGGGAACTACAATCCCACATGCCGTGCTGTAGCACGGCCAGAAAAAAAAGAAAAAAAAAAGGTAGCCATTCTTTGCTGTTGAGTTGGTGCCTGTATCAGAGATAAAAGCACTGAATCCTCTCTCCCTGTCTCCTCCCACCTACATTAATTGAATGAAGAGGTAGATCCAAGAACAAAAAACTGCCTTTCCAATTCCTACTCTTACTCCCTGATTCAGGCCTCTTCCTCAATGCAGTCAGGTGATTAAAGGCCCTGGGGTTAGACAGATTTTACCAGCTAAGAGACTTTGTGAAAGCTACTCACCTACAGAATGAGGATAATAGTATCTGCTTCACAGGTTTATTTTAAAGATGAGATAACATAATGCATGCCTAACCCAGTACCTGACACTTTGTAAACATGCATTAAAAGGCAGCTATTATTATTTTCACTAGGAACAGATAGTTCAGTGTGGGTACTCCCTGACGGTACCTCCAGCAAAGTGAGAAGAGCAAGAAACCCTCTTTCACACAACAGGGATGGGGTTGTACCCTGATCACTTGGGTGAAGCCAAGATTGCTTTATTATCTAGACCTTGAAGCAGACTTAATATCCTAGAGTTGTCATAAGTTCACATCCTGCCCTCATTAGTTCAGAGTTCAATGAAAGACATAAAGCTATTGGCATCAAGTCAGTGACAGCTGTAAGACTCTAAGAAAATTTGTTTATTTGACAAATATTTATTGGGCACTGATTTTGTGCTATAGCATGAAGCACAAAACCAAATATAAGGGGCTTCCCTGGTGGCGCAGTGGTTGAGAGTCCACCTGCCGATGCAGGGGACACGGGTTCGTGCCCCGGTCCGGGAAGATCCCACACGCCGTGGAGCGGCTGGGCCCGTGAGCCATGCCTGCTGAGCCTGCGCGGCTCCGCAACGGGAGAGGCCACAACAGTGAGAGGCCCGCGTACCGCAAAAAAAAAAAAAAAAACCAAATATAAGGACTTACGATTGGAAAAGAATTTTTTTAAAGTATTTATTTATTTGGCTGCACCAGGTCTTAGCTGCAGCACGAAGGATCTTCATTGTGGCATGTTTAGTTGCAGCACACGGGCTTCTTAGTTGCGGCATGCGAACTCGTAGTTGCCGCATGCCTGTGGGATCTAGTTCACTGACCGGGATCGAACCCAGGCCCCCTGCATTGGGAGTGCAGATTCCTACCCACTTGACCACCAGGGAAGTCTAAAGAATTTTTTCTGTGATAAAAAAAATTCATATCAGGGGACTTCCCTGGCAGCCCAGTGGTTAAGACTCCATGCTTCCACTGCAGGGGGCGCAGGTTGGAACCCTGGTTGGGGAACTAAGATCCCACATGCCATGCGGCACAACCAAAAAAAAAAAAATTCAAATCAGAACTTTGAGAAAGTTCACACCTAGTCATATGTTCATTCTACATCATTCACCTGACATTTAGTATAACTTATAAAATAGGTTGGCCAAACTCCAAAGAGCCTAGCATTAGCATTCATCCTTTCTGTTAAATCAGCTCTCCTCAAAGCATGCCTGGAGACCTCTGAGACCCTTTTCAGGAGCTCTGCAAGGTCAAAATTATTCTCATAATTCTATAGTTTCATAATAATTCTTTTCTCTCTCATTCTCTCATGAGTGTACAGTGGAATTTTCCACAGCTTACATGACATATAGCAACAGATCGAATGCAGAACTGATATGAGACTACAGCTACCAGATATTAAAAAGGCTCACAAAAATGTAAAATAATGCTATCCTCACATTTTTTTTTGTTTTGGAAAAGTAATTTTTCATAAAACGTTAGTTATATTACCAATACAATCAATGTATTGTTATTTATAAGTGAATTAATAAACACAATTTAAAAATTTTTCTATGTTAATTTTGAAAACAGTACATATTGGTAGATATTATCCATATAAGCAAAAACTCTCTGGGGTCCTCGATAACTTTTAATAGTGTAAAAATTCCTGACATCATAGTTTGAAAACTGCTGTGCTGGACGACATCGTCAAACTTATCTTGTGATTTTCTGTCCTCTCCAGTATCAATGTTACCCAAGTTTTAAAATAATTTGTAAGACCAGACTACCCTTTGCCTGCATATCTGAATAAGTAGGCACCTAGTGGTCTATAATGGCAAACTACTCCTTTCCACTTGCCACTCCAGGAACGTAAGTCTAGTGACCCAACCTGATTGTACTGTATCTGTCCTACTCTAGAGAGACCATTTCATTCTGCCCCTTTCCTGTCCTCCAGATACATGGCAGCAGCTGACCTAAGCCTGGGTTAATTAAGATGAAATTACTCACTGCTTTGCTTTTTCATACCAGAGACAAGAGCTATATCAACAATTCTATCTTTGTGACCCACTGTGACATCATTGACGGATGTGAACTATACACAAATATATTCAAAAGTCTAGACCGAGCTTCTCAACTAGTGTGTCATGGAAAGTAACACAGATGGATTATACTTATGTTGAGATACTGCTCTTAGCTCTCAGGGTGGTCCATGGGGTGGGTGGTAGCCAGACACCCTTGTCTGTAGCCTTTGGCCTCATATACCCCACTGTGCATGCACATATTATTTTCTATGTGTGCAGCAACATGATTGGGTTGGGAAGCACTGGCTTAGATCAATTTCTGGAAAAACATAAAATGTCAAAATTGATATATAAAAAAGAAAAATAAGCATCAAAGAAACTGAAATAGAAAACAAGATGAAGAAGGGGAAAATACAATAAAAAGAGAAAGGTCTTATCCAGACTGATGAAGATGGTATATCATTAGGTGAAGAGTATTGAGTAACTAAATATTTTGAACCTGAATACTCCCTCCACCATCCTCCACATAGAGAGACAGACACACACACACACACACACACACACACACACACACACACACACACAAACATGGAGAGAAGATAGCTGAGATATTTAGAAGCAAATGCAGAATCCCATAGAAAACATTCAGAAAGTCCATTCCCTTTACAATTGAATTTTTTTTTTTGGCCACGCCACTCGGCTTGCAGGATCTTAGCTCCCCAACCAGGGACTGAATCCGATCCCTCGGCACTGAAAGCGCAGAGTCGTAACCACTGGACTGCCAGGGAATTCCCTACAACTTAATTCTTAATAAACCAATCACATTAAAAAATGTAAGTGGGTTTCCCTGGTGGCGCAGTGGTTGAGAGTCCGCCTGCCGATGCAGGGGACACGGGTTCGTGCCCCGGTCTGGGAAGATCCCACATGCCGCGGAGCGGCTGGGCCCGTGAGCCATGGCCAGTGAGCCTGCGCGTCCTCCGCAACGGGAGTGGCCACAACAGTGAGAAGCCCGAGTACCGCAAACAAACAAACAAAAAATGTAAGTAACTTCTAAGAGTTGAAAGAGAAGGAGAAAGTAAAAAGGACACTCGGGGGCGGAGTCAAGATGGCAAACCAGGAGGATGCGGAATTCCGTCTCCTCACAACTAGGGCACCTACCAGGCACCAGAGGGGGACCACAGACACCTAAAGGGACGGGAGGAACCCCCAGTGACCCGGTAGTGTGTGGGGGGAGTGAAGGGGGAGGAGAAGTGGAGGCCGGACGGGACCGGTGCCCCTGAAGGGTGGCTGGGGGAGGGGAAAACGGGGAAATTGGGGGACCATTGGGAGGGCAGAGGATCAAAAGGGAATGTGGCTAGGTTTCCCCTGCCCACCTCCTGAGATCCCAGGCCTGATCCTCTGCCCACCTAGGCTCCCTCCAGCCCAGCGGGTCCTGAGGGAGTGAGAGGGAGGGAAGGGAGAGCAAAAGTAAAGTCCAGACCTCCAGCACCAGCACCCCAAGGGGTGGCTGGGGGAGGAGAGGAGTTCCTACACCCAGCGGGACCCACCCACGGTTAGGGGTCCAGCAGCGATGGGGGAGACCCTGGGGGAGACGGTGGGGGAGGGGCACGAAGGAACGGAGCCATTGCTCACCCTGTCCACTTAGGCACCAGGAAGCCTGTTGGGCTCCTGGGCCTAATCCTCTGCCCTCGGAGCCTCCCTCCTGCAGTGCAGAGCCCAAGCCCCGCCGCTACACCCCCACCCAGGGCCTCGACTCTACACTTGGAGACCTCCTCCAACGAGCTGGGCCTAAACCCCACCCACACACCCTCACTCAGCGCCCTACCTCCAAACTACGGAACTTCTCACTCCTGAGGCCCTACTTTGGACATGCTGCCTCTCCTCTTCCCCACAGGTCCTAAGCAGAGGCCACGCCCCATGCTTAAACATCACCCACCTAGGCCCCACCCCATGCTCAAACATCACCCCCCACCCGCCTAAGCCCCGCCCCACCATAAACACCGTCCCTGCCTAAGTGCCACCCCAGCCTAAACTCCGCCCCCATGGCCAAGGCTTTTTTTTTCTTTTCTTTTTTCCTCTTTTAGATTGGGGTTCTGTTTTACATCGTTGATTCACTGCTGTCGATTCTTTCATATTTTTATTTTTCCTAATAAATCTTTTATTTTTCTAATTTTATTTTATTCTTTATACTTTGTTATTGTTCTCTCCTTTTGGCTTGTCCCCCCCCCACCCTTTTTTTTTTCTTTTTTCTGTTGTGGTTTTATTTTACCTTGTTGCAGTTGTTTCAATTATAGTTTTATTTTTCCTAATATAATTTTTATATTTCTAATTCTATTTTGTTTTTTCTCTTTCATATTGTGCTGCTCCTTTTTTTCTTTCTTCCAAACCGCTGGACTAACAGAGAACCTCAGACCCCAGGGAATATCAGTTGGAGTGAGGCCTCCCAGAGGTCCTCAACTCAGCACCAAGACCCATCTCTATCCAACTGCCTACAAATTCCAGTACTGGACGTCTCAGGCCAAACAACCAGTAAGACAGGAATACAGCACCACCATCAAAAAAAAAAACGACAAAAAAAATGTTACAGACGAAGGAGCGAGGTAAAAACCTACAAGACCAAATAAATGAAGATGAAATGGGCAACCTACCTGAAAAAGAATTCAGAGTAATGATAGTAAAGATGATCCAAAATCTTGGAAACAGAATGGAGAAAATATAAGAAACATTCAACAAGGATCTAGAAGAATTAAAGAGCTAACAAACAATGGTGAACAACACAATAAATGAAATTAAAAATACTCTAGAAGGAATCAATAACCGAAAAACTGAGGCAGAAGAATGGATAAGTGAGCTGGAAGATAAAATGGTGGAAATAACTGCCAGGGAGCAGAATAAAGAAAAAAGAATAAAAAGAATTGAGGACGGTCTCAGAGACCTCTGGGACAACATTACGCACAACAACATTCGAATTATAGGGATCCCAGAAGAAGAAGAGAAAAAGAAAGGATCGGAGAAAATATTTTAAGAGATTATAGTCGAAAGCTTCCCTAACATGGAAAGGAAATAGTCAACCAAGTCCAGGAAGCACAGAGAATACCATACAGGTTAAATCCAAAGAGAAACATGCAGAGAAACATACTAATCAAACTATCAAAAATTAAATACAAAGAAAAAATATTAAAAGCAGCAAGGGAAAAGCAACAAATAACATACAAGGGAATCCCCATAAGGTTAACAGCTGATCTTTCAGCAGAAACTCTGCAAGCCAGAAGGGAGTGGCAGGACATATTTAAAGTGATGAAAGGGAAAAACCTACAACCAGGATTACTCTACCCAGCAAGGATCTCATTCAGATTCGATGGAGAAATTTAAACCTTTACAGATAAGCAAAAGTTAAGAGAATTCAGCACCACCAAACCAGCTTTACAGCAAATGCTAAAGAAACTTCTCTAGGCAGGAAACACAAGAGGAGGAAAAGACCTACAAAAACAAACCCAAAACAATTAAGAAAATGTAATAGGAACATACATATCAATAATTACCTTAAATGTAAATGGATTAAATGCTCCAACCAAGACACAGACTGACTGAATGGATACAAAAACAAGACCCATATATATGGTGTCTACAAGAGAACCACTTCAGACCTAGGGACACATACAGACAGAAAGTGAGGGGATGGAAAAAGATATTCCATGCAAATGGAAATCAAAAGAAAGCTGGAGTAGCAATTCTCATATCACACAAAATAGACTTTAAAATAAAGAATGTTGTAAGAGACAAGGAAGGACACTACATAATGATCAAGGGATCAATCCAAGAAGAAGATATAACAATTGTAAATATTTATGCACCCAACCTAGGAGCACCTCAATGCATAAGGCAAATGCAAACAGCCATAAAAGGGGAAATCAACAGTAACACACCATAGTAGGGGACTTTAACACCCCACTTTCACCAATGGACAGATCATCCAAAATGAAAATAAATAAGGAAACACAAGCTTTAAATGACACATTAAATAAGATGGACTTAATTGATATTTATAGGACATTCCATCCAAAAACAACAGAATACACTTTCTTCTCAAGTGCTGATGGAACATTGTCCAGGATAGACCATACCCTGGGTCACAAATCAAGCCTTGGTAAAGTCAAGAAAATTGAAATCGTATCAAGTATCTTTTCCGACCACAGTGCTATGAGACTATATAACAATTACAGGAAAAAAACTGTAAAAAATACAAACACACGGAGGCTAAACAATACGCTACTAAATAACCAAAAGATCACTGAAGAAATCAAAGAGGAAATCTAAAAATACCGAGACACAAATGACAATGAAAGCACAACGATCCAAAACCTATGGGATGCAGCAAAAGCATATCTAAGAGGTAAGTTTATAGCAATACAATCCTACCTCAAGAAACAAGAAAAACCTCAAATAAACAACCTAACCTCACACCTAAATCAATTAGAGAAAGAAGAACTAAAAAACACAAAGTAAACAGAAGGAAAGAAATCATAAAGATCAGATCAGAAATAAATGAAAAAGAAATGAAGGAAACAATAGCAAAGATCAGTAAAACTAAAAGCTGGTTCTTTGAGAAGATAAACAAAATTGATAAACCATTAGCCAGACTCATCAAGTAAAAAAGGGAGAACACTCGAATCAACAGAATTAGAAATGAAAAAGAAGTAACAACTGACAGTGCAGAAATACAAAGGATCAGGAGAGATTACTACAAGCAACTATATGCCAATAAAATGGACAACCTGGAAGAAATGGACAAATTCTTAGAAAAGCACAGCCTTCCAAGACTGAACCAGGAAGAAATAGAAAATATAAACAGACCAATCACAAGCACTGAAATTGAGACTGTGATTAAAAATCTTCCAACAAGTGAAAGCCCAGGACCAGATGGATTCACAGGTAAATTCTATCAAACATTTAGAGAAGAGCTAACACCTATCCTTCTCAAACTCTTCCAAAATAGAGCAGAGGGAGGAATGCTCCCTAACTCATTCTATGAGGCCACCATCACCCTGACACCAAAACCAGACAAAGATGTCACAAAAAAAGAAAACTACTACAGGCCAGTATCACTGATGAACATAGATGCAAAAATCCTCAACAAAATACTAGCAAACAGAATCCAACACACATTAAAAGGATCATACACCATGACCAAGTGGGCTTTATCCCAGGAATGCCAAGGATTCTTCAATATATGCAAATCAATCAATGTGATACACCACATTAACAAACTGAAGGATAAAAACCATATGATCATCTCAATAGACGCAGAAAAAGCTTCTGACAAAATTCAACACCCACTTATGATAAAAACTCTCCAGAAAGTGGGCATAGAGGGAAACTACCTCAACATAATAAAGGCCATATATTGACAAACCCACAGCCAACACTGTTCTCAATGGTGAAAAACTGAAACCATTTCCTCTAAGATCAGGAACAAGACAAGGTTGCCCACTCTCACCACTTTTATTCAACATAGTTTTGGAAGTTTTAGCCACAGCAATCAGAGAAGAAAAGGAAATAAAAGGAATCCAAATTGGAAAAGAAGTAAAACTGTCACTGTTTGCAGATGACATGATACTATACATAGAGAATCCTAAAGATGCTACCAGAAAACTACTAGAGCTAATCAATGAATTTGGTAGAGTAGCAGGATATAAAATTAATGCACAGAAATCTCTGGCATTCCTATACACTAATGATGAAAAATCTGAAAGACAAATTAAAGAAACACTCCCATTTACCACTGCGACAAAAAGAATAAAATACAGAGAATAAACCTACCTAGGAGACAAAAGACCCATATGCAGAAAACTATAAGACACTGATGAAAGAAATTAAAGATGATACAAACAGGTGGAGAGATATACCATGTTCTTGGATTGGAAGAATCAACATTGTGAAAATGCCTATGCTACCCAAAGCAATCTACAGATTCAGTGCAATCCCTATCAAAATACCAATGGCATTTTTCACAGAACTAGAACAAAAAAACTCACAATTTGTATGGAAACACAAAAGACCCTGAATAGCCAAAGCAATATTGAGAAAGGAAAACAAAGCTGGAGGAATCAGGCTCCCTGACTTCAGACTACACTACAAAGCTACAGTAATCAAGACAGTATGGTACTGGCACAAAAACAGAAATATGAATCAATTGAACAGGATAGAAAGCCCAGAGATGAACCCATGCACATATGGTCACCTTATCTTTGATAAAGGAGGCAAGAGAATATAACGGAGAAAAGCCAGCCTCTTCAATAAGTGGTCTGGGAAAACTAGACAGCTACATGTAAAAGAATGAAATTAGAACACTCCCTAACACCACATACAAAAATAAACTCAAAATGGATTAATGACCTAAATGTAAGGTCAGATACTATCAAACTCTTAGAGGAAAACATAGGCAGAACACTCTATGACATAAATCACAGCAAGATCCTTTTTGACCCACCTCCTAGAGAAATGGAAATAAAAACAAAAATAAACAAATGGGACCTAATGAAACTTAAAAGCTTTTGCACAGCAAAGAAAACATAAAAAAGACGAAAAGACAACCCTCAGGATGGGAGAAAATATTTGCAAATGAAGCAACTGACAAAGGATTAATTTCCAAAATATACAAGCAGCTCATGCAGCTCAATATCAAAAAAACAAACAACCCAATCCAAAAATGGGCAGAAGACCTAAACAGATATTTCTCTAAAGAACAAACAACCCAATCCAAAAATGGACAGAAGACCTAAATAGACATTTCTCCAAAGAAGATATACAGATTGGCAACAAACACATGAAAAGATGCTCAACATCACTAATCATTAGAGAAATGCAAATCAAAACTACAGTGAGGGGGTTTTCCCTGGTGGCGCAGTGGTTGAGAGTCCGCTTGCCGATTCAGGGGACACGGGTTTGTGCCCTGGTCCGGGAAGATCCCACATGCCGCGGAGCGGCTGGGCCCGTGAGCCATAGCCGCTGAGCCTGCACGTCCAGAGCCTGTGCTCTGCAACGGGAGGCCACAAAAGTGAGAGGCCCGCGTACCGCAAAAAAAAAAAAAAAGAACTACAGTGAGGTATCACCTCACACCAGTCAGAATGGCCATCATCAAAAAATCTACAAACAGGGCTTCCCTGGTGGCGCGGTGGTTGGGAGTCCGCCTGCCGATGCAGGGGACACGGGTTCGTGCCCCAGTCCGGGAGGATCCCACATGCTGCGGAGTGGCTAGGCCCGTGAGCCATGGCCGCTAGGCCTGCGCGTCCGGAGCCTGTGCTCTGCAACAGGAAAGGCCACGGCAGTGAGAGGCCCGCGTACCGCAAAAAAAAAAAAAGTCTACAAACAATAAGTGCTGGAGAGGGTGCGGAGAAAAGGTTAACCCTCTTGCACTGTTGGTGGGAATGTAAATTGATATAGCCACTATGGGGCCACTATGGAGAACAGTGTGGAGGTTCCTTAAACTACTAAAAGTAGAACTACCATATGACCCAGCAATGGGTCATACACCCTGAGAAAACCATAATTCAAAAAGAGTCATGTACCACAATGTTCACTGCAGCACTATTTACAATAGCCAGGACCTGGAAGTAACCTAAGTGTCCATCAACAGATGAATGGACAAAGAAGATGGGGCATATATATACAATGGAATATTACTCAGCCATAAAAAGAGACGAAACTGAGTTATTTGTAGTGAGGTGGATGGACCTAGAGTCTGTCATACAGAATGAAGTAAGTCAGAAAGAGAAAAACAAATACCGTATGCTAACACATATATATGGAATGTAAAATAATAATAATAATAATGGTTCTGATGAACCTATGGGCAGGACAGGAATAAAGACATGGACATAGGGAATGGACTTGAGGACACGGAGAGGGGGAAGCTTAAGTTGGGACGAAGTGAGAGTAGCACTGACATATATACACTACCAAATGTAAAATAGATAGCTAGTGGGAAGTAGCTGCATAGCACAGGGAGATCAGCTCGGTGCTTTGCGACCACCTAGAATGGTGGGATAAGGAGGGTGGGAGGGAGATGCAAGAGGGAGGGGATATAGGGATATACGTATGTATATAGCTGATTCACTTCGTTATACGGCAGAAACTAACACAACACTGTAAAGCTGTTATACTCCAATAAAGACGTTAAAAAATAAATAAAGTTTTAAAAGTTAAAAAAAAAAAGGACACTCAGGCTGAGGGAACAGCATGTACTAAATCAAAGAGATAAGAAAGCGCTTAGAGAAGTATGCAATGTACAAATCGGGAATGGAGGTGGTGATAATGACAGGGGAAAAAACTATACAAGTAGTTAGGGGCCAGGTCACAGGTACCTAGCATGTTATGCTAAGCTTGAACTTTATCCTGTAGTTAATGGAGAGTCACTGAAAGGCTTTAGGCTATTGTAAAAAAAATCCATGCTATAAGTACCAAAGCACTGAACTAAGGCTATAGAAATGGAAAGGCAAGGTTAGATTCAATTGATGGTGAGAAAGTGAAACTGATAGAACTTGGTGACTGGATAGATGTAGGAGGCAAAAGAAAAGGAAAAATCAAGGGTGCCTTCTATGTTTCCGGATTGGGAAACTAAGTTGATTATGGAGCCTCAACCAAGTAGAGAATAAGATAAGAAAAGCAAATTTGGGAGTGAAAGATGAGTTGTGTGTATGCTGAATTTGAAGTACCCATGTAACATTGAAATGCAACAGTCTAGTAGGCAAATAAGCTTGGAAAAAGGGCTTAAGATACATACACACAGGCACAGACACAAAGATATGAGAAAGAAAAAAGAGGAAAAAAGAGAGTGAGAGGATGAGAATACAGGTGGTAGCTAAAATTGTGAGGGTAGATGTGACTACATAAGAAAGGAATCTAAACTAAAAAGAGAACCAAGGTCAGAATACTGGGAAACACCAACATAAAAGGTGAATTTAGGGGACAGGAATGTCAGAGGTGGAGTTGTATCAAATGAGGTAGAGATTAGGTAAGACAGGGATTTCAGTATCCAATGGATTTGGCAATTTGAAGACTGGTGGTAACCCTCACCAAAGAAATTCCAATAAAATGGAGACTCAAAGATAGTAATGAGTTATAGCAGCGAAAGATATAAAGAGGAGGAAGAAAGAAGTGGAAATAGCTAAGACTCTCAAGAATCTCCGCTGAGAAGGGAATGCCTTCACTTCCTGCATCAGAACCACTTTATCTAAAACTAATATCCCTGTGCTTTATATCCATTCTCTTCCTGATTAGAAATTTCATTCTATTTATTCCTATTTTTTTCTATTACCTTTGGCTTCATTCTCTACTTGTTTCTTCTCATCAGACGTTGAACATGCTCAAGTTTTCCCACCTTAAAACAGCGCTTCCTGTCCCTCACACCCTCTGGCTCTCACCCACCTCATAACTAAAGTTCTTGAAAAAGTTCTCTTCTCATGACTTCTCTTCTAACTCCCACTCATTCCTCAACCTTCCTCTCTCTCTCATCTGGCTTCTGTCCCTACACTTCACTGAAGCTGCTCTTTGCCAAAGTCGTCAATGATCTCCTTATTGTGAAATCAAATGGATGCTTTTCAGGCCTGCATCTTACCTGACCACTTAGTGCCATTTGACATTATTGAGCATGTTCTCCTCCTTGAAATGCTCTTTCCTGTTAGCTTCCTTTCTGTCACACTCTTCCTAGTTCTCTCCATCTATCTTTCTGGCAGTAGAACTAGACTTCTTGGTGTGCACTGCTAGTTGGGTTACCTTGGACAAGTTACTTAACTTTCTCCTTGCTTCAGTTTTCTCATCTGTAAAATGAGGATAACCACAGTATCTACCTACTTCATAAAGTTACTGTGAAGATTCAATGTTTAGTACTTAGAACAGTGCCTGGGATAAAGTATGTACTTATTAAATGCTAACTACTGATATTATCAAATACTCTATGGCTGTCATACCTCTTATCTTCTTTGGGGTTTCTTTTTCCTCTGCCTTTTCCTAAAACACAGTGTTTCCTCACGGTTCTATGCAGATTCTTACCTTACTTTACACTCTCAGCCCTGGGTGATCTCATTCAATAACGGCAGAGGGTCTGTATGGTCCACAGACCCCAGAGCATCCCTGAGATACTCTCTGGGGGCTCATAAAGTCAAAACTATTTTCGTAATGATATTAAGACATTTGCCTTTGTTATGGTGTTGATATTTACAATGATGATGCAAAAAAAGCAATGGTGGGTAAACTTATGGAAGCTGAGCACAAATCAGGGCAGCGGCACCAAACTGCAGTAGTAGTTATTGTATTCTTTCTTGCTATAGCCTCTTACTTAACAACAACAACAAAGCCAGTTTCACTAAAGAATGTTCTTGATGAAGCAATACAAATGATTAATTTTATTAAATGCCAACCCTTGAGTACATTTCTAAAAAGTATTCTGTGATAAAATGGGCAGTACACATAAAGTACTTTTATTGCATACCAAAGGATACGGTGGTCTCAAAGAAATGCACTTGTTTGACTGATTGAGTTGTATGCTAAACTAAAATCACTTTTTACAAAGAACACCATTTTTACCCCAAAGAATGACTGACAGACAAACTACGGTTATTCAGGAACTGGGTATTTCAGAGACATTTTCTTAAAAATGAATGAAATAAGCCTGTCACTTCAAAAAACAATCTTGCCATTGATAAAATTCAAGCTTTCAAGTGAAAATTAGAAGTTTAGAGACCATATATCTGCCTTTAAGCTTGACAACGTCCCAATACTTCAAGGTTTTTCTGATGAGATTGTTACAGTGAGATTACTATGATTTTTTAATACTGTATAATGAAATGTATTGACATTTAGGATATCTGTATAACTTAGTGAACCAGTATTTTTCAAGTGACCAATACATGATGTCCATTCAAAGTGTAAGACACCAGTGGATTTTAACATGAATGGAAAGCTCATTGATATGGTTTCAGATTCTAACCAACCTTTAAGAAACTACTCCTTGTGTTTTGGTGTAGTAGCAAAGATAAAATACTTCCCCCTTCCAATAACATATCTGTGTAAAGCCATCTTTTATTTATATACTTCAACCAAAACAACATATCAGAAGGGATTGAATGTAGAAGCCTGCGAGGAGAATCCAGCTATCTTCTACTAAGATATTAAAGAGATATGCAAAAATATAAAATCAATGTTTTTCTCTAAATATTTTTTTGTTTAGAAAATTATCTTTCAAAAATATGTTATTTATGTTAACATGTAATAGGCTTTTTTTTTTTTTTTAATTTATTTTCGGCTACTTGGGTCTTCGTTGCTGCGCACGGGCTTTCTCCAGTTGCAGCGAGTGGCGGCTACTCTTCCTTGCGATGCGCGGGCTTCTCATTGCGGTGGTTTTTCTTGTTGCGGAGCACCGGCTCTAGGCACGTGGGCTTCAGTAGTTGTGGCGCACGGGCTTAGTTGCTCCGCAGCATGTGGGATCTTCCTGGACCAGGGTTCAAACCCGTGTCTCCTGCATTGGCAGGCAGATTCTTAACCACTGCGCCACCAAGGAAGTCCTATTTTTGTTATTTTTAATGAAATAATAAATATATTTCTTAAATGTCTCGATTTCAATTTCAAATATGAAAAAATTGAGAGGTATATGTAACCTACATCTACGAAAACTCCTTGGGATCCTCAATAATTTTTAAGAGTAAAAAAAAGAAAAATGCTGAGAACAAAAGATTTAAGAATTACTAAGTTATACTATTTATTCACTTATGTGCTGTTGATTCCCAACCATATATTATTTTGTATATTCCCTATACATATGCATGCACATCAGTGTGTTTTTTCTGAGTAAATTCTTAAGAGGACAGAATTTGCTATGTACAAGCAAATGTGTTATACATATTTGTTGTACACATATGTGCCTGTTGTGTACGAGGTACTACACTTCTCAAGGACACCTATACCACCAAATCCAACATTTCTTGCATGGTCGGTGTGCAAGTAATCTTTGCAGGTTTTTTTAAGGACTATTTTTTTTTAATTGGCCAATTTACTCTTAAAACAAAGCAGAAACAAACTAAAAAGAAGAGAACCTTTATGCTATCCTAAGCCATGACAAGGCATACACTGTGGATTTATACCAGACTATTCTTCACTCCTTCTCCCATTTCCATCAAAGTTATCTTCACTTAGACCTATAAGAGGGCCTTAAAGAATTAAGATGACTAATAACTGTGCAATCTGATGAACCTACTTGGTACTGTGATGAGAAAGAAGGATCAGCATTCTGCTTACACCTTACCTTATTATGAGAGAAGTAAGTCGTGAGATAATAAGAATTACTTAGAGTATATAAGTATATTAAAATGCTTCACAGACACAGTAATTATACTACTTAATGCATTTGCTTAAAGTAGGAACATAAATGCATGCATGTTGAATAAGAGGTGGATTAGAGAAAAAGGTTAACAAAAAGCTCTTTCTTAAGAAGTTTTTACCATCCTTCATAATTCAAGAAACAAGTGTTTGTTAGTGGGACATTAAGCCTGTATTTCAGTTAATAACTGTTAAAAAGAACCGAATCCACCTCTTCCAAATTCCCATGACTTAACCTTGTGCATGCATTCATTACACTCTATTTTAACCACTGGTTTTCTTGCTCTCTTCCTGCAGGTAGACACCATGACTTACTTTTTTACCCTTGGCACTCAGTTTGATATCTGGCATATACTAAGCTCCCAATAAATAATTGTTGAAAAATGAACAGATGAACAAATGGGTAAAAACTTAATTCTCAACTAAAAGGTAAAGCGTTTCAAGGAAATGTGGCCACCTGTCCTCCTGGGTCATCAGATAACCTACCAGCTACATGTAGGAGGTCAATGATTTCCGGAGAATCAGTAGAAATTCAAGTTAACTAACTTCAGTCTATAACTGGAGATTTCCCCAAGAAGTATTAAAACACAACCACAACAATCTGATTTAGTTTGAGACCCTTTGTGCCTATAATTGAGACTTCTTACAAATGCTGACACTACCCCAGAACTAAGGACTACAAGATATATACCCTTTTTAAGAAACTCCATAGTTTTGAGAAGAATACAATAGTTTGATTATTCTCATTGCCTTATCAGGGCTGTGTAGCACCTCATGTACAATGAACTACTTGACAAACTTGTTTACACATCATTAACTACTCGACTGAGGAAATATATGCAGAAGAAAAAAACTCCAGAGCAATACTTGGCTAGAGGGCACTGTTAATCGACAGTTACTCAAAATAGACTATAACTAGTCATTTAAATCATTCAGAAAATAATTTACATTTTAAAAATCCCATTATTACTATAATTTTTTAGAAAGCCCCACTGTTTAAAACCTGGTCCAATATACTCAGAACTAATCACCTTCTGGTGCTTAAAAACAAGATCAGGGACTTCACTGTGTGGTCCAGTGGTAAAGAATCCGCCTTCCAATGCAGGGAACGCGGGTTCGATCCTGGTCGGGGAACTAAGATCCCACATGCTACGGGGCAACTAAGCCAGCGCGCCACAACTACTGAGCCTGCGTGCTTCAACTAGAGAGCCGGCATGCCACAAACTGCAGAGCCCATGTGCTCTGGAGCCTGCGCACCACAAAGAGAGAGAGAAAACCCACACACTACAACTAGAGAGAAGCCCGTGCACCGCAATGAAAGATCCCGCAGGCCGCAACTAAGACTGATGCAGCCAAAAATAAATAAATAAATAAATATTTTTAAAAAACACAAATAAAAACTAAATCAAATGTGAATCTACGGGCTTCCCTGGTGGCGCAGTGGTTGAGAGTCTGCCTGCTAATGCAGGGGACACGGGTTCGAGCCCTGGTCTGGGAGGATCCCACATGCCGCGGAGCAACTAGGCCCATGAGCCACAACTACTGAGCCTGTGCATCTGGAGCCTGTGCTCCACAACAAAAGAGGCCGCAATAGTGAGAGGCCCACGCACCGCGATGAAGAGTGGCCCCCGCTTGCCACAACTAGAGAAAGCCCTCGCACAGAAAGGAAGACACAACACAGCAAAAATAAATAAATAGTTAAAAAAAAAATGTGAATCTACATTAAAATTCTATTCTTGGTTATTAATACTTATTTGAATCACTATCATCAGCACTGCTCAATAGAAATAATGTGAGCCACATATGTAATTTTAAATTTTCTGATAGGCACTTTAAAAAAAGTAAAGAAGAAACAGGTGAAATTAATTTTGATAATATACTTTGTTTAACCCGATATATCCAAAATATTATCATGTCAATATGTAATCAATGTTAAAAATTGAGATAGTTTACATTTTTTTCCCCTGCATTAAGTCTTGAAAATCGGGTGTGTATTTTACACTTAGAACACATCTCAGTGCTGACCAGTCACAGTTGAAATCCCCAAAAGCTAGTAGCTACTGTGCTAGCTAGTGGCTCCTATACTGGAAACCACAGTACTAGATAATTCAGAGAGAATTCTTCATATCTAGGAAAACTGCCTTTGCATCTAGGAAAATGAGTTTCAGATTTTTTTTTTAGTTAGAAGTGACTATGGTTAACTCCTTTTGCAGCAACACCTCAATTAACTTCCCCAAAGATAAAGTAGGAGTGGATTCAACCACAAAGAGCCCAAAACTCAGTGAATTCTTTAGAAAGCAGCTTTATCTGCCTAAAACTACCTCTGGTGAGGAAGCCAAAACAGGTACATCTCCCCCTCCCCACTCTATAAGGAAGGTACAGAGTTCACTTGATGCCTCCTCTTCTCCCCATTAATTTCTTCTTTACCCAGCTAGGAGACCCTAGTTTTCTGAATCAGGAAGGGGCTAAAGCAAAAATATCTGACATGTTTCTTTTCTGTGACAAATATATTGTCTCCAGGGGTAAGCCAGGAACCTGACCTCAGTCACAACAGTATTCAGGGTTGTCTGCAGAGCATCAACACCCACTGCACAGAAAGGGCTAGGGAAATTTTTCCAGGAGAGAGGAGGGACACATAAGGCTTCTGATCATCTGGAGCTTATTAAGAGGTGGGTTCTTAGATAAGGGCAGAGCCATGTGACCATCTTTTTCAATCTCACTCTGCTGGATCTGCAAACCTGACTTAATTCTGTGATTTACAATTCAGTAAGGCCCAACAGAATACCTTTAGGGATGTAGTGGAATGGGCAATCTCCCTTACAACCTAGTCAGCAGCTATGTCCATTCCTCCCAACACCTCTCTCCAGTCTGGAGGACCTACTAATACTGGGTCACAATGTTGTGACATGACATGGACCTAGAAGGAAGGCAGCAGGTCTGTCAGGAAGAGGAAAAAGGTTCTTCTTCCTCCACTTGGCAGAAGTGGGGAAGAACAGGAAATAAAAAAAAAAAAAGGCAGCAAGCAGCAGAGTTAGCAAGGTTTACAAGAGGAAGATGAAATGAGTGGTTAAGAAATGTGCACAAAAAAGTGAGTCACTGCTCTTGTTTCTAGTTATAAGATAGGCCAGTAAGTGAGTCTGTTAGTCCCCTGTGCCAGAGAATGGTATTGAGAAAGTTCCTTAGACATGCCAGTGAGGTTGCCTTCGCAGTAACAGGAGAGAAGAGGGGACTGGAATAATGAATGAGCAGTAAGGAGAGCTCTAATCTATCTCCTGTATAATTCACCAAACAATTTTCTCCTGGCAACATAAAGCTCCTATTGCAATACCATATTCAAAATAAATGAGCCTATGTAGCTCTGATGATATCAATATTAAGTCTCAAGCTTATACTTGATCCCAAGGAATAAGTGCTCAGGGACTAGATATTAAATTTCAAACAATTTTATCTTTAAGATCCAATTTAAGTAAGACACGGCACACCTAGCTTGGACTATTCATTCTCTCAGGTCTCAATCATCAATGTAATATTAAAAGAAGTTTTAAAGAACAGGTGGAAGAGTTTCTTATCTCTCTTTTGATAGGGTATAGGGTAGCATGAGTGTGTGCATGGGGGGTGGGGAAAAAGAAACTGCAGAAAGGTGCACAACATGCAAATATTGTGTGGTGAAATTTAACAGAAACAAAGGAATTATAGTTTTGTTTCTCTCAGTCTAGCCAAACATCTATTTCATGTTGAAGATCTAGATTCCAGTTACTCCTCTGGGCATCTGAGTAGATGAGGGTGGACCCTTCTCAAACATTCAATCAGAATTTACTGACCACATGCCACATCGAAGGTATTTTGCAAGGTGCAGGCCACCAGAATGCAACCACTTAGCAGAGGCCCACAAAGGAAAAGCCTCTATTCTTGGGTAGGTAATAATCTCCTATCTGCAGTTCTTTAGCGAAATAGCTAGATACATTAATATATGGTCAGGTGGCTTTTCAAATCGTCCCTATCAGATGAGGCTACAGCTCTCCAGGGAATGTGGGAACTTAAAGAATAAAATGGGGACTTCCCTCGTGGCACAGTGGTTAAGAATCCGCCTGCCAATGCAGGGGACACGGGTTTGAGCCCCGGCCCAGGAAGCTCCCACATGCCGCGGAGCAACTAAGCCCGTGCACCGCAACTACTGAGCCTGCACTCTAGAGCCCTCGAGTCACAATTACTGAGCCCACGTGCCACAACTACCGAAGCCCGCAAGCCTAGAGCCCGTGCTCCGCAACGAGAAGCCACCGCATTGAGAAGTCCGTGCACCCCAACCAAGAGTAGCCCCCGCTCGCCGCAACTAGAGGAAGCCTGCACGCAACAAGGAAGACCGAACGCAGCCATAAATAAATAAAAATATAAAATATTAATAATAAAATAAACAAATGCTTGGTGTGGTTGATAAGAAAGAGAAAGTAAGGATAAACTGTAAACTCTATATTTTTTCTTTAGGATATTCTTAAAACAACACAGAGATAATTTATCAAAGGGTATAGTGTAAGACATTAATATATGCAGAACAATTTGAAACAAAAAATGCAAATTTCAGGTCAAACACATTATATTAAATAACCAAGAATAAGATGTACATGGATTTCTTCTCCAAATCCTAGAATAGTAGCAACGGCAGGTTAAATCTTAACTCTTGAAAGGGGGTTTTAAGGAATATGAAAAGTGGCCACACCATACAGTGGAAAGAGAATGGGGCTGGGGAAAACACTCTGGATCTTGGTTCTACCTCCTCCCCCAGGTGAGTGTGCAGCCTCTGAAAAGCTGCAAAATGTTTCTAAGCCTTAGTTTACTATTTATATAAATGGAGGTTGGAGTTCTAGCTCTTACAGTTCATGATTATTATATGAATCACTTTTTAGAAACTAAGTAGTTAGGATTTGAGAAAGGAGAAAATGTAGGAAAGAGAATAAATGAACCAATATTTCTGATATCTTTTTCTATACTCTAAAAGTGACTTCTATTACCTTTATGGAAGTCCAGCACAGTAAGAGAAGAACTGGTAATCCAGCTGTAATTTCTATTGCTAACTAAAGTCGTAGGTCTTAAAGAGAAACAAAGTAGCAAGACTGCTTCTAGGCTTAAACTTTCCTAAGGTCAAACATGACATGAACAAGGTACATGTCCTTACTAGCCAAGGAATACCATGCTAGAATGCTTTCACATCAGTATTCCCATCCATCCCTTCTCCCCTGACACTGGAGCACCACAGAAACATTCAGATAGAATTCCCACAGGTAAAAAGGATCCTTTCCAGTGGCTGTGCCAGGGGATATGTCCGTCTTCACAGTCACCTGGGAGTACTCCTGGGAAATATGAAGATATATGCAAGCTTATATAAAATGAGTGTTTAGAAGCAACAAGCTAGTTCCTCTTACCACTAACTTGGGGAAATTTCCATATTAGTATATATTTATATGAAAAGCAGAGAATCTTTTCCTAAGACAATGAACTTTTTTTTTCTCTCCTGAATTGTGTATTTTCCTTTTCAGTCATTATACTGTCTTTCTCTATGTTTTTTTTGCTCTCATATACAGATGCGAAGGTGGAGAGTACCTGGACCTAGGTTACTCCTAAGAGGGACAAGCGGTTTGTGCCTCCACCCCAGGAATACTTAATACAACGACTATACTTAAACTTCTGGCACAGCACTTTGACGACAATACATAAACACTGTTAAATAATGGATGAATGGTGGGAAACATATATATTTTGAAAGATTTTTGTGTCAGAAATAGTAGGCAAATCAAAGAAGTAATCCAAAACAGATAATATTAGATTTTCAGACAGTAACAAAGTAGTCTATCTGCAATATAGTCCCATCCTCGAAAGGGCATTCCTGCTCTATAGGCCAAAGGAACAAAAGATGTCAAAGTGCCATCCTCGTTACCTGAGACCTATGCAGAAAGAAGTCACCTTTCCCGGGCTGTGAGTAGACTCGATCAAGATCACTCACAGCTATAAGTCCACATTGTAACATCACCACAGCAAGTCCTCAATGGATATCTTTATCTTCGACAGCAGACAGGAGCCGCTCACTCAATGAAAAGTGAAAACACTTTTTGTCAAGAACACATGGTCACTTAGAAGCTGGCTCAATACAGCTGTTGTCTCAATACAGCTGTTGTCTCATACGCCCTAAGGCTCTCCATCCTTTCAACACGACCACTCCTCCTTCCATTTCAGGCCTCCAAGGCCTGTTCTGCAACTAATTTGACACCTTTCCATACTCTGGAAGCCTCAGGCTCCACCACACCCTATCCCTACCAGATTTCTACTCTCTTACGGGCTCTGGCAGAATTTTATTGAAACACACACACGCGCGCGCGCGCGCGTCCATGCAGTGTGACGAACCAAGGCTTAGGGCCTAACTAATCCTGTGCCCCTCAACTATCTGGAACTAAAGTGCCCTCACAAATCTTATCTTCCCATGAACCCATTTCTTCGTCTTGGAACGTCTGGCTCTTGAGCCGACCCTTCAGTTTCCATGATCCCAACTAGTCCTGGTTCTGGCAGCCCTTTCTTGTTTCCCGCCTCGGGTTCTCGGTCGCAGCTCGCAGTTTCTTGGTCTGCAGAATCCTTGGAGGTTGGGGAGAGGCCCATGAGACACCCACCCCGGGCTCTCAAATTGAATGGGTCCAGTGTCCCCTTCGACTCTCACTCTTTCAATGTCCAAGCCCCAAACTCGCCCCTCGGAGCATCCCGCGCGCGGCCCAGGGCTCTCCCAGCCTCCTGCTTCCGGGCTTTCCCTGCAGCTCGTCTTCCGGTCCTCGACCTCCGCCTCTCCCCCCGGGCCGGTTTCACCAGCCCGCGCCCACAGCCCTTCGCGCCGCTCGCCCGCGGGCTCTCACCGCTCGAAGAGCAGCCTCACGGAGAACACGCCCGCCGCCAGCGGGAACACCGAGAGGATGTGCCGGGCCCGCGGGTAGCCGTAGCCGTCGCCTGGCCCCTCGAGGTCGGCCCAGCTCACGTTCTGGGGCAGCCAGAAGCGCTCGCTCCACAGCCAGCCCCACAGCAGGCCCAGGGCTCCCGCCACCGCTGTCGCCATCTTACGCCCACCCCGCGGCCACCGCCGCCACAGCTTCAGCTGCCGCCACGGCCAACAGAACCCGCGGGGAGGCGGCCCCGGGGCGGGGCCGGACCGGCGGCCGCCCCCTTCCGGCCCCTTCTTGTCCCCGTCACGTCTCAGTCCGCCTTCTCTGAGGGGCCCAGCTTCTTCACCGCCCATCCCGCCTCCCCGCCCACTTCCCTCACCGCAGCCTCCCCGGCCGCCTCTCCTCGGGACTCCGCCTCCCGATCCCGGCCACGCCCCTCCTTTTCCCGCCCCGCCTCCACCCAGCCCTGGTCCCGCCCCGCACAAGCACTCAACGCTCGTGCCGCCCCTTTTTGCTACCGGTTTCGGCGAAGATTTTCCTCCTCCCTCACTCTCCCGTCCAGCTACGGCTACACCCCTTATTTCAGGCATAGCTCCCTTATGGGGACATTCTTCTCAGTCCAGCCAGCTTAAGCTGTTCCTGCTCCCTGGAAGGCCATACCTCTCTCGCGCTCTCTCCCCCCTCCCTCACAGCCCCCATCTCTCACTAGGGTTTATCGCCATCTCAGCTGGTCCCGCCTACTAGCAGCGTTCTTTTTGCTCCCCACCCTTTTTCTCTCTTCGTGCCCCTCCGTGATCTCAACCCCCTGTCCTTGTATATCCCTCAAAATTGACTTTTAAAAATCCTTTTATTCTTCTCATGGGGAAAGGAAATGGAAGATATCCAAAGGAAAATATTAAAGGAAAAAGAAAAGTAGATGATGGCCAATGTTTAATGAGGTTTACTATATGCCAGGTACTGCCCCGAACATTTTACACACATTATTTAACTTCCTCATTCTGTGAAGTAGGTATTTACTATTTTATGGATGAGTTAACTGAGGTCCAGAGAGCAGCTTGCCCGAGGCTATATAAACAAGTGGTAGAGCTGAGCTTCTGAACTAGAAAGTCTTTAGATTCCAGAGCCCTGAGGCTTTATCCTATAAAACTCCTTAACTTTAGATGTCCGCATTGAACATTGAACTCTTTTGTGGATCTACATAAACAGGGAGGGGAGCCATAGACAAGAAACCTTCAAAACATTGAATTCTAAATTGTCCCTCAACCGCTGGAGAACGCTGAACCCTGGGTGCCAACCGTTCAAACCTGGCTACAAGGTTAATTACCACAGGCTACCTAGAATGATCTGAAAAAAGATTAAAGAACTAATCTTGTCCAAGGACAGAGTATCTTTATACTAGTAGGCATGCTTGCGGCAGAAGATAAAGAGTTTCAAAGGGAGAGAAAGAAGAGAAAAAAGGAGCCGCCTTAAGGAGTAGACTAGAAGGTCTGCTTGAGGTCAGTGGTTCTCAAACCTTAGTGTGCCACAGCTCAGACATTAGCTTCTCTCATCTCCCACATGGAGAGTTTGCTAAAAGTTTTCTGGGCTCCATCCAAAGAGATTCTGATTCAGGAGGTTCAGGGTAGGCCCATGGATGTGCATTTCTCATTTCTAACAAACTCAGAAGTCATGCCACTGCTGCTGGTCTGAGAACCACACTGCCTGAAGCCATTTTCGTCCAAACCCAGAAATAGCTTAATGGTAACTACCCTATATTCAAGATACGTTTTAAAAGAAGTAAACTCACAGGACCTCCCTGGTGGTCCAGTGGTTAAGACTCCATGCCCCCACTGCAGGGGGCATGGATTCGATCCCTGGTTGGGGAACTAAGATCCCACATGCCGTGTGGTGTGGCCAAAATAAATAAATAAAAGAAGTAAACTCTCTCTGATCCCATGGGAATTCAAAGCAGAGCCCCAAGGAACAAAGAACATGCTAACTTAGCATGCAGAGGCCAACACACAATGATCTTGGTCTCAAGATCTATTCCCAGAAAAACACATATGTACCATTTCTCAACCTCTTGATTGTTAGAAAACATACTGCTGACGAAATACGTAATGAAAGCAAATTTAGTACAGGTTTCACTTTGGCCAGGAGTGATCTGACCAGCAAGCTGGTAAAAGAACTAAGTTGGCCCCTGTAGCAGTCATGGACAGAGTATCCTTAACCATCTCAAGTCCCAAGCTGGCCCCTTTTCCTGCTTTACCAACAGAAAAATTCACATCATCCTATTGTCAACATTGACATAGTCCAACAAGTTGCCTTCATTTAGAGAGCTGAGAGAATAAATGATAAGCACTTTTTATTTGGCTGTAGGTTCTTTTGTTTTCTAAGAATGTTTAGTGTTATCTGGTCATTCTCTTGATAAGAATATCCTTTTATTATATTGATTATGGAGCTAATTCTTGTCTCTACGGTCTGTACCTATGTCTACCTTAGCCCTTGAAAGGCACAGAAAGGAGTTCTTCCAAGGGTAATCTCAGCCCCCAAGTACCTGATATACGGTGACATACTCAACTGATACCCATTAATGCCACCCATAGGCACTCAGACTTTTTGTATAAGGTTAGTAGATATAGGGAGTACAATGTGGATGGGTTAGAGCAGCAAGCAGTGAGTCACAGAGTAAAGGTAGCTAAACTCAAGCCAAGATTGGATATTTTATAAATGTCAGCAGGAACTTCTAGATTAACTGTTCAGTGAACAGGGCTTTCTAAATGACTTCAGCCTGTGTTGGGGCCAAGAGCAGATAGTAGTACCCGGACAAGCACTTAGAAGACCAGGCAAGACGCTGGAACACACAGTGACCCTGGAAAATGTTAACAGATGACTCAAAAAGCATTTCTATCTCCAAGGAAATCTACACTCCCATTAAAAAAGGTACCTTAATTGGGGCAGTTGCCTCTGCGAGCAAGGAAAACAAACAACCAACTATGCCTCTGCCCAGGGTAGAAAACAAGTCCATTTTCAGCAGAGGCATTTGGAAATTCCATTTAGCATTTAGGTATACTTGTAAGGTAAATTATTAAATGCGGAGTACAATTAACAATAAAAAAAACCCACTGCATTTTGAATTGGTAAAACAAACAGCTCATTTTGAATGTACACAATAATTCTCTTGCCAAGTTGCTTTCAATTTTCAAGAAAAATGTTTTCTAGGCAGATGAAATCCTAAGATCAGCCCAACACCACCACCTAGTGGTGAGAAGTATACATTGCATGTCTCTTCACTTGATACCCATCAGATCCATCTGCTTTTTCTACCCAAACTGCTAAGGTAAAAGCAGGTCCTGAGAGACTGTAACAATGTAAAATAATAATGGAAAAGGAACATTGAAAAGTTCAAGTGTAAATTAAAAGCTTTATTGAATAAAAATGTTTCAGAGTAAGCAAGACTGTAAGAAAGCAGAATATTTTACATCTCTAAAAAATATCAGAGCTAAATCTCTAAAAATGCAGTATAAAGAAAAGCCTATACCTTAAAACACCTCTCTCCCCCAACATACAATTTGGAATATCAATTATGTACAACAACTGTACTCAAGTTTATATTGTTCCAAAACCTTAATACTAGAAAACCATCTCCCACAAAAGGCCTATAACTGGTTTAATTGCACCCTAGGAATACTGTCTGCCATAAAAATCAATACATTTCAGAGCTTATAAGTATTAAAAAACTAGTGTCCCAGAAAGGGGATATCAGAAGTAGAATATAGGGTTTGGGGATCTGAGCTCAAGTGGTTTAAGGCTTTTTTTTTTTTCTGTTATTCCTCCTTTAAACTCATCATTTTGCTCTAATATGCAACATGGCAAATACAAAAGATCTTATAAAAATATTGCAGCTTACAGTAAATTATGAGAAGCACAGATACCACCAGAGAAGAAAGCAATCACTTGGGGGTGTAGTCAAACGCATTGGCAAATACCATAGCTTATTTGGGACACAATGAATCTCTCCAAGCACTAAGGGTGCTCAAAAGGTGCTCCAAAAAGATGGTTATGCTATATCTCAATAATCCAGTTCAGGATGTTGTTTAGAAAGCAGGATGCAATAAATTCCCCATATATATCGGAGCAAGCAGTAAATTCCCCATATATATCAGAGTAAGAAAATTAACCTAAATTTTTTTTTAAAGACTAAATATTTGATCTCTTAACAGAGGAATACTAAACAATAAATTGGTATTCATGTAAAAATATACAAACTGTGCCCTTTATACTAAAGTGCATTCAGTCACAATGTTTAGGCCCCTAAATCCCTTCTGCATGTTTCCTAATTCCACAATTGAATTTTTAGTGTAACAATGTACTACTAATCATCTCTCCATTTTCATATTGTCTTTTGGGAGTACAATGGAAGCTGGACCATATCCGTTGGAATATTCCCCCCCCCACACACATACACACTCCCAACCCCCAAAAGACCTTAAAGCAGTTGTGTATATCATCATTGCTAAAAGAGAGGATTTAAGTAATGTTATCTAGCATTTAGAATTGGTTCACTTAAGCTGCACAGTATGGGATTTTTTTGAAGCAAGAACTCTTTTCCAAAGTTACTTCCACATAAATTACAGCTCATGCTAAGACAGCTGTTTTGTGCATCACTTTGATAAAGGGCAGTGGCTCACTAGCACTAACATAAATTTAAGGCCCAGCATCATTGCAATTTGTTATTCCTCATCTTCATCCTCATCATAGTACCGATTTCTCTTTATCTGTTCCTCCACAGAGAGCTCTTTGACTACTTCTCCCTCCCAGAATCCCACATCCTGGGATGTCTGATTCTGAGTAGTGAATTCTTTAGTGGAGGTGTTATCTGCAAAGCTAGGCCAATTTTTAGAGTTGGGTTCTAGTGAAGACTGCTGTGTGAGAAGGTTTCTATCACCTTCATCTAAGTTTGCACCATTTTCTATAAGATTTTCACTCCCCATCTCAAAACTGTGAACTTCCTTACTTCTCCTTCCTGCCTCCTCTCCTTTAGATCCCTTGTTTGGCCAGGTTGTTTTTTCCACACTCTCATTCTTCTCGGAGGCGTTGGCATTTTCCGTTTGTTTCCTTTCTGCTGCTACACCTCCTCCGAACTCCTCACTCTGCTCTGACATGCTCCAGCCTTTCCTGATAGATGGGGACAAGGTTTTGGGGCTCTTGACTGAAGAGGTTCGAAATGAAGCTGCTACAGTGAACGGGCGGCTTCTCTCCTTCAGTGAAGAAGTTCGTCTTAGCTTCTTCAGATCCAGATCTACATCCTCAGGAGCTTCAGGCTTGCTGATTTCATCCTCAGGAGGCCACTTAGGCTTCGATACTTTGATCCCTTCCTCCAAGGCACTTCCTGAACTGCCAAGTTCAGTAGGGGGCGGCCAGGCAATCCTCAACTTCTTGGTTTCAGCTGGCTTGTCTTCTTTCTCCAGCGGGGATGAGGCCTTGGCTTCCATACTTGCAGTCAGCACACCAACCTTAGCAATGGGGGCATCTTCTACCCCTGGGCTCTGAGGGGTCTCCCCTGCATTTGGAAGCTGGGCTGGTCTCTCCAATGTTTCTTCGTTTTCATTTTTGCTCGCCCACAGATCCTTGTGTGGTCTGTGTCCAAAGCCTTCATCATAGTTGCCTTTAGATTTAAAGAGTTGATTGAAGTGAGGCTTGCAATAGATTCTCCCATGTAAAGAGGCATATGTTCCTAGACTGTTGTTTTTAAGAAAAAGAGCATAAAGTTAACAAATATGTATTCTCTTATTTACACCAGTAGGCTGAAACCTGGCAACTCCAGTATATTCAGAAGATGCTAAGTGAGAAAAATACCTTTAAAAGCACATCAGTCACTGAGGGTGTCCTTTTAAGCACATTTGTTTTATTATCCTTATAAAAAACATGCTCAATTCTAGGTCTGAACCTTCACAAGACATTCTTCCACCTGGTACATGCTCCCATTTTCAAGTGATTTCACTCCCCTCTGTCAAAACTGTTGAAAAAGTTACTTCTTCCAGGAAGTCTTCCCTAGGTAGTCCCACCTAGTTCTGATCATTCATATATTTCCTAAGTATTTCTAACCTATAACTACTTTTAATGATATTCCTTTGTAAAAAGTTGCATCTTTTCCCTACTAGTTTCCCATCTGTGTTATAATTTAAAAGCATGTTTTTACAGGAATGGGTATAATGCTCTCCCAACGCTTGGCACTGAGTAGACGTCAGTGATTAAATAAAGGAAAGCTATGGTTAATAGGAGAATGGTGAGCAGTAGCCAGAAGTCGGTCTACCCTAACAAGAGTGCTGGACAGGCCTTTAGGACATCTGGTGTCTCTCGCAGGGTTAACACATTTTAAAGGGGGGTATAAAAACAACAGAATTTCCACAGAAGAAATATAAAAATTCAAAAATTTAGAAAAATGTGCTCTGGAGAAAAAAATACAGTGGACAGAAAAAGAACCACCGTGTGGAAGTTACAGAGGCACATTTTGGCTCAACAGAAGGAAAAGTTTTCAAGCTAGCGCTAACGCTGGAACTAGCTGTAGTGGGGTATTAACCCCCGCAGAAGCGCCACGCAGGTGCCAGGACATCTTTCAACAGTATGCTGGAAAGGGTGCTTGCTCTGGAAGGAAGGCTGGAGGAAATGACATCCTGGTTACTTCCTCCTCCAAGGTTCTATGGTTAAAATGAGTTAATACGGAATATTTCCCCAATTTGTCACATTTATATCCATACTTTGAGTAACTTGGAAGAAATGATACATAATTATTTTCTCAGAAAATAAAATGAAGCAATATACAGAAAAATATATGCCCTTCAGGATCTATTATTATTGCTATTTTTACCATTTATATAGTGTTTGGGATAATTTCAAGGGCTTCAACAAGTATCCTCTTGAGATTTCTTAACTGTATGATTCTATGATACCAAGGGAAAACATTCTACTAAATTAGGTCACAGGGGCAGTTACCTGCAACTTACATGATTTAAGCTTCGGTCCTAACATGTAAATTAACATGTGAGAGTACCAAGAAGTTCTAAACACCATTATAATTTGATATAAAATGCCTGTCATTAAATGGTACTTTTTACTTTCTTCAGAGGTCCTCAACAGCACACACTATTAGCACCACAGATTTTAGTACCAGTGTTCTAAAAACCAAAGACTCCCTCTGGAGGTCCAACCACACAGAGAGATGGCTTGTTTTGGCCTGGCTTACCTCAGTTTGTTGTTGCAATAGGAACAACGGAAGCAGCTGATGTGAAACACCTGCTTGTTGGCCAAGAGACGCTCCATTGAGTAGACTGTTTTCTGACATTCCACGCAGGTCTCTCTTGCAGGTGCCTGAAACTTCTAGGAAAAGCAAAGGACCACTTTAGCTAGCAAAGGCAGTGATGAGTTAGTACTCTGCTGAAGTGGGCCCTGGGATTTACTTTGTTATCTAAGGGCTCCCTTACCTGGTCTGTCAATTCTCAGAGGAACAGTAAGCCTACTGCAATTCTATCGGTTGACTCTCTAAAGCCAAGAGGCTCTCCTGAATTCCTTACCCAGATTGTCTGGCTGCCATAAGTGCAGCAGCCACTGAGGATGGGTGGAGCTAGGGCTGGACTGCAGAGAAAGGCTTAGACAAACCACCACACACACACACACACAAGTACACACAAAATGATTCCACGCACAGGAAATGAGGAGAAAATGTCATCACATACAGAAGAAAGAAGTTTGATGGTTTGATCCAAGCGCCAAATAAGAAGCAGAACAGACTTTTTAAAGACCAGATTCTGAAGGGGGTAACTTTCAAGGAGAGAAAGCATTTGGCTTTGGGAAGTAGGAAAAGACTTTTAAAATCTTTTTATTTATTTATTTATTTATTTTTACTGAAGTCGAGTTGATTTACCATGTTGTGCCCATCTCTGCTGTACAGCAAAGTGACTCAGTTATACACAGAGACATTTTTTTAAATATTCATAAGAGACACTTTGATAAAGCATCTCTCAGTCCCCTCTGCATATAATCTTGACTTGCTCAATCCACTAGACAAAACATTTTTAAATAAAGCAAAATTGACACATAAATGGAACATTTTAAAAGACACACAAACTATTTTATTAGGATTCCAGAAGAAAGCATAGCCCAATAAAGCTACAGGCTCTATAATCTTTTTAAAACACCAAATGGAGAATAAAACTAATGTACTGGGTAGGGGGGTGAGTCATAACGGGGATTCATGAACTGTTTGTAAAGTGTGGAATATGGGCGGGGTGAGCACAGCTGTTGCTGGTAAACTCAGTCCTAAACTACATAAAGTAGGTTGTATTACCACTGATGAAAGCTAGAATTCCAAAACCATAAGTTTTTACATGATAAGAAATAGTTACATGGCCACTAGGGGTGGGGGTAAGAAGTCCCTAGGTGTGTGTGACTCTTGACTTGTCCCAAGAGAAACAGCTCAACCAGTACATGCAGAAGCAGCTTTAGTTAAGGTGGCCTGGAAGCTCTTTCAGGCACCTTGGCGGCCTCTGCCACCAAGACCGGTATGGTGGTAAATAATACAATTTAGTCCCAAAGCCCAGGGTCTGAATGGTTAAGGTAAGCCTAAGATAAACCAGCTTATGGGTAAGACAGAATTTTGATTAAAAAATCCGAATAGACCCATAAAAAAAATCCAGACTGCTGGTTCACTTGCCACATGATTCACTAGGAAGTAAAGCAAAAATAGGAATGGTTTTCCAAGTAGATGTGGACAGAAAATGAGAGTAGAAAATGGAAGTAAAGGTTAATATCTATAAAAGGGAGTTTAATAAAATTAGTGCCCCCAAATAGCACCAAAGAATTTAAAAGTGAAGGAGGAGGGCTGAGTGTTAACAGCAGCCCCTCCATTCCTAGGGTTAGAGTAGAAGAGAAAAACTTAAAGAATCAAAGACCACAGCTACAACTTAAGTTTACCAGGCATAAGGGAGGAACTTAAATATGATCAAATGTATTGTACTGAATGCTGCTGGCAGATATTAGGGCGTTATTTGGAGCTCAGAATTGTTTTTTCTTTTTTTAAAATTTATTTTATTGAAGTATAGTTGATTTACAATGTTGTGTTGGTTTCTGGTGTACAGCAAAGTGATCCAGTTTTACATATATATAGTCTTTTTCATATTCTTTTCCATTATGGCTTATTACAGGATATTGAGCATAGTTCCCTGTGCTATACAGTAGGACCTCACTGTAGAATTGTTTTTTCTTTCTCTCTCTTGCTTTTTTTTTTTCCTTTGGCCGCACCTCATGGCTTGTGAGTTTGAACCCAGGCCCTCAGCAGTGAGAGTTTGGAATCCTAACCACTGGACTACCAAGGAATTCCGAAATTGTTTTTTTCTTATATGGATGGACACATCTAACAAGATAGGACCTAAGTGGAGATGTCCTTGCATAATTTAATTAGGTTTCTCTAAAAGGACTAGGTCCTTGTCTAGCAAGCAGGAAATCCATTAAAAGGCAGAATAAAATTTGGGTATAATAGTACAACTGGAGCCACTGGAGAGCAGCTGTACAAATCACAATTCAGACAATGTAAAAGTAATAGGACAAATGTATTTACTTATCATATTGAAAATCTTTTTCAGTTGCAGGATGAATATTGTATTTGTAATACTTAGGAGAGTAAGTGCTCATTCTGGTCGCTAAAGACAGAGCAGGAGACAGAAATTTCCCATGGTAGAGGAGGAAATGGGTATTATTCTGCTAAAGGGGACTGGAAGCCTACAGAGCATGCCTCTGTTACACACACACACACACACACACGCACACAGAGAACACACGGTAGGAGAAGGGTGCAGCCCAGTGAACAGAAAGGAAAACCTGAGAGAAAGCTGCAAGTTGAGCTCACATTAGGAGGAAAGTGGAGGCAGGAGCAGAAATTAGGTACCGGGAGCAGGAAGCAGAAGCTGGAAGAGACAAACAGGAACCTTCAATGAATACACAGCATTTGGTGTGCCCTGGAGGGCTTTTTTCTGCAGCTGAGCTGAAACTCAGTTACAGACTCATATCCAAGAATAAGACCACAGTTTCTTTCTTTTTCAAGTAACTGCTAATCGTGGCAAAATCAGCCTCACTCACATCTACCTGAGGCTAGATCAGAGTACCAGCTCAGAAGAGAGAGCTTTTATAGCCTTCACCCAAGGAGTGTCTCATTAACAATTCTTTAGTGTCTTTCTACCTCCCACACCTGACACCCCCCCCACCCCGTGGCTCCCTCTTGAACGGAGCCTTCCACAACAAGTGAAAAGGCGTTCCTCACTGCTAGCTCAAATATCTGACTAACCACAAGCTTCTACCTCACCAGACCTACCAGATTCCCATTATTCCTCTTCCTTTTTTCCATACACCCTTTTCAAATTATTTAATGAAGGTTAATACGGCAGCTGCCCAAGGGCCCTTATAGCATCATAAAGACAAGAGGAGCCCAACATGGTAATATGCCAAGTCAGAGTGGTTGTGGCTGTGCATTCCCTTTATTTCCTCTGTCCTGGGCTCTCAGCCACTTTTCTGTAATCGCCCCCATGTCTATTCAGACAGCAGGAAGCACGGTCAGTGCCCAAACCTCTACCATTATGGTAGGCCTGGCCCACACCCTGTCCAGGCCGTCATGGCACGCCTGAACTTGCATAGCCACCTTTAAAACACTGCCAATATTAGAAGGTCAGACATTTTTTATCTTTCCAATATATTTTTTCAGTTAGTAAGATGTTTTTTCATCTCCCCTCCCTCACCATTTTTCAAATGTAGAAACTAAGGTACCAGGATGTCAGATGCGTTACAGAAGTTTGCACAGTCAGTAAAAGAATTAAGATTAAAACTCAGAATTCCCGACTCACAACCCAATAGAGTATTTTCTCAATTGTCCTGGAATAAATTTCCATAACTAAAGGAAACGCTTTGGGGAAGGGAGCAGATGCTAACTAACCCAAATGAACATAATTTCACCACAGCATTTTGAACAAACGACAGTCTTCACTTTGTTTCAAATTAAAATATGCAGATAATATCTTCAGGATATTCAGGAATGAGTACGATAATATATAAATAATTGATGTCCCTAAACACTGTCATGTCTTTCCCATCTGAGGGATGTTACAGGCCTTCTGTAGATCAGCATCTACTTAAAGCTTTTTCACAATAAATTTTTATGACTTCATCTACATTCTTTCACTCTCTTGTCTCATATATATTTTTTAGTCTAATGAAGGCTCCAGTTGGGGTACACGTCTGTGTGTGGGAGGGGAGCAGGTAGCAGCTGGCCATAAATGGTGAAGCTAATTAGCCTTTAGACACAGTGAAATCAAAAGAAAAATCTGTATTGATGTCAGGCCTCCATTCCTCAGATAGAACACTATAAAAAGCCTTTCATTTCCTCCTTACAATTTGTACAAAATATCTGGGTAATTAAATTGAAATTCTTCACCATATAGTAAATGGTTGGGCTGGCTCTGAACAGCCTTAACCCTTCCCCTAGCTTTCTGTGAAAGCATTTTGGAGATATTCACACCTTAAACAGATCGCTCTACATGTAGAGGAAAGGTTAGTGCTCTGAGAAAGCAGTAATGATGTAGGCAGTGAGAAAAGATTCTAGATGCCCTTCTAGCACAATTCTGGTAGATTTGCAAAATAGCATAAAACCTCCTACCCTGTCCATGGAGGAAGGGACAGGGCACAGAGGGTACAGCCTCTCATGCAGGCTGCCATGTTTTCTCTATACATCCATCAGCAGGACCAGCCTAGGAACCTGGGATAGGGCTATCCTAGACCAGTAGCTGTTCCCAGGGCCAGTCACATCTCCTTCCTTATCATTTAGGGAGTAACTTATTTCAGTGGGAGAAACATTTAGGGAGTAACTTATTTCAGTGGGAGGGCATAAAGCTTAAGAGATCTCTGGGTCTCTTGAGTTGAAAGGTTCTGATCCTTCCGAAAGGGCCCACTGAGCTCTAGACCCAGAACATCTATTTTGAGAAGGAACCTGCAACGTCAACTTCATTAGTGCCAAGTCTCATCAACTGAATTATCTAGCCAGTGTTCAAAACAGATAAAATCCTTACTTTTAAAGACCAGTATCATTTATGGGGTGTTTTTTTGTTTTCTGTATTTTTACTTTATTAAGCTAAAATTTGAAATGAATTGAGTCTTTACCTTAGATGTCCTGTTTTCAATAACAGACAGGAAACAAGGAGCAGTTTTACCAGGACGTGTGGGACCCACAAATCTATTCTGAGTGAACAAGTTCATTCTTAGCTGTATGTAATTTCCCAGATTTGAGAAACAACTTCTGTTGCATGGTCTATAGCCACAAGACCAGTTATGCCAGCAGGTCTTCCTATAAACACTAAAGTATCTATATACTTGCCTGCAGAAGGTAAAGAGTAACTTTGAGGAAGAGAAAATAAATGGCCTGTAAATAAAGTGGAGATGTGATTGGGTACCACCCTGAGCTCTGTACACCATAACCATTTGAGCTTTGGACCATGGGCAAACACAGGCAGTGAGGCCAGTTTAACCCCAGTCTTTATACAATGTTCAAAACCTGAGGTGTATGTCTGGTGCAAGCAGGCTTGTCTGCATTCTACTGCTGGGTGACCAGAGCCAAAAAGGCAGGCATGAATCTGGGGCAGGTGCAGAGGGAGCTTTTCTTCCATCTCCTCTCCCTGGTGTGCCAGGAAGACCTAAGTGAGGTGCATTCCTTCGCACACTGCTCATCAGCTCAGACCCTGGAGTATGAATCCAGAGGAGTCCCAAAGGTCCAACCCAGGACCAGGAGATCTGGCCCAACAGTTGAGGGAGGTAAGCAAGACTGGACTGAGAATTCAAATATACTTGAGAACAGATTTTAGTTCTTAGATCAGCCACAGAATTTCCCTAGTCCCTCAGTCACACAGAATCCATGGCCAAGTCAGCTTTGTTAGCTGTTCTTCGTCCAGAACCACAACCCAAGGACTCACATCTGGGCAGGGTTGCTGTTGGAGAGGAAATTAACCCCGTGGCATTTGCTACTTTGTTGGACTTCAGATACTGGAAAAAAAAAAAAGTGCTGATGCCAGCATGAGCAGAACTTTGAGGCCAGAAGAGAGGGTCATGTTAAGTACATGTGCAGATTCCATCACGCAGCTCAGTTCTTTCTCCCTCATTTACTTGCTTTCTCTTGCTACTTTCTTCACTTTTTGTTCCTTTCAATAAACCTTACTCCCCTCTTACATCTCTGCTTCCTCTAAAATTTTCATGTTTACCTTCTTCCCCCGACCTCCCCTTTCCTGGATTCTCCCCTTTCCTCCCTTTGTTCCAAACCCTCACCTATGTCTTACCTCCATCCTTTCTTTTTTTTTTTAATTAATTTTTATTGGAGTATAGTTGATTTACAATGTTGTATTAGTTTCTGCTGTACAGCAAAGTGAATCAGTTATACATATACATATATCCACTCTTTTTCAGATTCTTCTCCCATCTAGGTCATTACAGAGTATCTCCATCCTTTCTGTGCATTAGAACTTTCATCAAGAGACCAATCATGCCTACAGTTGTGCGATAGAAACATGGCAGATGTGTGCATGAGGTTGAGGCAGTACAAACCACGTTAAAACTAATTCTACCTATTGAGTTTCTCTCAAATGTTAAAACCTTTGAAAGAAAACCCAGCTACTTAAGATAGCACCAGAGGAGGAAGACACTAAAGAAGTATAAGATATGTTTGTTATTAACCAAGTGGGTAAATCAACACTGCATTAGCAAAGCATTCAATTAAAACAAGTTAGGTGAGCAGCCTAAAAGAGGTGTTGGATTTTTTTTTTATCTTTGTTTATTTTTATGGGAATATTTACTTGTTCATAGAAAGGGAAAATACTGCTTTTAAAAATTAGTGAATGAAAAAAATAATTAGTAAATGAAAGGAGACCACAGATTGAGTAGCCTAGTAAAATTTTCCTCGGGTACAAACATTTTGGACATTCCTTAATATCTAATATTATAACCTAGTGTAAGTGTTATTTGAATGGCCATTTTTATAGCAAATGGACTGGTCAACCCCCACTGGAATGCACACATTCTTTCTTTAAACGCGCTGACCACCAATCATGTTATGGCCAAGTTCCTCAGACCAGGGAGCCACTAAATCTGTAACACTGCACATTCCCGTCCGATGGGCTGATTTTAACAGATTTTTCATATTGCTCTTTGTATAGGTTTTTACCCATTCATAGATTTACGAATTTGGACTTAACAAGAAAAAAAGTCAGGTTATCTTCTTTAACTTTGGGTTTTCTTTCATGAGCTTTCCAGATTTCAGACTGGAGCGGTATCAGTGAGGCTTCCCACTCCTGGCTCAAACACCTAAGCAAGAGCAGCAAGATTTCCAGGGAAAGTGACTGGCTCACGTGTGCCCTTATTTGGCATTTTCATCCCCAGGAAAGCAAAAACAGGTTATAATGAACATAAAGATAAAAGATGCAATGAGCTCTACTAGTTAACCAATGTCTACAAGGCTCCAAGAGAAACTACCATCATACCTTCACTGCTTTGGGAGGAGAACTTTCAGAAAGGCCGGAAGCTCTGGCATCTGGACTTAGTGGCTTGGGATGCACAGGCTGCTGGAACTCACTCTTAACCTGGGAGTTACCTGCTTGAGTTACAGAAGGAAGACATTTTATAGTACCTCAAGGGAAGGCTCAGAAAAGGTTCCTCCCCAAAGCAAATTTTAGGCACCTCCACTAAGGACAGGTCCTTTCAACACCAGGAAAAACATAGCTTTTCTGTTGAAGAAAAGCATTATTCTAATGCTAAAAACTATGCTCTTACGTTCTCTGGTCTCTGTTCTCTCACAAGTGTCAACTCAGAGGCTTTCTCACCCTTTGCCACATGCAGCGGGAATCCAAACCTCCCTACATAAGGAAACTTCTGCCCTGTAGCATTTGTCATTTTTTAAGGCTGTTTATAGACTTTGATGGCTTTTTGGTAGTTAGCAACCCCAGCAACTCCTTCTGGGGCGTTTCAACTGAACTTGGGAAAATGGGGGAATGTGAGGGGAGAAATTTCATAAGACAGGCTCATGTATATGAGTGTGTATAATCTGACACCATCTTTTTGGGACTCAGTCCTATGGCGAACATCCATGGATGAAGATTATGGAAAAAGACTCCATAAAGTTTTTTTCATAGTCATTGACGTGTCACCTGCATAAGTTAATTTCCTGCCAATATATTTGTTTTATGGAAAACTCAGAAGAGGCACAGAGAAGTCATTCACACAGTTGCTAAGGAACCATAAAAGATTCCCTAAAATCTAGAGTTATGTCAACAAAGTACTGAACGATTATGGCTTATTTTTCAAAAAATGTTTTGCAAACCTAGTCAAAACTCAGAAAAATTTCTAGTCCAAGGAAAATGACTGCAAAAGGAATGTTCTTGGATTCAAGCAGCAAGTTTCTAAAATTTTAAGGCAGGGTTTACTAGAGATCTGTTTAGCTGATACTTCAACTTCTTGCTGAGTTTTCAATGTCTAGTAAACTAATTAACCTGAGGAGAAGCTAGACATCCATATATATTTAAAAAAATAATACACTGAACATCAGAATCAAAAGTGGACATAGTATATTAAAAAACAAAGGTTTTTGTCTTTGGGAGAAGAGAGGCTCAAAATGATTCCAAAATAGGATGAAAAGGTGATCAAATTCAGCACCCACAGGAAAATGTCTAGAATCTAGCCAGAGGGAGGATTATAGTATCTATTTAGATAAATAAGAAAAAGATATTTTTTAAAGGTTACTCAAATACCAATTCTTTATTCCTGTTAATGAATAAAGTCCTTCTTGGCCAACCTTCTATTAAAATGAAACTTCAAAATTATAGTTTTTATAGCATTAACCCTGAAAAGGTTTGGTACAAAAGACAGGATAAGTTCAATGAGAGAAGCATCGAAAGTATTCAGCTGGCCACAAGTTAATCATATTTCATTGAATTTAACTTCTCTCTTAGACATGGGATGTGTGAAGGGTACTCAAGCATCAGTCCTTAAAACCAAGTGAAAGATCTGATCAGCTACATTACTGGGTTTAACATGTTACACATTCTCAGCACTGACAGAACTGGGGACCACCCCCGCCAACCAAACAGGGGCTAGAGAACAAGACCCTCTTCCACCAGACCTAAGAGTGAAAGCTTACGGGAATCATCCTCAGCAGGTGCGGAACGGGCTGCCAGACTATTCTCAGATGCAGAAACCTAGAAAAAGAAAGGCGGGGTGGGGGTGGGGTGGGGGGGTGGGGTGTAGGGGTGGGGGGGTGGTGGTGGATCAAGAATCACATTAAAAACAAAAGAGCAAACTGCTATTAATGCCATTAAAACCTGCTGACTCCAGTCAGTCACTGGCTGCCTGGGGGAAATAATGGCCCCCAGAACAGCTGAGCATTTAAACAAGAGGCAGCTAAATGTCTTTTATGAGGATATTAACATGCCTCTCAATTACAGAGTAACGCAAATAACAGACTGCAAGCAACTGCCCAAAGTGTGCATTATCTTCCTTTATAAAAGAAGTTCTAAACCATATCTTTGTACTCTCAAAAAAAAGGCGGGAGCGGGGAGGGTACAAAACAAAACCCTCTATCAGGGAGAGCAAAGCTCCTCACCACAAACCACAACTCGTGTAACTGTAACTCACTCCAAGGCAAGATAAAGTCTTTACATATAGGAACTATTCTTTTATTTTTCTAACTCCTTATTTCCCAAACAAATGCATTCTGCTGAAACAAGCTTGCTGGTACAGAAGACCTTCTGATAGCTATAAAACAAATTTATCTAAAACCAACCTTTGGTATTATCTTCAAGGTTAGTTTCCCTTTTTAGTTCTGGTCTCAAAATGGCAATGTTTAACAAGATGGCAAATCTTACGTATAGGTGATTATTTTCCCCATTTGGCATCAAATTTAAATAAAAGTACTTTCTACCAGCTCTCTCTCCTTTCTACTGGCCCCTAGGCCTTCCTGGTATCTTCCTCCACACTCAAAATCATGAAGGGTCGGGATTTCCCTGGTGGTCCAGTGACTAAGAATCCGCCTTCCGATGCAGAGGATGTGGGTTTGATCCCTGGTCAGGGAACTAAGATCCCACATTCCACAGGGCAACTAAGCCCGTGCAGCCCAACTACTGAGCGTGCGTGCTCTAGAGCCTGCGCGCCGCAACTAAAGAAGCCCACGCGCTGCAACGAAAAGACTCCACATGCCGCAACAAAGATCCCACGTGCTGCAACTAAGACTCAATGCAGCCAAATAAATAATAAATAAATATTAGGGAAAAAAAAGAAAGAAATGCAGAGAACTTCTAGTGAGGTTATGAGGAAGGAATTCCACCCCCCCCCCAAAAAAAATCATGAAGGGTCAAGAGGTGACCCAATGTGCACTCCTCGTGAATATTCTTTCATTCAGATGTCAGGGATTTTATGGGTGATGCTGAGTGTTTATATCAGGATGTCTAATGTACTGAATAAATTTACAATGGAGATTAGGTTGTTGGCTGACTGCAGCGTAGTCATTTTTTTCCCTTTATTCTCTGTTCATTACAGGAGTTGTGACATGGTATAAACCAAACCAGTATAATAACAGTTAACATTTATTAAATGCTTACTATGTTCCAGGTATTGGAATGACCACTTTACATGCGTTATTTCATTTAATGATACGAAATAAATTTTCTGAAAGTTGTGCATGGCCATAAAAAGCTCTTCAATTCTTGCTAAATTAGGAGGTGCACCCATCCCAGGATGTCCTTCTTTCACCTCCAATTTAGTCACCTTGAACCTGCAGGGTAAACTTAATGCCAATCATGACATCATTGCACACGCCCAACCAGATGACTTCACTGCAGGAAGAGCCAGGAAAGAGCATGTGAGATTTTGCTCAAACACTTCATTAAAGAAAAGCACAAATTCATTCACAAGAGGAGAACGGGAAGACAATACCTTGACAAAATATTCTATTTCAGGCAAGTTTACCCTGGCATTAATGTCCTTTTGTAACAAACTGAAGTTCAAATAGTTCTTAGGTATTGGTTAACAAAAGCTAGGCAAAGAGTCAAAAGGAGAGCTGAAGCTCTGAAAAAATTTATGAATTTTAAGGCAGCCAAGGGTTCATGAACCTACAGTATATACTTGAAGACTATGTACTATCTTTATCTCCTCTCTTCCCCACCCACTTCCCAATTTGTGATTCAGCTGCAATGATACCCTTTTAGGCTGTAATTAAAATGTTCTGATCCTCCAATTCAGCTCAGAGTTCCAGGTTCAAATCAATACGAAGACAATCAAGAAGGAAACATGAAATTAGATACAGGGACAATCCAAGCATGATTTTCCAGATGATCATTCCTCAAATTATGCTCCAAGGACAGATGGGAGGATTTCAATGCTGGGAATATTTTTTTCTCTTAAATGTCTTTTTTACAGTATATAAGAAAAATTCCAAACATATCACTTATACATAAGATATAATCTCCCACTTAAAAAATGGGAAAACCAGGCAGTCTAATGAGAGAACTCACTTGATACATGACATGTGACATGGAAATAATGCCTGAGCCCACTGTTTCAAGGATGTATGTAATTTGATTATTTTATGATTATGAAACACATTACTGCCATGTAGTTTGTCTTATTATCTCAAAATACATTTGTGATATAGTTTTGTAAAATAAAGCGATTTGATGTTCCTAAATTTTTTCCTGTTCTATTCTTTGAGTCTAATATTGTAGCCATTAATCTGAGACTATTTTTCTGTGTGCCTCCTTTGGTCCAAGTGTGTAGTATATCTCATGAGTTCCTGTTGGTATGCTGTCAATATATCTATTTTAAAGTCTGTTATAATCAAATAAGTTTGAGAACTATTGCTCTTAACCCATTTTAATTATCTCCTCACCTTTTGTAGAATGGCCTCAAGGGTGTTAATATGTGTAACAGAAACAATGACTATACTCCTATTAGTCACTGTAATAGACTTGAAAGCTCTCTCCTCATCTAACTTAACATTTGATTATCATATTGACAGAAAGACCAACGAGACTGGGTAATGGATTGGCAGAGAAAATGATAAATTCACCTGACATATATATTGTTACTTAATCCAACTAAGCCATCCATCTAACCATAAATGTATAAAACCTGATTTGCTTAAAACCTTCCCATGGCTTTCCTCCGACGCAGGACTACAATCATACTCTTAAGGGTTTTTCAAGACCCAACCTGGCCCTCTCCCTCCACCTGTCTCTTGCCATTGCCTACAGGTACTTCATGTTCCAGACAAGTCATCTTGGTTGGGTTCTCTGGTTTCCAAACCTCTGTTGTTTCTCCCTTCTCTTTCTTTACTCAACCGTCCCCTTATTCACTTGGCCTATTTCCACACATCCCTCAAGACTTGGCTCAGATATCACCTTCTTTTTTTTTACATTTATTTATTTATTTTTGGCTGTGTTGGGTCTTTGTTGTTGCATGCAGGCTTTCTCTAGTTGCAGTGTGCAGGGGCTACTCTTCGTTGCGGTGCGGGGGCTTCTCACAGCGGTGGCTTCTCTTGTTGTAGAGCACAGGCTCTAGGCACACAGGTTTCAATAGTTGTAGTGTGCAGGGGCTCAGTAGTTGTGGCTCGCGAGCTTTAGAGCACAGGCTCAGTAGTTGTGATGCACGGGCTTAGTTTCTCTACAGCATGTGGGATCTTCCCGGACCAGGGCTCAAACCCACGTCCCCTGCATTGGCAGGTGGATTCTTAACCACTGCGCCACCAGGGATGTCCCAGATATCACCTTCTTGAGGAAGTCAGGTTAAGGGTCCTTAGTCCAAGCTTCCAGGGCCCCTCATAGCCCTTTCACGGCACTTGTTATACTGTTTTACAATAGCCAACCTACACTCATCTCCCTCCTACTCTGTTAGCTTTCTTGCAGGTAAAGACCACGTGGAATGGTTTGTTCACATTTAGTTGCTAAGCTCAGCATTGCCTGTGCTTAGCATAGTGCCTAGCTTTCAAAATACTTTGAAGTGAAAGAATGACATTTTCTTACATAAAATGTGTTAAATTAATAATATACAAATAACTTTGAAGATGATATCTCTATTCAAACCAGGTTTTTAAAAATTACTTAAGCTCTAAGTCCTCTGAGCATTTGCTGGGCAAAAGAATTTTCCAGTGAAGGTTCATTATTTGGTCAGCTATAAGTTGCAGAGCTCCCCAATCAAAATTATGTGACCTCCAAAAAAGACAATCTGTCCTGGCAGCTGTTACCAAATTCCCAGACACTCTACAGCCTAGAGTTAGAATCGTTTCTAATTTTAAGCATCTAATTTAGAACACATGCTTCCCTGGCAAATGGACATCAGACTTTCCAACCCACCTTTTCTCCATCCTGATGGGCAATGCAGACCTCAGGACCCGGGGGCACATTCTCCTTTTGCTCCAATTTATGAGTTTTGATTTCACCACCACTAGCTCTCAACTCATTCTACAAAATAAAAATAGTCTGTGAATTAAAAAAAAAAGTCTCACGATTCTCTTCATAGCACATCTATTAAATAAACTTGGAATGTTAAAAAAGAAATTATTTTAAGAGGCTTTAAGTCAAATCAACCCCCTAACTCTCACAAGCAAAACCCATTGACTTGTGAAATGACAAAAGCAGCTTTGTGGACACATACCTCAGAGTTAAATATTTATACAACTAGTCTAAAACTGGATGCTCATTAGAATACAGACACACACACAGACCACCCCCCGCATACAATGTTCTCGTGATTCACTCTTCTAGCAGCAGAGCTTGTGGGAATGCAAAGCTGGTGAGTTTTACCAGAAAAGACCATTCTGGAGCAGGGGAAAGGAGATGCCAAGTGCCAATAATTAAGAAAATATACTGACCATATATATATAAATGCCCGGCCTGGAAAGAGAGACAGCAATGATGTATACATATAAAAATTGAAATTACACTTAATGATACCATAAAACAGCCTTTCTTTGTGAGACTTTCAAAGACATGTTTTTAGCATAAAATTCATTCAGTATACTAAAGACATACCTTATTTTACTTCTCATAATAGAGCTTCAACATAAAAAAACAGGCATAAGGAATCAGAAGGAGTAAGTGTAAACATATTTGTTTTCCTTGCAAAGAACACTTGGGGCAAAATATTAAAATTGACTTTATTACTAGATCCATAATCAGTACAGAGGTAGATGAATGCGGACATTTCCTACCTTTAGTCTGCTAGTTATCTACTACCCTTCTGTTCTCTGTGACTCCTTTAGGCATGGGGAGAAAAAGAGCGATTTATGGCCACAAGGCCAACGAAGGGAGTGTGAGTGCAACTGACTCAGGTGTGGAATTCCAGGTTGAGCCCTACAGCTCTGGAGGTGCGTCTATGAGGAGGAGCTGGCAGCCAGCACTACAGAAACCAACAGTACAAGAGCCCAAAACTCATTTGTGACCCCATCTCAAAGCCCAGCCTCCGGAATCATTGCCAGAGAGAGTGCGCCTTGCTACAACCATGCTCTGTAAGAGGCCTGAGAAATTCTTTGGGGATGAGATAAAACGTGCTTTTTATAAGAATTCCTTAAGACTTCTCAACTCTTAAAATTTACAGAGCAGGCGAACCGCAATGCAGAAACTCTTATTTAGGAGTTAAAAAAACAAAGTCACTGAACAGGTTTTTCCACTTAGGGAGTCACCTGGTAAGAATGTTTATAGCAGGAGGGCACTGAGAAGCAGCAAAATCCTGTAACAGAGGGAATTAAGCTCCACAGATCATCTGTTTGCTGTATCTCCTGACCTGCCTTTTAAGAGAAGTCTAAATTTGCTGATTTTTCACACTCCCAGTGAATAACAAGCCTGTGATGTTCCACTTCGCTACTGATTTACACACAATATCTCTTCTTAAATCGATACTGAAAAATCAAGATGAGATTACTCACTGCCTAGAGACTTAGTCCACCAATAAATACTATTGGAAAATGCATACTTCATAAGGTGGGGGAAAGAAGGCTCAGCTCCTGGAATACACACTGTGATTTCTAACAGGCACTAGTTCAGCCTGCCAAATAAAAGTGAATACTGTTCTTCCAATTTTATTAAAAAATAACAATCAAGAGATTAATAATTTGTCATTTGAAATCTTAGAAGGAACAACTGTTTGAAAGATATATATGTATGTGTACATGTGTATATATGTGTGTGTACTTATGAATAAATGGCATTTAAAAGGCAACTTCAAATAAACAGTTCAGGGCTTCCCTGGTGGCACAGTGGTTGAGAGTCCGCCTGCCGATGCAGGGGACGCGGGTTCGTGCCCCGGTCCGGGAGGATCCCACATGCTGTGGAGCGCCTGGGCCCGTGAGCCATGGCCGCTGAGCCTGCGCGTCCGGAGCCTGTGCTCCGCAACGGGAGAGGCCCGCGTACCACAAAAAATAAAAATAAAAAAAATAAACAGTTCAGTTGTGTCCTCCTGCCAGTTAAGCCTAGGAAAGTATAAAGTGGAAAGACCCTCCATGCTACTTAGAATACATTTTTGTGCTTACTGAGTATGTCATCTTCCTGTCATTTCTCCCCCTTTTTCCTATCCACTATTCTATTTGTTCAGAAAATTATTACATCATAAGAAGTGAAGATTAAGTAGACCCTATGTTGTATGATTTCATTTACATGAAATGTCCAGAACAGGAAAATCCATAAAGACAGAAAGCCCCTGGGTTGCCAGGGGATGAGGGAAGTGGGGAATTGGGAATCACTGCACAGGTATGGGTTTCTTTTTTTGGGGTGATGGAAAATTTCTGGAATTAGACAGTGGTGATGATTGCACAACCTTGTGAATATATTAAAAATCACTGAATTGCATATTTAAAAATGGTGATTTTTATGTCAGGTGAATTATATATCAATAAAAATTGCAAAAAACACCCCATCCCACATTAATGTTGAATATATTCAATATTTCTCTCCAGTATTCTCCCTTTCTTCTCTCAAAAACAAAAATAAGTGTATATGTTAAAACTAATAAAATACTATCAATACTTCTTTAACAACAAGATTAAGTAAAAGCAACAGGAAAATTCTCATTGACATTACTGGAGGGTAACATCACACAAAAAAATGAGTGGGGTGGGAATGAGGCCTAGGAAAGCAAAGTCAGGATTAGAACATGGTGAGGATTATGAATGAAGCTAGGGTAGGATTTATGTGAAGAGAGAATGGCTGGGGACCAGTAAGGAGCCAAGGCTCACAGGTCAGGGTCTGGAAGACACTTTTAGTTCCCGTGCTCAGTGACCATTTGCTGGATGAGTGAACGAATGAATGATGCTGAACACATACTGTATAGTTGGTGGAACTGCTTTGTTTGGACACAGCTGCCTGGTACTTGGCCATTCGATCCTTTATGGAGGTTTCTGACAGGCGTGGGAACTCCAGATTTCGCCTACTCTCGCTTTTCTCTGAGTTGAATGATGAAGGTGACAACTGACCTGCAAGCATTGCAAACAATGTGCTTTATTAGAAGATAAAATGTGATTTGAACGATCTCAAGATTCTAAATTTTGGGCTATTGTAATCTAATATAATCAACCTCTTCTATTAAGAATACAAAGAAGGGGGACTTCCCTGGTGGTGCAGTGGTTAAGAATCAGCCTGCCAATGCAGGGGACACAGGTTCAAGCCCTGGTCTGGGAAGATCCCACATGCCGCGAAGAAACTAAGCCTGTGCGCCACAACTACTGAGCCTGCGCTCTAGAGCCCGTGAGCCACAACTACTGAGCCCACGTGCCACAACTACTGAGCCCACGTGCCACAACTACTGAAGCCCATGCGCCTAGAGCCTGTGCTCTGCAACAAGAGAAGCCAATGCAATGAGAAGCCCGCACACTGCCACGAAGAGTAGCCCCTGCTTGCCCCAACTAGAGAAAGCCCATGCAGGGACGAAGACCCAATGCAGCCAGAAAATAAATATAATTAATTAATTAATTAATTTAAAAAAAGAATACAAAGAAGGAAATCAGGATTATAACTGTCACTTACAAGGTAACATTCACTTACTTTCCCAACATTAAAAGGAGAACCCTTACCATCACTGAGTGTTATATATTTTGAAATTTTTGTTCATTTAACATGTGAAAAAATTAGATGGCCATGCCATTTTAATTTGCATTTCTTTGATTCCTAGGAGGCTGATGGTTTTCCTATATTAATTGATTTTATTTTCTTTTGTGAAGTGCTTGTATATGCCCCCTTTAAAACATAATAATTCTGCTCTCAAGGTGTTATGTTAGCATCAGTAATACAGGATAACCAATCCTGACAGGGGATAATGTCCATCCATGGGAGCCCTCAAGCCCCAGATGACCATGGAGCCAAAACTGTCGGTAACAGTACTTCCCTTATAATCCTGCAAAGTTACCCTTTGGTTAACACAGGTTACTGTTGATAAAGTTGGATTAAAAATACAGAGAAGCTATTTGGAAAAAGCAATGAGATTTGGGAATGGCTTGTATCTAGCAGCCTTTCTTTTCATTCATACCACTCTTCCTTTAAAAGCATCAGCTTCGAGGTCAAAAGGTATTGTTACTAATGAGTACTTCCTAGAAAATTTCCCACACATGGAACTCTCTGCTTACCTGGGCCTATTTCCAAGTCATCCAGAGAATAGCTGTTTTCAGAGATCTTTCTTCCACCTGCGCTTCGGCTTTGGGCCCGAAGAATCTGTTTGGAAGACAAAACCCAGCAATAAGCTTTGCAGTGAGGATGGGAAATCTTGATGCAATGTTCAAAAAGGAGGCCTGCAAATCTCCTTTATAAATAATATCCAGTAGAGATTAGATTTTATATTAGTTTTTTTTTTTTTTTTTTTTTTTGCCGTACGCGGGCCTCTCACCGCTGTGGCCTCTCCCGCTGCGGAACACAGGCTCTGGATGCGCAGGCCCAGCGGCCATGGGCCACGGGCCCAGCCGCTCCGCGGCATGTGGGATCTTCCCGGACCGGGGCACGAACCCGTGTCCCCTGCATCGGCAGGCGGACGCCCAACCACTGCACCACCAGGGAAGCCCGTTTATATTAGTTTTTATATACAACAGAGTGTGTTTTTAGTATTATAAATATCAAGCACTACATAGTCACAGGTGCCCAGGGGAAAATAAGTAACTCTATACAGGTAATGCTTTCTGTGAAATATCACTGCCTAACCACCTTAACCAGAAAGCCTCAGAATTTAACAATCATTGGAGCAGAATCCTCATGTCCCAGATGAAAATGATGTCTCTCCAAACTGCCAAGTCCTGATGGCAGTATCTTCTGTTGGCCTTCTCCATCCCATTTTATCCCTGCTGTTGCTGCCTGGTTCATGTCTTCATCATCTTTTCCCTGGACTACTACATTACCTTTCTTTTCTTTTTTTTTTTTTAAAGGAACATTTATTTATTTATTTTTTGGCTGTATTGGGTCTTTGTTGCTGCACACGGGCTTTCTCTACTTGTGGTGAGCAGGGCTACTCTTCATTGCGGTGCACGGGCTTCTCACTGGGGTGTCTTCTCGCTGCGAAGCACAGGCTCTAGGTGCGCGGGCTTCAGTAGTTGTGGCTCATGGGCTCTAGAGCGCAGGCTCAGTAGTTGTGACACATGGGCTTAGTTGCTCCGCGGCATGTGGGATCTTCCTGGACCAGGGATCAAACCCGTGTCCCCTATGTTGGCAGGTGGATTCTTAACCATTGCACCACCAGGGAAGTCCTTGCATTACCTTTCTAATTGGTTCTTCCGCCTTCCAATCAAGGCTCTATGATACTGCCATTATCCCAAGTAAAACAAAAAAATTATCCCCAAATATAAATCTATGTTACTTGACTTCCCAGGTGCACAGTGGTTAAGAATCCGCCTGCCATTGCAGGGTTCAAGCCCTGGTCCGGGAAGATCCCACATGCCGTGGAACAACTAGGCCCATGCACCACAACTGCTGAGCCTGTGCTTTGGAGCCCGCGTGCCACAACTACTGAAGCCCACGTGCTTAGAGCCCGTGCTCCGCAAGAAGAGAAGCCACCGCAATGAGAAACCTGTGCACTGCAATGAAGAGTAGCCCCCACTCGACGCAACTAGAGAAAGCCCGCTCGTAGCAACAAAGACCCAATGCGGCCAAAAATAAATAAATAAATAAAATTTAAAAAAATCTATGTTACTCTCTTGTTCAAAATTCTTTAAGGATTCCTAATCACTCCTTGAATTAAATCTAAAGTGCTTAGTATGTCACAAAAGGCCAGTTCTAGATCTGGTCCCTTCCTACCCTCTCTGGGTATTCTCTTCCTCACCGCTTACCCTCCAGGAAAAGCAAACCACTGGGAGGTCCATGATATTGTAAATGAGTTCCCTCTACCTGGGTTACTCTTTTATCCTTCTATGTCTAACAGTGCCTGTTCCTTCAAGACTCAGCGTAAGCTAAGCAACAGTCCCTCTGCATCTGCCCTACCTCTCTTCCATAAATCTAAGTAGCCCTTTCTCTGTTCTCAAGGACCTGGCCACACTTCCATTACAATGCTTAACAAATTGTTGCGCATCCCTCTACTGGACTGGAATCTTAGTTTACTGAGGGCAGAGACCATGCTTTTATTTTTTTAATTAATTAATTTTTGGCTATGTTGGGTCTTTGTTGCTGCGTGTGGGCTTTCTCTAGTTGCTGCGAATGGGGGGTACTCTTGGCTGTGGTGCGCAGGCTTCTCATTGCAGTGGCTTCTCTTCTTGCTGAGCACAGGCTCTAGGTACGCGGGCTTCAGTAGTTGTGGCACGTGGGCTCAGTAGTTATGGCTCACGGGCTCTAGAGCTCAGGCTCAGTAGGTGTGGCGCACGAACTTAGTTGCTCCGCGGCACATGGGATCTTCCTGGACCAGGGCTCGAACCAGTGTCTTCTGCATTGGCAGGTGGATTCCTAACCACTGCGCTATCAGGGAAGTCCTATTTTTTATTTTTTAAATAGAAAAGTGGAAGGTACAGATTTATTTAATAAAAAAATGATTCCCGTAAATGACTACATTTGTATCTCTCAAATTTAGGGTAGATCTCTAATGAAAGTTCCAAATTCTAATTTTACGACTAGAAAAGTAACTGAAGAAAGCCACTTAGTAAGTATCAGAGGATGTTCCCAGACATAAAACACAGACAGTATGTCATGTTTATTCAGCTTGCCATGAGAGCCTTCAAGCAGATCCTATCATTGAAATCTCAGTTTATTTCCAGATAACTTAACGTGGAAAAGATGTGTGAAATCCAGTATGACAGGAGACAAGAGTAAAAAAGATTTAGCTCCCTTTTGAATTCAACATTAATAAATAATTATTAAACCTTTAAGTTCAATGGGCTAATCAACCAACAATAAAATTTAAGACAGTGAACTATCCCTTTTTCAAGTCCTCCCCACGCCCCCGCCCCCCAGCCCTCTCTCTCTCTCCTTGGAGATAGAAAATATGCCACTTCAGAAATCAGAGCCAAGGATTTGGTTTGCTTGTACCCTACCAAAAAGAATACAGTTTCTAGCAAATTCGATATATATTTAATGTACTGCATCTCCAGTCATCTTTGCTATTTACATTATTGGTTGAATCTATTTACAAAAAAAAAAAACTAAAAGAAGCTGTAGCAACTCTAACCTTGCCACATCATACTTGGGTCAGCTGCACCAACATCAGTCACATCCACATGACTCCTATGATGCAACACATTTTTGCTCTGGGAACAGCCTACCATTTGGAAATGAAGATTATCAGCCAAAGTGAAAAGATAAGTTTGGCAGAATACCCTCCATCCACATTTTTCTGTTTTTAAAACATTTCTCATTTGCAGATAGTTAAAGGAAATTCCAAAGATTTATTCCAAACGCTGCTGCACTGTAAAAAGATCATTATAAAAACTAAAATTTTCAGGGCTCAAAAAGGGAGAAAGCCTGGAAATACACTTTTTTTTTTTTTTTTTTAAACCAAAAGGGAATGGGTTCTGCAGTCTTAACACTGGAGCAATATTTCAAATATTTACATTCTGTCAAAGGTAAATTTCAAGCATAATTCCAAGAGTATGTGTTACATGTTGCAACCTGCTAGGAGTTTAGTTTTCTGTTTGTGCTTGAAGTTCCTACACTGGTGTTATTGAGAGCAAGACCATTTAGAACCAGAACACATGCCCTGCAAGGTTCTTTGGTTTTAGATGCATAAAATTTCCCATCTTCACTAGCTTTTTATTTAAATCTTTGGGTTAAATAGCCATTTCCCCCCACCCCAAAGAATTCATGAGGGTTCAATACTCTGAATTATTTTCTTTCAACTATTAAAAAAGTGAATCTGCATAGTCTTTTGGTCTTAGAGAAAAACAGAAAAACGTCTCTGGAAATCAAAGCTATACTGACACTGGTTCTGAGGAGGAATACAGCTCGGAGATTAGATGGCTTTTAATGAGCTCCCGGGTGAAGCACTATGCATTTCTTTTAATACCTTTCCACCTCCAAACTACTCAAATATAAAGAATGACAAGATCCCTGTATACCTGAAATGAACACAATACTGTAAAGCAACTATACTTCAAAAAAAAAAAAAAAAAAAACAACCCCAAGATCTCAAATTCATTTACTATTCATTTTTGATCCTCATTTTACAAGTGGTAATCTGAGGTTCAGGAAAAAGGTGGGGTTTCCTCCAATATTTCTCAAGGAAAGTAAAGGAGCACAAAAAGAAAAGAAAAGAAAAAAAAAAACCAAACACCAGGAATTCTGATACTGAAATACTCTTCTGTAACACATTTTTATTACATTTCAATCTTTTTTATTCAGATGCCTGAGGCAGCCTTAATCATCATAATCTGTTAAGAGAGAAAAGATAAGACACTTTAAGACTTTCTGGAATTTCCTAAGGCTTGGCCTCACCCCACCCCACAAGTCCTCCTTCCTGTCAGCTGACTGCAGCAACTCTCATTAGTGTGACCACCCCTTAAATATTTTCATTGAATCCATAAACCAAATGCATCAACATTTACCGGTAAGAAAATAATAGTCTGGGGCTTTTAGCCAGTAGTCTGTAGAATTTCTTTTCTCTGCAAAGTTTTCTTTAAGAAATAAAGTAATTTAGGTCCCAAATGTCAAGTAAAAAGCAGGATTTCCTGTCCTGTGTATGCTTATTTTCAGGAAAAATTCTCTTTAAAAGTTGATTCTCAACACTTTAATTTACTGAGAGCCATTTCCTTCAACCATTCAACTTTGACCTTCCTTCAGACTCTCTCATCCCTCCAAAGTCAAGCGTGGAGGAAGAATGACTTTTAGGGAAAAATGGGACTTTGCTGAACTATGCATGGAGATCATATGGTGTAGATAAAATCTGGCCTTAATTTCTCAAAATACTGAGAGAGAAACATTTCCTTCTCCAGGGACCCTCGCAGAAAAAATACAGCTCATTTAAGTACAAAATACACACAGAAGGAGCACTTATCTCCAGGCAGGGGGATTTCTCTCTCTCTCTCTCTCCATATATATGTGTGTGTGTATATATATATACACATACATATATGTATAAATAAATATATATATATATATTTTTTTTTTTTTGGTTGCCCTGCGCGGCTTGCGGGATCTCAGTTCCCCAACCAGATTGAACCCGCGCATGGCAGAGAAAACCCCCCGAATCCTAACCACTAGATCACCAGGGAACTCCCATATTTTGTATTTCTAAGTGTTCTATAAAAATTATGTATTACTCTTACAATTAGGAAGAAAAGAAAGGAAGGAGAGGTAATACTTCATATTTTTAAATTAATATAAATAGATAAGAATGATAAAACCAAATGCTGATGAGGAACTGCTGGGGAATTAAATATGCCCTTAGATTGTGCTAGCAGTGTTACAGAATTATGTCTTTTGACCACGGTAACATCATTCAGTAATATAGCCCCCCCATAACTAAAAATAAAATGTTTCTGCCAAGATGCTTAGAGCTTTTTTATTAGGCTGGAAGAGAATCTAATTACTGGGGAATGATTAAAAAGTATAATGGGGCTTCCCTGGTGGCGCGGTGGTTGAGAGTCAGCCTGCCGATGCAGGGGACGCGGGTTCGTGCCCCGGTCCGGGAAGATCCCACATGCCGCGGAGCGGCTGGGCTCGTGAGCCATGGCCGCTGAGCCTGCGCGTCCGCCGCGGCTGGAGAGGCCACGGTGGTGAGAGGCCCGTGTACCGCAAAAGAAAGAAAGTATAATGAAGTAACATATTGCCATAAAAGGATAACTACATGAACTAGGAAGATACAAAGGAAGGTCTATATAAAAAAGACCAAACCAAAGATAAAGCACACAAAACAGTGAGCACACAGTACCTAAAACCATGTAAAATATAGTTATGCAACGATAAGGATACCATTGTGCACAACTGATAAAGGTTACTCTTTTTTCCAGGCTTACTTGGCCTTTTCTGGTTTACTGTGTGTGTGTGTGTGTGTGTGTGTGTGTGTGTGTGTGTGTGTGTGTGATTGTTCAGATGACTAATTTATATAAGAAAAACAAACCTCCCAAACTCACAAGCTTCTAACTCAAGAGTTTCAGTACAAATCTCTTGCATTCCAGTGTATTCTCTTCATTGCCCTGATGTTTTTTACTCAGTGAAAAGACTATAAAACGTAGGAAGAGGACAGATAGAAAGCTAAAGTCTTTGAGAAGACAGCTGTTAATATGTTTTAATTCTTTCCTGGTTTCCTTAGATTTCAAAAATACATAAGGCCAGATGTTTTTATCTAATAAATAGCTATTATAATATCCATGAAGATAGTGCTTATGGTAGAAGGGGTACTACGCAATTTCAGTTCTTGTTCTGATATTAATTAGCCACATGACATCGGGCATATCAGTTAATTTCTCTGACGTCAGCTGTTTCCATCTGTAAAATAGGGATTTTAATATCCTGCGAACAATGAGCTGAATTAAATAACATTTTACAATCACTTATAGTTCTAGGATTTCTGTCAACGATCTTGATAGGGATTTCTCACTCATTGTAACTCCTTAATGAATTAGAAGGCTAAAGGAAATGACTAATCAATTTATCTGGATACACACCTATGTTGTTTAATCCAGGAGTGAGTCCAGTAGCAGAAAGAAAAGGTGATTTTGTGGGGCAAATGATGTCTTTCTGGCCCCTACGAACTCTAATGTAGCCAACCAATGCTTAGAGAATATTCCAGTCTCCTGATATTACTTTTCAACATATTTATTTTAATGGAACCGGATAGAAACCAGTAAGTAGTTAACTGGCATGAAAATAAGCAGAAAAGAGATGACTGGTCTCTAACTGACATATCAAAGACAGCCATTTAGGGCAACAAACAGAAAGATCACGATTCCCTGACTGGCATCTTTATATCTGGATCCATTATTGTCTTACCACAAAAGACCAAAGGTTTACTCAGAGTTACTAACTAGGTAAATAAAACTTAATTTATACGAGTAGGAGGTCTTTACAAGAAATGTACCGCTAACACAGAGGTCAAAATAACACTGAGAACTTAAGAGTTCATCAACAGATGAATGGATAAAAAAGATGTGGTATATATATATATATATATATATATGTATATATATATATATACATATATATATATAGGTTTAATCCTGACCCAAGCAAAAGACAATACTTTAAATAGGTGATGAAGGTAGAAATACACCTTCCAAATATTTGGTCTGTATTCTCCTTTCCAAGGATTTGTGTGAACCAGATAAGTTAGGAACCAAACAGAAAGAATTGAGACTTAAGGAGCCTGTCCCTACATTGTTTGGTGATTTGAATAACTGCATCAAGGCCTTTGAAGATTATGGATTCAAATGTCAACATGATGATAACTGAATATTGGTTATAACTGCTTGACCAGTTTTCTCATAAAAGAATGCCCGGAATAGTTACTCTGGCTACGTAAAACCCAGATCAACATACACATGGAGCTAGGGATGCTAAGCCACATGCAATGTATGTCACTGGGGGGTGGGAGGGGGGCTTCTTTTTCCTCGTAACTTATAGGTTACATTCATCCATCCACTGCTCATTTGCTCATAGGAATTAGAAGTATCATGTTCGACTAAAACATCTGACCAGAATAACCTATCTATTCACCAAAGGTAGAGGATAAGTGAGGAACAGCCTTTAATCAGTTCTCATTATTTATAAGTTATTTGAGTTCTAAGCTTCTTTTCTCCTTTTTACTAAATAAACACTATGAGCCAAGTCACTGTGCTGACCACTGGGAGATAAAAGCATCATTACTTTGAAAGAATTATAGACTGGGGAGTGTACAAATTCATACATGACTATTAAAGAAAGCATGATATAAGTGACCAAAGAGAAGTAAAAAGAAAATTCTACAGGAGGGTGAAGGTAATTTCATCTGGGAAAAAACTGAGGTAGGTCTCACAGTCTTCCTAGACCTTGAGGAGTAAGATTTCAAGAGGTAGAAATTAGGGGAAAGATATGACTGATTTAAAATGAGGAATAATCCAGGGTTTGAGTATAAGATTGGCTATGAGACTGGAAAGGTAGGTTGAGCTCAGACTGTAGAAGACCCAAATATTAAATATGGATTAATTCTGAGACATCCAAAGTTTCTGATCAAGGGAATAACGTAATTTACAACTACGCTTAGAAAAATAAATAGCAACAGTGTGGAGGATGGAAGGGAAGAAAAAAATGAGAGGCTAATAGGAAAGGTTGCAGCAATACCACAAGGCAAGATGTAATAAGGCTAAACCATAGAAGTAAATGTGGGACCTCTTGGAGAGAATGGCCCATACTTGAGAGATGTGTAGACTTATGTAGATGGCTTAGTAAGTGACTGACTGAGAAGAGGCAGGCACAGAGAAGAACTGATCCCAAGCTTTACAGACCAGGAGATGTGGTGAATGGTGATGCACTAAGGGACACCAGGGGTAGCGCGGGTTTTGGTTGGAAAGATAATGGATTTTTTAGCCTTCTTGAATTTGAGTGCTTAAGGGATATTCACAAAGAGATGTGTGATCCGGCAGGCAACCACAAAATTGGGGCTGAAGCTTGGGTTAAGAATTCAAGATTAGAATCTAGTTTTGGGATACGTCTCTTGGAGTCCTGGAAAGAGATGAGACTACACAGGGAGGGAGAAAAAAACAGGACTGCAGAGAAGAGGTCAGGAAGAAAAGTGGACAAGAACAGAAACCATCTCAGACAAAAGGGAGCAAGAGAGACTAAGAAAAGTAGAACTCAAGCCAATTAACTTGGCCTCCTGTAAATAACTCTGATAAAAAGATTTAGGAGATAAAAGATTTAGATCATGCATTTCCATTATCTATGTGCTCCCTGACCCTGCTCAGCTAGTTAGTTGAGATTTAGTCCAGTTCTTTAAAATTCTATTATGGAGACAAAGATTCACATGATTTGTACCTAATATATGCATTTGTCTCACAGAAGTACTAAATTTTTAGCTCTGAGGTAATCATTCTTACTTGTATACTCTTGCTCCGAAAAGGACTGCTAGTGTCTCCACCATATTTCTCAGAGCTTCCTTCCAAAGATCCAATTATGTAACTTCCTGATTAAAGCCTTATGCATATTAAAGCTGAAATTATGATAACAATAACCATAACCTAGTTTCAAACTGATTAGTTATTCATTAAACTAAGGTAGACAAAACTTTTTTTTAAACAGTTTTACTGAAATACTAGACAAACATTTTTAAAGTAATCTAGACTGTTTCCAACATGGGTAATGATGCTTATTTAGAAGCAGCTATAAAACCAAGGGCAGTTGTGTTTTACATTCCCTAAGCAGTCCATTAAACGACAAATGACTATTTAATCAGGAAGTTTAAAAAGTACCTCCACCCAAAAAAAAAGCCCAGGTCAATCTTAGAACCCCTCCATCTTCTTAGACCGTTAGCAATCAGGCTGAGTGCCAGTCTGAGCTGGTAGGACCTTTCTTTATATGAGAATTTTTTTCTCTGCTTTGACCAGCCACAAAGAGACAGGCTTATTCTGGCCCATCATTCACTAGACATTTACGAGAAAAAAGTCTCTCACCAGATCCTTACACATAATCAGCATTTTGTTTGCTGCAGTCCCAATCATTTCCTACCTTGGGCCAGTTTTGACATGTACCAGCCTTTTGCACTGAATCTACATTGTGTGTGCTGCCATGACATCAGCCATCCTGCCCCTAACAGGGTCTGAGAGGAGGAGACTTACAATGGTGCTTTGACTCACAACAAAGACCCTTCCTCTCTATTTAGGATTTCTGACATTTTTTCCCTCCATTTAAAATTCTTCTTCCCATTTAAATTTTTTAAAGTTTTTTTTTTTAATTTTTATTAAGACCATAAAGGGGAAAGAGGGAGTTGGCAGGCCTAGAGGACTCAAAATTGAGAGAGATGAGAGTTTAAGAAAAGTCATAAAATGCTTTGTGGTTACATCTCTTGCCAACTGGTTTCAGTGTTAAAACAGAGTAAAAACTCATGCAGAGAAAAGGGTTCTAGCTTTGCAAATCTTTAAAAATTCTTTCTATTGATACATCCTCAAACAGATGATCGCTGAACACTAAAGAATTTTTCCAGGTAGAAAAGTAACAGGCACCGCAAGATACAAGATGAGATGGCTACATCACACCAAACATAACTGAGGATTCTAGGATAAGTTATCTAATTTTTACCTCAGAAGAAATGCTTCATACCATTACTTCACAAATGTAGAAATTTGGGCCAATACTTAGCTGAAAAAAATCTGCTTTCCCATCTAAACGGAATCTAGAGTAAATGAGGGCTTTGCTCCCCATCAGATCTGTTTATTTCATTATAATGACTGTTGTAACAAACCAACCCCATGTACAAAGCCAGATATGCAGGAAAGTATGAGAAAACTGGAAAAATTTACCAGCTCTGCGGCCCCTGGATTGTGTTATAAGTCACCAGCATATGTAACTCATTTTCTAGTTAAGTAATTCCCTCTGGGGACCTGGTCTGCACTCCACATGAAGGATCAAGTTTCATTAGCAGTTGTAGGAAAATGCAACCCTCTGTATTTGCAAGTCAAAACTCCTGAAGGCTACGGCTAGTCTGGCTATCTTCATTGATTTTTCCTGGGATAGGATTTTAGCTGATAGAAAACATTTGTTGGAAGGCCCAGATGAGGAAGTTGAGAAGAGAAAGGATTCAGCTAGCAAGGAGACAACTAAACCTCAGTCTTAATGTTAAACTCTGGCCTTAACACTCAGCCTGCAGCTGTGTCCAGGCAGAGAGAGATTCAGCAGTAATTCCACCCCCCCAAAGCTACAAATGACAAAAGGCACAGGAAGACAAATTAAAAGGGCAAGCATACAAAAACACATAACCCAATCAGCATCAAACTCTTCATTTCTCGATATTGACCTGAATCCCAGTGTGCACTTGATTTCACATGAAATTGGGTCACACTCACAAATCTTAGCATCTCTGTAAATAATTCATTTGAGACTTTTTATTAACTACTCGTCTAACTTGAATCAAAAAACATACTGACCACATACCATTACACAAACCGTCTAGACTAGAAAAACAGCTTTGTTTAGCTACTTGAATTGGCTTTTTCAAGGTTTAAACCCACCCAGTCCTTACCTTGGTTTGAGTTGGTTCACCTTTCTCAAACATCATCTTAAGCCTGTTCAGCGGAACATTGTATTTCTCTATTTTGTTTGCAGCTTCTGCATTTTCACTTATTTCGGGTTTTCCTACTTCATGCCTGGATTCTCCCAGACAATTTTCCATTTTTTTACTTTCTGCTGATTGGTCTTTAAGATGCTCACTGTCCTCGATGCGGGGGTACGGATACTGAATAAGAGCTTCAGGAGGCGATTTGATTCTAGGTCTGGGGTGGACTCGTTCCTCTTGGTCAGCCTCGACCCCAGAGGCAGAGCTGTTTGCCACTTCAGCGGGAGGAGGGTCGCCTCTATGCCTGACCTCGGTGCTGCTGTTTCGCACGGAGTCTGGGAGAGAGTCTGCTCCCAGCACTGGGTTCTCCCACTTCTTCTTTAACACGGTCAGGTTCCCCCTTCTAAAGTGCTGGGGAAGATTTTCAGTGTTCTAGAAGAACAAAAAGTGAATGCCAGTTATAACTTGCCTGCTGAAACATTCAAACATGCTGTTCTTTGTAAAATGAAAGTTAAAACTCCAAGCTGCTCCCGGTCCACTGTCGTTTCAGACAGCTGTGAACAGTTACAGCCCTGCCACATGGAGAAAGCATCCACCGCAAGAGAGGGAGAGGGGAAGAGAGAAAAAGTCAGGAGCTAAAGCAGGAAGTGATAAAACAGGATAGCCTTATAAGGACAAAATGAGAAGAAAGGAGAGCTCAGATCTAATGATAGTTACATTGGAGACAAGGGATTTTTATCCAGAGATTAATGGGGAAAACAGAAAGAAAAAGCAAAATACCAGTTACTTTAAACCCTGTAAATATGCACTAATAAAAGTTCATCACTGAGATATGGGAACATATGTATATGTATAACTGATTGACTTTGTTATAAAGCAGAAACTAGCACACCATTGTAAAGCAATTATACCCCAATAAAGATGTTAAAAAAAAAAAAGTTCATCATTACGTGCCACAAAATCACATCCTGGCTGGGTTTTTTTCTTCTAAATGAGACAAAGATGCAGTATAGCTTAAACTACACAATACCAATAATTGTGGACAGTAGCATCAAGAATTGAAACTCTTTGTGGAAATTTAAAGCAGCCACCAGACTTTTACATGTATATATCATCATATCCGACATGATTTACATGAACAATCAAATTTTATTTTTTACATAAGAACCTAATCCTTTTTCCCCCCTGTACTTCTCTACATGTTTGTCCATGTATAAATCCTCAGTTTTCAGAAAATTCACTATTTTCCAGATCCTTTGGTTGAAAAATACCCAGGCTTCATATGAAACACTACTACCACCCCCTCTCTTGATGGAAGGACACACATTTACACATCTAAGACAGTTCTCTTTTGCGTGGGTCAAACTGGAATTAATTTGTACATATAAGACAGATTGAAAACAACCTGGAAAGTGTCAATGTTGTTCCGCAGTAATAGAGGAGACATGCTGGGTGAAGTAAAATTCAATGTCCCGGACTCTGAAAGCACTCCTAAATAAATTAAGCAGCAGCACCTTCCCAACAAATCACAAACTCCAGTACCTTCTTGCCCTCCATTCCTGCAGCCTGTGGCTCACCGGTCTTTCAACTAAGAAAGGACAAACCACCTAGGACTGAAAGACTCTGGGGTATTAAACAGGATTAGCAGCTATATTGGGAATTAAGTCTCTCACCCTATTACTCTTCTGAATACACTCTGAGAGCCACTTCATCAAGTAGGACCAAGGCATGGAAAAAAGAAAGTTACAGAAGAACAACTGCTTGATATTTGTGTTTAAATCTTAGCTGACAAGATGCTTCATTGGGGGAAGCATGTATGGACCAGAAATTTAAGCAGCAAGAAAAGTTTTCTTGTTGGAAAAGAGAAAATTTAAAAGCTGGTGCTACCTTAACTGCCAGAAGCACTCTTGGCTCTGTGCACCCTCCTGAGACACAATGGATGAGTCATCTGGGTCTCCAACTTCACCTGCTCTGCCCTGCCTAAACAGGAGCCTTGAGAATCAAAGTGGCATTTTGCCTTGGTAACTGGACACTACTTTTTTCAGAGACATATCATGTGATCGAAGTATATTTATTGACATGCAAAGATGCTCATAAGATACTTTTGAGTGAATAAAGCTAATTATAAGACATCATGGGGGGCTTTCCTGGTGGCGCAGTGGTTAAGAATCCACCTGCCAATGCAGGGGACACGGTTTCAATCCCTGGTCCTAGAAGATCCCACACGCAGTGGAGCAACTAAGCCCACGCACCGCAACTACTGAGCCTGCGTGCTATAACTACTGAAGCCAGCGTGCTATAACTACTGAAGCCAGCGCTCCTAGAGCCCATGCTCCGCAACAAGAGAAGCCACCACAACGAGAAGCCTGCGCACCGCAAAGAGTAGCCCCCACTAGCCTCAACCAGAAAAAGCCCGCACGCAGCAACGAAGACCCAACGCAGCCAAAAATTAAAACAAATAATAATAAAATTAAAAATAAACTTAAAAGAAAAGAAAAAAAAAAAACACAGCATGGGGAATTCCCTGGCAGTCCAGTGTTAGGACTTGGAGCTTTCACTGTTGTGGGCCTGGGCCTGGATTCAATCCCTGGTCGGGGAACTAAGATCCCCCAAGTCGCGGCCAAATATTAAAAAAAAAAAAAAAAAAAAGACAGCATGATCACATTTTATAATACACATATATGTTTCTAAATATAAACATAGAAAAGTAGTCCAGAAGAAAAGACATCAGGATGTTAACAGGTTGACACGGGCATTTGTATTTTCTTCTTCTTTTTCTTTTTAGGATAAATGTGCTTTCATTGTGTAATAAAAATGAATACAAAAATAAAATTATGCATCGTCTTCATATCACAAGAAAAAGGTTCTATGGAATATCAAATAATTTTGATGTTACTTGTAAACAGCTTGAAAGCTGTCATCTCTACTTTACTTGTCATGACCTGGAAGAGAGGGATTTGTGTGACGGAGTACCAGCAATGTCCCAAACAAGGACCTGGGTGGAGGACATCCCTTAGCGGGGCATCTTAACAGAGGCATGAATGTGCTCTTTTATTAAAAGGAGTTCTTAAGGATACAAGTTCAAAAGTGCTGGGGTGGGGACAAGTAGGGGAGGGGTAGCGCTGTAAGGTCTGACAGCATTAAAGGCCCCAGAACTTGCCATCACTCCTGGCAGCACCACCCAGGTCATGCCAGCTTTCCAGGCCTTTAGAGCTTGAGGCAAGCAAAGATGGGGCAGAAGCAGTAGCTACAGTCTTTCTGGGGAAGAAAGAGAAGGAAGAAGGCACAGAACAAAAGCTAGAGCTGAAAGCAGACAGGGCAGCACAATGAAAAGAGTACTGGACTGAGTTAGCCTGGGTTATCATTGGATAGTGGATCATGGGCCACTTACATTTTCTTCTCTTTCTTTATCTGTATTTTCTTTTTAATTAATTTTTAATTGAAGTATAGTTGATTCACAATATTGTGCTAGTTTCAGGTGTACAGCAAAGTGATTCAGTGATTTTTTTTTCAGATTATATTCCATTACAGGTTATTACAAGACACTGAGTGTAATTCCCTGTGTTATACAGGAAGTCCCTGTTACTTATCTATTTTATGTATAGTATCTGTATTTCCTACAATGAACATGCATTACTTATATAATCCAGCTCCATCCAGCCAAATGACCCTGGGCAAGTTTCTTAATTTCTGGAAACTTCCATACAGGGCTACTGTGGAGAATAAATGAGATTATATTAAAGCACATAATGTAGTATTTGACCAGGAGCGGTGACTATTGTTAAATGAGTGGCCCTCCCCACTCCCCAGCCATACCTCACAACGGTGATCAACCGCAGTAGCCAGTCATCTCTCAAATCCTGAACTTGGGTCCCAGTCACTTACTGTTGTTTCTACTCTCTCTACAGTGCCTACTGTTTCAGAGTAGGGCTGGGGCAGGGGACGGGGGCTACAAAATAAGGTGAAATTTTAGTCGATGTCATTTGTGTCAGGGTTTTAACTTTTCCCCAAGTATTTTCCTAGAATAAGGCAGTGGGAAGTCAAGGAGGGTACAAGTTTTCAAGGGCCCCATTGGTTGCTGGACTACCACATCCTCCTTTTCAAGGTGACATCCAGCATGCTGCTCATCCTATCCAGCAAGGCTGAGAATCTCTGCAGACATTGACTCTGGACCATAACCGGCTGCCTAAATCCGGATCAGACACACTCAGGAGATGCAACGCAGTGTCCTTTCTGCAGGAGCATTCAACTTGGAAAGGGCCTTAGATAAGTCCCTTCCTCTCTCTGGGTCTGTTATTCCACCCACAAAATCAAGAGGCTGGGTCAAATGAGCTTTAACATTGAAATCTTGGCAGGGGAATCTTCATCTTAAAAGCAGGAGGATACTTGGTAGGATACAGCAGTGGGGCTAGAAACATGGACTACCTGGATGTACAGACTCCAAGGAAGGGAATAAATTCCTAGGCTAAGAGCTTCTCAGAAAAGTGGTAGCCAGTCATTATGGAGACGAATGCCCAAACAGCACAGATTTCAAGAAGTGGCACATCCCATGCTTAAAAGGAACCTGAAAATATAACTGATGGTCGTATTAATGGTCTGTGTTTCTGTGTCCTAGATGCAAGTGGAAGAGGAAGAGAAAAGGAGGGCTGAATTTCTGGGAATCCAAGCGATCATGTAACCTGATCCTAGTATTTGCTAAAGGAACAAATTTACCCACTTGCTCCTGAATGTTTCTCTACCTTGCTTTCCATGAATATTCTTTCACCTGGAGTATTCAGGTGAGTACTCTTTCACCTGGAGAGTCACCTCTGTAAATTTATATGTACATTTCTCCCTATTCTTCAGGAGACAAATTAGGTCTCTTACAAGTCTGGTGGATCTTAAAAGCAACTGTCTGTCATTAATGGAAAAACTGGTAAGATTTGAATAAAGTCTGTGGTTTAGCTGATAGCATTGTACCGATGTTAATTTCTCAGGTTTTATAAATGTAGCACAGTTATAGAAGATGTTAACATTAGAGGAGGCTAGGTGGAGGTGCACGGGAGCTCTCTGTACTATCTTAATAACTCTACTGTAAATCCAAAATTATTTTAAAATAAAAAATTTGTTAAAAAAAAGAACCATCCTTCAACTTTGTCTTCTTCCAGCTATTGCTATCTCCCTCCCACATTTCACAGTTAAGAGTGTTGAAAGCACAGTCTTGTGTAATTGCTATTTCCACTTGACTACTTTCCATTCCCTCTAATTCTACTACCAAAACACTTCTGAAGTAGCACCAATCAGGATCATCAATTACTTCATTATCTTTTTTTTTTTTTTTGCAGTACGTGGGCCTATCACTGCTGTGGCCTCTCCCACTGTGGAGCACAGGCTCCGGACGTGCAGGCTCAGCGGCCATGGCCCACGGGCCCAGCCGCTCCGCGGCATGTGGGATCCTCCCGGACCGGGGCACGAATCCATGTCCCCTGCATCGGCAGGCGGACTCTCAACCACTGCGCCACCAGGGAAGCCCCCATTATCTTATTTTTAACTTATTACTTTTCTCAATTACAAAAGTAATTTAAAAAACTTATTGGGGGGGGAGGGCTTCCCCGGTGGCACAGTGGTTAAGAATCTGCCTGCCAATGCAGGGCACGTGGGTTCGAGCCCTGGTCCAGGAAGATCCCACATGCGGCAGAGCAACTAAGCCTGTGCGCCACAACTACTGAGCCTGCGCTCTAGAGCCCGCGAGCCACAACTACTGAGCCAGCATGCTGCAACTACTGAAGCCCGTGTGCCTAGAGCCCATGCTCTGCAACAAAAGGAGCCACCACAATGAGAAGCCCGCGCACCGCAACAAAGCGTAGCCCGCACTTGCCGCAACTAGAGAAAGCCCGCACGCAGCAACGAAGACCCAACGCAGCCAAAAATAAAATAAATTAATTTAAAAACCCCAAAACTTATTGGGGGGGAAGTCATAGTCAATATAAGAATGTATATTTGCCTTGAATATATGCTTTAATTTTCCCTATTTGACTCCCCCATTCCTCCCAGCCAAGATATCCACTGCCAACAGTTTGGTGCACATGCTCTCAATTTTTTCCTTATTTTTATACACTATCTGCAATGTTTTTCTACAAAATCATACTATAGTTACTATTCTGCACCTTGCTTTAATAATTAATGTGCTTTTAAGACCTTTCCACGTTACACAAAATCTTAACCACATAGTATAATATCATATATAACATATACGAGGACTTCCCTGGTAGCACAGTGGTTGAGTCCACCTGCCAATGCAGGGGACACGGGTTCGAGCCCCGGTCCAGGAAGATCCTACATGCCGTTGGAGCAACTAAGCCCGTGTGCCACAAGTACTGAACTTGTGCTCTACAGCCTGCTAGCCGCAACTACTGAGCCTGCATGCTGCAACTACTGAGCCCACACGGCTAGAGCCCACGCTCCGCAACAAGAGAAGCCACCGCAATGAGAAGCCTGCGCGCCACAACAAAGAGTAGCCCCCGCTCACCGCAGCTAGAGAAAGCCCGTGCACAGCAACGAAGACCCAACACGGCCAAAACTAAAATAATCAATTAAAAAAATTATATATGATATATTAGTATGATGGATGTAGGTACCATAATTTACTACTACCCCACCGATGGATATTTGCATTATTTCAAATGTTTAAGTATTACAAAGAATCCTGTAATAAATATCCTTTTACTTTTATTTTATTTCACTAGTGAGTTTCTCTCAATGATCAGTCCTAGAAGTAGAATTGCAGGATCAATGCGTACTAAACATACTTAATATTTTAATAGGCATTGCCTAATTGACTTTTCACTAACAGTGGATGAGAATATTCCTCACATGCCGAATATTATCGATCAAAAACATCTGCCAACTGTTTAGGTTACAATTTATATCTCACAGTTGCTTTACATTTGATTATTAGTGAGGCTAAGCATTTTTTGTATATTTATTGTTTCTTCTTTGATTACCTGTTCACACCCTTTTACCTTTTAACTGCCAATTGCAAGGGGCACTTCTGTTTTATTTCATTTGATCTCTCTATAGCATCTGGTGTTACTGACCACTCCCCCCTTTAACAAAATTCCTTCCTTCCATGGTTTCTGTGACATCCCTTTTTCCTAGATTTCTTCCCATTTCTCTGGCCACTCTTCAGTTGTTTTTTTTTTTTTATAGGTTTCTCTTCCTCAGTCCCTCCCTGAGGATGGGTGGCGTCTCTCAAGGTTCTGCCTTAGGTTATCTTCTTTACCCACTTTATGTATTTTTCTATAGATGACGTCCTCCTTCTGGTTTCACCCACCAGCTGTCTGTTGATGATTCATGCCCTATTAACTCTAGCCAGAAATCTCTCCTTACCTCTCAGTTCTACCTGGAAATCCTATAGACATCTTAAATTCATCCTTGTCTAAAGCTGAAGTCTCGCCTCTCCTCCGTTCACTCCTCACTCTCTAATCTGTTTCTTTTCCTGAATTCTCCATCTTGGTGAATGGGACAATTATCTTTTCAACTGTCCAATGTGCCTGTTCTCTTATGCCTCCATGCTGTGCACCTGCTGCTTCCTCTCCCACTCCTTTTGCCCCCTTTGCTTAGCTAATTCCTAGTCATCCTTCAGGCTCAGTCAGGCACTACTTCTTCTGGGAAGTCTTCCTTGACACGTCATAGTCCAGGTTATGAGTTCCTCCTAAATTCTCCCCCAGCACCTTGAATATTTCTTTAATATGGTACTTATAACACTGGGATGATAAATTCTACTTTCCAAACTCTAAGCAGTTCCTTGAAGGCAGGGACCACATCTTATTCCTCTTTGTGCCTTCAGCACCTGGCACATAAAAGGTGTTCCATAAATGTTCACCCATACTTGTGGTATCAACTTTTGTCATCCTACTGTCTTGAACCTAGTCCAATCAGGCCTTTATCCCATCACTCTCAAATAGTACAGAGTGACCAGTGACCTTCATATTGCCAAATCTGACGGTCAGTTCTCAGCCTATCTGTGTGTTTGACTCTGTTGATAACATGTCTTTTAGAAACACTTTCTTCACTGGACATCTGGCACTCCGTTCTCTTATTTCCACTGCTATCTCACCAGCTGCTCCCTCTCAGTCTCCTTTGCTGGTTCCTCCTTCTATCTCCAACCTTTAAACAACAAGGTGCCCCTGAGCTCCGTACTCAGACCTCTTTTCTAGCTGTTCTCACTCCCCAGGTGATCTCATGCATCTCTTATCTTCACAGACCACTGATACTTTGATACACACACATCTCATCTCCAGCCTGGATCTCTTCCAATTCCAGATGTGTACATCCAGGTTCCTATTTGACTTCTCCACTTGGATGTCTTAATAAAGAATTTTACATTTAACATGTCCAAAACTGAGCTTCTAATAAATATTTCCCCTTCTCTAAACCTGCTTTTACTGTCATCTTCCCCATCTCAATGGCATGTTTCCTGGTGTTTGGGCCAAAAGCATTGTTGCCATTCTTTTTCTCTACCTTCACTATAAATCCTGCCACTTCTCATCACCTATACAGCTACTATTCCAGTCCGATCCATTATCATCTTTTGCCTAAATCACTGCAATTGTCTCGTAATTTGTCTTCATGCTTCTGCCATTGCTCCTCTAGTCTCTTCCTCCTCTTTTTAAAAATTTTAGTTAGATCACATTACTCCTTTGCACACAAACCCTCCAAAGGCCCCCATTCGATCAGAGTTAAGGTCCAGGTCCTCACAATGGCCCTACATGACATTTCCTTTCCTATTCCTCAAATACACTTAGAATGTTCTTGCCTCGAGGCATTTGCATGCGCTCTTATCTTCTGCCTGAATTATTTTTCTCCCTAGCTCATGTCCTCAGACCTCTGCTCAAATCTCTCCTTGACCACTATACTCATCCTCCTTACCTGCTTCAGGTTGTTTCATACCTGACACATCTTTATTGTCTGCCTCTCCCACCAGAATATAAACTCCATGGTGGCAGAGATGTAGTCTGTATTAGTGCCTAAAGCAGTGCTTGGCATATAGTGGGTGCTCTATGAATACTTGCCAATTGAATAAGTGAAAGGAAAAAAAGAAGGAAGAAAAGAGAAAGGGGAAAAATAACACGCAAGAGAGAGAAGGAGGAAAGAAAAGAAAACAGCAGCTGAGTGAAATGATGGTAAGTTTTCTTACAGTGCACCAGAGGGGATCCATTCTCGAATTACAGGAAAATTAAGTCAAAGACCGTCAGCATTGCCTCCTTAGAGAAAACAAAGTGACAGGGGCATGTTATGTTCTAATTTAAATAGGTTAGGTACTGAAAGCTGCCAGGAGGATGTTTTTGTAATGCCAGCCAAATTAAAGAATTCTTGCCCAAATATGTGAGGTTTTTTTCCCTCGTACCATTAAATCAAGTAAGATCTCAAAAGAAAAACACTATCCAGCCCAGCTGGAAGTTAGCCAGCGGGAGAGTACACATGGGTATGAGCTCAGGGCTGGTTCTGAGGTTTTCACCTTTGGTGGATCCTGCAGCTAAGAAACTTGCTAACTAGACTGGGTCAAGAGGTTTGATTTAAACAAAGAACCCAGGGGGAAATGACAACAGCTGCACAGCTGCTACCACTTAAATGCAGAGAAACATTCTGGTTGTTTGATTTGGAAAAAAGGAAACAGCCTGGGAAGCCCTGTAGCCTAATTTGAGCAGAAGCAGTAAGCCATTTTATAACCACAAGCAAAGTACTTGGCTTTCTATCCTTAACTCAGGAAAGAAAAAGTGGCTCAAAAGGAGAACCTCAGGGAAAAAATAAGAGTCTCTGCACCTGAGCCAAGTTCTCCTGAGCAAATGATTCACCAGTCAGACCAGCTGGCACACATGCCCGGCTCAGCTGACTCGGAGCCCACGCCCCGCAGAGGCTGCAGGTGGCTGAGCCACGTGGGCTCTGCCTGTGAAGTTCCACATGTCCGGGGCCTTCCGAATACTTACACTTCTCCTCTTTTCCATGTTTGCTTCTTCAGCTGCTTTCTGGTACCTTCAGAGAAGAGGGGGAAAAAAAGAGAATGTCCTCAAATTAAATTTATATTTTTACTCTTCCAAACTTTAAGAAAACTACTTCTGCACACCTATCTCTGCCAGGGATTATCTTTAATCAACTCTATCAGAAGAAGCCGAGAATCAGAGCAGCCCTCACTTCCTGCACTGTTGCAGTCATCTGCTCTAAGAGAAAGATCCAAGACAACGAGGTCAAATGCTGGTAAACAACTGGATAGAACAGAAAGCCTGGGGCTTTTTTCTGTTTTTTAATATTTATTTATTTGGCTGCGCTGGGTCTTAGTTGGGGCCTGCAAGATCTTTAGTTGTGGCATGCAGGATCTAGTTCCCTGACCAGGGATCGAACCCGGGCCCCCTGCATTGGCAGCACAGAGTCTTAACCACTGGACCATCAGGGAAGTCCCAAGCCTGGGGTTTTGAAGTCCCAGTTTCATCACTTATTCACTGTGATCTCGGGCAAGTCAACCTCTCTAAGCCTCAGTTTCCTTATCTAGAAAATGATGTACTATAAAGCTGGGAAGATTAAACAAGATCACATGCATAAAAATGCTTTGGAATTAGTCAAAGGATACAGCATTGCATTAGTCCTAGGTTGCACATTTCCCCCTCATTCATGACTCTGAAATCTTACATTCCTGTCGGCCAAATGATCAAGAGGTAGTCACACTGCCTGTATGTGTGTGAACTTAGTCTATGCTCTGTTGGTACTGTTGATTTTGCTCAGTTAAATGTATTTGATGATATTATACATGTTTTAAATGCCACTTAAATGTCTTTAGAGAGATTACACTACGATTTGCCATTTAAAGAAAAATTGTTTTACTTTTTATAACTTATGCGTAAGAGTGATATGTGAGAAAAGTTTCTGTGCTAAGCAAGCATTGGTCCTTTTAATTAGCAGTATTTTTTCCTTAGTGATGCATAAAATAATGGCCCAGCCTACAGTCAGTGGCATCTTAGAGTTGATAAACAGGCTTATATAATTTTATTATTTTAATTTTATTATTACTTTCATCATTTTATTTTATAATTTTTGTTACTTGCTCAGAAGATCCCTGAGAAACAACTGAAGTCCCAGGGCTTTTCAGGGGGGATCAGGTTTTCTCCATTTGAAGACAAAGAAAGCTTGGGAGATCCAGGTTACAGCGAATCTCTAAACCACTAAGAACCATCTTAACCTGGCTTCCTCAGAGCCTCTGAGTCAAGCACTGAAGGCAGCACCATCACGTGGAGAATCCCCACCGTGTGCCTTCCTTGGGCCTGCGTGCCTAGAACTCACCAACCCAACCCTAGAAAAGGGCACATTCAACGGGCCATTTGTTCCTGCCTTATGGTAGAATTTCAGAACTCACAAGGCATTTGGGCAAGGAAAAGGAGATGAGACAAAAAGGTAAAGAGCAGTATGGGAAAGGGCCCATTCCTCTACCAAAACCAACGTTCAACTCATAAATACCTTCACAAGCTCAGAACTTCCTTATTGTGTGTGTTAAACAGAACAACCTCATCCAAAATGGAAGCCAGAGGAAAGTCCTAGATCTGGCACCATTGCTCACCTGCTATGTAACCTGGGCTATATCACTTCATTTACTTGGGCCTCGTTGATGAAATTAAGTGTATCTGAGAGGATTTCTAAGGTCTCTTCCAGTCTTATTATTGTTTAAATTTTAACAGTAATCAGATATCAGTGTCTCATTCACCAAGCTGGGTAATACTCTGAAACTGAGCAGAACTTTCTTATAGGGTAGGGTGAAAGGACTTCCAAAATTTTCTGGGATTTCATTGACCATAGGTTATGGAAGAAAATGGGATTAGAACTGCTATAAATCAAATGACAAGCTAGTAAGATATTTGAAACTTACATTACAGACAAAAGGCTGATTTCCCTAAAATACAAAGAACTCTTACAAATCAATAAGAAAATGATAAACAACTTAATAGAAAAATGGGCATGGCCATAAACATACAGTTCACAGAAAATATCAAATGACTCTTAAACAAAAAATAAGGACATTCAGCCTCAAAACAAAAATGCAAACAACACTAAGAACATTTTTTTATCCATCAAGTAGAAAAAGCTTTTAAAAAAAAAAAAGCTAACATACTGAGGGTAAATTAATAAAACCTCTATGGAAGGCATTTTGTCAATTTACAAGAATTACAAAAGCACAAATGTTACGATTCGCCAATTTTATCTTATAGGTATACTCACACAAGCAAAAGTGACTTTTACATTACATTATTTGTCATAGCATTAAATGTGATAGCAAATGACTGAAAACAACCTGAATGTCCATTAACAGAGGACTGGTAAATAAATTATAATGTATTCATGCAATGGAATACTATGCAACTATATAAAGAACAAAAGCACGGTGGTAATGGTTGCACAACAATGTGAATGTACTTAATGCCACTGAAACGTATACTTAAAAATGGTTAAAATGGTATATTTTATATGTTAATATAAAAGGTAATATGTTACGTCCATATTACCAAAAAGGCAATATGTTATGTACATATTACCAAAATGAATAAAACAACCCAGTGTGATACTGGCATAAAGACAGACATGTAGATCAATGGAATAGAATAGAGAGCCCATAAATAAACCCTCACATATACGGTCAAAGGATTTCAACAAGGATGCCAAGACCATCTAATGGGGAAAAGACAGTCTTTTCAATAAATGATGTTGGAAAAACTAGATATCCGCATGCAAAAAAAAGACCTAAGTATAAAAGTTAAAACTATAAAACTCTTAGAAGAAAACAAGGGCAAAGCCTTATGATATTGAATTTGGCAATGATTTCTTGAAATGACACCAAAAGCACAGGCAACAAAAGGAAAAATAGATAAATTGGACTTCAGCAAAATCTGTGAACCAAAGGACACCATCAACAGAGTGAAAAGGCAACCCATGCAATGGCAGAAAATATTTCCAAATCATATATCCGATAAGGGATTAACATCCAAAATATATAACATTTTTTAAAAATAACAAATATTGCTCAAGAAATATGTTCTAGGGAATTCTCTGGTGGTCCAGTGGTTAGGACTTGGCCCTTTCATTGCCAGTGGGCCCGGGTTCAATCTCTGGTTGGGGAACTAAGATCCCACAAGCCATGCCACGAGGCCAAAAAAAAAAAAGAAATATGTTCTAAGCACTAGAGAAATAACCAAAAGAGACATAGTTCCTGCTCTCAGGCAGCTTACAGCTTAAATATTAAACACGTACATGCACACAGACGCACACACACAAATATATACACATACACATACATACACACACACATATATACTGTAAATCCTTCAAAGAAAAAGGAGTATTATTATTACTAACTTTTTTTTTTTTTTGGCGGTACGCGGGCCTCTCACTGTTGTGGCCTCTCCCGTTGCAGAGCACAGACTCCGGACGCGCAGGCTCAGCGGCCATGGCTCATGGGCCCAGCCGCTCCGCGTCATGTGGGATCTTCCCGGACTGGGGCACGAACCTGTGTCCCCTGCATCGGCGGGCGGACTCTCAACCACTGCGCCAACAGGGAAGCCCAGGACAGAATATTTAAACAACCTAACAAAGGAACCAAATTGAGAAGGTGGTGGGTGGGGTGTATATATGTGCGTGCGTGCGAAGGAAAGTCTTGCTGAGGAAGTGACCTTTAGGCTGAGATCTGAAGTTTGATCAGAAGGAGTCAGCCAAGCAAAACGAAGCAAGAAAAGCATTCCAGGCACAGAAGAAGAGCACACAAAGTCCCCAAGGCAAGACAGTGTCTCATGTGTATAAGATATACAAAGAACTCCAATGTTGCTGAAGCACTCTGAGATAAAGGCAGAGGTCAGGAGATGATGCTGGGAGGCAAGGGCTTTGCAGGCTATGCTAAGGATTTTGAATGTAATCTTAGGTACAATGAATGGTCACTGACCCAAGCCATGTTTTTAAAAGAGCAGTGGATGCTGTGTGGAGAATGGACTGGAGGGGGCTGAGAATGGAGGCAGCAATAGTGAGAGAAGATGCTGGCTTGGTCCAGGGTGGTGGCACTAGAGATAAAATGAATAGGTTTGAGGTATATTTCAGAATCAACAGGATTGGTAATGAGGAAGACGAAGTCAAGAATGACTCCCAGGGGGCTTCCCTGGTGGCACAGTGGTTGAGAGTCCGCCTGCCGATGCAGGGGACACGGGTTCGTGCCCTGGTCCGGGAAGATCCCACATGACGCGGAGCAGCTGGGCCCGTGATCCATGGCTGCTGAGCCTGCGCGTCCGGAGCCTGTGCTCCGCAACAGGAGAGGCCACAACAGTGAGAGGTCCACGAACGACCCCCCCCCAAAAAAAAAATGACTCCCAGGTTTCCGGCAGATGAGTCAATGGAAGGAGAAGCAAAGTTGGGGATGGGGAAGACGAAGAGTTCAGTGTTAGCCGTGTTAACTAAAGCATCCACTTGGTGGTGGCAGTGATTAGATACGTGTGTCTAGAGCTCGAAAGAGAGATCTGAGCTAACAATATAAATTTAGGACTTGTCTGTCCACAGATGATACTAAAGCCGTGAAAGTATATGATATCATCTATGAAGAGTGCGTAGTGCAAGAAAAGGCCCAGAACTCAGTCCTGGAGACTCTAACATTTAGCAGTCAGAACCTGAAGAAGAGGCGATAACAGAGAATGAGAAGGAACAGATGGAGGTAACAGGAAAACCAAGAGACTGCCAGAGAAGCCAAGAGAAGAAAAAATGTGGGAAGAAGTGGTAAGGGGTCATCTAAGACAAAGGCTAACAAACATCTCCTTGATTTAGCAACATAGAAGTCCTTGGTAACCCTGGCAGTCCTCTTCCATTAAAAATATAATTTATTAACCCATAGTCCTTTTAATGGGCATTTGGATTATTTCCAGTTATCCATCATTACAAATAGTGCTTTGGTGAATGGCCCTGTACATATATTTTTTTCCCCACTTGTACTACTGTATCTGTCTAAGAGTCCCTAAAAATGGAAATGCAGAAACACAGTGGATTATAGCTAGAAAGAAACTTAGAACTGGCCTTGAACTTATGTTTCCACACCCCTTGGGTAATCATCTACAGTATATTACAGCAATAATACAATATATGAGAGCTGGAGCCAATCAGCAGACAGGTTTATTCTTAGCCAATTGTTCTTCAAGGCAAGGAGAACAATTTACACTGTGATTAGTTGGATAAATAAGCTCAGAGGTTCCCTTCCCTTTACTGTCTTAACAGAAATGTATATTTAAAGAAAGATCAAAATAGTTTCCATCTTTAGTCCTACCCTTTTAGCACTGAGGCATCTGTAAGACACAGGTGTATACACCGATGGTTGTCTTGAATTGTTTTGAAACTCCCACTCAAATATCGCCACCCTTTATTTGTAATGAAGTACTTGCTAAATAGTAGATACACACCACTACTAGTGGTGTGGAAAGGTTCCACACCACTGCTTTCTTCCAAGTTAGGTCCTTGGTACTTTTACATTTTGACTCTCAGAATGCTAAGAGATGCTGAGGGTACAGTACTTCCGAATTAAGTGTTAGGTCAGGATTCAGGCCTTAGACTTTCCTCAAAGACGCTCAGAGCAACTAGCATTATTCTGACAAAAAATGTGAAGGTCACTGGACAGGGGGAGAAGTGAAGGCATTTTAAAGATACAAATCTGAGGGAAAAAATATTTGCCATGAGATTTCTATAATTAAAATCTTATCCCTCTTCCCTTCCCAGATTTTCTTGTCTTCCAGTCTCCTCTTCACACACAGAATTTAATCCTGCAACTGCTCCTTAATGCTCAGCTGTGAGGCAGGCAGCTGATGGAGGATGCTAAAATTATCTGGGGAGTAATAACAGTGTCTCAACCTTTTCTAAGACCAGAAAACAGAGTTCCTGAGCCATGACTCTTGCTTGTATGCCTTCAAATAGAGCAAAGGTCTCACTGAGCCAAAAGAGGAAAAAAGAAACTCCCAAGTTTTAGGAAATGTATTTTCTTCTAGAATAATTTCACCACCAAAATGTTACAGAGAAGCAAAGAAGTTAACCAGGGAGATCTGAGGGTCAAATTTTTTCTTAATGAAGGAAGAACAGTCACAGAAAACTAAATATAAACCCTGTTCTTTCTTGGGACTGTGGAATGGGTAAAGTTATAACAAGAGTGGGAGAAGCAGCGACAGGAGGGCAGGCACGGTGGTGGAGGGATTAAGTGTCCTGGATTAAGCTCTGCCACTATCTTGGGATGTGATCTTTAGTCGTGCTGGACCACAAGTTCCTTATTTGTCAGAGGAATGGGACAAAAGTTAGCAGTAGTTCTTTTTTGTCGGAGAATCCTCTTTTCAAATGATAACTTAGAACCTCACATATAAAAGGGATCAAAGCAGGACGGCTGGGGTGGAAGGTCACAGGCTCTTCCCGTCTTCCCAGAACTGGCCCCTGAGGTTCCTCTGAATAACTCAATTAAGATAGTTTGAAAACCACTGGGCTAGATTCCCTTCAGCTCCCAAAATACATAAGTCAAAGAGGAACCTTCTGCAAAGAAACCGAATTCTACCGAAAGAGTCAAATTTTAATCAAGCAAAGGATTATACTACGCTGCCGTCATTTGTGAGGGAAACCAAAGCTAGCTGTTCAAACTGACTGTTCAAGAGCATCCTCCTTACTCAAACTTAATGCTTTATATAGTATAGAGGTTTAGTAAAAGAAATAAGTCTGGAGTTATAAAGCACTCATAAGACACAAACTGTGATGCTAGAAAAATCACTCTTATGTATACATCCATGTAAAACATTATCAACAGTTAGAAAGTAAAGCCCAGCTAATCTTACAAACAGCAGAGCCAGATTAAGCTTCCTCCAAATACCATTTTTATATTAGTCTCTGGTCACAAACCTCCCGAGGTTTCCTACAGTCTCTTAACTAGGCTTGTATAGGATTTATTAATTCCAAACCCCATAATAGAGATCGTTACAAAATAAGAGAAAATCAGGTCCGTGGTGTTAGAAGTAAAAATTAATGTATGTTTTGTGGAAAACAGTCCTGCAATCTGCTTTGGGAACCTACTGTGTGTGAATCCTCAAAGCCTTAAGCAGTGTCGGCAATATGTCTCCACCAAGTACGAAACCTGGAGAAGGAATCCAGGCTGATTCTCTGGTTTTCACTGTCTTAAGTGCACATCATGTCCTGTCCCATTTCTGTGTCTTACCTCCTATCACTCCCCTTCCTCCGCAATGTCACCACCATCGTCCCGGCCTACCAAATAAAATTCTATTCATCCTTCAAAACCAGTTCATTAGTAGGACCTATGCATCAGAAGAAACATACTAGACAGAAAAAAATCAAAATATTAACTTGGGCAGGTTACTCTCTACCCCTCAGTGTTCTCAACTATAAAACAGGGATAATATCCCTTCCTCACATAGTTTTTTTGTTTTATTTTGTTCTGTTTTGTTGGCCATACCATGCAGCATGCGGGATCTTAGTTCCCCAACCAGGAATTGAACCCGAGGCTCTTGCAGTGGAAGTGCGGAGTCTTAACCACTGGACCACCAGGGAAGTCCCTCCCTCATATCGTTTTTATTAGGATTAGAAATAGTATTGATTTCCATCAAGAGTCTAGTGTAGTACCTGGCATATTGATTCTGATTAATGGCTTCAGGATTTACGGTTTTGCGTAACTGCCATTTGCCTTTATAACCTTTGTGGAGAAAAGACAGTCACCCTACTATTCTATGAGAAGGTGGCCTCTTAAGGTCCCTTTGCACCTTTTCTCTGCAAGATTAAGAAGCCCCTAAAATGAGCAGCTTTTTCCTACTTCCTCTCATCAGTGCTACTACAGGACCCAAATCTTGAGAATTGGCTGGAATGGACAATGACAGAATAAAACAGGGGGATGCGAACTGAGGAAGGGGAGAGAGTTTCACTGAGGTGACCGACCGAGTTAGGCAGGGAAGGAAGTGAAGCCAGGAAGGGGACTGACATCCATGGCCTGGGTGTCCCGGTTTGGCCAAAGAGCAGGGTCAGTGGGAATAAGAAAGTGGAACAAGTAGAAAAGGAGGCTCTAATCAGAGAGTAGGTTTTCCAGATGCACATTTCAGAGATGGATTCTGGGTGACGAAAAGGTTGGGACTAGATGCAGGGGCATGGGAGACAATGTGCAGGTTGAAGAAGTAGGGAGGATCAAGAAATGACAAGTCCATGGGAATTCCCTGGGGGTCCAGTGATTAGGACTCAGTGCTTTTACTGCCAGGGCCTGAGTTCAGTCCCTGGTCGGGAAACTAAGACCCCGCAAGCCATGTGGCATGGCCAATAAATAAATAAATAAGAAATGATGAGTCCAAAGTGTCAGACAGGTCATTTATGTAGGCCAGTGATTCTGCACTGGGGGCACTACTGGCCGGGACATTTGGAAATGTGTGAGAATCTTATTGGGGTCTCTCCCCAACTTTTTTTTGGTTGCCACAATATCATGGGGTACTACTAGCATTGGGAGGAAGGCAAGAAGATGAACATCCTGCACAAGGAGGATCTGCCTAATCCAAAATGCTAATAGCACCCCCATTGAGAAACACTGAGGAGAAAATGAAGCTGGAAGCTAGTGTCCCCAATGAAGGCAAGGAGCTTGGCACACCACTGTCCTGAAGGGGAGCATAAGAATGCTATGATTAGATGTGAGCTCAAAGCACAGGTTTACAACCTCAGAACCAGGCAAAAAAAAACAATGGATGGGAAACAGTAGCGGAGATGTAGCACCCCTGACTCCTGGCCCCAGAATATTTCAGGGAAGCATGTGCAGAAAGAGCAGGCGCTACTCAGAAACAGAATGCCTGGCGAGGGAAAGCCAAGTTCAGTGAAAGAGAGGTGGGGCTAGGGAGGGTGAAAAGGGTAAGAATGTGGAGAAGTTTCTCTGCAGAACAGGGAGTTTCCAAGTCCCATTAATCACAGCTCAACACTGTCTCAAATCCTTCCCTTCCTTTCCACTCCTCCCGCCCCCCACCCTCAATAGCTTTCACTTGGGTTCTCAAGGGAGCCTCAGAATTTGTCTCCATGCTATCAATCTGTCACCTTTCCAATATACCTGTTACATTGTTTCCAGAAGCATCTTTCTTAATACAAGCCTGATAGAGACTTCCCTAGCAGTTCAGTGGTTAAGACTCCATACTTCATTGCAGGGGACACTGGTTTGATCCCTGGTCAGGGAACTAAGATCCTGCATGCTGCAGCCAAAAAAAAAAAAAAAAGAGGGCACTAAATACAAGCCCGATCATAAAAACTTTCCATTGTTTCTGTTGTTTATCTAACTAAATCCTAAACTTAGCATGGCACTCAAGGCCTTCCAGCATCTGGCCCTAACTGAACTGTTCCAGTCCCTTCTCCCTTCTGTATTTCTCCATGCTCGACTGACTCCTTGCTTTCCTATTCCCTTTATTCATGTTCAGCTTCCACAAGCCTTTACTTGAACGTTTACTTGAACCAATAAACCTTATTTGTTCTGCTTTACGTTCAAGTTCACGGCTTTGAGTTCATAAGTCCCTCTCTTCCATTACCAGTGCTTCTTAAACTTTCCTGAAGGTAAAAATCACTAGGATACTTGTCAAAAACACAAATTCCTGGGTCCCATCCCAGATACACTGAATCAGAATCTTTAAGGGAGGAGCCTCAGAAGCCATTTAGGATGGTTTTAAAACATGTCCCCCCAGATCTCTGACATTTCTCTCACCAAAAGGTACAGTCAAATTCCCCTCCCTCTGAACATGAGCCAGCTTTAGTGACTTGGTGCTAATGAAGAGAATGTGGAAAAAGTGATACTGTATAACTTCTGAGGCTGGGTCATAAAAGGCTACACAACCCCTGGCCCTGACTCCCTTCCTTCTTTGTTCCCTCCTTCCCTCCCTCTCTGGATGCTTGCCCTTGGAACGCAGCCAAGCAAGCCAAGCAGCCACATGGAAAAGCCATATGTAGGTGTTCTGATCATGGACGCAGCTGAGATCCCAGATGACTGCCAGCATCAACCGCCTGACTTGTGAGTAAGCCTTTAGATGACTAGGGCCCCCAGTTCTGAGATACCGGGGATGGTGAGGGGAACAGAGGCAAGCCCTGCCCAAATTGGAGATTCACAGTAAAATAAGTATTGTCATTATTGCAAGCCACTAAATTTTGAAGATTTTTTTTCCTGTGTAGCAATAACTGGAACACCATATTATTCCCCCCCACCTTTTTTTTTTTTTTTGGCCACGCCACTTGGCTGGTGGGATCTCAGTTCCCCAACCAGGGATTGAACGCGGGCCGTGGCAGTGAAAGCCTGGAATCCTAACCACTAGGCCACCAGGGAACTCCCTGGAACACCATATTATTAACAGGTACCTCATGTGATTCTTAAGATGAAGGAAGTTTGGGGACTTCCTCTACTATACAAACTATACTAAACTATAGTATTACATTCCTTGAGGTCAGGAATTAAGTCTTAATAGCTTTCCAGAGCTTGATCCCTTTTTTCTGAAATAGCTTTATTGATTTTCCTTTTTTGATAAGAATAATACATTTGACATAAAAATTAAAGCAATGTAAAAAGCATAACGTAGAAGGTAAAGAGCTATGCGGTCTCACCTCCCCTCTATGCCACCTTAAGTGATACCCATGGTCAACAGGATGGAAGGGCAGTGTTTTCCACAGAGCAGGTGGTTGATGGATTTGTCACTGAAGAAAAGGTGACAGTGCAGATTACAGAAACTTCCTACTGGTATTTAGCTGTATTCTAGATATAGCTCCAGAATCACTTTCTTCAAATCTTTACCACCTTTCTTCTCTTACACGTATCATAGCTTCCCATTAATTAACAAACTCTACTAGTGAGGTAAGCTCTGCCCTAAGCTCTATGGCATCTCTATTTGAGTGAAGTTAACGTGCTTACCATCTCTGGTATATTATTAACATACCATTCCCTCAACATTTGTTGAGTGCCTACTATGTTCTAATCACCATGCTACACACTAGGGATATAAAATACGCAGGAAAGGGGCCCTCGTACCAAAAAACTCATGGTCCAGAGCAGGGGTCAGCAAACTTTTTCTTAAAGAGCCAGACAGTAAATATTTTAGACTTTGAGGGCCATATGGTCTCCGTTGCAACTCTGCTGCTGCAACTCTGCTGCATGAAAGCAGCCATGGACAATACACAAAAGGACATGGCTATGTTCTAATAAACCTTTATTTACTAAAACAGGCAGCCAGTAGGCTGTAGTCTGCCTACATAGTTTACACTGTTCAACAGAACCTTATGCAATGGTGAAATGCCTCTGTGATGTCCAGTATGGTGGCCACCAGCTACATGTAGCCATTGGCACTTGAAATGTGGCTAGTGCAGCTGATGAACTGAATTTTAAGTGTTTTTAATTTTAATTAATTTAAATTTAAGTAGCCACATATGTAGTGGCTACCCTATTGGACCATGCAGGTATAGAGTGCACCTAATACTCCCTTCAAGTAAAAACCTACCTCAAAATTCATCTCAAGCAGAAAGCCTTCCTGACTAGCTTCTGCCCACGGTGTTCACTCTCTCTCTCGTATTTTATATCTAGTCCTTACTCCTGTTCATTCTGGACTTGCTGACATTTTGCTTAATAACTAATGTGTTTTATAATTTCTTTTGTGTTTATAATTCTTTCTTTCCCCAACTGAACAAAAAGTCAAGTACAGAGAATGTGTATCCTGATTATCATCATCTTCCTTCTCCACAGAGCCTTGTGTGGTACTTAAAATCCAGAAGGTGCTCAGAAAAGCCATTTTACCCCATGTACTTCCTTTACCAATCTCCCTGACAGGTGGTAATGTTTGCTCAAGACAGATGGTCCTTTTGGACCAGGATCAGCACTTACTTGGAGAATATTTCTACAATAGCCGATGACTTGTTCTTGTTGACAAGAGAAAGTTCTTTGGCCGTAACCCTCAATGATAGTGAAGTCCATTGCCGTCTATTAAATGGAGTTGATTCCATCTTGTCTACAGATACTGAAATACCTATGTGACAAAGAAAGTCAGAATATCAGACACAGAAGAGGATTCTCCAGCATCCAAGGACTGGCAGCGGTGTGGTGTTAAGTGAGAGAGCAGAGAGCCCTGGAGCAGCAGATTGTAGTCCTCTACCGGTTCTCTCAAAAACTGTAACCTTGGTCAGATGATTGAATTTGGGTTGTAGTTTCCTGTAAAATGAGAAGGTTAGATCAGGTAATCTCTAAGGTCCCTTTCAGTTTCCATCATTTTATGACTGACCCCACTGTGCAAACAGTGATTGGCCTTTCCCTGAACTTAAGCCTGTTCCAAAGTCACATTTGGAGTGAAATGTCCCACTCTTCTGAGTTACATCCCAGGGGAAGTACAATTGGCATCTCTGTAGAGTCAGGTCCAAATTAAGTTCTACCTACATCCAAGTTTTTTTGGCTGCCCTCTCTCCCCAAGTTCTGTAGCAATGACCACTTGGTGCTGGGGAGAGAGCTGTGGATACAGCATAGAATAAAACAAAGAGCATGGGCTTTAAGGCAAGGTAGACTTCAAATGAAATCAAAATTTTGTAACCTTGAACAAATTATATAACCTTTTCAGTTTTAGTTGCCTCACTGTAAAATGAGAATACCTACCCTTACAGGGTTTTTGATGTGGGTTTTAAGGAGATAATATACTTAAAATACTAGGCATTAATTATAGTAGTATGAAGAACATTTTAAGTATAATATATTAGTACTGGCTTCAAGTCAAAGAATATATACAGCCATGCCCTTGACATCACCTAGACCCTACCCATTAACTGGATTATTTGTTTTTGCCCCAGTAATTATCAAAGGAGTTCCAACCTTTGTTGGAGGTGAGATTAGAAATGAGTCAATAGTTTCCTTATTTGAAGATTGAACAATATAAATGAAAGTGCTACTTGTAGCTCTCCTGACAACCACAGAGCATAACTTATCTGGTAGAAAATATGGTTCATCAGGCACTGCTTCCAACAGCCTTGACAACAGCAGAACACACAATGTGCTTAACGAAGCAATGTGGGCTACCATTTCACCCTAAAAGTCCTGTGATGCAAAGTAAGTGATAAGTGACCCAAAAAGACCACACTACTTTTCCATTTGTAGTACCTGTTCTCCCCACTAAAGCCTTGTTTGAAAACAACATTAGTTTTGTTGTTTTTGTTTGTTTGTTTAAATCCCCGTGTGGTAAGACAACACTGAACCCTCTTATGGTAAGGAGCTCAGGTGTCAAGAGACACATGTACTAAATGGGAGTGTTGGCCCCATTACTTAAAGCTGTGTGTCCCTCCCTAAAACTTAGATTTTTCATCCATAACAACAGTACTTACTTCATGGTATCTTTATGAGGAATAAATAAGATAAAGAAAAAAAGACCCTGACATAGAATAAGTAAGCAATAAATGTTAGTTTTTTGTATTATCTCTTCTCCCTGGATAAAATAACCTTAATTCGACACAGGTTCTTTGAAATAAACCTGCGTGTATCAAATAATATATGACATTTGTCTATCTGCTTTCCAGTTTGTAACTGACAGACCTACCAGACCTTGGCAGGCGTTTCTCTAACAAGAAAATGACACAGCTGTTTATTCAGTTAAACGTAATTATGTATAACCACAATAATGACCCTTTAAGCCAAGTCCACGAAATACGGAACAACACTTTTAGACATTATTTGGTACAATTATGCTTCCAATGTAAGTACAGGTATAAATGTTGTCAGTTCTAAAGGGATCAATTATGGATCAAAAAAAATACAGAATATATGTTCTCATACTTGTTCATTAAAAAAGGAAAAGCATTAATGGAGTTAGACTCTAGATGCAAGAGAAGTTAAAGTAGGGAAAGACAGAATGAGGACACACTGGGAACAGCCTTGAAAACCATGCTAATAGGATTCCCTGGTGGTCCAGTGGTTAGGACTCAGTGCTTTCACTGCCATGGGACCGGGTTCAATCCCTGGTTGGGGAACTAAGATTCCACAAGCCGAGCGGCATGGCCAAAACAACAACAACAACAACAAAGAAAACCACGCTAAGGAATCTGGACCATATTCCAATAGCAGAAAGAACTAGCCTGTGGGTGAGCAGAGATGAGATCTAGTTGTCATGTGTCATTCCCTAGCACATGCGTGACCTTCATGGCAAATGAAAAAAAGGATTTCCCTGAGCCTCAGTATCCACATCTGTAAGAAAAGAGCTCTGTAGTGGATTACGCAGTCTCAATGGTGGAACACTGGGAGTTTCTGAAAAAGCAAGTAACATAATAAAAGCCATGTTTTAAAAGCTGATTCTGGGACTTCCCTGGTGGTGCAGTGGTTAAGATTCCGTGCTCCCAACACAGGGGGCCTGGGTGCGACCCCTCGTGAGGGAACTAGATCCCACATGCATGCCGCAACTAAGGAGCATAGCTCCCGCAACTAAGGAGCACGCCTGCCCCAACCAAGACCCAGCACAACCAAATAAATAAAATAAATAAATAAAATAAATATTTAAAAAATAAAAGCTGATTCTGCAGCAGTGTGTAACTTGATAAGACAGGAAAAGCTTGGAGTCTTATTTACTAGTCAAGAAGATCCTAAAACTGTCTAAGTGAAAGGTAATCAAGGTTTAAATTAGCATAGGTGGGAATGGAAAAGTGGGAAGAAAGAACTGAGAGTTCTTAGAATAAAACGGACTTAGGGTGAGAGAAGGAATCAAAGGTGGCATCATCGAACTTGAACCATTAGAAGGTTGTTGATGCCACTAACAGAGAGTACATAGAGGAAGAAGAGGAGGAATGAAGAGCTGTGCTTTACACATGTTGAGATCTACATGTCAGCAAGAAAAATCCTAGTGATACACAGCAGGGAGTTGAAAGGTTAAAAATCAGACTCTTAGAAGGAAAGGAACATTTTAAAACATCTAAAAACATCTAGTTACGCAAAGCACGTCTCAATCCTCACAACCACTTTAAAAGATTGGTTTTATTAGTGTACCTTTATGATGAAGAAACTGAGGTTCAGAGATATTAAATAACTTTACAGTGATTACTTAGCTATAAAGTAGCAGAGCTGGAATTCAAATCCATATTCTGTCTGATTCCAAAGTCAATTTTCTTTCCACTACGAGTATGAGTAATGATTAAGACCATCACCTTTAGCCAAGGTCGAAAACCGGGCAGCAAAATCTCTGAACTCACCTAGCTGCAACCCACACAAATGATCTTTCGGTAAGAGTGTGGTGGCAAGTATATTCCCAGAATGGTTAGCATCAGAGATAACTTTAAGTTTAGCATCAGAGGTAACTTTAAGTTGCTCTGAAAAGAATTTCAGAGAAACTTAAAGTTACCTTGGGCCTGTTTGAAATACTCTCCCATCATGAATATCTTGGCTTTCTGGGCTTGCATTCAATGTGTGATATCTCCCCCAACTCACCCACTCTGTCTCAGATGACAGTCCCATTCTCAGACTTCAGGACAACTTCCTTAATCCTAGAAATCCTGTTAAGAGTGAAAAGGGCATGTACAACACCTAAAAAAACTCTTCCAGAAGGATGTATTCGGTTTGGGCTACAATATCCTTGAATATTTTTTCCAGAAGCCCAGTGGATTTTAAGATCCAATCCATTGCATTGTCATACACAAATAATGACGGCAGCTATCACTTATCGGGCACTTACTAACTCTAATTCTTACAACACTCCTGGAGATAGACTATTTCCATTAAAAAACAAACACAAACAAACAAACAAAAAAGCCACCTGTGGTTTATTGAGGTTGAATAATTTGCCTACGGTCATCTAGCTAACATACGGCCCAGGCAGAATCCAGTGTTCAGACTCCAAAACCCAAACTTCAACTGTGAAGGAAGAACTGCTGGATTGGTAGAACTTTGTGCAAGAGTTAAAGGAAACAGATATAACAAAAATAACTCTAAGATTAACCTAGCCTCAGAGACTGGGACAGTGGTACAGCAAGTAATAATGCGATACATAGAAAGGGGAACTATTTGCTAAGAGGAAGATGCCTTCAGTTTCAGGTACATATGGCAGATTTTTACATCAAGAGAGAAATCAAGTAATCAAATCCCCCTTTTTACAGTAAGGGAATTAAGCCACATAAACACCCAATAACTCTCCCAAACTCACCAGCTAGTCAGGATGAGAGCCAGAGCTATTCCCAGTTCAAGGTTGTTTTATCACACCAGGTAGCTTGAGGTGGAACAGCTAAACCCCTTTGGGTGAGCTATAGCCTGGATATAAAGATCTCTGAACAAAGGTCCTTGAAAATAAAGGGTTGGGCAATGACACACTGGGAAATTTGGCCCCAGGTATCTGCTTCCTCAAGAGATTGCTTAGGGTGAGGCCTGGAACTGCTTGGGAAACCAGCTCTAATAAATTCATCTACAGCTTTACCTAACCAAGCGAATTGTCTCCCGGAAACAAGGCTGGGACAAAAGCAAATGAGCTGCCACTAATAAAACCCTGTTCTTAAAAATCCAATCTCATGGGATTGACATATATACACACTACCATGTGTAAAACAGACAGCTAGTGGCAACCTGTTGTACAGTAGCACAGGGAGCTCAGCTTGGTGCTCTGTGGTGACTTAGATGGGTGGGATCAGGGGTAGGGTGAGAGGAAGGCCCAAGAGGGAGGGGATATATGTATACATATAGCTGATTAACTTCGTTGTACAGTAGAAACTAACACAAGATTGTAAAGCAACTATACCCCAATTAAAAAAAAAATCCAATCTCAGTCATATCTTTCTTGCTCGCTCTCTTTTTTTTTTTTTCCTCCTGAGATGGTTGCTTGTGCAACAGGCATAGTTGCTTGAACATAACCTCAAAATAGAGAACAAAGTACAAACTCACTTGTTAAGAAAAAATGTTATCTTTCAGAAATAGATTGTAGACTTAATTAAAAGAAAAAAACAATCTAAAAAACTTCAAGGTGCAAAGGGAAATTCTAAGCAAAAGCAACATGAAATGTGTTCCCACATAATTTTTTTTAGACTATAAACTACATTTATCTCTAAGGGTATATTTTTGTACAAAAAATAGTGACTAGGGCTTCCCTGGTGGCACAGTGGTTGAGAGTCCGCCTGCCGATGCAGGGGACACGGGTTCGTGCCCCGGTCCAGGAAGATCCCACATGCCGCGGAGCGGCTGGGCCCGTGAGCCATGGCCGCTGAGCCTGCGCTTCCGGAGCCTGTGCTCCGCAACGGGAGAGGCCACAACAGTGAGAGGCCCGCGTACCACACAAAAAAAAAAGTGACTAAATTCACCCGGGCCATGCGGCATGTGGGATCTTAGTTCCCCGACCAGGGATGGAACCCTAGTCCCCTGCAGTGGAAGCACAGAGTCTTAACCACTGGACTGCCAGGGAAGTCCTGATGTTGAAGTAATTTTAGATTTACACAGGAGCTGCAAAGATAGTAAAACGTTTCCATATACTTTTCACCTAGCTTTATCTTACATTACCACAGTACAATTATCAAAATTAAGAAATTAACATTGGTACAGTACTACCAAATAAACTATAAACTATATTCAAATTTTACCAGTTTTTTCATTAATGTCCTTTTTCTATTCTAGCACCCTATACTGCACTTAGTTGTCGTGTCTCCTTAAGGCTCCTCCAATCTCTGACAGTTCTTCTGTTTTTCCTTGCCTTGAATGGCCTTGACACTTTAAAGACTACTGGCAGATATTACGTAGACTGCCCCTAATTTGGGTTTCTTGGTTTCTCGAATAAAAAGAACCCGGGTTCCTTGGAGAAGTGGTTGATACAGAGCTGGGGAAGGGCAAATACAAGATAAGCCTGGACAGGGAACTATCCTCAGTATCTAATAATAATCTATAAGGGAAAAGAATCTGAAGAAGAATCTATATTATATGTAAATGTATAACTGAATCACTTTGCTGCACACCTGAAACTAACACAACATTATAAATCAACTATACTTCAATTAAAAAAAAAGAGATGGGGACTTCCCTGGTGGTCCAGTGGTTAAGAATCTGCCTTCCAGCTGAACTCGGGTCGATCCTTGTTTGGGAAACTAAGATCCCACATGCCGGGGGGTGGGGGGTGGGGTGGGGTGGGGTGGGGTGGGGGGTGGGGGCGGGCAACTAAGCCCACGCGCCACATCAAAAAATCCCGCATGGCGCAACCAAGACCCAACACAGCCAAATAAATTAATTAATTTTTTAAAAAAGAGATGAAACAAAACAAGATAAGCCTGGAACATCTCTCAATTCTTAAAAAAAAGTTTTTTTTTTTTTTTTAAATATGATGTTTTCTCAGATTAGATTGAGGTTATAGAATCTGGGGAAGAATACTACAGAGCTGATGTGCCTCCTCAGGGCATCATATCAGAGGATACATGATTTTGATATCTTATTACTGATGATGTTAACCTTGATCACTTGGTTAAGGTGGTACCTGCCACGTTTCTCCACTATAAAGTGACTATCTTCTTCCCTTTATATCCCTTAGTTCCCCGACCAGGGATCGAATCTGCACCCCCTGCAGTGGAAGCACGGAGTCTTAACTACCAGACCACCAGGGAAGTCCCATACTGTGGTGTTCCAATGGTGATTTTCTGTTGCCCTCATTCCTTCTACATTTATTAATTGGAATTATTATATAAGGAAGAATTATCCTATAAGGAAGAATTATCCTATAAGGAGGAATTATCCTTTCTCCCTCATTTATTTATTCAATCATTTATTTATACTCGTATAGACTCATGGATATTTATTTTATTCTCTGGGTTATGATAATTCCTGGATTATTTTATTCCCTGGGTTATGTTATTTTGTTGCATAGATTATTCTACCTTGGCCATTTGGAGCTCTTCCAGCTTGGCTCAGGTGTCCTTTCAAGATGCCACCAATTTTTTTTTTTTTTTTTAAGCGCTTCCTCACTTTCTAGCTCTGTAAGATGTTTCAGATTCATCTTGTGCTTGCCCTGCCCCAGCTCTGGAATCAACCACTTCTCCAAGGAAGTCTGGTTCCTTTTATTGGAGAAACCAAGATCTGGACATTAGGTGTACTCATTGCTACAGAGATGTCACTGCTTCTAGGCTCTCAGGGGACAGAACTAGGAATATATGTATGTATATTAACCCATATATATATATATATATACACATCTATATTTCTATATTTATCTCTATATCTACCTATATATATAAATTTATAAATATATACATATTTTTAAACTATAAATTCATATGATATTTCTGACTCCAATCTAGCATCACAAAATTCATTCTAGTATTCCCTTTTATTTATTTGTAACTTCTTTCTCTGAGGGTGAGAAGCTTAATTTCATAGAATGTGGAGAGACATCTAGAATCTCCAAAATGATGCCATTGCCAGTTTCTACTCCCTTGATACACCATATATTTCTTCTTTACACTTAGACTGTTATCCCTTCCTCAATATATTCACCTTTCAAGACTCAAGTGAAAAGACTACCTCCTCAAAGAACCCTTTCCTGAACTGCCCTAGCCTTCTCCCAATCAGCATAGGTCACTTCCTCTGCCTTATAATAATTTTATAAATCATACTCAATAGAAAGTTTCTTGAGGTGAGAGGACAGATCTACTTTGCCTCTTGCCTTCCTAGTATCTTGCTTTTTTTAAATAGAAGGAACTCTATAAATATGTCTTGAATAAAACTGCATGAAGGTTTCAATTTTATCCAAAACACTATTAGTACAAAAAATGACTGCCATTATATAGTCCTAAGGCAAGTTGAGATGGTAAATATCATTTTTCAGAACTGTGAATTAGTCAGTAATTTTGGCTTATTCAAACTCTGAGATAAACTCAAATGATATGAAAAAAGAAAATGGAACCACTAAATAACTTCAAATACTATACATAAAAGGCTCACTACTCTATTATTCAGCAACATGGTGACATACAAGTCTATAGCATGTTAGAATAATCATTGCTACTGTTCTTGGAAGAGCTTCCGCCAGGTCTCTGTAGAAACATATATCCTAGACAATAGGGAAATTGTAACAATGACCAAATTCCCCAGGGTCAGCAAGGATATAGATATTTGCATCAGGTCAGAGTTACCAATAACATTTGTCTCTTTCTTATCTCCTCTATAAGAATATTTTGTTCTTAAAAACACTAAGAGGGGGCTTTCCTGGTGGTGCAGTGGTTGAGAGTCCGCCTGCCGATGCAGGGGACACGGGTTCGTGCCCCGGTCCGGGAAGATCCCACATGCTGCAGAGCGGCTAGGCCCGTGAGACATGGCCGCTGAGCCTGTGCGTCCGGAGCCTGTGCTCCACAACGGGAGAGGCCACAACAGTGAGAGGACCGCATACCGCAAAAAAAAAAAAAAAAAAATACTAAGAGGGAGGGCTTCCCTGGTGGCACAATGGTTAAGAATCCGCCTGCCAATGCAGGGGACACGGGTTTGAGCCCTGGTCTGGGAAGATCCCACATGCCGTGGAGCAACTAAACCCATGCGCCACAACTACTGAGCCCGCGCTCTAGAGTCCGCGAGCCACAACTACTGGGCCCACGTGCCACAATTGCTGAAGCCCGCGCGCCTAGAGCTGGTGATCTGCAACAAGAGAAGCCACCGCAATGAGAAGCCCGTGCACCGCAACGAAGAGTAGCCCCCGCTCGCCGCAACTAGAGAAAGCCCCTGCACAGCAACGAAGACCCAACTCAGCCAATAAACAAATAAATAAATAGACATTTTTGTTTTAAGTTTTGTTTTTTTTTTTGTTTTTTTTTTTTGCGGTACGCTGGCCTCTCACTGTTGTGGCCTCTCCCGTTGAGGAGCACAGGCTCCGGAAGCGCAGGCTCAGCGGCCATGGCTCACGGGCCCAGCCGCTCTGCAGCATGTGGGATCCTCCCGGACCGGGGCACTAACCTGTGTCCCCTGCATCGGCAGGCGGACTCTCAACCGCTGCGCCACCAGGGAAGCCCCCAAAAAAGTATTATTAAAAAACAAAACAAAACAAAACAAAACACTAAGAGGGAATTCCCTGGCGGTCCAGTGGTTAGGAGTCCACGCTCTCACTGCTGAGGGCCGGGATTCAACCCCTGGTCGGCCCTCAAGCTGCATGGCGTGGCCAAAAAACCCCAAAACAAAACAAAACAGAAAAACACTAAGATCCAGGGCAAAAGTAACGAAAAAAGAAGTTGTAAAACTGAGAAGCAATTTCACTGGAAACTGCTCATCAAAGAATCAAAGCAATCTTCACTAGGCAGTTACAAATATTCACCCTAAGCAATTCACATGTTACTATTCCAGAGATAAAAGAAGAAGAAAGTACCCTCAGATATAATCTTTCCCCCTACCTGGCCTATGTCAGGAGAAAAATAAGTGTCACAATACTGACTCTTCTATCTTCCCCAGACCCTAACTTTACCTCCACCTCTGACTTTGCCCTAAAAACATGCTCACATTTCTGGGGTGTGTGTGCGTAGAAATTTGTATATATGGATTAAGGAAATAATCCTTTTTTCTCTTAAGCCCTTTCCCCCCTCAAACTACCATCTCACCTTGCTCCCATCTTTAGAAACTTAGTTTCCGGGTCCTCATTGTTTCCACTTCCTCATCTTCTATTCATCCCTCTGCCCACTTGGGTGTAGCTTCCACTCCCACCATCCTGTTGAAATTATTCTCCTGAAGACCTCTTACTATCAAATCCAAGGACCATGTCTCAGTTTTTATCACTCTCTGTTGACATTTGAGTTGTTGATTAATCCCTCATCTTTGAAATTGTATTTCTCCTTTTTTCTTAAATGGAACTCTCCTGCTTCCTTTCCTATCTTTTAAACCATTCACAATTTTCTCATGGAATCCTCTCTCCCTCTCTCTCTCCACCCCTGTTCCTAGACATTACTCAAAGGTCAGTATCTCTCCTCTCTCTGGGTAAGCTCACCTATGCTGAAGTCATCAAAGGTTACTTACACCAAATGATTCCCAAAGCTGTATCATAAGCCCTAACCTTCCTGACTTTCCACTGTATGATGGATAGCTTCATGTGTCACATAAATACACAACATAATACAGCCTAAATCATATGTATCATCCTCTTACCATTACCCTTCAAATTAAGTTTACTTAACCACAGATAATTTTTCTCCAAAGATGAGCTGGCATATGAATTTTTGCTTATATAAAATAAATAACATAGCATGAAAGACAGTATAACGGTAACAAAATGTGTACATGGTCTGAAGTCAAAAAGAGGACTTCCAGGGTCTCACTCTGCCTCTTTCTAATTGTGTTGACCACAGGCACTTGATTCAACTCTCTGAAGAGTATACCATCATTAACCTTAGCTCATCAAAAATGCCTAACATGTGACACATAGTGAAGAGAGAATGGCATAGGGGCTAAGAGCCTGGGCCTTCCTCCGTACATGTTGCTCCCTCTGTCTGAAAATACTTCAGACCCTCCCTGGCCTTATGATATAGGTCCCAGCTTAGATGACACTTTCCTCCAGATGCTTTCCCTAACCCCGAAGACTGGGCTAAGAGGTTCCTCTTAAGTTTCCAAAGGACTAGACCTACCCCAACATTGATCACACTGTATTTTTTGGATCACATTGTATTTTAACTCTCAGAACAGTGCCTGGCACATGGGTGGGTACTCAAGTATTTGTTAAATGAAGGGAGGTTTACCAGGTATCTGAAATCATTTGTTGGATTCACCTATTTTTATAAACTAGTACTTTGGGGGGGAAAGAAAGTGAAACAAAACAGTGGGTTATGTCTGTTTATTCCGAGATAAATCATTCCAAATAATGGGAAACCAGAGGATATAGCCACCGAAAAAATGGTCTCTAGCATTAAACTCAGGCCTAATAAAACGTAACCTTATCTATACAGATTGTTTTAGTTCACTCCCTCTGTTGGAATATTTCAGGTATTTTCTTACAAATGCTATTTCTTACAAATAACTGGCTCTTCAGGTAATAAAGCTAAATAGTAATTCTAGAAACTAAAAGAGGGCTTCCCTGGTGGTGCAGTGGTTGAGAGTCCGCCTGCCGATGCGGGGGACATGGGTCCGTGCCCCGGTCCGGGAGGATCCCGCATGCCGCGGAGCGGCTGGGCCCGTGGGCCGTGGCTGCTGGGCCTGCGCTTCCGGAGCCTGTGCTCCGCAACGGGAGAGGCCACAGCAGTGAGAGGCCTGCGTACCGCGCAAAAAAAAAAAAAAAAAAAAAACCTATGAAATAGAAACTAAAAGAGAGCTAAGATGAGAAATAAAGAGGGGGGAGACTTAATTCAGTAGGTCACTCAAGTGTTCGTAAGAAGCACCCAGGAAGCTTGTTTAAAATACAGATTTCCAGGTCCCATGCCACAATTCTGATTCATTAGGTCTGGAGTAGGGTCCAGGAAGACCACATCTTAACAAGAACCTTGAAGTGATTCTAGTGTTGGAAGTCTCTCCCCATCATATGCTGGAAAGCACTGAAATAAAAAGGTCTAAGATCTATACGTATTCCAAGAAAAATGGAAAAACAGCAGCATAAGATGTTTTTATATTGTTCATTTCAAATTTTGCATTGTCATTCAAATTTGGGAGTGTAAAAAAAATGGCTGCCCTTCAAAGGTTAACTGAGGTTTGGACAAAATGAACCTGGGTCACTGAACTGATAAATTTGTTGCCCATCATCTAGGTTCATCTAGAACTTCCCTGCCCAGATGGCACAAAATTACTGTGCAGGGACTCCCCTCGTGGTCCAGTGGGTAAGACTCCGTGCTCCCAATGCAGGGGGCCCAGGTTCCATCCTTGGTCATGGAACTAGATCCCACGTGCATGCCTCAACTAAGAGTTCTCATGCCACAACTAAGATCCCACGTGCTACAACTATTTCCACATGCCACAACTAAGTTCTCATGCCACAACAACATGAGAACTAAGTTCTCATGCCACAACTAAGATCCCACGTGCTACAATTATTTACAGCCTAAATAAATAAATAAATATATATATATATATATATATAGTGCAGACCAATAACTCATGATAATAAAATTGAGGTTTTTTTTTTTTCTGAAGATTTTTTTTTAACGGCTTATTTATTTATTTATTTGCCATGCCTCGAGCCTTGTGGGATCTTAGTTCCCTGACCAGGGATCAAACCCAGGCCCACTGCAGTGAAAGCACTGAGTCCTAATCACTGGACCACTGTGGACTTCCCAAAGTTGAATTCTTTTTACTCTTTTTTCTCTAGATTGGTTTGTTGCTGAATTTAAAACGTTGCTTGAGAAAAATATACATGGTTAAAAATACGGTATCTGAATAGAAATTCCAATTTATTATCTACTGAATATGAGGGTAACTAAAATTTATTGAGATGTTAAAGTTAAAGCAAGAAGCCAACAGGCTTGAGCTCTAATCTTTATTTAATCTGCCACTAATTAACACTATCATCTGCTTAACAAGTCATCTCTCAAGGCCTCAATTTCCTCTTGTGTAAAATGAAGGGGTTAAAATAGCCTAGTTTTTCTAACTGCGGGTCACAATTAATGAGTCATGAAATCAATTTTAGGGGGTCAGAACCAGCATGCTTGTTTGTTTATGTTAATGAAAAATGGAATGAAACAGAAAATGTTAGAGTGCATCACACATAGTAGAGATAAATATTCTTTTATACAGCTTTTGTTTCAGTTTGTATGTGTATAAACTGGGTAAGAATGTAGAATAGTTCCCACTGTGGCACGTGGTTAAAAAAAAATTATAGTTTGACAAGTGTCGGCGAGGATGTAGACAAACTGAAACCCTCATACACTGCTGATGGGGATCTAAGATGGTGCAGTTGCTTTGGAAAAGAGTTGGCAGTTCCTCAAAAGGTTAAATATATAATTATCGTATGACCTAGCAATTCCACAATTCCAATCCTAGGTATGTATGTATGTATGCATGTATGTGTGTGTATCTCCAAGAGAAATGAAAACACACATCCACATATAAACTTGTCCACGAATGTTTCTGAAAGTGGAAACATTCCCATTGTTCATCAACTGATGAACAGATAAACAAAATGTGGTTTATCCATATGAAGGTATATTATTCAGCCATGAAAAGTACTGATACATGCTACAACATGGATGAACCTTGAACAAATTATACCAAGTGAAAGAAACCAGTCACAATAGAGTACATATTGTATGATTCCATTTATAGAAGATGTCTAGAAGAGGCAAATCTACAGAAACAGAAAGTAGAGTAGTGATGGCCTACCACTTGGGCGTGGGGGAGAAGGACTGACTGCTAATGGTTATGGGGTTTTTCCAGGAAGTGATGAAAATGTTGTAAAATGGATTGTGGTGATAGCTGCACAACTCTGTTAATATACCACAAACCATTGAATTTTACACTTTAAATAGGTAAATTGTATGTTACATGAATTATGTTTCAATAAAACTGTTATTTTAAAAAATTATAGTTTGAAAGTCACTAGACTAGATGACAGATATCACTGAGGTCCCTGAGAATTCTCAGTGTACCCCCATACAGGGCTCACTTCACCCATCCTCCCACAATGGTTATCTGGAGGCAGGGCAGTAAGTTATCATGGAAACACCAACTGACTCCAATTCTGATTCCAGTGCTAACCAGATGCATGGTGACCTCTTTGTACTACCTTCTTCTTCTACGTAAAATGAGGATGATAACCTACCCTACAGGGTTGTTCTAAACATAAAAGGAGATAATAAATGTATACCATGCCTAGCACATAGCTTGAGGTCACAGCCCGATCTTGTCAGTCTCCGTATGCCTCCATGTCTAAGACACATTCAATAAACATTATTCCAGAGGCTTCATTAACAGGATACACATTTGGGCTTAGTTTACTTGTCACATTGTCTTAACAAGGGCTATGTCATTAGACTCTGATAAAAAATAATTCATAAATGTAATTTTTGCTTCAGCTGTTTGACTTTTTTTTAGTGCAAAAATTACTCTCTTTATAATATTGTATAATGGAAAGAAATTAGTGGTCTCTTTAAAACATTGAAATTTTAATTACATAATTATTAGAAAAGCTACCCATCTCTTCTCAAATGTTTGTTTTGGGCACTTTGAGCAATTACTTTTTTTTTTTTTTTTTTTTTTGGCGGTATGTGGGCCTCTCCCTGTTGTGGCCTCTCCCGTTGCGGAGCACAGGCTCCGGACGCGCAGGCTCAGCGGCCATGGCTTACCAGCCCAGCCACTCCGCGGCATGTGGGATCCTCCCGGACTGGGGCATGAACCCGTGTCCCCTGCATCGGCAGGCGGACTCTCAACCACTGCACCACCAGGGAAGCACTGAGCAATTACTTTTTGTAGTTTCTATTCAGAGGTCAAATTAGGGGAAACCCCTGGCGGTCCAGTGGTTAGGACTCCATCCTTGCACTGCAAGGGGCATGGGTTCCATCCCTGGTCGGGGAACTAAGATCCCACAAGCCTCACGGTGTGGCCAAAAAAAAAAGAAAGTCTATTGAGCACTTGAAATGTGACTAGTTTGTATTGAGATGTTCCGTAAGTGTAAAATACATACCAGATTTTATTTAACAACCTAAATGGGAAAAGAATTTGAAAAAGAACAGATACATGTATATGTATAACTGAATCACTTTGCTGTACACCTGAAACTAACACAACACTGTTAATCAACTATACTCCAATATAAAATAAAAACTTAAAAAAGTCAAATTAGGGGCTTCCCTGGTGGGGCAGTGGTTAAGAATCCGCCTGCCAATGCAGGGGACAGGGGTTCAAGCCCTGGTCTGGGAAGATCCCACATGCCGCGGAGCAACTAAGCCTGTGCGCCACAACTACTGAGCCTGTGCTCTAGAGCACGTGAGCCACAACTACTGAGCCGGAGTGCCTACAGCCCATGCTCCGCAACAAGAGAAGCCACCACAATGAGAAGCCCACGCACTGAGACGAAGAGTAGCCCTCTCTCACTGCAACTAGAGAAAGCCCACACGCAGCAACGAAGAGCCAACGCAGCCAAAAATATAAATAAATAAATAAATAAATAAAAATTTTTAAAAAATCAAATTAAACATTATTCACTTTTTTAGTATAAACGTAACTAAACTGCAAAAAGGATAAGTCCATATATAAGTGTTGGAATGTGCAATCAAATTTTTTTTTCTTTAATTAGGTCAGTAGTTTTCAAAAATAGTTCCAGCAGCCAAGGTGTAATCCATCAGCGTCCCTCCCATTTCCCCACACCGCCACCCTCCTTCACCCTCCTCCTTCCTTCTGGGGAACGTCTCCTCCGCTGGTCTCAACAAACACTTCAAGCTGCCATTTTCTTCACTGTCTAGCTTCCTTGGTCAGAATGACTGGTCAAAGGATGAGCCTGCTCATCATAACCAATTAGGTGGAAATATACAATATACAAAACAGAAGCCTCTACCTGCTCTTGTCCACCCCTTCTCCCAAGCCAATTCTACTTCCCAAAGGTAACCTCTGTCACAGTTTGGAGTAAAGATTTTCTGATATTGCCTATACATGTTAATAACAGCAAACATATAGTACTATGTGTCAGTCACCGTTCTAAGCATTCAGTATACATTATCTCATTTTATCTTCACAACAGCTCATGAGGAAGCTATTATCACTATGCCTATCTTACAAATGAGAAAACTGAGGCACAGAGAAGTTAACACATGTCACACGTGAACACACATTTTTAAAAATTGTAATGGTTTTATGTTGATGTGCTATTCAGTAATTATTTCTTCTTGGACAGCTTCCCACATTAAGATGTACAGATCAGATCTACCTCAACCTTTCAGTACCACATACTATTTCATTCTGCAATAGTTTATGACTTATTGAATGAAGCCCGTGTCAATGAACATTTATGTGGTTTTAGGTTCTTCATTTTTAAGAACAAGACTGCAGTGAACATGCTTCTACTATTGCCTACTTTCAGGTGTGCATCTAAGGTGTAACTTCCTAAAACAGCATTTCATAGGTTCAAAAGACTTATGTATTAAAATTTTTAAGAGACATTTCCAAATGTTCCTCAAAAAAAGTTGCATCAATTTATATATAATTTTGCATCAATGTATATTTGAACTATTAGCTATATGAGAAAGCTTATTCTCTACATCCTTGTCAATGTTAAGCATTATTTTTTTTAAGATTTTTTTTTATGTGTACCATTTTTTAAAGTCTTTATTGAATTTGTTACAATATTGTTTCTGTTTTATGTTTTGGCTTTTCAGCCACGAGGCATGTGGGATCTTGGCTCCTCCACCAGGGATTGAACGTCCACCTCCTGCACTGGAAGGCAAAGTCTTAACCAGTGGACCACCAGAGAAGTCCCATACTGAGCATTATTAATCACTTTTATTTTTTCCGGTCTGCTAGATATGTGAAAAATGGTACATTATTGTTTTAGTTTTTATTCTTTTAATCATAAGGAAGGTTGAGCATATTTTAAAATGTATATTGGCCACTTAATACACTTACTTTTTGAAACTACATTTATTTTTAAAAGGTCATTTATAAATTGTTTATTATCTCTACAACTTAATTACTTTTTAAATTTGCACAAGGACCTTCTGAATATCATGTGTAACTCCTTGTACAATTCAAATTGCCTCTCACAGCAGCTGTCTTTCCTGGTGTCTGATTCCTATCCAGATCTCATTAATATTCTTTCCAAATAGAAATGTTGCTTCACTATACAGATGAGACCTTCGTTTCTGTAGAGTTCTCTTCTGTAGGGTACCCACCCCTTGATTGCTCATCAATATTCCCAGCACAGCACAACCCTGTGAGAAGTCTGACTGACACTATGTGACAATCCAGGCATTAAGATCACTCTGTGGTTATGCTTCAGCTGCTGCCCTCAACTAGCCAGTCTAAGGCTTCTTAGTCGTGTGAGGGGAAGGGTGCTCTGAATATCAAGATCATCTTTGGAATCTGAATCTCTCATGCGGAGTCCAAACACGTCTAATTTTTCTGAAAAGGGTCCCCTATGATTCCAATGTAAAAACAGCTTTGGGAGTGCAGTTTTGGCTTGATCCCGGGGTCATTAGGCCAGAGTAGGGAGGCAAACATAGACCCTAACCACCCACCATCTAGATGACTGTGTCAGAATCAGGTAAAAGTTTGAGCCACCTTAGCACAGGGATCAGTTATATGCAAAGACATTCATTCCATTTGATCTTATTCACTTAATCCTTAATGATACCATGAAATAAATACTATTCTCGTCTTTCAGAGGAAGAGGCTCAGAAAGGTTAAATAACTTGCTCAAGGTAACACAGCTAGTAAGTGGCAGAGCCAGGATTTGAAAAAGCGTGACAGACCCTAATGTCGGTGCTCTGATGATTTACTGAAAATCACATCCTCCCTGTATCTGGGGGTGGTCTGGGCCACTCTCAAAGTGTCTCAAAACTAGAAATGGAAACGGCTGGGCCACATACCCCAGCCTGTTCCACCTCTAAGTCAATTCTGCCCCAGTTTCTTTCAGCTCAGGTCCACATCTTGAGTCTACCACTTATCTATCTATTTATTTATTTTTTGGCCACACCACCCAGCTTGCGGGATCTTAGTTCCCCAACCAGGAATTGAACCCGGGCCCACTGGCAGTGAAAGCACCAAGTCCTAACCACTGGACTGCCAGGAATTCCCAACCACTTATCTATTAAGTAAAATTAGGAAAATCACTCTAAGCCTTAGTTTCATCATCTCTAAGATGTTCCTTTAGCTTAGTGCTAAAATAAGTGCTTAATAAATATTGACAGTAGTGGTGGTAATAACAATAGCTAACATTCACTGAACATTTACCATGTACTAGATACTGTTTTAATTGTTTTGCAAATGTAAATTTATTAATCCTCATAGTAACACATACAGAATAGTATTGTCCCACTTTACAGGTGAAGAAACTGAGGCCCAGAGAGGTTAAATAAATCCTAGCTCTTACTCATTTTTTAGAAGGCTGGGATGGAAACAATGATCTCAAGCACAAAGGATAAACCAGAAATGCAGTTCCAATGCACACTGTACTTCATGGTCTACTTATTTTTGTTAAATCAGCAATTTAAAAAAAAGAGCATCTCTGATGTTGTTTCCGAGAAACTGGTAGTTACAACCAGAAAAACTACAGCTGCTCAAAACCCTGACGCCATTTCTCTGCACCAAAAAGTTTAAACCTCTGTCAAATTATACCTTGAAAGGGCCAAATTTTAGGTGTTCTCAACACCTCTGTAAAAACTCTAAGTTGAAGATGATATAATTATCATTTTCTTACATGCTTCTATTACTTTATTCATTCATTTGAATATCTTATCTTCTTGTACTTTTGAAACCCACATTAGCTTTTTACATAATTGTGGTAATCTTCACAAAGCTTATTTAGACAGTTTAAAGTGTAACCCCCAATTATGGCCTTTACAAACTGACTTCAGTCTAAAATTTTTTGGTCGTGAAGAACCGACGAAGAACCTTTCTGATCTTTTTTTTTCCTTTAAATTAAGGAATTACCAGATCTAATCCAATTTTAATTCTATCTCTTCTCTCAAATCTAATTTGTTACTTATTCACTAGGTTCTTCTTCCCCCTTCCCCCCCAGTTGATAATTAACTCACTGTAAGGACAAACATAGTCCAATGCAGTGAGGTTTTTTTCCCAGTATTTTTTCACACATAGCAAGGAAAATCTCTCCAAGTAAGTAAAAAAAAACCCAAACAAACAAAAAAACCCAAAACAAAACAAAGCCCCCACAGATAATGATGTCAATAACTTCAAATTTAAAGTGAAAATTAGAGAAAAGTATAGTTAACTGGAAAAAGAATATAGAAATTTAGAGTTGACTGAGGCCATTACACAAAACATGGATTTACTCTGAATTCCTGTTTCTTCTTTAACCTTTGTACCATTTCATACTTGAACAGCAGATGCATCAAATATCAGTTCCTGGTACAGTGCAGGAGCTCAATAAATATCTGCTATATGAATGAAAAACAGTATTATCCAAGTTCTCAGTTCCCACATATCTTGACAAAGACCCACCTGCATAATTGAGTGTCTGCCTATGAACTACATACTCCCAGGTCTTGAAAATTACATGCTAATTAAGACAAAGTGGCTAATTAAAGAGTCTTCTTTGCAATGTCAAAGCAGAAGAAATATATACACTTATTTAAGAAGGCTGCATCTGTTAAAGATATAACCTCCTTATACCAGTCCTTTGTCCTTAATAATTAATCAAGTTTTCTCCAAATACAGGGCTTCTTAGTTTCACTCCTGGCCATTTCCAGGAAGGGCCTGGCTTCCATTCTTCTTATCTGAAATTTTAGATGATGTATTTTTTTCAGGACTTGCTCAATCTTAAAAGCCAGTTCAGATCAATTTAACCAATCCCTTCAAGTAGGAGAATTAAAACAGGTTTACTGAAAAGTGACTCTTCTCTAGACAAGTTCTCTAATCTTTCCTTTCTGTAAAAATCTGAGAAGCTAACCCAGAACAATGCTTTAATCAAGGACAAGCATAGCCGAGGCTGGTCACATAAAGAATTACCAAATCACACAGTCACAGAAGTGATACAATTTTGCTACTTATGTGAACCAATGCTATGCATCATATTTCTTAAGGACTGGTTACAAACATATTAATGTTAATGATTTAATTACATTTTAATGTTTACCTTCTAAAATTACATCAAATTATGGTGCTGTTTTTAAAAAGCCATTGAGAGGCATTTATTGAGTAGTGGTCTTTTATTTTCCATGGGAAAGTCAATCAGCTTCTTTGGGTAGGTTTCAGTTTCTTTATCTCAAAAACAGATAATAATTCACAAGGGATGGTTATGAGGATTAAGTGAGAAAATAAAAGTATAACTACTTTGAAAAGTATAAATTGCTATAAAACTATTATAATTTTTAATAAAATTTCAAGCCAGTTTCAAGGAAAAAAATTAGTGGGATTAAAAATTATTCTACCCAATGAGGATAAATTGGAAAAAAATTAGAACTGATTACTTAACATTGTCTGGTTTGACTAGATGTTAACAAGAAACCCCTTGGTTAATTAAGACTGTTGCTAAAAACTTCTCTAATCAATACACTGTCCTATTTCAGGGCATGTAGTAAGTATAATGAAAATAATTTCATCTTTCCTTGAGGATTCTAGGTAGCTTTCTTATTTTTCTCCTAGAGAAGGAAAGCAGAATAAAATTTCTGATTGCTTGAAAATTCTAGTCAGTTGGTTCTAGTTTTGCTATACTTGCTTTTAAAAATGTAATGAGAGCTAATAGACTAGTATTGGCCAGCAGTAATAACCCTGAAAGTAGATGCTGACAGTGGTAGTAAAATAGTGGCCTGGATCCTGGGAACATCTTGGAAAACCTGCACTCAGGTGGAACTGAATCCTGCCTATCACAGTATCCAAACCTTTGTCCTGCTACCTTCAGAAATCCTCAGAGACTGCTACCTGATTTGAACCCTGATGGAAATATCTCAAGCTGTTGTCCATTAAAAAAAAAAAAAACCACAACAAAACTTTGGATTGCAAACCAAAACAAGACTTGTTAAAAGAAGTCTCTCTTCAAGGCTCATTCATTCATTCAACAAATATTTGAGCACTTACCATGTGTCAAGCAGTGCTCTATTTGCTCAGGATATAACACTAAAAGTGACAGACAAGGTCTCTGCTCTCATGAAGCTTCCATTCCACTGGGGAAGCTGGACAATTAAACACTGTGATTAGTGCTGTGAAGGAAATACAAAGAGAGTAACTGGAGTGGTGGTAGGAAAGGGGGCAGATACTTTAGATACTGGCCAGGGAAGGCCTCTTTGAGTGAATGACATTTGAGGTGAAACCTGAATGATGGGGAGGAGACAGGCAGCCAGCCAGGTGAAGAGAAGAGATGGGAGAGTTTTCCTGGCAAAGGAAATAGCAAATGCAAAGGCCCTGAGGCAGGAATAATATGGCTAGGGAGTGAGAAGTATGAAATGATGACAGAGCCAGTTTAAATAGGATTTACAAGGAATGGTAGAAGATTTTAATTTTATTCTCAGTGTGATGTGATGTCAAACATTGTTAGACAATAGTGTTTGCAACATGAGATATATTTAATGTATTCTACGAGTATTTAATTGCTTATTACATGTATAATGGTTGCAAAATGAAAAGGAAAGGCAAGGTTCTCACACTTAGAAGGTTTACAATCTATTAAGGAAGCAATAATTCATAAACAGTGACAGCACTAAGGTAAAAAATGAAGTAAAAATAAAGTGCCAACCGAAGGCTGGGGAGGGAGCCACTGATTCAAATAGAAGCCTTTAGAAAAGGCTTCATTTTTTAAAGTAGCATTTTATTTGAGCTCTTAAGGAAAAAGGATTTAAGGGGGGCGGGGGGGGAAGGGGGGAGTCTGAGGCTGTGGGAACTGCATGAGCAAAGGCACAGAGGCAGGAAAGGACAGGGTGGGTCCAGGAAACCGTGAATCATTGTATGGCTACAGTGCCAGGTGGGTGGGTAGTGATGTGAGAGATAAGCCTGGAAAAATAGGCTGTCAGGGTGTGGAAGTTGGGGTCTTCAATGGCATGCAGAGAAATTTAGACTTGATTTACTTGGGCTTTGGTTCCCCTTAAGTATGTAAAAGAATCTCTTCAGGTACTTAAAACTGCAGATTCCCATGCCCCATCCCTCCAGATACATTGATTTGTAAGTCTAGGTGGGACCTAAGAATCTCCTTTTTAAACCAACACCCCAGGTGATTCTGAGACAGATAATCAGGAAACCATACTTTGAAAATCAGTGTTCTATTTTTTTATGACAAGTCTGGACTGAAAGGGAAAAACTGAAGCCAACTCTAAGGATTGCTCAAGAACTCTAACAAAAAAGGGGGAGCTGAATTAGAAGAGCCATTATCACTGTTGGGATAGTATCAACCAAAGCTGGTGATTAAATGTGGGAGGAGAGAAGGACAGAAGTGTTCAACACAACTTCTATCCTTGTCCCTAGGGAAATTAGGTGGACGCAGGTACCTGGTGCAGAGGGACCATCCACATGGTCTACCAGGTGTTGGAAATATGGATCTGGGCTCAGAAGATATGCAAAGGCACTAAACATACTGGTTAGGTACTCCAAAGTAAATTCAAGACAAATTAAAGAATATAAAAAGTAAAACCATAAAATTTAGAAGGAAATTGAAGTGAATACTTAACCCATCTCTGGATGGCAAAAGACTTCTGAACATAGAAGCAACAGAAAAATCCCAAAGAAAAAGATTTATAGATAAGAAATAATATACCTTGTACGAAATTAAAATAACTAAACATTTGACCATAGAACAAAGAATTAATATTCTTAAAACGAAGAGCTTATATGGGAATTCCCTGGTGGTCCAGTAGTTAGGACTCAGCGCTTTCACTGTCAGGGCCAGGTTCAAACCCTGGTTGCGGAACTAAGAGTTAAAGACAAACAAACAAAAAACCGAAGAGCTTATACAAATCACAAAGAAAAAAACACTAAGAATAGTTTCTGTATGGAATAGGGGAAGTTATTAAATAACTTGGCTTGGTAGCTTAAACATCTTGTCATAAAGAGACTTGCTTTATATGCACTAGAGATGATCAGGCTTTGTGGCATAGATCAGCAGGGCTCTTTCGATGTACTTTACCAGGTAATCAAGTGTCAACCTACGGGAGTGCCTAAAAATACCGATTGTTGTAATTTCTATTGTCTTGAGAGTACAAATACATTAAATTGCCCCCAAGCTCCACTAAGCCTTGACACCCCTAGGGAAACTGCCTTTATTGCATCCAGTCTTTCCTTGGCTCTATGTATTTAAAATGTGTGCCGGGTTAGGGATGGGACAGAAAATAATTTCACAATGTCTAGTGAGCAGTGGTTCATAAGTCATCCTTTCGATACATAGGTTGTATGGATTTTGGGATCAATAGCCCAATCCTCTCATTTTACAGATGAGGCTCAGAGAAGATGAATGACTTGCCCAAGATCATCTAAGTGGTTGGTTCCCAACACTAAGTTGGGAATCCTGACTCTTAAGCCAGCACCCTTTCCATTTTGCGGTGCTGCTCCATCCATCACAAGCTCTGGATTCTCAAAATAATGGACATGTAAAACACCATAATGTCAACTTCTATACACTTTCCGCTTTAATCACTCCACTCATTCAGTTTGGCCTAATAAAAACCTGTACTCCCTCCCCCAAAGCCCCAAATAAATGAAAGAACTCCAAACAAACAAATAAAAAACATAATTAAAATATTAAGACATTTGGGCTTCCCTGGTGGCGCAGTGGTTGGGCGTCCGCCTGCCAATGCAGGGGACACGGGTTCGTGCCCCGGTCCGGGAGGATCCCACGTGCCGCGGAGCAGCTGGGCCCATGAGCCATGGCCGCTGAGCCTGCGCGTCCGGAGCCTCTGCTCCGCGGCGGGAGGGGCCACAGCGGTGAGAGGCCCGCGCACCGCAAAAAAAAAAAAAAAAAATTGAGACATTTAAAAATGGGAACAGATTAACCAAAAGACAATTCACAGAAATGGAAATGAAGGTATGAAAAATGTTCACTCTCACTAGTAATTAGAGAAATACAAATTAAATCACTTTTGCTTATCAAATTAGTAAAGATAAAAAAATAAGATTCAGTGTTAACGAAGGATGCACTAAGAGGCCCTCACAATCACCATAGGTGAGAATATTGATCTAGTCTTTATGAAAACACAATTTGACAGCAGTACTTTTTAATTTTCATGTCCTTTGACCCAGTAATTAAACTTCTGGGAATCTAACCTAAGGAAATAATGAGTGATTCGTACAAAGATTTATGCATAAATTTGTTCTCAGTTTTTTCACTTATTAATAATGGTGTAAAAATCAAAACATCCAAGTACATAGTTAAATTTTGCAACATCAATACAATAGGGTATTAAACATCCATTAAAATTGTTTTCAAATAATTTTGATGCCATGGAAAATCATGGAATAATGTAAAGTGGAAAAGCAGATACAAAACTCTATCTACTGTAATAAAATGAACCCAGTTACCTGTGTGTTTATGTGAGTGTGTTTGTGTGTATCAAAGGAAAAAAAAAAAAGACTGAAAGGAAATACACCAAACAGTACTTCTCTGCAGAACAGATTATGGACTATTTTGTCTCCTTCATAATTTATTTTTTTCCCAGGTTTTCTGTAACTAGCATATATAATTCTTATTTTCAAAATATGTATGGATGTTTGTATATGTGAAAATAAAACAAGAATTATATATATAATATGAAAAGAGGTTTTAAAGATGATTAATTTGTAAATCACTCACATTCAGGTATCAGTTGAAGTCATGGAAATAGATCAGATTGCTCGGGGAGAGAGTATAAGGAGAACAGGATGCTGGACAGGTCATGGCCAACACACACATTTAAGGGGCAAAAAGACTGTGAATTAATGAAGGAGCATGGAAGGAAATGGTTAGATGGAGAACCAGATAGAGTCACATCAAGAAAGCCACATGAAAGTGGACAGAAAAGTTGTCCACCTGGTCAAATGTTGTCAAGTGACGAGGAGGAGGCCAGTGACAGGGCCATTAGAGGGAAATCACTGGGTACTACGCATGGACAGATCAGTTTCCTCTAGTGCTGGTGGTGGAAATCAAATCTGAGCAAATATTACCTGTTCAATAAAATTGACTGTGAGGAAAAGAAGTCCTGTGCTTAAATTATTTGCTTAAGCTTCAGTTTACGGGGGAAAAAGGTTGTGGAAATCTAAAACCAAGTAAAAGCATATCAGGATGACTAATCTATGGGTAATGAAACAAAAATTGGCAATACTTTGGTGTACAAGAAAAAACATGATTGAGGAATTGTAAAGTTTCCATTTAGTGAGCTCCATTATAGGATAAATATGGGAGAAAACAGCTCCACACTTGTTACCAGAAGTACAAAAAAGCTATTATCTTTTTTCCCCAAACATGCAAGTTCTTAGTTTCAGAGTAGTATTAAAGAAATTCTTTAAAAATAAAAATAATGTAAAATTTCATAGCATCATGTTAACTTTTTTTTTTTTTTGGCCATGCCGCACGGCTTGTGGGATCTTAGTTCCCTGAACAGGGATTGAACCTGGGCCCTCGGCAGTGAGAGTGTGGAGCCAAGGAATTCCCCATGTTAACTTCTTATGACTGGACATGTGAAGTTTCTAGAAACATTTTCAAATATAAAGAAATCATCTGACATGTTAAATAATGGATTTATTGTTGGGTCAAACCTTGTCCTGTTTATGAAAAGAGGTCTGCATTAGCACAATAACTTGACTGAGTCTCAAGGACTTTCCCTCCAGCCACAGAATAAACAAATCAGTATAGCCCTACCAAGAGTACCATTTACCATAGAATCTCAATTCCACAACCATTAAGTAGAAACTACTCAACTTACAACCGCTCATTTGTTACTAAAGAACCTTGAAGAGTCTGTGTTAAGTAATTTAACATCACCTGGAGACTACTGTACACAATCCAAAATAAAGTACTTAAACTTCCTATCAAAAAACATACAGTGAAAGACCATACCAACCTTAAAAAAAAAAAAAGTCTTTTCTTATGGAAATTCCTGACTTAGGAACCAAGGCACACTTTTTCCTATCTGCAGAAAGAGTACAATTCCAATCTCAGTGAAAGTCGCCTACTTATGAGTGTATGGAATTTAGAATGCCTGAAAACTAATTTTGCTGTCGACATAAATAATGACAAATTCTCCCAATTTGTGGTTAGGTGGTCTTTTTTGGCAAAGATGTCTAATGATCTCCCACACTCTCAACATTCTTTTGTGTCTGTGTTGTATATATGTCTTTGATGAACCTTTCTGATACAGAAGCTCTAAATGTTGAAAAATACTAGAGGAGGGACTTCCCTGGTGGAGCAGTGGTTAAGAATCCACCTGCCAACGCAGGGGACACAGGTTCAAGCCCTAGTCCGGGAAGATTCCCACATGCCGCAGAACAATTAAGCCCGTGAGCCACAACTACTGAACCTGTGCTCTAGAGCCTCAAGCCACAACTACTGAAGCCCGTGCACCTAGAGCCTGTGCTCCATAACAAGAGAAGCCACCGCAATGAGAAGCCCGCGCAACGCAATGAAGAGTAGACCCTGCTCACCACAGCTAGAGAAAGCCCGTGTGCAGTAACGAAGACCCAATGCAGCCAAAAATAAATAAATAAATTTATTTAAAAAAAAAGAAAGAAAAATACCAGAGGAAATCCAGATATTTGAAACCCTAAGAGGAACAATAATTAAAATTTGTACTTGAAAACGTAAGTAAACAACAAAATCATTGTAGATACACAAAATACATGCAAATACCTACTGTCTTTCCAAAAATTCCTGGTGGGACCACTTTCCTAGAGCATGAACAGAGAGAAACAATGTCAAAGGAGGTAAGAAATGTGTTCATCAAGTACCATGGCTCATTGCCAAATGAAACAACCATCATCTGTATTATTAACTCAAAATCTCTATTTTATTTTTTTTAACATCTTTGTTGGAGTATAATTGCTTTACAATGTTGTGTTAGTTTCTGCTGTATAACAAAGTGAATCAGCTATATGTACACATATATCCCCATATCTACTCCTTCTTGTGCCTCCCTCCCACCCTCCCCATCCCACCCCTCTAGGTGGTCACAAAGCACTGAGCTGATCTCCCTGTGCTATGCAGCTGCTTCCCACTAGCTATCTGTTTTACATTTGGTAGTGTGTATATGTCCATGCCACTCTCTCACTTCGTCCCAGCTTACCCTTCCCCCTCCCCGTGTCCTCAAGTCCATTCTCTACGTCTGCGTCATTATTCCTGTCCTGCCCCTAGGTTCATCAGAACTATTTTTTTTTTAAAAATCTCTATTTTAAAAATGAAAAACATAATCATATAGAAGGGACTGTGGCATGTTCATCCTCTATATACTAGAACACTGGCACACTGTAGGCAGTTACTAAATGCCTGCAGTTTATGAAGAACACTGCAGACTACCACAGACTTCAGGTCATTAAAATGCTGCAAAGAATCTTCAAACATTTCTGACCCTTTCCTCCTCCACCCTGTCCCCTGCTCCAAAAAAAAAGAAAAGAAAAGAAAGAGAAAGAAAGAAAGAAAAAGACATTTTGAGGGTACCTTAGCAAGAAAAAGTATCCTCTGTCATCAAGATGTGCTGTTAATAGAATTGTTTTCACTTCTGAAGCTTTCTTTTCTTATAATTATTAGGTGGTTAAAATTTGGCCCACCTTTAACCAGAATCTGGAACAAAACTTGAATGTACCAAGGTAAACAAAGTTACACAATGGACCAAGTTTTACAAAATGGCACTGCTTTGCTAATGTTGCCAATACACTATTCTCTTCCCAGAGGCTCTAGAGTTCAGGGACTACATGATAACAACACTTCTAGGCCCAATTCAGAACTGTGAAAATAGCTCCACCAACTATTTACTGAACTACATAGAATTAATGACAAGTCCTAATCCCATTATCAAAAGGCCATAATGTTGACAGAACATAAAGTAAGGAATATGACTGACACAAATACATGGACTGAAGAGAATCACTCACTATTGCTCAAAGGTTTTTGTTATTGTTGTTGTTTATTTTGTTTTGTGTTCAAGGAAAAGCAGAAGAGGGAATTTTTTAAAAACTGTATTCTCTGTGCTCCTACAGCACTCTGGGTTGATCTCTAGTATAGCACTGGCCTCACTAATACTCTAAGTTGTATCTATTGACCTGCCTAACCCATTTGATTTTAAGCTATTTTAGAGTAAGAACATTTAGAACTTTGAATCCGCAGGACTGACAATACAAGAGGCACTCAATAAATGTTTTGTCCAAAAAAAAAGAAATGAATTCTTAAAGTGATTACCTAATACCATGTTATGTGTTGTTCTATCAATGCAAAACAAAGAAATACATATGTACACACTCGTTTTTGAAGGTCTACCTAAAACATGATCATCCTTCTTCCAGGCTATAACTCCACAGGAGCTTAGGAAATGCTCATTGAGGGTCATCTTCTTTTGTGCCTACATCAGACCTCAGAAGAAAGTGTTATTTCATGGTTTCTAAAATACTTATTTGTGAATAGTATTAATAACTATGCAAAGGAAAAGTATTCCATTTAACCACTTAAATCAAGAGCAAAAGAAAGAACACCTAATGCAAAAGAAGACCTCTGCCCTTTTAAAGGGTCACTGTCTTAACGGCTGATAACTCCCTAATTATCTTTGACTAACTTGAAAAGTCAAGTCAATAGAACCATCTGGATTAGGCAGACTTCTGAAAACTGGAATTAGGTGAAAGATAACAGTATTTCAAATATCTCTCACCAGGATTGTAAGCACCAGTAAGGAGGTAAGGAAGGGTGCCAGATGGTTAGCTCCTAGCACCTACAGCTTCAGGCTTAGTAGGTGTAGCCAGGGGTGTACAGTTACCTTATATTAACACCTACGTATTGACAGGTGCCATATGTACACGATAGCGATTCTGGGGTGACACATCCAGCTGTAAGGACTGCTATATTATCAACATATCTCAAAAGGCTGAATGGAAGGGGAGAAAAATCGAAGAGGGAGGGAATGGCTAAAAATGGAGAATGGAAAAGAGCAGTTGAATTATTAGAATATTTCCCTGGGAGACTATTTTGAATTTTGATGAACTGCCGCTTTCCTCCACCACACCAAAAAAGTATATATTGTTACATATAGTTAGAAAGGAGTGTTCCAGTTGGAAGAGGAGGGGATCCTATCAGTTCCCGCCCTCAGGCAGCAAAAGCTCCGCTCTACATAATTACTCCAACCCCAGCGCAGTACACAGAAGTGAGGAAAGAGCAAAGGATCAGCAGCTCCTCCACTCCCTCTCTCGAGGGGGAGGGGTTCACGCTCCTTGTGTTCCCCCCACCCCCAAAAGTCCCGGGAGAAAGAGGGTGTGGAGGGAATTCGAGGTCTCCGCGCACTCTCCGGCTGTGGAGGATGTGGAGAAAGAAGGCCCTTACCTGGCTAACAGCGGTCTTTTCTCTGCGCTGCTACCAGCCCTGGTACGGGTCCCTGGCGCTTTGCCTTGCGCACCTGTCGCGACCCAGCTGCAACACCTACAGCTCCCTGCGGCCCCGCCCCGGTCCGGCTCAGAGCCCCGCCCAAGACCCCGCCCACCGACGCGGGGGCGCGCACGTCAGACCGTCTCCTGCGTGGCCTCGGGGAGAGCGTGCGCGCCACCGGCTGCGTGCTCCTCCTCACGGCTGCTCGCGTTGCTCTGCGGTGCGGCGTCGGCGTGGTGAGGGGCGTGGCTGCTTTTTCCAGGGCCCGTGTCTCGCCCTTTGTTCTTTGTGGGGTCTACGCACTTGCACGACGTAGAGTTCTGTGCTTCTGTACTTTGGCTTTAACCTGCTGACTCAGAGCTTTCACAGTTTGACTCAAGAGCGATTAGGAGATTTGTCCTAGGTTCAAGTGTAGGCCAGTCACCAACCAGGTTCCTGGTGCTTTTGGGGTAAGTTCTGTGCAGGGAGGGTGTTCTAGAGGAGGCCGTGGGGTGTAGTGGAAAGAGCTTTAAATTCATCCTGGTTCCACCGCTTGAAGTTCAAGTCGCCTCACCTCACTAGAGCAGAATTTCTTCATGTAAATGAAGGGGTTGTACAAGGGCAGGTCTCCAAGTTCTCCAGCAGCTCTAGCCCTTATCATTCCTTCATTTAGAGCTGTGCCCTAAAGGTTTAGAGTACGTTGGGAGGCCTAGCACTTGGCCATCCTGCCCGCACATTTTGCCCCAGGTACGTGTGGCTGTATGAGGGCCCTTCGAGAATGTCCTTTCCTTTTCCTTTGCCTGCGCCCCACGTGTAGTAAGGTTTCAAACCACAAGTTTTCTTAAGCTTTTCAGAATTCATGTAGGTCGATAAGCACTATATGGGGCTCGTGGTAGTAAACACCTGTATTTACACTTCCTAAAGCAGTTAACGAAGATTTCTAATCAATTTCCAACGGCAGATGATGGGTAGACCAATCAGTTGTTTTCTTATTCCTTCAGATACCCAGCCCAGACTAGGTATTTTGAATAGGTATCAAGCATCAAGACTCATATTCCCGTGCTGCCTGCCAGTTTTGTTAGAGATTTGTGGCAAATATATAGGATGGTACTGCAGAAAATGCATTCTATTACCTGTGGAGTTCCCCTAGTATATATCACTCCCCCCCTTTTTTTTTTTTTTTAAACAAGCCAATAAAGGCCGTTATTCTCTGCTAAGAAGCCGAACCGGAGTCAGAAATTTGCACCTAGATTTGAATCTTGACTCAGCCACTTGTCAGGCAAATTACTCCTTGTTCTCCTGGCCTCTTGAAAATAGAGCTAGTAGTACACCACAGTTGGCTTTTACCAGTTTGCAAGGCTGATTGCTATTTGGGGGGGGGGGGTTTTATGAGCTAGTTGTTAAGCATAACCACTATTAAAATCAAATTATAGGGCTTCCCTGGTGGCGCAGTGGTTGAGAGTCCGCCTGCCGATGCAGAGGACCCGGGTTCGTGCCCCGGTCCGGGAGGATCCCACATGCTGCGGAGCGGCTGGGCCCGTGAGCCACGGCCGCTGAGCCTGCGCGTCCGGGGCCTGTGCTCCGCAGCGGTGAGAGGCCCGCGTACCGCAAAAAAAAAAAAAAAAAAAACAAGTTATATAAATTAACAAATAAGTTAAAAACAGGTAATAAATACTCAAAACGTCACTTTTTTTTTTTTTTGCAGTACGCGGGCTTCTCACTGCTGTGGCCTCTCCCGTTGCGGAGCGCAGGCTCAGCGGCCATGGCTTACGGGCCCAGCTGCTCCGGGGCATGTGGGATCCTCCCGGACCGGGGCACGAACCCATGTCCCCTGCATCGGCAGGCGGACTCTCAACCACTGTGCCACTAGGGAAGCCCTCAAAACGTCACTTTTTTAAACTTCATTTTACTAATTACTCTTAAGGTTGTCTATGGTATCTGTAGGATGGAAATACTATATTATGCTGTATGTGTTTCTGTCCAACTTTGTTCATGTTTGTATGTTTGTCACATATGTAGCATGAAATTGGCTGCAATAGGAGTATTTACACCATGGAAATTGGCAAATGCTACAAATCAGGGCTTGGCTTATTGTTTTGTTGATTTTCTAGACCAAGTGTTTGCAATTTTTTCTGTAAACAGCCAATTAGTAAATATTTAAGGCCTTCTAGTACATATGGTCTTTGTCACAACTGCTCAACTCTTACATTAAAAGTGGGCATGGCTATGTTCTAATAAAGCTGTATTTATAAAAACAGGCAGTAGGCTAGTGGAGAAAATATTAATAATGCAGAACTAAACAATGTATCACATCTGTGGCCTTGACGTTGTGAGTAGCACAAAAGGTTAAGAAAGTATTGTTCCAGTATTCAAAAACTGTCATCCAGTTCAGTAAAGAAGTTGCTTACGTCATTGACATATGAATGAAGTTCCAACAGTGAAGTTCACTGTTTTGCTTTTTTCTTACTACTTAATTAAACAAAAATATCAGTCAGCATCCATGTCCAAACTACAATGATGTGAGCATCTTTTTTGCTGAATCAAATCATAATCAAGATTTTTTACTTTTTAGGATTCATCGTTATACTATTACAGTTGGGTGTTACTGTAGAACATAATCAAGAATTTATTCATAGTCTGATTTGTGAGATATTGTTGAAAAAAAATTAAAACTGATAGTAGATATTCAAGAAATAGCAAGTCACACTGAAGGTATAGGTAAACACCGAAAAGCACAGTTAGTATTTTTGTTTAAAATTCATACTAAAGACTCCATTAAAACACAAAGTCTGTTGTGTTTCTACAGTAGCAATGAACTATCAGAAAGAGAAATGAAGAAAATAATCCCATTTACAACTGCATCAAAAAGAATAAAATACTTAGGAATAAATTTAATCAGGAAGGTGAAAAACCTATATATTGAAAACTATAAGACATTAATGAAAGAAATGGAAGAAGACACAGATAAATGGAAAGATAGTCCATGCTCATGGATTGGAAGAATCAATATTGTTAAAATGTCCATACAACCCAAAGCAATCTACAGATCAGTGCAATTCTTATCAAAATCCCAATGGCATTTTTCAAAGGAATAGAAATAATCCAAAATTTGAATGGAATCAAACAAAACAAAACAAACAAAAAACCTGAATAGCCAAAGCAATCTTGAGAAAGAAGAACAAAGCTGGAGGCATCACACTCCCTGACTTTGTATTATAAAGCTATTGTAATTAAAACAGTATGACATTGGCCTAAAAACATACGCATAGATCAGTGGAACAGAATAGAAAGCCCAGAAATAAACCCATGCATATATGGTCAATTAACATATGACAAAGTTACCAAGAATATGTAATGGGGAAAGGATAGTCTCTTCAGTAAATGGTGTTGGGGAAGCTGTCTTCCACCATAAACAAAAATTAACTCAAAGGGATTAAAGACTGGAATGTAAAACCTGAAACCATAAAACTACTAGAAGGAAAAATACAGGCAGTAAGCTCCTTGACATAGGTCTGGTGATGATTTTTTGAATCTGACACCAAAAGCAAAAATAAATAAGTGGGACTATATCATCCTAAAAAGCTTCTGCACAGCAAAGGAGACCATCAACAAAATGAAAAGGCAACCTACTGAACAGGAGATAATACATATCTGATAAGGAGGTAATATCCAAAGTCTATAAAGATACAACTCATACAACTCAATAGCAAAGAAAAAATCCAATTAAAAAGTGGTAGAAGATTTGAATAGACATTTTTCAATAGAAGACATACAGAAGATAAACAGGTACATGAAAAGATGCTTAACAGCGTTAATCATCAGGGAAGTGCAAATCAAAACCACAATGAGATATCAAAAGCTCACACCTGTCAGAACGTCTGTTATCAAAAAGACAAGAAATAACAAGTATTGGTGAGGTTGTGGAGAAAAGGGAACCCTTGTACACTGCTGGTGGGAATGTAAATTGGTGCAGCCACTGTGGAAAACAGTATGAAGATTCCTCAAAAAATTAAAAATAGACACTGTATAGTACAGCAATTCTACTTCGGAGTATTTATCCAAAGAAAATGAAAACACTCAAAAAGACATATGCACCCCCATGTTTATTGCAGCATTATTTACAAAAACCAAGATACGGAAACAGCCTAGGTGTCTATCAATGGATGGATGGATAAAGAAAATGTGGTATATATACAATGGAATATTATGCACCCATGAGAAAGAATGACATCTTACCATTTGTGAAAAGATGGATTGAACTTGAGGGCATTATGCTAAGTGAAATAATACAGAAAAAGACAAATACTGTATGATCTCTCTTACATGTGGATCTTTAAGGGAAAAAAAATGAAAAAACAAGTTCATAGATATAGAGAGCAGATTAATGGTTGCCAGAGGTGGGAATAGGGGACAAATGGGTGAGGAGGGTCAAAAGGTTAAAAAAAAAAAAAGATGTAAACCAGGCATATATATGCATATTTATATATACACATATTTTTATATATACTAATGTATATGACATAGGTATATAATATATATAAAAACACAGATGCGTACCTTTTATTTCTAAAATAATGGAAACAAAATATCACTTTCTAAATCTTTTATGTGAAACCAAATATTAGCATATTCTTAGAAGTTTGCATTAAAAAAATTAATACCAAAAGCTAAGAATACCATCTGTGACTTATTTTTTCCCAGCTCTACATTTATAAGCAGGGTACAAAATATTGGTTTAGCTAATTACAATGTAATAAAAAAATTTTAATTAAAAAATAAAATGTATGCTATTTCTAAAATCATATTAAAATTATTTAAAAAAATTTTGTTAACGCCCAAGTAGTATTGTGAATTTTACTAACTTAAAATTATTTTTCAGATCCAGATCCCTAAAATGCCAAAGTAACAGAGTGACTTATTAAGTTTTTTAAATCTGATGACGTGTAAAACAGACACAGAAAATGATAGGAGTGAAAATTGTAGGATACCTAAGCTAATGGAAAAAAATTTCAAAGTTGTTGAACAACTAGTCATTGAAGAAACACCATCATGGTTAGCAAAGGAGGTAGATAACCTTGTGCTTCCAGATTGTTGGAACGAAAAGACAAGTGTTTATGTTTTCAGAGCAGTACAAATTGCTTGAAATAAAAGAACATAAACTAATATATAAGGATTGTTTGATATTTCAGTGTTAGGGAGGGAGAGAAGAAAAGCATGTTCATATGTCCAAGGAATAGAGGGCATATGGAGTAACCCCAAATGGTACTAATAAAACTACTAGGCACACTTTTCTGAAAAAAAAAAAATTAAGGAATATGATTTTTCCTAAAGACTACTAAAATTCACGATTTGTTAAAAGAATCAACTAATGACTCAATTTCCAATTTAATGTATAAACTAAATTAAAAAAATATTGATACTATCATAGATGTTTTTAATACTCTTCACAGTTTAGTAAAACATAGTAGACCTTTATCTGATAGTGAGGGCAGCAATAAAGTTGAAAGAGGAGAATGGAATAGACACAATTGTTTACATGCAACAAGAACAGCAGACCATATTGCAAAAGAAATTATATGAAGATATTTAAGAATATTATAGAAGAGAATGCCAAATAGGTACTATAATTGATCAGGCATCTACACGTTTGAAGAAAAGAGCCTAGTGATTTATCTGCAGTGCACAGTTGAATCAATTTCTGTATTGGTAATTGTATTTGTTGCTTGTGTCAGCCACAACAGAGTGTATTTCTAATACATTATTGTCTACTTTAAATGATTGTGGCCTTGATAATATTTGAAAGCAAACTTAATTGCATTTTGTTCTAATGGTGCTTGTACAATAGTGGAAAGGAAGTCTGGAATAGCTGCAAATTTGTTAGAAAATTTTCCTGAAGCCATTATTTGGCACTAAGTCATCAATTGCAATTCAGTATCTGAAATGGAAGTCAATTGTTTAAAAATATTCTGGATAAAATTTATTCTATTTATCACCAATCTAACAAAAATAAAATTGATTGGAAATTGTAGCTAAAGAACTTGAAATTGAGATTATTAAAACTGGTCTATAACACCACATTGTAAATCAACTACAATTAAAAAAAAACCTGATCTAGTACTGAGATTGAGATGGGTGGCATGTAGTTTACAAACTGCCACTGCTGTATGTCAGGCATATACTTCATCATATATACATTTTTCTCATTCTTTTTATTCTGGTTTGGCAAAGAGATTAGCTAAGATTACTTTCTTACAAGACCTTGTTTGTTTGTTTTGAATTTTATTTTATTATTATTTTTTATACAGCAGGTTCTTATTTGTTATCTATTTTATACATATTAGTGTATACATGTCAATCCCTATCTCCCAATTCATCACACCACCATCCCCACCACCCCCCACTCTCCCCTCTTGGTGTCTGTACGTTTGCTCTCTACATCTGTCTCTATTTCTGCCTTGCAAACTGGTTCATCTGTACCATTTTTCTAGATTCCACATATATGCGTTAATATACGATATTTGTTTTTCTCTTTCTGACTTACTTCACTCTGTATGACAGTCTAGGTCCATCCACGTCTCTACAAATGACCCACTTTTGTTCCTTTTTATGACTGAGTAATATTCCATTGTATATATGTGCCACATCTTCTTTATTCATTCATCTGTCGATGGGCATTTAGGTTGCTTCCATGATCTGGCTATTGTAAATTGGGGTGCATGTGTCTTTTTGAATTATGGTTTTCTCTGGGTATATGCCCAGTAGTGGGATTGTTGGGTCATATGGTGATTCTATTTTTAGTTTTTTAAGGAACCTCCATACTGTTCTCCATAGTGGCTGTATCAATTTACATTACCACCAACAGTGCAAGAGGGTTCCCTTTTCTGCACACTCTCTCCAGCATTTGTTGTTTGTAGATTTTCTGATGATGCCCATTCTAACTGGTGTGAGGTGATACCTCATTGTAGTTTTGATTTGGATTTCTCTAATAATTAGTGATGTTGAGCAGCTTTTCATGCACCTCTTGGGTATCTGTATGTCGTCTTTGGAGAAATGACAAAACCTTGTTTTTTAAAATTTATCTTTGGCTGCATTGGGTCTTCGTTGCTGTGTGTGGGCTTTCTCTAGTTGCGGCGAGCAGGGCTACTCTTCATTGCAGTGTGTGGACTTCTCATTGTGGTGGCTTTTGTTGCGGAGCACGGACTCTAGGTGCACAGGCTTCAGTAGTTGTGGCACGTGAGCTCAGTAGTTGTGGCTCGGGCTCTAGAGCGCAGGCTCAGTAGTTGTAGTGCATGGGCTTAGTTGCTCCGTGGCATGTGGGATCTTCCCGGACCAGGGCTTGAACCTGTGTCCCCTGCATTGGCAGGTGGATTCTTAACCACTGCAGCACCAGGGAAGCCCAAGACCTTGTTTTAATGATTGATATTCTTTGAAATTTTTCATTACTTTCAATTGCATTGCAATGAAGATCAACTACTAGTCAGAAAGTTAAAAAAAATTAAGTGTGTCATAAAAGCTTTAGAAAATTTAAAATTGGTATTAGAAAGCATGAATCTCATGTCAGAGATTTAAGTCAGATAAGTTTAAAGACATTCCATTTATTTTTTTCAACTTTTTTTTTTTTTTTTGACTGCACTTCATGGCCTGTGGGATCCTAGTTCCCCCACCAGGGATCGAACCCACACCCCCTGCTCTGGAAGCACAGAGCCTTAACCACTGTACCGCCAGGGAAGTCCCAAGACATTCCATTTATTAAAAATAAATTTGAAGCTCTGCCTAGAAATGTGTTACTAAAAAGTAATGAATTTATGTCTTTTATTAGAAACAAAGCATTTTGAATTATTTTGATTTATTAGAACCATCTCCTTGGCCTTGTGAGGAACTAACTTCACAGTGGATCGCTGGTAGGGGGAAATTGTATTATTTAAGTGAAATTTTAAACATGAACTTTTCAGGGATTTGTAGATAATAATGTAGAATTAAACAATGTTACACTCCCTGCAACTATTCAAAAAGCTAAAAAAAACCCCCACTATTGCAGTCAATAGTGCTAAAGCTGAAAAAAGCTTCATTTTAATGAATTTGTACCAGGTGAGAAATGGTAGTTCAGTAGTAGGTCATGTATCAAATTTAATGACAAGAAATTTATTGGGAAAAGAGTTAGCAGATTGGGATCATCAAATGATGGTTATACCATGACCCTTTGCTTTTCTCCTGTGTTGGGTCCTTCGTTTCTTCACTCCTGATTTCTCAACATTTGCACCACTGACATTAATTATTTATTCTTTATTGTGAGGCACTATCCATATTCATATGTGTAACTAATTCATTTTTAAATGCTTTGAAGTATTCCATTGAAACATATATCACTGCTGGATATTTTCATTATTTCCATTTTTTCACTTTATAAACAGTGTTAAAAGGACATCCTTGTACTTATATGCTAGAATTGCTAGGTATATGCCTCCAGTTTATCCTTCCATCTGTAGTGTGAGATCTCATTTCTCTACATCCTTGCCAAAAGTTGGTATTAACAGACATAAATCTTTGCCAGTTTGATGGGTATGGAATGACAGTATCATTGGTTTAATTTGTACTTGTCTAATTGATAACAAGAATAAATATGTTTTTTCATGCTTATTGGCCATTTGAATTTCTTTGCTGTGAATTGCTTCTTCAAATCCTTTGTTCATTTTCCTCCTAGCTTATTTGCTGTGGTTATCTTTCTGTAGTTCCCCCTGGCACTTCTGCATTGGTGTACGTATTTTCCATTGCATAAATACAATCTTTATCTTGTTTCCCTTAACTTCATTCAGCTTCTTCTAAGTAAAAGTCATTCATTTTTTCATTCAATAAATGTTTATTGAGTGCCTATAATATGCTAGGTACAGTGCCAAGCACTGGGGAATTCACTGGAGAACAAGACAGTGATTCAGTGGGTTAGGGTTAGTTAATAAATTAATAGAATACTTTAGGTAAGTATGTGATTGGGAAAAATATAGGAGGCTGTTATAGCCCTTAGAAAGGTTTGGGACTCAAAAGTCTTCCTAGTGGAATTTATGTCTAAACTGAATGGTAAATAAGAATTAGCAAGGCAGAGGGTTGTGTGTGTTTGGTTCACTGGAAGGATAGATAGATTGGATGGGATCAACTGGGAAGAACAAAGCATAGTTGGGATATGCTTTCTTTAGAAATGGGGAAATGTTCAATATAGCTTAACCCTAGAATACAGGAAGTAGTAGTCACATGAAACCAGAAAGGTAAGCAGGGCCCAGATTTTACAGGGCATTGGAAGACATGTTAAGGAGTTTGAACTCCACTGTAGGAGTACTGGGGAGCCATTAAACATTGTGCCTTAAAGTACAGATTACCTACATCAGAATCACGTACAAGTCGTATTAAAATTGCCCACTCCTATATGCTACCCCAAACCTATTGAACCAAAATCACTGGGGTAGGGATTTCCCTGCGGTCCAGTTGTTAGGACTCCGCGCTTCCACTGCAGTGGGCATGGGTTTGATCCCTGGTCAGGAAACTAAGATCCTGCATGCCGTGGGGCCCGGCCAAAGAAATAAAAATAATAAAAAGTTAAAATCACTAGGGTAAAGTTCCCAAATCTATGTTTGTTTGTTTGTTTTTTAACAACAATGCCAAGTAATTTCTTAGGCGTATTGAAGTTTGTACAGAGACCAGGGAGTGATATGATCAGATGCATATTTGGTTGCAACATGAAGAACAGTTTAGAAGGTGGCAAAACTGGAGGCTAGGAGACCCATTAGGTGACTGTTGGAATAATCTAGGTAAGAGAAGTTGATGACCTGAACTAGATTGGGATTGGAGTTGGAGAAAAGTAGATGAACGAGAGAGATGTGAATGTCATTATTTGGAAGATGAATTGTCAAGACTTGATGGTTTGCTTGGATATGGAGGTAACATGCAGCTGCGTGAATGCTGGTGCTATTTCCTGATCTGGAGAGAATGCAGGAAAACTAGCAAGCTCCTTATGGTAGTGGTGGAAGAGTAGAAAGGAGAAACCAAGTTCAACTGTGGGCCTGTTAATTTTAACGGAGGAACACAACATTGTAAAAGCAACTATACTCCAATAAAAATTAATTTAAAAAATTTAATGGGGGACTTAAAACGAGAGATATCCAGTAGGCAACTAGAGGATAGTTCAATAGTCGCTAAGAGAAATATCTGGCTGTAAGATACAGCTATAGCAGAGGCAGATTTGCTGTGAAACTGATGAAGTTACTCCAGGTCTCTTTTGCAAAGTCTCCTTTCAAGGCTCTGAGACAGGCGCTAAGCATTCTATATTTGAAGAGCTATATTAATTTTCTTAAGTTGTGTGAACTTAATTTCCCGATTGTGTAAGCTTTAGGCCTCAGAAAACCTTGGATCTGTTTCTGAGCTATATAGGTCAAAATTATCAGTGTACATGATGGTAACGAAGTACCCTGAGAAGACGAGATTGCCTTAGGAGAATGTATAGAGTAAAAAACAACAGAGATCTTAATATGTTACACATTGTTTTCCAGGAATAACTATTATTTTAAATTAGGTATAGAGAAAAATCAGGGGAAAAAAATCTTAAAAAACAATGTAAAAAAGTTTGTAGTCGTATGATACACTATGATTTAATTGAACTTAAAAGCTTTATATATTTAAAGTATTATATAAATTTGCCTTTTTGGGTAGGCCCATAAGGAATCATTTTGATAACTGTGAATGAAAAAATTAAACTCTCAAGAGTAGTTTTTTTCTAAATCTTAAAAGAAGGATGAAGATTTAAGTTAAATATTGTGGTTCTTATCTAAATACTTTTCGAATCACATAAATATCTACTATTTAATGTGTAATAGATCATATCTATATATATCACATATAATATTGGTTTGGCCAAAGAGTTTATTCAATTTTTTCCATAAGATGGCTCTAGTAGCACTTAGTTGTCTTTAACTTCATTCGAAACAATTTTGTTAGACTGTATTGTGACAGCTGTCATATCAGCGTGCATAAAAAAAAAAAATCAAAATTGGTGAATTTTTGTGGAGCTATTTTAACATTGAAGATGGAAGAAAAAAGCAATATTTTTGGCATATTATGCTTTATTATTTCAAGAAAGGTCAAAATGCAACTGAAATGCAAAAAAAAAAAAATGTTTGTGCAGTGTATGGAGAAGGTACTGTGACTGATCGAACATGTCAAAAGTGGTTTGCAAAGTTCCGTGCTGGAGATTTCTCACTGGATGATGCTCCACGGTCGGGTGGACCAGTTTAAGTTGATAGCGATCAAATCGAGACATTAATTGAGAACAGTCAACTTTAAACCATGCGGGAGATAGCTGACATACTCAAAATATCCAAATCAAGCATTGAAAATCATTTGCACCAGCTTGGTTATTGCTTTGATGTTTGGGTTCCACATAAGTTAAGCGAAAAAAACCTTCTTGACCGTATTTCCTCATGCGATTCTCAACTGAAATGTAATGAAAATGTTCCGTTTTTAAAACAAATTGTGACGGGTGATGACAAGTGGATACTGTACAATAATGTGGAACGGAAGAGATCGTGGGGCAAGTGAAATGAACCACCACCAACCACACCAAAGGCCTGTCTTTATTCAAAGAAGGTGATGTGTATATGGTGGGATTGGAAGGGAGTCCTCTATTATGAGCTCCTTCTGGAAAACTGAACAATTAATTCCAACAAGAGCTGCTCCCAATTAGACCAACTGAAAACAGCCCTTGACGAAAAGCGTCTGGAATTAGTCAACAGAAAACACATAATCTTCCATCAGGATAACGCAAAACCGCATGTTTCTTTGATGACCAGGCAAAAACGGTTACAGCTTGGCTGGGAAGTTCTGATTCATCCACCGTATTCACCAGACATTGCACCTTTGGAATTCCATTTATTTCGGTCTTTACACAATTCTCTTAATGGAAAAAATTTCAATTCCATGGAAGACTGTAAAAGAGAGTTCTTTGCTCAAAAAGATTAAAAGTTTTGGGAAGATGGAGTTATGAAGTTGCCTGAAAAATGGCAGAAGGTAGTGGAACAAAAGGGTGAATACGTTGTTCAACAAAGTTCTTGGTGAGGAACTTCCCTGGTGGTCCAGTGGTTAAGGCTCTGTGCTTCCACTGTAGGGGGGCTGGGTTCAATCCCTGGTCGCGGAACTAGATCCTGCATGCATGCCACAACTAAGAGTTTGCATGCCCAACTAAAGATCCTGCATGCCGCAACTAAAAGATCCCAGGTGCTGCAACTAAGACCCGGTGCAGCCTAAATAAATATTTTAAAAAATAATAAAGTTCTTGGTGAAAATGAAAAATGTGCCTTTCATTTTTACTTGAAAACTGAAGGCACTTTTTTGCCAACCCAATATATAGATAAGTGTATCATTTACTCTTTTCTCAAAAAAAAATCTATTCTAGTTCAATCAATGGCCTTCTCATCTTCATTCTTAAAAATTGTCAAGGAAAGGAAATCTTTATAAATTTATTTATTTAATTTATTTTTGGTTGCATTGAGTCTTTGTTGCTGCGTGCAGGCTTTCTCTAGTTGTGCAGAGCAGGGGCTACTCTTCGTTGAGGTGCGTGTGCTTCTCACTGAGGTGGCTTCTCTTCTTGTGGAGCACGGGCTCTAGGTGCGCGGGCTTCAGTAATTGTGGCATGTGGGCTCAGTAGTTGTGGCTCGCGGGCTCTAGAACGCAGGCTCAGTAGTTGTGACGCACGGGCTTAGTTGCTCCGTGGCATGGGGGATCTTCCCGGACCAGGGATCGAACCCATGTCCCCTGCATTGGCAGGCGGATTTTTAACCACTGTGCCACCAGGGAAGTCCCAGGAAAGGAAATCTTCAATAATGTCCCATGATCAGAAATCCCTTATGTCTAATCTAAATCTCTGATTCTCATGCAGGAAGAGGACCATTTTTTAAAAATCAGCTTTATTGGGCTTCCCTGGTGGCGCAGTGGTTGAGAGTCCGCCTGCCGATACAGAGGACACGGGTTCGTGCCCCGGTCCAGGAGGATCCCACATGCCGTGGAGCGGCTAGGCCCGTGAGCCATGGCCGCTGAGCCTGCGCGACCGGAGCCTGTGCTCCGCAACGGGAGAGGCCACAACAGTGAGAGGCCCGCGAACCGCCCCCCCACAAAAAAAAATCAGCTTCATTGAGGTATGTTTTACATACATTAAAATTCATCAATTTTAAGTGTACATTTCATTGTGTTTTTGACAAATGTGTACAGCAGTGCAACCACCATGACAATCCAGATATATAATATTTCTGTCACCCTCAAATGTTCCCTGTGCCCCTTTGCCATCAGTCTCCCCCACAATCTCTCACCCCTGCCCCCGGCAACCACTAATCTGTTTTCTGTCATTGCAATTTTGACTTCACCAGAATTTCATATAAATGTCTATAGTCTTTTGTGTCCATCTCTGGCTTCTTTCACTTAACACAATGCTTTTGAGATTATCCATGTTGTATCAGTAGTTCATTCCTTTTTAATGCTAAGTAGTATATTCCATTGTATGGATATATCACAATTTATTGATTCACCAGTTGATGGACATTTCAGTTGTTTCTAGTTGGGGCTATTATGAAGAAAGCTGCTATGAATGTTTACATACCAGTTATATACCAGTTCATATTGACATCTGTTTTCATTTCTCTTGGGCAAATACTCAGGAGTAGGATTGCTTAGGAGTGAGTTGCATTGCAATGTGCATTTAACTTTTTAAAAAACTGCCAGACTTTTCCAAAGTGAATGTAATATTTTGCATTCCCACCAGCAATGTGTTAGTTCTAGTTGCTCCCCATTCTCTGCTGCACTTAGTATTGTTAGTCTTTTTAATTATAGTGATTCTAGTGGGTGTAGTGATATCTCGTGGTTAATTTGCATTTCCCTAATAACTAATGATGTGAATCTTTTCATGTGCTTATTTTCATTTCATATATCTTTGTTGATGGAGTATCTGTTCAAATCTTTTGCCCATTTATTAATTGGATTATTTGTCTTACTGAGTTGTAAAAATTATTATATATTCTGGATACAAGTCTTTTATCAGATACATGCTTTGAAAGTATTTTCTCCCAGTCTGTGGCTTATTTCTTTTTCTTTTTTTAAAAATTAATTTATTTATTTATTTTTGGCTGCGTTAGGTCTTCGTTGCTGCCCGCGGGCTTTCTCTAGTTGTGGTGAGCAGGAGCCACTCTTCATTGTAGTGCGTGGGCTTCTCATTGTGGTCGTTTCTCTTGTTGTGGAGCACGGGCTCTAGGCACGTGGGCTTAGTAGTTGTGGCTCGCAGGCTCTAGAGCACAGGCTCAGTAGTTGTGGTGCACGGGCTTAGTTGCTCCGCGGTATGTGGGATCTTCCCAGACCAGAGCATGAACCTGTGTCCCCTGCACTGGCAGGTGGATTCTTAACCACTGTGCCATCAGGGAAGTCCACTGTGGCTTATTTCTTAATTTTTCTTAAGTGTCTTTCAAAAAGCAGAAGATTTTTTTTCTTTTTGGCTTTTTTTTTTACTTGTCATACCTTTTATTTTTTAATTGAAATATTGTTGATTTACAATATTATATAAGTTGCAGGTGTACAACATAATGATTCATGATTTTTAAAGGTTATACTCCATTTATAGTTATTATAAAATATTGGCTATATTCCCTGTGCTGTACAATATATCCTTGTAGCTTATTTATTTTATACACAGTAGTTTTTAGCTCTTAATCCCCTACCCCTATCCTTCCCCTCTCCGCTTCCCTCTTCCCACTGGTAACCACTAGTTTGTTCTCTCTGAGTCTGTTTCTTTTTTGTTATATTCACTAGTTTGTTTTATTTTTTAGATTCCACATATAAGTGGTAACATAAAGTATTTGTCTTTCTCTGTCTGACTTATTTCACTAAGCATAGTAACTTCCAAGTCCATACATGTTGTTGCAAATCGCGAAATTTCATTCTTTGTTATGGCTGAGTAGTATTCCATTATATGTATATGTGTGTGTATATATATATATACACACACACACACACCCCCCACATCTTCTTTATCTTTTCATCTGTTAATGAACACTTAGGTTGCTTCCATATCCTGGTTATTGTAAAGCTGCTATGAATGTTGGGGTGCATGTATCTTTTCAAATTAGTGTTTTTGTTTTCTTTGGATGTATACGCAGAAGTGGAATTGCTAGATAATGTGGTAGTTCTATTTTTAGTTTTTTGAGGCACCTCCATACTGTTTTTCACAGTGGCTATACCAATTTACATTCCCACCAACAGTGCAAGAGGGTTCCCTTTTCTCTACATCCTGACCAACATTTGTTATTTGTGGTCTTTTTGATAATAGCCATTCTGACAGGTGTGAGGTTATATCTCATTGTGGCTTTGATTTGCATTTCTCTGATGATTAGTGATGTTGAGCATCATTTCATGTGCTATTGTTCATCTGTATGTCTTCTTTGGAAAAATGTGTATTCAGGCCTCCTGCCCATTTTTGGATCAAGTTTTTTTTTTTTTTGATGTTGAATTGTATAAGCTGTTACGTATTTTGGGCATTATCCCCTTATCAGTCATATCATTTACAAATATTTTCTCCCATTCAGTAGGTTGTCTTTTCGTTTTGCTGATGGTTTCCTTTGCTGTGCAAAAGCTTTTAAATTTAATTAGGTCCCATTTGTTTATTTTTGCTCTTGTTTCCTTTGCCTTAGGAGATAGAGCCAAAAAAATGTTGCTGTGATTTATGCCAAAGCCTGTTCTGCCTATGTTTTCTTCCAGAAGTTTTATAATTCCTGGTCTTACGTTTAGGTCTTTCATCCATTTTGAATTTATTTTTGTATATGGTTTGAGAAAATGTTCTAATTTCATTCTTTTACTTGTACCTGTCCAGTTTTTCCAGCATCACCTATTGAAGAGACTGTCTTTTTTCCATTGTATATTCCCAGACAAAAAGAAATAAAAGGAATCCAAACTGGAAAGAAATAAATAAAACTGTCACTGTTTGCAGATAACATGATACTATACATAGAAAATCCTAAAGACACCACCAAAAAACTACTAGAGTTCACCAATGAATTTGGTAAAGTTGCAGAATACAAAATTAATATACAGAAATCTGTTGCATTTCTATGCAGTAACAACGAACTATCAGAAGGAGAAATTAAGGAAACAATTCCATTTACAATTGCATCAAAAAGAATAAAATAGCTAGAATAAACCTACCTAACGAGGTAAAAGACCTGGACTAAGAAAACTATAAGACACTGATGAAAGAAATTGCATATGACACAAACAGATAGAAAGATATACTGTGTTCATGGATTGGAAGAATTAATATTGTTAAAACGACCATATTACTTGAGGCAATCTACAGATTCACCGCAATCCCTGTCAAAATACCAATGGCATTTTTCACAGAACTAGAAAAAATAATTTAAAAATTTGTATAGAAACAGAAAAGACCTGAAAAAGTCAAAACAATCTTGACAGACAAGCACAGAGCTGGAGGTATCACGGTCTCTGACTTCAGACTATACTACAAAAAGCAGAAGTTTTAAGTTTTGATGAAGTACAGTTTATCAGCTTTTTTCTTTTATGGCTTTGTGCTTTTTCAATTCTATCTAAGAAATCTTTGTCTAATCCAAGGTCACAAAGATTTTTGTCTATGTTTTGTAGTTTTAGAAATTTTGTAGTTTCATCTCTTACCTATTCTTTTATGATTCATTTCAAGTTAATTTTTTTGTATATGGTGTGAGGTAAGGGTGAAGGTTTTTCCACATGGATATCTAGATGTTCCAGCACCATTTGTTGAAAAGGTTATCCTTTCCCCCATTCAATTACTTTGGCCCCTTGGTTGAAAATTAAATGAATATATTTGTGTTGGTCTATTTTTGGACATTCTATTATATTCCATTTAACTGTATGTCTATGATAATCTTTTAGTAATGAAAATAATTTATTTTACTTTGGTGGAAAGTATTCTCAAGTTATTCTTAGATATTATGAGAAAGGGCTGAATCCTATACATGTGAAAAATTTTCATTCTCCTCAAACACCTATTACTCTAACTGGAAATGTATATGTGTACTAAAGGATTTTCCCATAAGTACTTCCTAGGATAGTAAGTTATTGTAGGGAATATACATTTTTTTATGTAATAGACGTAATTAGGCATTTTTTGTTTGCTTATAGCTTCATTTTCTCAGAATGTAAAAAAGAGGGTAAAGTAAACTCTTGTCATGTGGAAATCTTTAAAATAACCAAAACTATGTTCTGTTAAGAAAAAAATGAAAAAAATATTGAAAATTTCAAAGAATAAAGCAGAATAAACCTGTTCTTTGGGAATAATAGCAACATAAATACTACAAATCAAGGAAGGGGATTTCCTGACTTCTGCTTCCAAGCAGTTCCAATAAATGAAGGAGGAAGTTATTTTCCTTTTTAAAAAAACTTATTGTTGGCAGGATTAGTGTACTTCCTTTCACTCTTTTAGGACTTTAAATACATATACACTAATGTTACTGAATTTCATAAACCTTTGGGATTTTTGTCAGATTCTTAGTTTGCAGAGTCTTAAATTGTTTCAGTAAAAAGTCACTTTGTTAAAAAAAAAAGTCACTCTGTTGTGGAAAAGTCCAGAGCCAGGGAGATGATGCATTACCAAGAGGAACGGAAACACTCAAACATTAACAATTGACTTGGAGGGTCCCTTGCTCTAGTGAAATAAGCATAGGCTTTGGAACCAGAATACATTTGCATTTAATCTCTTTGACTTCTTAACATGAGTTGGGGGTGGGGGCAAGTTTCCTAACTTCTTTAAGTCTCAGCTTCATCATTGGCAATAATAATACTTGGTTGACATTGTTGTCATGAGGATTAAATTAAATGACCTAGTACTCTGCTTAGCATATACTACACATTCAGTAAATATCAAATCCCTGTCCCTCTTCTCCCAGTCCTTCCTCATATAGGTTGAGAAGTTTTCTGGAGGTAAATTGTATACCCCACATCAGAAGCTGATCTGTTTGTTCTTCCTTATTTTTTTGGTAACAGACTGACAGAAGTTTGAAAATTACTGGGGAACAGGAGAACAGATGAGCTCAGGGATCAGACTCTAGGATAAGAAACTAGTTCAGCAGGAAGTTTGCACTGTCAGCCCCTTAAGGATCATATGCTCAAGGTGTCTAATCCCATCTCACATGTTTAATACCTCAAATGTCACTTGATGGTAGAAGACTCTCTAGGGAATTCTGTGAGAACAGTACCCAGCTGTAGTGGAAAGCTGACCTGAGAGCACCTTTTAGTCTTTCTCTATCCTTCTTTGTCCTAATGTAATTTAATTATGTCCTCTCTTGCTTCAGCTTTTAAATTCAAAGACACTTATTATTAGAGTTTGTTACCTTAAATTACCAGATTCTGGCCCTCGTCATCTCCTCCCACCTTGATCCTATGAAAGAGACAGTGGCACTGCCTAATTTAAGTTGCTTTTGGTTCCTCTTCCCTGCTTCCCCACACACCTGCCCTTTCACAATTAATTTCATTTCTAAAGGCAGGAAAAAACTTTTCAAAATGCCCCAGCTACTTATTGTGAAGACCTCCATATCCCTATAGCAAACAACAGATCCTCAATTATGTGTGCAGATACCTTAATGTACTTTTTTTGGGGATATTGCAGAAAAATTATCAATTTTTATTTTGAGAATATCTGCCAAAACTCAAAACACTCCCAATCAGTTAGACTGATTACACTAACTTACTGTTATGTCTGTATCACTATTCCAATTCTAATGAAGAACAAAATGAAGATTAGACTTTCTATATTGTTTACTCACTGTATTAGACCTTGAGAATATAAAAAGTACAAGATTTGGACTTCATACTTAAGTCACAGGGAAGGCAAGCTAAGATTAGAATTCAAAGGCCCTGGGCTTCCCTGGTGGCGCAGTGGTTGAGAGTCCGCCTGCCGGTGCAGGGGACACGGGTTCGTGCCCTGGTCCGGGAAGATCCCACATGCCGCGGAGCGGCTGGGCCCGTGAGCCATGGCCGCTGAGCCTGCTCATCCGGAGCCTGTGCTCTGCAGTGGGAGAGGCCACAACAGTGAAAAGCCCGCGTACCGCAAAAAAACAAACAACAAAAAAAAAACAAAAACAAAAAAAGAATTCAAAGGCCCTAATTCTGTTTTCTGGCATGTACAGAAATTCTATTGTATAGTGCATTGGATTTATCTCAAGCATAAAAATACGCAGAGCTCTTCCTCTGATTCTATATATAAGATATATTCACATATATGTACATATATTTAACTTAGACTATAACACCTATCAAATAATATTTCACACTAATTGGTTGACTTCCAAAAGCTCATTCTTTTCTCTGCTCCTTTTATTCATGCATAGATTTGAGCCTGCTCAGATATATGTACAAACTTTTTTACACTTTCTGTTACAATATCACTCAGATGTAGCAACATCATGAGTAAGAAAAACACTCAGTCATTAAACACTCTTTTCTGGAAAGAGTTCTTGTTAGAAGAAATAAGTAAAGGTCTTTATGTTTAAGCTATTGCTACATGGATATTCTGGTACGTGCTGCTGAAAGCACCATTGAAGAAATTCAGTCTGTAGTTAAAGCATCTGACCTAGATAGGTGTTCTTCCAGATTTTCAAAAACTAGATCATTTAAATCTTACGTAAACATTTCAAGAAATAGAAAAAGTAGAAATACTCTCCAACTCTTTCCATAAGACCATGATAGCCTTGATACCAAAACAAGGAAAGAAAAAGGCCAATCTTATAAAAATTCTAAATAAATTATTAGTAAATTGAATCTAGCAGTGAGGATCATTTCCAACATTAAAATGTTACAAGAATTCTCTCTAAAACCAGGAACAAGATAAAGATATCTACTATATACCACTTCTAATGAGTAGTTTATAGAAAGTCCTAGACAGTCCTTAGTCCCATAAGTCAAGGAAAAGAAATAAGAGATAGGAGTAAATCTAACAAAATATATATTAGATACGGAGAAATTTTAAATTTTATTGAAAACATTAAAGAAGCTATAAATGAATAGAGAAATATCCCATGTTCATGTGTAGGAGGACTCAATGTCAAAAAGATACTCATTTTGGGGACTTCCCTGGTGGTCCAGTGGGTAAGAACCTATGCTCCCAATGCAGGGGACCCGGGTTCCATCCCTGGTCAGGGAACTAGATCCTGCATGCATGCCGCAAGTAAGAAGCCCGCATGCCACAACTAAAGATCCCGAATGCAGCAACGAAGATCCCGAGTGCTGCAACGAAGACCCGGGGCAGCCAGAAATAAATATTTTTTTAAAAGATACTCATTTTTCAAAATTTATCTATAAATTCAATGCAATCCAATCAAAATCCTAACAGTATTTTTCTAGGAACTTGACCAACTGATTCTAAAAGTTATAGTAGTTAATACACAATATGGTATTATTGGTGCTAAGATTGGTAAATCAATGAAACAGAATATAGGGCCTAATAACAGATTCCTACCTATAAGGATTAATTTGATATATGATTAAAGATGACATTTCAGATCACTGGCTAATGAGGTGGTCAATAAAGAGTGTTGGGATAATTGACTATTCATATGGAAAAATAGGAAATACTGTCCTATTCACATCAAAATAAATTCCAGGTTCAGTAAAGTTCTAATATAAACAGCACTACAAAGCAAAGAATGGAAGGATGTGGAGCTGAGAGACAGTAACTCAATAACTGGTACGTACATCCCACCTGGTAACAATTGGAACCAGTACATTCCATCTCTCACCTAGATCATGGCATGCACAACTTCATTAGCCAGTTTCCCTATGTCTTGTCTTCTGTCTTGTCCTCCCCAGTCCATTCTCTACACCAATAGAGTATGTGCTCTAAAATGAAAATTTTATTGTTACTCCCCAGCTTAAATTCCATTCATGGCTTCTCATTATCCTCAGTATAAAATCTAAAACCCTCAACATGTCCTGAAGCCTGCTTATATCTTTTTTTTTTTTTTTTTGCCTGCTTGTATCTTTAGCTTCATCTCTTAGTTCTCTACCTTCACTCTCACTTCCCTGCAGGGTAGGTCCCAGCTCTTCTGACCTTTAGTTCTTTAAGTACAATACTCTGTCTGGCCTCTGGATCTTCTCATGACATTCTCTTGAACTTGGAATACTTTTTCTTTCCCTATTTCGCTTGATTAAATCTTCTTTCTCCTTCAGTCCCATCCTAGGAGTCATTCCTCAGGAAAACTTCCTCTGACACACCAAATTTAGATTAAGCATCCCTTCTAAAATATCCCTTATTAACCTGTAAATTTTCTCATTATTATTGCATTTATCAAACCGTATGGTAAATGCTTATTTGTTCCCTTACTACTTTCTTCCAATTCATGAAAGCAGGGATTATTTACCTAATTGATCAGCAGTGCTCAGCACATTGGTGTATAGGCATTCAAATACTTATTAAATGAATGATCTCAAATATAATTTCCTCATTCTTTTTCTTGTGCCCTTACCTGTCCATAATATGGCTTTGAAGCATATACATTTTGATTATTATATTTATCAAAAAATATTATTTCTAGGGAATTCCCTAGAGGTCCAGTGGTTTGGACTGTGCATTTCCACTACGGGGGCACAGTTTCAATCCCTGGTCTGGAACTAAGATCCCGCATGCTGCAGAGAGTGCGGCCAAAAAACAAACAAACAAAAAATGTTATTTCTAGTAATGTTTTCATGATAGCTGAATCCACTAACACATGGGTCAGCAAACTATTTCTATAAAGGGCCAGTTAGTAAATATGTTAGACTCTGTAGGCCACATACAGTCTCTGTTACTTCTCCTCCTTCCTCTTTTTCTTTTACCTTTAAAATTCTTTAAACATGTAAAAACTATTTTAGCTTGTGAACTATACAAAATAGGCCGTGGGCCAGTTTTGGAACACACGTTACAGGTTGCCAACCCTTGCATTAAAACATACAATTTGAGTTCTGTAGATTTTGTTAAAATTAACTCAGCCAATTGTCATTCATTGTTTATTGTAACCTGATGATTTAGATTGAATATTACTGTTGCCACTTTAGAAATTGTAAATTGAAGCAAAGAGAGATTAGATGACTTACCTAAGATCATACTCTCTGTGTAGTAGACCTCAAACATGTTATTCTCTTGTATCATATGTGTCTTAAATTGGTCCTAAAAATATTCTACCTTTGTAAATAAACTGGGAAAAGTGGAGTAAAAGAAACTAAAAGTTTTAGTTATTGTAATGGTCAGAAATATTATTAACATTTTCTAGATCCTAACATTGAAGGAACACCCTAGAACTTGGTCCATTGGATAAGAGGATGTTGAGGAATATTGTATGATTAAAGCATGCCGAAATAAATACGTAATGATGCCTTCCCAAGGAGTGAGAAAAGGTCAGCAATCTCCTCCAGGCCATAACCTTATGGGAACTGACCTCATCTAGAAGGCAAACTATTTATCCCAGTCATTTAAATGTGATGGAAGTTCGTGATAATTGAATTCTGGCAGTTGGTTCTAAATAGTGATCTACAGATTTTTTACCCTAAAAGAAGTCCCAGATGGGTTCAATTTATTTCCTTTCATTGGGAGATTATTTTCATTAGATTTATTAGAGAAGTATAGAATTGTGCTTTAGGGTTGCTTGATTGATTTTGCTTTTTAAGTATGAGTGCCAGGATCTTTAGTAAACCAGAGTTTTTAAGTAGAAGATGAATTAGAACTATGAACTCCAATTAGCTCGTTTACCTAGCAGAATTGGAAGCCAGGGCTTTTGTTTCAGCACTCTTGTAATTATAGATTAGTACTTAAAAGACTGACCATATTTCTTTATCTTGATTTCTGTTAGGTTACTCATTTGTTGAAGAGCTAAACTAGATAGAAAAGAAAGGGAGAAAAGAGATGGCCCTTCAATAACTTTTCTGTTGGCACAGTGGACAAGACTCAGCACTCCCAATGCAGTGGGCCCTGGTTTGATCCCTGGTCAGGGAGCTAGATCCCACATGCCTGCCACAAATAAGAAGCCTGTGAGCTTCACCTTCACAACCAAATAAATAAATAAAGATACTGAAAAAAAAAAAAAGATATGGTCCTTCATAAGTAGCTTTTTTTTTGTGGGTGGTACGCGGGCCTCTCACTGCTGTGGCCTCTCCCGTTGCAGGGCACAGGCTCCGGACGCGCAGGCCCAGAGGCCACGGCTCACGGGCCCAGCCGTTCTGCGGCACGTGGGATCCTCCCGGACCGGGGCACGAACCCGCGCCCCCCGCATCGGCAGGTGGACTCTCAACCACTGCGCCACCAGCATAAGTAGCTTTTATCCTAGTTGGAGGTACTGGAGATAATCACAACTTGTATATTTATACTTATCTTCTCATTTTGTCCTCTGCTTGAGGCTCTAGATCAAGGCAAAGCCCTTTAAACTCACACAGGACCAGGTCCAAAATCTTAAATTGCACTATCCTTAAAAGGTATTTGTCTTCCAAATAAGTCAGATAGTGGAGCTTCCCATTAGTGAGTCATGCTGACCAAACATAGTTTCTGTGCTTTTCTTGCCATAACCTTTTAATCTTCCCTTTCTTTCTTTCCTATGCCTTTTGAATGACTACTGTGAATGCACGACTCAAAACAAGTTCTTGCGCACAGTATTTTCATGATTTAAGACATTTCTGTGATCTAGGCATTGACAGCAGACTATATATTCAAAGAACAATTTTTTATTTTAGTAGAAAAACAAGTTTTTACTTTTGGTACACCATCTGTGGTGGTTTTAAAACATAATTCACAATTTCTTTGATATTCCTCCCTTCAAAATGTAGGGCCCCTCCCCTGAATAAGGATAGTACTTAGGGACTTGCTTCTAATGAATAGAATGTGACAGAAATGACAGTGTGGTATTTTTGAGACTAGGTCATAAAATCGCATTGTGGCTTCATCCTTTCTGTCTCTCTTGGGTCATTGGTTCTGGGAGAAGCCAGGTACCATGTCCTGAGGATACCCATGAGGCTCTGTGGAGATATCCATATGACTTCAGCCAACAACTACTGAGTGAACCAATTTGAAAGCAGGTCCTCCAGCCCTAGTCAGGCCTTCAGATGACTGCAGCCCCAGGCAACATCTTGACTGCAACCTCATGAGAGACCTTGATCCAGAACCAGCTAGCTAAACTGCTTCTGAACTCCTGACCCACAAAAATTGTGACATAGCATATGTGGGTTGTTTTAAGCCACTAAATTTTGGAGGTACTTTGTTATTCAGCAATAGAGAACTGACATGCCATCATGTAATATTCTGTAGTAAAAATTTTGATAAACCTTTTATCTGTCTTATAGATAAGCCAACCAACATTGCTTTTAGTTCTCCTAAATTCTTACTTTTTTGTTATTATTTCTTTGGACTTTCTTGGACTGAGAGATAGGCATTAAAGTCGTTATTAGCATTATTAGCATTTTTCTGTCTATTTCTCCAAATTTCTCCTGTAGTTGCTACTTTACAAAAATTGTTGCTGTATTATTTGTTGCATAGATATTTGTAACTATTATATCTTCATAGTGAATTGTAGCGTTTAGCACTATGAAGTGTCCTTCTTTTTCTCATTTGATGCTTTTTTGCTTGAATGTTACCTTGTCTGGTATTAAGATTATAACCCTTGCTTTTTAAAATTTGCCTTTACCCAGTACATCTTTGTTTATTCTTTTATAAATTTATTTATTTATTTTTGGCTGTGTTGGGTCTTTGTTGCTGCGCACGGGTTTTCTCTGGTTGTGGTAAGCAGGGGCTACTCTTCATTGCGGTGCGCTGACTTCTTACTGCAGTGGCTTCTCTTGTTGTAGAGCACGGGCTCTAGGCTCACGGGCTTCAGTAGTTGCGGCACTTGGGCTCAGTAGTTGTGGATTGCGGGATCTAGAGCACAGGCTCAGTAGTTGTGGAGCACAGTGTTAGTTGCTCCATGGCATGTGGGATCCTCCCCAACCAGGGCTCGAACCCATGTCCCCTGCATTGGCAGGCGGATTCTTAACCACTTCACCACCAGGGAAGTCCGTCTTTGTTCATTCTTTTAGGCTCTCTTATATCAGCCCAGAATTAGGTTCTATTTTGTGAGTCAATCTGAAAATCTTTTTCTTCTTATAAGTGATTTAAGCCCATATATATGTGTGTGTAAGCCCATATGTATATATGTGTGTGTATACACACACACACACACACACACAAAACTGCTCTGTTTGATCTCAATTATGTCATCTTTATAAATACAAAACAATTTATGGTCTTCCAGAAAACTGTGTTCGGTTTTCTTTGCTCTTTCCTTTATTTGTATGTTCTTCTCTTGATATTTAGGAAAATTTGTATTTTTTGTTCTAATGATTTCCTTTATACCAGTACTCATATAATACCTTGGTCCTCTTTTTCGTTACACATTGACTATTAGTCTCCTGCCTGGAGCAATAATGAACGAACTTGAAACCGCCTTCTCTTTCCTGTGTGCCCTCCACCATCCAATTTTAGTTAATGATGTTACTTTTCTTAATGTTTATTTTTGTCCTCCTAAATATGTTATGGTTTATAATATTCAGTAGTTGGCTTTAAATGACACCCTTTAACTCCCACTTTAAAATTTTTAGACAATCAGTGAGATTATTCTACTCTTTTCTCTCTCCGCCATCTCTCTTTTTTTTTAGTTATGACTATATTGTCAGAGCATATAAAATTTATATACTATTCTTATTCCCACCTTTGTTTTAGTCTTAGATATATAGCTAAATATATAATCTCTTTGTTTCACCATTCTTATTTCCATCCTCTGTGTCCTAAATGATACATTTATTCCTAGTTGCTCTTTTTTGTTGTTTTAGGTTGCATTTCCTGGGACACAGACTAGACTCTGAGACAGAGATTTGTATACATGAAGTTTACTGGAGAGTACCTTTGGGATCAACACTTGTGACAATGTTAAGGAAGGAGTATTGGACAGTAGGAGGAGCTGAGCTGCAATGAATGGTATGCTGGTGAAGGTTTAACAACCAGTTCTCAAGGTGGGTGGGAAGGCGGGGGCGGGAAGCCCTGATTTGCAGCATTTCCAGCATGTAAATACTTCCATCATGGCCAATTTTAAGCTACCAACATGAGTCACTGAACATGGATCTGCATAGTAGCACCCATACAGATACAATAGATATAACAGGAGCATAGATAATAGTAAATGTAGTAAAATAATTAGGAAGTAATGAGTATTCATTACCTTGGTTTTGAATATAATTTATTTAATTTTGTTTTATATAATTTGTTTTAGTAATGGCTATGGTTAACAACCTGCTTGCAAAATTCCTTAAAATGTTAATTGGCTCTCACAAGCCAGTAAGAGCCAGCTCCAGCACATCACTGACCATGACCAGTCACAACAAAGGTCTTAGCCCATATCGTGAAGAGCTTTGAAGTTGGAATGGCCCTTCAGCATGTTCCTCCTTGAGGCAAGGGCCTGTTCATCTTGTCATTGGAGACAGGTGGACCCTGGGGAGAGGGTTAGACCTTGGGTGAGGGAGTTTTCTTTGGCTAAAGGAAGTACTCAGAGAAGGATTCAGCTTCCAACATTCCAGCAACTTGGGGTATTATGGTGTCAGTCCTAAAGTGGGTATCTGGGGAGCACACCACAAGATCCACTACACTTGCGTCTTGTAGTTTAGTCTTGGTTTCTGTTTTGCGACAGCATTTTTTTCTGGTATACTTTCATCTGTCAAAACTTGTGACTTGTTTCTGTTTTTTGTTTTTTTCTTACAGTAGTTTTGTCTGGATACTGATTTTTTTTTGGTTACTGTTATTCATGTTCGAATATGTTGGATTTTTCTGGGTCAGCTTTTACAGATGGATCTTTTGGAGAGAATGGAGAGGGGTTTGAGTGCCTTTCCTGGTTTTTCAGCTCAAGTGCTCCCTCTTCTGTTGCTATAGTGAAGAGCAGTTTTCTTAATTATAATGTGTGCGGGGCGTGGGGGGGTGTTGGTGTTTTTTTGTTTTGTTTTGTTTTTGTAATCAGACTTCTGACTCTCCTATTCTTTTTTAAAGTGCACTACTTATTACCACTAACTATTTTTCTTTCTTCCAATTACCCCGGGCTGCTGTCTCCGAAGAGCATGACTTTCTTTCCAAAGTGCCTCTTTATCCTTAAAGCGGCACTTCTCAAGACTGCCACCTTTGTTCCTATGAATTTTTCGAGCCCTGTGTTTTGACTTCTCTTGCCAGTGCTGCTCTGCCAATTTTCAGACCACATCTCAGCTATTCCCACTAAGGTTTGGGTGATTTCCTCCTGGACGTGAATCGTTGATGTTACTGGGTTCTACCAACACTAAGACCCTCCATGTTCCCTTACTCTTTCAAACAGATTCTGTGACCACAGATACACTTGTGGAGATTCCAGATGGTCCCTACTGTATTTTTCCCAACCTGCATGTAAACTGGAGATTGTAGGATTTTTTTTTCTTTCTTTCTGTATTTAGTATCAGTTGTGGGAATTTTTTTTTTATATATGATTACTTCTCTAATTTGTTTCACTTTATTTATTTATTTTGATAATCTTTGTCAATTATTACTTGATATAAAATGGGATACTGAATTATATTATGCTTACTTAAAGCAAAGCAAAACAAAACAAAACAGTAATTCCTATATCTCCATTAATTCTTTCCCAGGAAATATTTACTAACATAATTTTGAGTCATACAAACAGTTGTTGATGTTATTTTCTAAGCAGACTTATTTAGGAGTAATTTTACATCTTTCACTCTTTGATAGCTCATCTTAATTTTAAAAAACAACAAATAACAAGCAAACAAAAAATTCCCTAAGTATATTCATAGAGTATGGTATTGCTATATTGTAATTTTTTTTTAAATCAACTCATTTTTACTTTTTATTTTTAATTAATTAATTAATTAATTTTTGGCTGTGCTGGGTCTTCGTTTCTGTGCGAGGGCTTTCTCTAGTTGTGACGAGCGGGGGCCACTCTTCATCGCGGTGCACAGCCCTCTCACTGTCGCGGCCTCTCTTGTTGCGGAGCACGGGCTCCAGACGCGTGCAGGCTCAGTAGCTGTGGCGCACGGGCCTAGCTGCTCCGCGGCATGTGGGATCTTCCCAGACCAGGGCTCGAACCCATGTCCCCTGCGTTAGCAGGCAGGTTCTCAACCACTGCGCCACCAGGGAAGAGCTATAATTTTTATTTTAGTCTTAGCAGACAGTTTATATCCTACAATCATTTTTCAAAAATAGGCGAAATTGTTGTTAATATTGTGGAAAAAATGAACAATTTTCTGATATCATTTTTTATATCTTTCAAAGGAAATTTTACCAACAGCACAAGAATAGCCTCACAGTATATATCAGATAGCCCTATACATCACTGAACTTCTTGATCTCTTTGTGGCATCTGTTATTTTCTAATCTTGCTTATTGCCTGTCACAGAATTATTCAGTCTTCTTTTCCTCTTGCCATCTGTTATCTGGCTCATTCTCTCTTTTTTTCTTTTTTTTTAACATCTTTATCGGAGTATAACTGCTTTACAATGTGGGGTTAGTTTCTGCTTTATAACAAAGTGAAGCGGCTATATGTATACATATATCCCCATATCCCCTCCCTCTTGCGTCTTCCTCCCACCCTCCCTATCCCAACCCTCTAGGTGTTTGCAAAGCACTGAGCTGATCTCCCTGTGCTATGCAGCCGCTTCCCACTAGCTATCTGTTTTACATTTGGTAGTGTGTATATGTCAATGCCACTCTCTCACTTCGTCCCAGCTTACCCTTCCCCCTCCCTGTGTCCTCAAGACCATTTTCTCCGTCTGCCTCTTTATTCCTATCCTGCCCCTAGGTTCTTCAGAACCATTCTTTTTTTTTTTTTTTTTTTTAGATTCCATATATATGTGTTAGCATACAGTATTTGTTTTTCTCTTTCTGACTTAACTTCACTCGTATGACAGACTCTAGGTCCATCTACCTCACTACAAATAACTCAATTTCATTTCTTTTTATGGCTGAGTAATATTCCATTGTATATATGTGCTATATCTTCTTTATCCGTTCATCTGTCGATGGACACTTAGGTTGCTACCATGTCCTGGCTATTGTAAATAGTGCTGCAATCAACATGGTGGTACCTACTCTTTATGAATTATGGTTTTCTCAGGGTATATGCCCAGTAGTGGGATTGTTGGGTCATGTGGTAGTTCTATTTTTAGTTTTTTAAGGAACCTCCATACTGTTCTCCATAGTGGCTGTATCAGTTTACATTCCCACCTACAGTGCAAGAGGGTTCCCTTTTCTCCACACCCACTCCAGCATTTATTGTTTATAGATTTTTTGATGATGGCCATTCTGACTGGTGTGAGGTGATACCTCATTGTAGTTTTGATTTCCATTTCTCTAATAATTAGTGATGTTGAGCATCCTTTCATGTGTTTGTTGGCCATCTGTATGTCTTCACTGGAGAAATGTCTATTTAGGTCTTCTGCCCATTTTTGGATTGGGTTGTTTGTTTTTTTGATATTGAGCTGCATGAGCTGCTTGTATATTTTGGAAATTAATCCTTTGTCAGTTGCTTTGTTTGGAAATATTTTCTCCCATTCTGAGGGTTGTCTTTTCATCTTGTTTATGGTTTCCTTTGCTGTGCAAAAGCTTTTAAGTTTCATTAGGTCCCATTTGTTTATTTTTGTTTTTATTTCCATTTCTCTAGGAGGTGGGTCAAAAAGGATCTTGCTGTGATTTATGTCACAGAGTGTTCTGCCTATGTTTTCCTCTAAGAGTTTTATAGTGTCTGGCCTTACATTGAGGTCTTTAATCCGTTTTGAGTTTATCTTTGTGTATGGTGTTAGGGAGTGTTCTAATTTCATTCTTTTACATGTAGCTGTCCAGTTTTCCCAGCACCACTTATTGAAGAGACTGTCTTTTCTCCATTGTATATTCTTGCCTCCTTTATCAAAAATAAGGTGACCATATGTGCGTGGGTTTATCTCTGGGCTTTCTATCCTGTTCCATTGATCTATATTTCTGTTTTTGTGCCAGTACCATGCTGTCTTGATTACTGTAGGTTTGTAGTATAGTCTGAAGTCTGGGAGCCTGATTCCTCCAGCTCCATTTTTCTTTCTCAAGATTGCTTTGGCTATTCGGGGTCTTTTGTGTTTCCATACAAATTGTGAAATTTTTTGTTCTAGTTGTGTGAAAAATGCCAGTGGTAGTTTGATAGGGATTGCATTAAATCTGTAGATTGCTTTGGGTAGTATACTCATTTTCACAGTGTTGATTCTTGCAGTCCAAGAACATGGTATATCTCTCCATTTGTTTGTATCATCTTTAATTTCTTTCATCAGTGTCTTATAGTTTTCTGTATACAGGTCTTTTGTCTCCTTAGGTAGCTTATTCGTAGGTATTTTATTCTTTTTGTTGCAGTGGTAAATGGGAGTGTTTCCTTAATTTCTCTTTCAGATTTTTCGTCGTTAGTGTATAGGAATGCAAGAAATTTCTGTGCATTAATTTTGTATCCTGCTACTTTACCAAATACATTGATTAGCTCTAGTAGTTTTCTGGTAGCATCTTTAGGATTCTGTATGTATAGTATCATGTCATCTGCAAACAGTGATAGTTCTACTTCTTCTTTTCTGATTTGGATTCCTTTTATTTCTTTTTCTTCTCTGATTGCTGTGGCTAAAAGTTCCAAAACTATGTTGAATAATAGTGGTGAAAGTGGGCAACCTTGTCTTTTTCCTGATCTTAGTGGAAATGCTTTCAGTTTTTCACCATTGAGAACAATGTTGGCTGTAGGTTTGTCATATATGGCCTTTATTATGTTGAGGTAAGTTCCCTCTATGCCTACTTTCTGGAGAGTTTTTGTCATAAATCGGTGTTGAAAGCTTTTTCTGCATCTCTGGAGATTATCATATGGTTTTTATCCTTCAGTTTGTTATTATGGTGTACCACATTGACTGATTTGCATATATATATATATATATATATTTTTTTTTGCTGTACGTGGGCCTCTCACTGTTGTGGCCTCTCCTGTTGCGGAGCACAGGCTCCGGACGTGCAGACTCAGTGGCCATGGCTCACGGGGCCAGCTGCTCGGTGGCATGTGGGATCTTCCCGTAACGGGGCACAAACCCATGTCCCCTGCATCGGCAGGCGGACTCTCAACCACTGCACCACCAGGGAAGCCCTTGCTTTGCATATTTTGAAGAATTCTTGCATTCCTGGGATAAATCCCACTTGATCATGGTGTATGATCCTTTTAAGGTGCTGTTGGATTCTGTTTGCTAGTATTTTGTTGAGGATTTTTGCATCTTTGTTCATCAGTGATATTGACCTGTAGTTTTCTTTTTCTGTGACATCTTTGTTTGGTTTTGGTATCAGGGTGATGGTGGACTCATAGAATGAGTTTGGGAGTGTTCCGCTCTCTGCTCTATTTTGGAAGAGTTTGAGAAGGATAGGTTTAGCTCTTCTCTAAATGTTTGATAGAATTCACCTGTGAAGCCATCTGGTCCTGGGCTTTTGTTTGTTGGAAGATTTTTAATCACAGTTTCAATTTCAGTGCTTGTGATTGTTCTGTTTATATTTTCTATTTCTTTCTGGTTCAGTCTTGGAAGGTTGTGCTTTTCTAAGAATTTGTCTATTTCTTCCAGGTTGTCCATTTTATCGCCATATAGTTGCTTGTAGAAATCTCTCATGATCCTTCGTATTTCTGCAGTGTCAATTGTTACTTCTCCTTTTTCATTTGTAATTCTGTTGATTTGAGTCTTTCCCTTTTTTCTTGGTGAGTCTGGCTAATGGTTTATCAATTTTGTTTATCTTCTCAAAGAACAAGCTTTTAGTTTTATTGATCTTGGCTATTGTGTCCTTCATTTCTTTTTCTTTTATTTCTGATCTGTTTTTTATGATTTCTTTCCTTCTGCTAACTTTGGGGATTTTTTGTTCTTCTTTCTCTAATTGCTTTAGGTGTAAGGTTAGGTTGTTTATTTGAGATTTTTCTTGTTTTTTGAGGTAGGATTGTATTGCTGTAAACTTCCCTCTTAGAACTGCTTTTGCTGCAATCCCATAAGTTTTGGATCATTGTGCTTTCATTGTCATTTGTTTCTAAGTATTTTTTGATTTCCTCTTTGATTTCTTCAGTGATCTCTTGGTTATTTAGTGGTGTATTGTCTAGCCTCCATGTGTTTTTATTTTTTACAGTTTTTTCCTGTAATTGATATCTAGTCTCATAGTGTTGTGGTCAGAAAAGATACTGGATATGATTTCCATTTTCCTAAATTTACCAAGGCTTGATTTGTGACCCAAGATATGATCTATCCTGGAGAATGTTCCATCAGCACTTGAGAAGAAAGTGTATTCTGTTGTTTTTGGATGGAATGTCCTATAAATATCAGTTAAGTCCATCTTGTTTAATGTATTATTTAAAGCTTGTGTTTCCTTATTTATTTTCATTTTGGATGATCTGTCCATTGGTGAAAGTGGGGCGTTAAAGTCCCCTACTATGATTGTGTTACTGTCAATTTCCCCTTTTATGGCTGTTAGCATTTGCCTTATGTATTGATGTGCTCCTAGGTTGGGTGCATAAATATTTACAATTGTTATATCTTCTTCTTGGATTGATCCCTTGATCATTATGTAGTATCCTTCCTTGTCTCTTGTAACATTCTTTATTTTAAAGTCTATTTTGTGTGATATGAGAATTGCTACTCCAGCTTTCTTTTGATTTCCATTTGCATGGAATATCTTTTTCCATCCCCTCACTTTCAGTCTGTATGTGTCCCTAGGTCTGAAGTGGGTCTCTTGTAGACAGCATATGTATGCGGTCTTGTTTTTGTATCCATTCATCCAGTCTATGTCTTTTGGTTGGAGCATATAATCCATTTACACTTAAGGTAATTATTGATATGTATGTTCCTATTACCATTTTCTCATTTTCTTAATTGTTTTGGGTTTGTTTTTGTAGGTCTTTTCTTTCTCTTGTGTTTCCTGCCTAGAGAAGTTCCTTTAGCATTTGTTGTAAAGCTGGTTTGGTGGTGCTGAATTCTGTTAGCTTTTGCTTGTCTGTAAGTGTTTTAATTTCTCCGCCAAATCTGAATGAGATCCTTGCTGGGTAGAGTAATCTTGGTTGTAGGTTTTTCCCCCTCATCATTTTAAATATGTCCTGCCACTCCCTTCTGGCTCGCAGAATCTCTGCTGAAAGATCAGCTGTTAACTTTATGGGGATTCCCTTGTATGTTATTTGTTGCTTTTCCCTTGCTGCTTTTAATATTTTTTCTTTGCATTTAATTTTTGCATTTAATTTTTGATAGTTTGATTAATATGTGTCTTGGTATGTTTCTCCTTGGATTTATCCTGTTTGGACTCTCTGTGCTTCCTGGACTTGATTGACTATTACCTTTCCCATTATAGGGAAGTTTTCAACTATAATCTCTTCAAATATTTTCTCAGTCCCTTTCTTTTTCTCTTCTTCTTCTGGCGTCCCTATAAGTCGAATGTTGGTTCATTTAATATTGTCCCAGCGGTCTCTGAGACTGTCGTCAATTCTTTTCATTCTTTTTTCTTTATTCTGCTCTGCAGTAGTTATTTCCACTATTTTATCTTCCAGGTCACTTATCCGTTCTTCTGCCTCAGTTATTCTGCTATTGATTCCTTCTAGAGAATTTTTAATTTCACTTATTGTGTTGTTCATCATTGTTTGTTTGCTCTTTAGTTCTTCTAGGTCCTTGTTAAACATTTCTTGTATCTTCTCCATTCAGTTTCTAAGATTTTGGATCATTGTCATTACTCTGAATTCTTTTTCAGGTAGACTGCCTATTTCCTCTTCATTTGTTAGGTCTGGTCAGTTTTTACTTTGCTCCTTCATCTGCTGCATATTTCTCTGCCTTCTCATTTTGTTTAACTTACTGTGTTTGGGGTCTCCTTTTCGCAGGCTGCAGGTTCGTAGTTCCTATTGTTTTTGGTTTCTACCCCCAGTGGGTAAGGTTGGTTCAGTGGGTTGTGTAGGCTTCCTGGTGGAGGGGACTGGTGCCTGTGTTCTGGGGGATGAGGCTGGATCTTGTCCTTCTGGTGGGCAGAACCACATCTTGTGGTGTGTTTTGGGGTGTCTGTGAACTTATTATGATTTTAGGCAGCCTCTCTGATAATGTGTGGGGTTGTGTTCCTGTCTTGCTAGTTGTTTGGCATGGGGTGTCCAGCACTGGAACTTGCTGGTCATTGAGTGGAGCTGGGTCTTAGTGTTGAGACAGAGATCTCTGGGAGAGCTCTTGCCACTTGATATTATGTGGGGCTGTGGTGTCTCTGGTGGTCCAGTGTCCTGAAATCGGCTCTCCCACCTCAGAGGCTCAGGCCTGACACCTGGCTGGAGCAGCAAGACCCTGTCAGCCACACAGCTCAGAAGAGAAGGGAGAAAATAAATAAATAAATAGTTATAAAATAAAATTTTAAAAATTATTAAAATACAAAATTTTTTAAAGTAAAAAAAAAGAAGAGAGCAACCAAACCAATAAACAAATCCACCAGTGATAACAAGTGATAAAAACTATACTATGATAAACATAAAAATCAATAACTAGTCTGTCGCATACAGCAAACCCCAAATCTACAGTTGCTCCCAAACTCCACCACTTCAATTTTGGGATGATTCGTTGTCTATTCAGGTATTCCACAGATGCAGGGTACATCAAGTTGATTCTGCAGATTTAATTCACTGCTCCTGAGGCTGCACGGAGAAATTTCCCTTTCACTTCTTTGTTCGTACAGCTCCTGGGGTTCAACTTTGGATTTGGCCCCGCCTCTGCATGTAGGTCGCCCTCTGGCGTCAGTTCTTCACCCAGACAGGAGGGGGTTAAAGGAGCGGCTGATTAGGGGGCTCTGGCTTACTCAGGCCCGGGAGAGGGAGGAGTATGGAATGCAGGGCAAGCCTGTGGTGGCAGAGGCCGGCGTGACATTGCAACAGCCTGACGTGTGCTGTGTGTTCTCCTGGGGAAGTTGTCCCCGGATCACGGGACCCTGGCAGTGGCGGGCTACACAGCCTCCCAGAAGGGGAGGTGTGGATAGTGACCTGTGCTTGCACACAGGATTCTTGGTGGCTGCAGTAGCAGCCTTAGCGTTTCATGCCCGTCTCTGGTGTCCGCACTGGTAGCCACAGCTCGCACCCGTCTCTGAAGCTCATTTAGTTGGTGTTCTGAATCTCCTCTCCTTGCGCACCCTGAAAGAATGGTCTCTTGACTCTTAGGCAGTTTCAGACTTTTTCCCCGACTCCTTACTAGTTAGCTGTGGCAGTGTATCCCCCTTCAGGCTGTGTTCACACAGCCAACCCCAGTCCTCTCCCTGGGATCTGACCTCCAAAGTCGGAGCCTCAGCTCCCAGCCCTTACCCACCCCGGTGGGTGAGCAGACAAGCCTCTCAGGCTGGTGAGTGCTGGTTGGCCCCGATCCTCTGTGTGGGAATCTCTCTGCTTTTCCCTCTGCATCCCTGTTGCTGAGCTCTCCTCTGTGGCTCCGAAGCTTCCCCCACCCCCACCCCACCGTCTTCCATCAGTGAAGGGGCTGCCTAGTGTGTGGAAACTTTTCCTCCTTCACAGCTCCCTCCTAGAGGTGCAGGTCCCATCCCTATTCTTTTGTCACTGTTTTTTCTTTTTTCTTTTGCCCTACCCAGGTACATGGGGAGTTTCTTGCCTTTTGGGAAGTCTGAGGTCTTCTGCCTGCGTTCAGTAGGTGTTCTGTAGGAGCTATTCCACATGTAGATGTATTTTTGATGTATTTGTGGGGAGGAAGGTGATCTCCACGTCTTACTCCTCCACCATCTTGAAGGTCCTTCACCTGTTTATTTGTTCTTTTGTCTCTATCTTGTTGTTGCTGTTGTTTTTAAAATTTCTGTAGCATGCTAGGTCTTAATAGTTTGTATTATTATCCTCTTTCTAATTTTCTTTTTCAAAACTGACTCATCTTTTCATGGGCTACTATTGCATATACATTTTATTTTGGCTGGGCAGCTTGTGGGATCTTAGTTCCCTGACTAGGGGTTGAAACCGGGCCCTTGGCAGTGAGAGTGCAGAATCCTAAACACTGGACCACTAGGGAATTCCATCCATATCTATTTTAGAATGAGCTTGTCAAGTTTCTAAAAAGTTCCAGCTTACATTTTTAAAAAGATTTGAACTAATTGATTAATTTGGGAAGAGTTAACGTCTTTACTAAGCTAAATTGTTTTATCTAAGAATGTAGTTTATCTATTTTTTCCGATCTTCTTTTATATCCTTTATTAAAGTTTCAAGTTTTTCGGGGAAAAGGTATTATGTCATATTTGTGGATTAATTGTTAAATATTTTATAATTTTTAGCGCTGTTGTGAATGGTAGCTTGCCATTTCTGGTTTGTTATTGCTAGTGTAAAGAAATAATATTTGTTTTTCTGCAGAAATTTTAAAATAAATGTTTAACTTTATTACGTGTTTTATTCTGCAAGTTTGGGGATGAATGTGTGATTTTTTTCTCCTTTAATTCATAGATATGGTCAATAACATTGATAGTTTTCTCATGCTAAGCCATTCTTGTGTTCCTGGAAGAACATCTTGATGGTTGAATTTGGTCATATAATATTTATTTGCATCTATTTTTTTAAATCTATTTTCATTAGTGACCTGGATTATGATTCTCTTTTCTTGTACTATCTATCTGAGTTTGGAATAATTTTTTCCCTCTTTTCCTATTTTCTGGAACAATTTAATTGATAAAAAGATTATTGTTTCCTTGAAGGCTTGGTAAAACTCACTATAAAACCATATAAGCCTGAGGCTTTTTTCTAGGGATAAGATCTTAATTACTTTTCAATTTATTTGTAGGTATTTGGTCTGTTCATATTTTTAATTTCTTTTACCAATTTTGGCATTTTATAATTTTCTAAAAATCATCTACTTCACTTAAGTTTAGTGAATGAGTCTATAATTAACCATAATATTCTTTTCTATCTCTGTTGTAGCTGTTGCTAGTTCCCTTGATTTCATTATGTAATTTGAGTATTTACATCTTTTTTGCTGATTAACTCATTAGACAGTTGTCCATCTTACTCATCTTTATAAATAAAATGGCAAAAATAAGTTCTAACATAACTGAAATTATAATAAATATTAATTAGTTAAATCCATCAATAAGAAGACACAAACTCAGATTGGAGCTCAGGCTGGATTTAAAAATTAAGGTCTAGCAATATATTATTATGAGACACACTTAAAATGAAAGAATATGGACAAATTGAAAGTAGAGATATAAGTAGATATTTCAGTCTAATATGAGCAGAAACACCAAACATACAAATGTAAAAACAGATAGCTGTTTTATATAAGGTTCAAGGTACAAATTCAAGGTGAAAAGTATCAGGGACAAAGCATAAGGAGTAGGCAGACTATCAGGAGCTTAACCATGTGGTGATATCAAGTGGATAGTTGGATATATAGGACTAAAATTCAGGGGAAAAGTTCGGAAGCAAAATAAAAGCTGAGATATAAATTTGGAGTCATCAGCATATATATGGTATTTAAAACCATAAGACTGAGTGAGACTATCAAGGAAGTGTAAACAAGAAAAGAGGTCCAAGGAGTAAACTCTGAACCACTCCAACATTCTGAGGTCGGGAGATGAAGAGGAACCAGCAAAAAGTTAGAAGTGGCCAGAAAGATAGGAGCCAAACGAGGAGAGCATCATGTCCTGGAACCACGTGAAAAAATTATTTCAAAGGAAGAGAGTGATTAGCAATTTCAGATGTTGCTAACAGGCCAAATAAGAGGAGGACTGCAAATTGACCTTTGGATTTAACAATCTGGAGGTTGTTGGTGACCTCCCTAGGAGCAAGTTTGATAATGGAGTTGGGGCAAAGACCTGATTAGAGTGGGTTCAAGAGAGGAGAGTAAGTTGAGACAGTGAGTTTACACAGGTTTATTTATTTATTAATTTAGTTAGTTAGTTTGGCTGCATTGGGTCTTCATTGCTGCATGCGGGCTGTCTCTAGTTGCAGCGAGCGGGGGCTACTCTTCATTGTGGTGTGCAGGCTTCTCATTGCAGTGGCTTCTCTTGTTGCCGAGTATGGGCTCTAGGCACACGGGCTTTAGTAGTTGTGGCACATGGGCTCAGTAGTTGTGTCTTGCGTGCTCTAGAGCGCAGGCTCAGTAGTTGTGGTGCACAGGCTTAGTTGCTCCGCAGCATGTGGGATCTTCTGGACCAGGACTCGAACCTGTGTCCCCTGCATTGACAGGCGGATTCTTAACCACTGCGCCACCAGGGAAGACCCTACACAGTTTTTAAAAGGAGTTTTGCTGCTAAAGGAAGGAGAGAAATGGGGCAGTAACTGGCAGAGGAGGTGGATCTAAGAGAGTTGTTTGTTTGTTTTTAAGTTACAAGTTAAGAAAAATAACATCATGTTAGAGAAGCAAAAGTCTGTACTGAGAGAAATGGGAGAATTACTGAACCAATGTCCTTGAACAGAAGAGATCTAGTGTGCAAGTAGAGAGGCTGGCATTAAATAGGAGTCATATAGTTCATCCACAGGTAACAGGAGAGAAAGTAGAATATATAAGGGCAAATTCAGATAATTAGGGAGGTGTGGTTAATAATGTGGAATTAATAATGATTGCTTCCATTTTCTCAGTGCAGTAGGGAGCTAGGTCATCGGCCAAGAAAGAAGATGGAAGAGAAGGCTGCAGAGATCTGAAGAGACAGGAGAAAATACAGAATTTTGTCCAGGAAAGTCAGAGTGAATGGATTAGGGAGACATAGTATATTTGCCAGGCAGCATTATGGGCCACTTGAGGTTAATGATTATATAAAGTAAGACCAGTCAGCAAGTTTGAATGTTTTCCTGAAGCTACATTCAGCTTCCAGGGTGCAGCTATGGAGTAGGCAGAGAAAACTGGATTTAAGCTGGGCTGTGGTCAGCCAAGGAGTATTTCAGAGCAAGAGAAAAACAAATGAGTTCGAGTTGAGAGCATATACCAGAAACTGATTATAATTATAACTATGGAATTCTAGCTGGGTTACAAAGGAAATGAGGACATGAAGGGGTGAGAGACAGTAAGAAGGTGGTAGAATTAATGAAGGAAAGGTCTCTGTGGAGTTCAAAAAGATTGTGGAGTTGGGGTACTAGAAGGAGAGAGCTATAAAGAGGTGATGTTTGGAGAATGAATTATTTGAAACCAAGACTATGGAAGGGTTGCAGTTTTCCTTTTTTTTTTTCCATTAGTCATATCCTTGACAAGGTCAAGGATATGACTAATGGGTAGAGGATTAAATCTCTGAAGGAGAACAGATCAAAGCATTGTGAGGCCAGGTGTTGGAAAGAGCTATGTGAATATTGAAATTACCAGGGATTATGACAGATGGACTGGATAAAAGTGACAGTGAGCAAGGAGGAGGTAAATGACTGCAACAGAGAGAGCAATGGGTGGTATATAGTCTCATGACAGGAGATTTAAAGCTGAGTCTTATTAGAGAGTAGGGGAGAATGATCTGGAAGTAGCATTGAGGAATGAGGAAGATCCCTACCTCATTTCCAGGCCAAGTGATAAGGGGGATGTGAAAGTTAAAATAGACATCCTTTGAGAGGGCTGCAAGTGAGGCAGTATTATCAGGGGAGAGCAAGGGGTCAGTTATTACTTTGTGTATTTTGAGGATATATTGTTATAAACCTCTATATTAACAATATAGATGTATGATATTATCTTTATATTACACATTTTTGATCTACTGTCTCCCTTTGCCCCTAATGATGCTTCTTGCCTTGAATTCTATTTTTGCCTGTTATTAGATGTCTGCTTGGCTTTTGGGGGGGGTTCTTATTTGTCTTTTTCTATCTCTTTGTTTTAACTTTGTCCTGTCCTTTTTAAAAAATTTTATTGGAGTATAGTCAGTTTACAATGTTGGGATAGTTTCTGCTGTACAGTAAAGTGAATCAGTTATACATATACATACATCCACTCTTTTTTAGATTCTTTTTGTCCTGTCCTTCTTTTAAGTGTGTCTCTTGTAGACATTATATTGCTAGATCTTGTTTTTAAATTAAATCTGAGAATTCTACCTTTTCTTGGTAAATTTAATTTATTAAATTCCTTTTATGTTGAACATTTTATTTCTTCTTAGATTAAATTTTCTTTCATTTTTTTCTTGCTTATTTACTTATATTAGTTTTTTCTATGGTTTGAAAAGTATGCATTTTATATTTGTTCTTCCACTGGTTATCTTTAACTTGTTACGACTCTTACTTGTATTTATCTTCCCCAACTTTTGAAACTTATCAACACCTATCTGTGTCTTCCTCCATAGTGGGACAAATACTTTAACATACACACTCTTGCCTACCTCTGGATATTGCACTTTGTTATATCTGCGGGGTGTGTGTGTGTGTGTGTGTGTGTGTGTGTAGTGTATGTATATTTACAATGCTTTTAGACACCAACAAGCTTTACAAAATTATTTTCTCATTTTTACTATCTTATATTTTGTAGCATTTCCTAAAAGTTTCATTTGATAGATCACTTCCTTCAAGAGTATTTTCAAAGAGGATCTTAATGATACTGCTGAGACCTTGAAGGTCTGAGAATATATTTGTTGTACCCTTACATTTAAGCAATAGCTTAGCTGAATATAGCTTAGATTCAAAGTTCTGTTTTCAATATTATAAAAATATTTATTATTTTCCTGTCTCTAATGTTGCTCCTAAGAAGTCTGACATTCTGATTCATTCTCTTTGTGGGTGAGCTGCTTTTCTTAGAATTTTCTCTTTGCCTTTGGAGTTCTTAAATTTCATTAAAATATCACTAAGTATTCATGTTTTCTATATCAGCCCTCTTTATCCCCACTCCCCATATACCCTTGCAATATCAGTCTTTCTTTGGAGGTTCTCACTTGTTTTTTTCATATATCATCTTCCCTCCATTAACTTTTTCTCTCCGCTGGGACTCGTATTATATAAATGCTGTCTTTTCTATATCTATCTTCATTAATTTGTATATTTTTCATCTCTTATTCATTCTCAATGTCTTCTGGAAGAGTTTCTTGACCTGATCTTGGGTTATGTTCATTTTGCTGTTTATATCATCTAGTGAGTTTATTTCAATTGTGTATTGAATATTCAGTAATCCTGCTTGGTTCTTCATAATTGTTTGTTTCTGCTTCAGTATCAATATCCTCTTTGGGAACATTTATTTGGCCTGTATTCTATTAATTCTTGTCATCTAGAGTAGGTTATTCAATTTATTATCTTCCTAATTGTCTAGTTATTTTTCCCTGTGAGGTCATTTTCCTTTACGAATATCAGTTATCTTGGTGAGTAATGGAAGGAGAAAGGGGTGGGAGGAGTCAAGACCCGCCTTTATCTTGTACAACTCCTGGTGAGTGGAAGGGTCCAACTTTGAATGTCTTTATATCTATTGCTCTTGTCAGAGGGCTTTGCCCCTTAGTGAAGGTCTCTGTACCCTAGGCTTCGTTCTTTTATTTATGTATTTATTTTTGGCTGCTTTGGGTCATTGTTGCTGTGTGAGGGCTTTCTCTAGTTGCAGCGAGTCGGGGCTACTCTCCGTTGCAGTGCGCGGGCTTCTCATTGTGGTGACTTCTCTTGTTGCGGAGCGCGGGCTCTAGGCTCACAGGCTTCAGTAGTTGTAGCATACAGGCTCAGTAGTTGTGGCACGCGGGCTCAGTAGTTGTGGCACGCGGGCTCTAGAGTACAGGCTCAATAGTTGTGGCGCATGGGCTTAGTTGCTCCGAGGCATGTGGGATCTTCCCGGACCAGGGATTGAACCCGTGTCCCTTGCATTGGCAGGAGGATTCTTAACCACTGCACCACCAGGGAAGTCCCCTTAGGCTTTGTTCTTTTCTAAGAATGTATTTGTCTAGCCTCCTGGGTGAAAAGAAAGCCTATGAGGAAAGGTAGGAGGAAACCCTTAGGTGTTTGTTGGCTGAGCCAGCAGTTGCTAGTTTTTTTACCTTACATCCCAGTAGTGTGACCCTATGAACTTGCTTTCTGGTATGTAGAGGGATGATGGGGAAGGCAGTGATCTACTCTAGGCATGCAGTGGATAGAAAAGAGCCCAACTCAAAATTTCTCCCCAAATCTCCATGTTGGAAGCTGGGCCCTCCTTTGTCTAGGGCTAGTATTTCCCTTCTTTATCAAACCATAACCATCTTCTGACCCTCCAGGGGTTTCTGCTGGTTTCATTTTCTTTCTTTCTTTCTTTCTTTTTTTTTTTTGCCCATTCATTTCTTATTTCTGAGGCATCTTTGGGCTTGAGTTGGGTGGGGGAGGTAGACTGTGCCACTTTGCCATCATATCAGGGATCATTTTGTGATAGCCTACCTCAGTGTTTGTTGAAGCTTTGTGTTTCAAGTAATTTAGAGCAGAAGATATTCTTCCTTGAGTGGTTATGGTAGTAGTCTGGAAATGAAGATGTTTAACCTGAAGAACTACAGGCAAAATATAAAAATATAGGTTGGACAAAGAAATGTATATACATGAAAGAAAGCAAAATAGGCATTTTACTGAAACATTGAAATTTACTTTCCACATGCTTGTGTTTAATTTTACAGTCACTTGGGAATCTTCTTAAACCTGGAAACAAGACGAGAAAATTAATCTTATTACAAATTGCTCTTGAACACATTTGTGGGAAAACAGATGATTCACAGGGAAATTAAGAGTGCCACCAGGGCTCACAATGTCAAACTAGTAAAATTAGTATGTAATCCATATTTATAAAAGTCACCTTCACAAGGCAGAATGTCTCCCAGGACCAAAATCAGGAAGAACAGGGCCTGGCAATAGTTTATACTTATTAGACAGTATTCTTACACCTAAAGTTAGAACACAGCCTAAATATTGACAATGGTGGTTATTTCTGGGCATGGACTTGTCTGTATGTTCCAAATTTTTTATGATGAACATTCATTACTTTTGTAATTGGAAAAAATTATTCGAATGGAATTTTCAAAGTGAAATCATCATATAAATATACAAACTTGTGCAAGGATATTTGCTGCAGCATTGTTTGCAATGTTGAAAAAGATCCAGATTTCTATCAGTAGGAGAACCGTTCAATAAATTATGATAGATCTTTATAAGAAATATCATGCAAACAATAAAGATGATGATATAAGTCTATATTAACATAGAAAAATTTCAAAGATTTACTGTTAAGTGAAACAAAGTAGGTTAAAAGACATGTCTGAAATGAGCCCATTTTTGCAACCAAAAAGTAAGTGCACAGAAATTTTTTGAAAAGTATATGCAAAAAGTTTCTTCTCAATCTTAACAGCAAGTAAAAAGTTGAGCAAAGTCAAAAATCAATGACTCTTCTTTGATTCTTTGGAGAAGTGAGGTCACAGGGCAAACCATTGCCCCCAAAATTGGAGAGACAGACAGATGATATAGAGAATTACAACTTAACTAGAACAGAAACTCATGAGCAGAAACTTCTGCAGGAACCAGTGCCTGGTAAAAAACCTAAACTGTAATTGATGAATTGCTGGAGGCTCAGTATAAACAAGTCTGAGAGTTAAAAACTCCAGGGGACCTAGTCAAAGGGACCTTCAGAAACTCTACTAGGTCCTGACAGTGAAGATTGGAGAAAAATCCCCTCATGTTTACCCCAGAGGAAGGGGGAAAGTAAGCATTCTGAAATACAGCAGAGCATTCTGTTCTTCTTAACAAATCTGCCCTCAGGAGAATCTATTTTACCAGAGTCTAACATGCTGGGGTTTTATCAGGGCCTAACCTACTTGGAGGAAGGGAAATACTCAACTCCAGTCAGCTCTAGCCATCCTGTCCCATCTAAGGTGGAGTGGGAGTCATGGGTACTGAGAAGCACTGGTAAAGTTCATAGTCCAGAGGCATAAGTTCTCCAAAAGACTGAGACCTAATCGTAGAACTATAAAATGTTTCCCCTTCTCCCATACTTCACCACACCACTAAAGGCCTATTTACCAGAGTTTCTTTCACCTAGTATATCATGTCTGGATTTTAATTTAAAAATTACAGGGCACACTAAAAGGCAAAAAATACAGTTTGAAGAGGCTGAACACGCATCAGAACCAGAGTCAGATATGGTAGTGATGTTGTAATTATGATAATTATAATCATAATTAACTGTGATTAATATGCTAAGGACTTTGATGAAAAAGTAGATAGCATGCAGGAACATTGGATAATGTGAATTTTCTTCAAAGAAGAACTCTCAAGAGAAATTTTAAAATATTTTGAACTAAATGAAAATGAAAATACACACTTATCAAAATTTGTGGGATGCAGGAAAAGCGGTGTGCTTAGAAGGAAATTTATAGCATTGAATGCACATGTTAGGAAAGAAAAAAATCTTAAATCAATAATCTAAGCTTCCAGGACTTCCGGGAAGATGGCAGAAGAGTAAGACGCGGAGATCACGTTCCTCCCCACAGATACACCAGAAATACATCTACGCGTGGAACAACTCCTACAGAGCATCTACTGAACGCTGGCAGAAGACCTCAGACCTCCCAAAAGGCAAGAAACCCCCCACGTACCTGGGTAGGGCAAAAGAAAAAACTAAACAGAGACAAAAGGATAGGGACGGGTCCTGCACCAGCGGGAGAGAGCTGTGAAGGAGGAAAAGTGTCCACACACTAGGAAGCCCCTTCGCGGGTGGAGACTTCGGGAGGCGGAGTGGGGGAGCTTGGGAGCCGCGGAGGAGAGCACAGCAACAGGGGTGCGGAGGGCAAAGCGGACAGATTCCAGCGCAGAGGATCGGACCGACCGGAACTTGCCAGCCGAGAGGCTTGTCTGCTCGCCCGCCGGGGCGGGCGGGACTGGGAGCTGAGGCTCCGGCTTTTGTCGGAGCGCCGGGAGAGGACTGAGGTTGGCGGCGTGAACACAGCCTGCGGGGCGTTGGTAAACCGCGGCTGGCCGGGAGAGAGTCCGGGGAGAAGTCTGGAACTGCCGAAGAGGCAAGAGACTTCTACGTCCCTCTTTGTTTCCTGGTGCACGAGGAGAGGGGATTAAGAACGCTGCTTGAGAGAGCTCCAGGGACGGGCGCGAGCCGCGGCTAGGGGTGCGGAGCCCAGAGACGGACGTGGCTAGGGCCGCCCAGAGCGGCTAGGGCCGCTGCTGCCGCCACCGGGAGGCCTGTGTGCGAACACAGGTCACTGGCCACGCGCCCTTCCGGGGAGCCTGTGCAGCCCGCCACTGCCAGGGTCCCGGAATCCAGGGACAACTCCCCCGGGAGAACGCACAGGCGCGCCTCAGGCTGCAACGTCTCGCCGGCCTCTGCCGCCGCAGGCCCGCCCCACACTCCGTGCCCCTCCCTACCCCCGGGCCTGAGTGAGCCAGAGACTCCGAATCAGCGGCTCCTTTAACCCCGTCCTGTCTGAGCAAGAACAGACGCCCTCCAGCGACCTACACGCACAGGCGGGGCTAAATCCAAAGCTGAGCCCCTGGGAGCTGTGAGAACAAGGAAGAGAAAGGGAAATCTCTCCCAGCAGCCTCAGAAGCAGCGGAATAAAGCTCCACAATCAACTTGATATACCCTGCATCTGTGGAATACCTGAATAGACAACCAATCATCCCAAATTAAGGAGCCCTGTGGATGAAAGGCTCTTGGGGCTGCAGCCAGGAGTCAGTGCTGTGCCTCTGAGGTGGGAGAGCCAACTTCAGGACACTGATCCACAAGAGACCTCCCAGCTGCACATAATATCAAACAGCAAAAATTTCCGAGAGATCTCCATCTCAACGCCAGCACCCAGCTTCACTCAACGACCAGCAAGCTACAGTGCTGGACATCCTATGCCAAACAACTAGCAAGACAGGAACACAACCCCACCCATTAGCAGAGAGGCGGCCCAAAATCATAATAAGTCTACAGACACCCCAAAACACACCACCAGACGTGGACCTGCACACCAGAAAGACAAGATCTAGCCTCATCCACCAGAACACAGGCACTAGTACCCTCCACCAGGAAGCCTACACAACCCACTGAACCAACCTTAGCCACTGGGGACAGACACAAAAAACAACAGGAACTACGAACCTTCAGCCTGCAAAAAAGGAGACCCCAAACACAGTAAGATAAGCAAAATGAAAAGACAGAAAAACACACCGCAGATGAAGGAGCAAGATAAAAACCCATCAGACCTAACAAATGAAGAGGAAATAGGCAGTCTACCTGAAAAAGAATTCAGAATAATGATAGTAAGGTTGATCCGAAATCTTGGAGATAGAATGGACAATAGAATGGACAAAATGCAAGAATCAGTTAACAAGGACCTAGAAGAACTAAAGATGAAACAAGCAACGATGAACAACACAATAAATGAAATTAAAAGTACTCTAGATGGGATCAATAGCAGAATAACTGAGGCAGAAGAACGGATAAGTGACCTGGAAGATAAAATAGTGGAAATAACTACTGCAGAGCAGAATAAAGAAAAAAGAATCAAAAGAACTGAGGACAGTCTCAGAGACCTCTGGGACAACATTAAACGTACCAACATTCGAATTATAGGGGTTCCAGAAGAAGAAGAGAAAAAGAAAGGGACTGAGAAAATATTTGAAGAGATTATAGTTGAAAACTTCCCTAATATGGAAAAGGAAATAGTTAATCAAGTCCAGGAAGCACAGAGAGTCCCATACAGGATAAATCCAAGGAGAAATACGCCAAGACACATATTAATCAAACTGTCAAAAATTAAATACAAAGAAAACATATTAAAAGCAGCAAGGGAAAAACAACAAATAACACACAAGGGAATCCCCATAAGGTTAACAGCTGATCTTTCAGCAGAAACTCTGCAAGCCAGAAGGGAGTGGCAGGACATATTGAAAGTGTTGAAGGAGAAAAACCTGCAACCAAGATTACTCTACCCAGCAAGGATCTCATTCAGATTTGATGGAGAAATTAAAACCTTTAGAGACAAGCAAAAGCTGAGAGAGTTCAGCACCACCAAACCAGCTCTACAACAACTGCTAAAGGAACTTCTCTAGGCAAGAAACACAAAAGAAGGAAAAGACCTACAATAACAAACCCAAAACAGTTAAGAAAATGGGAATGGGAACACACATATCGATAATTACCTTAAATGTAAATGGACTAAATGCTCCCACCAAAAGACACAGATTGGCTGAATGGATACAAAAACAAGACCCATATATTTGCTGTCTACAAGAGACCCACTTCAGACCTAGAGACACATACAGACTGAAAGTAAGGGGATGGAAAAAGGTATTTCATGCAAATGGAAACCAAAAGAAAGCTGGAGTGGCAATTCTCATATCAGACAAAATAGACTTTAAAACAAAGACTATTAGAAGAGACAAAGAAGGACACTACATAATGATCAAGGGATCGATCCAAGAGGAAGATATAACAATTGTAAATATTTATGCACCCAACATAGGTGCACCTCAATACATAAGGCAAATACTGACAACCATAAAAGGGGAAATCGACAGTAACACATTCATAGTAGGGGACTTTAACACCCCACTTTCACCAATGGACAGATCATCCAAAATGAAAATAAATAAGGAAACACAAGCTTTAAATGATACATTAAATGAGATGGAGTTAATTGATATTTATAGGACATTCCATCCAAAAACAACAGAATACACATTTTTCTCAAGTGCTCATGGAACATTCTCCAGGATAGATCATATCTTGGGTCACAAATCAAGCCTTGGTAAATTTAAGAAAATTGAAATTGTATCAAGTATCTTTTCCGACCACAACGCTATGAGACTCGATATCAATCACAGGAGAAGATCTGTAAAAAATACAAACACATGGAGGCTAAACAATACACTACTTAATAACGAAGTGATTACTGGAGAAATCAAAGGGGAAATCAAAAAATACCTAGAAACAAATGACAATGGAAACACGACGACTCAAAATCTATGGGATGCAGCAAAAGCAGTTCTAAGAGGGAAGTTTATAGCAATACAATCTTACCTTAAGAAACAGGAAACATCTCGAATAAAAGTATGCTCACATAGCTAGTTTGCTGCAGACCTGAGACTTGAAGCCAAGTCTGTCTAACTTTAAAACTGACATTCATAGTGCCTGAGAGGGAACATCTTATTGTACTTGACTTTCTTTTAAATTTTTAATTTAATTAAATTAATTTATTTATTATAAAAAAAAAAAATAATCTAAGCTTCCACCTTGGGAAACTAAAAAAAGAGGAGCAAACTAAATCCAAAGTAAGCAGAAGAAAAGAAGTAATAAAAATTAGAGCAGAAATCAATAGAGAAAATCAACAGATTTAAGTGGGCATCTTGCTCATCCCTCAACCATGTGCTTATGTTGTTTAGAGTTACATATATAGTTAAGTATAAAGCCAAATGTGTAGAAATATTAACAGCAAATTCAGTATAGTGGTTTCTATGGAGCAAGAAGGAGAAAAATGTCATTGGTTAGGGGTACACAGAGGAATTCACTCTTATGTGTGTTTGTATTATGTATTTTTAATTTTTGCTTTTTGGGTTTTTCCTTTCTTTTTTAAAAAAATTTACTTAAGTTATTTATTTTTGGCTGCGTTGGGTCTGTGTTGCTGCACACGGGCTTTCTCTAGGTGTGGCGTGCGGGGGCTACCCTGCATTGCAGTGCGCGGGCTTCTCGCTGCAGTGGCTTCTCTTGTTGCGGAGCACGGGCTCTAGGTGCACGGGCTTCAGTAGTTGTGGCGCGCAGGCTTACTTGCTCCAGGGCATGTGGGATCCTCTCGGACCAGGGCTCGAACCTGTGTCCCCTGCATTGGCAGGCAGACTCCTAACCACTGCACCACCAGGCAAGTCCTTTCCTTTCTTTTTCTTTCTTCTTTTTTTTTTTTTTTTGCGGTACGTGGGCCTCTCACGGTTGTGGCCTCTCCTGCTGCGGAGCACAGGTTCCGGACGCACAGGCTCAGCGGCCATGGCCTCACGGGCCTAGCCGCTCGGCGGCATGCGGGATCCTCCCGGACTGGGGCACAAACCCGTGTCCCCTGCATCGGCAGGCGGACTCTCAACCACTGCGCCACCAGGGAAGCCCCTCCTTTCTTTTTTAAAGAGCATGTTTAATTTCTTTTTCTTTTTAATTTTATTTGTTTAGGCCACGTCTCACGGCATGTGGGATCTTAGTTCCCCAACCAGGGATCAAACCTGCACCCCCTGCAGTGGAAGTTCAGAACCTTAACCATTGGACCACCGGGAAAGTCCCCGCATGTTTTATTTCTTAAGCTTAGTGTTGCATTTGCAGATTTTTGAATATTACTGTGCTTTTAGCTGTCTGAAATATTGATAATAAATATCTTTAAAATATTCTATAGCCCTCTAGATAAAGTCCAGGGAACCTAATATGGATTACAAACACCTTCATTGTTTCTCTGACCCCACTTACCTCTCTAATCTTGCCACTTCTAGTTTGTACACAGTGGTCCAACCAGGCTGACCAATTTTCCTCAAAAGACCTGCAAGCCTTTGCCATTCCCCCTCTCCAGCACAGCCAGCCCTCCTCCCCTTTTCATCCATCTTCCTCTTGTTATTAAATCTTTGCTTAATTGTCCCTAACTTTAGGAAAACTTCTCTGGCACTTTATCTTTGTGTGGGTTGAGTACTTCTTTGTAATTCCAAAATATTTAGTACTTTCACCATCTCTTACCACTTATTCACACCATATTGGAATTGTTGATTTACTTCTCTGTAGCTTCCATTTGAATATAAAAGTATAGAAACTGTCTCATTTATCTTAACATCCCTGGCCTCTGCCTAGTACCTGGCAGTAATAGGCTCTCAGTAAATATTCTTCTAGGAGTCAATTAGTTAGTTAATGATGGGCTGGTTTACTTAACATTCTTTTTTTTTTAATTTTTATTTATTTTATTTTTGGCTGCGTTGGGTCTTTTGTTGCTGCATGTGGGCTTTTCTGTAGCTGTGGCGAGTGGGGGCTATTCTTTGCTGCAGTGCGCAGGACTCCCATTGCGGTGGCTTCTCTTGTTGCAGAGCACGGGCTCTATGCCTGCAGGCTTCAGTAGTTGTGGCACGTGTGCTCAGTAGTTATGGTTCATGGGCTCTGGAGCACAGGCTCAGAAGTTGTGGTGCACGGGCTTAGCTGCTCTGTGGCATGTGCGATCCTCCCGGACCAGGACTCGAACCCGTGTCCCCTGAACTGACAGGCAGATTCTTAACCACAGAACCACCAGGGAAGCCCTACTTAACATTCTTGAGGCATGCTATAATTTAATTTTTAATGTGAACCCTGTTTAATAATCAGTATTTAGTTGGAATCATAAATCTTAACCATCCCATAGTGTGGTTAGAAATAATTACCTGGAAAACAGAAACAAAAATAAAAACAAACAAAACCCAAAACAGAAATCATTACCTGGAATAAAGTTCTCTTCAGTCATTCGTATATCAAAGTTTGGGTTAAACTAGGTCTTGCCTTTGTTTTTTAGGATTAGCTCATAGTAGGTGTTCATCAGATTTTTATTTTTATAAATTCAAATTTGGTGACTATAATAGGTATTACTCTAATGGATGGTAAGTATGATACCACTTGCATTTAATGAACCTAATAAAAATGCCATTGTTACTTATATTTTCTTCTTAGTCTGCTCTTTTGCTTCATTTTCCTTAGAGTCCATGTGCTGCTAACTAAAGATTGTGATTTACGAACAGCTCCTAACCCCGTATGTAAAAAAAATACTTTAAAAAAAATTATTTATTTATTTATTTGACTGTTTCGGGTCTTCGTTGCAGCACACGGGCTCTTCATTGCAGCTTGCAGGCTTCTCTCTAGTTGTGGCGTGTGGGCCTTTTTCTCTCTGTAGTGAGCTCTGTAGTCTGTGGCTCGTGCACGGGCTCTCTGTTTGAGGCACTCGAGCTCAGTAGTTGTGGCGCACGGGCTTAGTTGCCCTGCAGCATGTGGGATCTTAGTTCCCTGACCAGGGATCAAACCCGCATCCCCTGCATTGGAAGGTGGATTCTTTACCACTGGACCACCAGGAAGATATAATATTGTTTTATGTCTTAATAAAATAATACAACTTTCCTTTCAAACAAAAGTTATATGCCAAAATGTTAGCAGCAGTATTATCCCTGAATGGTAGGGGTCCAAAGTAATTTTTAAATTTTCTTTGTTATACTTTCTTATACTTTATATATTTTTGAAATATTTTTGTAAAAATACATCAAATTATACTTGGAAAAAAGCAATTCCCTGTTTAAAAAGAAAAACTTTAGGAAAAAGACTTTAAGTGGAATGGCAGATGGTCAGCATGGAAACAAGAAGCATGGGGTCACAGAAGAGTCTCTGGAAAAGCAGCATGCTGCGTAGCCAGCATAACTGTCCATGTTGTTGGTCAGGTACATTCTTATGGTAGAGATGAATCCACATCATAATCTTATGTCACAACCATCGATATCACGTAAACAGCTGCTTCTGCCCTGATTCTGTATTTGCCAGACAACTTTCTAATTTCTGATTTATGTCCTAAGTAGTTTTTCCCCCTTTAGGGAAAATGCTCTAATACGCCAAGGCAAACATCTGAACCATTTCCTTATTTTCAAGCGTGCAAGCCCCCTGCTAGGACCAGCCCTTAGAGAAAATAAAGAATTATGATATAGCACACTAGGGACTTCCCTGGTGGCACAGTGGTTAAGACTCCACACTCCCAATGCAGGGGGCCCGGCTTCAATACCTGGTCAGGGAACTAGATCCCACATGCATGCCACAACTAAGAGTTCTCATGCCACAACAAAGGAGTTGGCAAGCTGCAACTAAGGAGCCCGCCTGCCGCAACTAAGACTTGGTGCAGCCAAATAAATAAATATTTTTTTAAAAAAAGAATGAATGACATATCACACTATATGCCAGCTTTCTCTACCCATCTTTTAAACAAAGATTTGAATAGTGAAAGACAGAAAGGCACGTGTACGTGTTTGCTTATGTGTGACATACAGAAAGTGGCAGGGACATAGGGTGAATGACAGAAACAGAAAATCCAGTCATTCTGAGTGACTCTAACCTTTGTCTACTGTATGGTAAGTAAGAATTTTCACATCAGATGGTCTTTATCTTAGTGAGAGAGAAATATTTAAACGATTTAGCTTAAGGTAAATTTCAGGTATCTTTAGTGTGGCATGTAGAACTTGTTTGAAATTCTGGTTCTGCCTCAGCTTCCTAGTCTTTAAAATGCTTGCTCTCTTTACCTCATCAGGATGGCTGTGAGGTTTAAATTTGATATTAGATTCACTGTTTGTGAAAAGCACCACACAACTGTGAAGTGTTATTGTTACTACTATTACTTAACAGGTAATAGTACTTCCCTCAATAAAAATTGCACCAGATAGCCTGCAGTTTCCAAAGCTTCCTCTGCCCTAAGAGAGTCCTGTTGAAACTGTTCTTTTGGGAATTCCCAGTGGTTAGGACTCAGCACTTTCACTGCTGGGACCCGGGTTCAATCCCTGGTCAGGGAACTAAAATCCCACAAGCTGTACATGCAGCCAATAAATAAATAAATATTTTTGAAAATATTTTTTAAAAATGGAAACTGTTCTTTTGAGAGTTGCTGTCTTTTGTAATTCCTCAGTATTTTATCACCCCCTACTTTGATTATTACCCCTTTGGGGAAAGAAACATAGATTTATTCATTCATTCAACATTGAACTTTTTTGGGTATCTCTAATGGGTCAAAATGTCAGATCTCCTGGGATACAAAGAGACAGATGCATAAACAGATCATTATAATACATGTGGTAAATACAATGATAGAGTAATAATCTTAGGATATTATGGGAGTTTGGGGAAATGGCACATAAGGGCAATAGGGAAGATTAGGAAAACTTTCCTCAGGGGGAAAAGTATAAACTGATTAAGTCAGTAATATTTTGTGCTGCAAGTAACAGAATCCCTACCCTCTTGCACTGTTTGTGGGAATGTAAACTGATACAGCCACTACGCAGAACAGTATGGAGGTTCCTTAAAAAACTAAAATCAGAACTACCATGCAACCCAGCAATCCCATTACTGGGCATATACCCTGAGAAAACCATAATTCAAAAAGAGTCATGTACCACAATGTTCACTGCAGCTCTGTTTGCAGTAGTCAGGACATGGAAGCAATCTAAATGTCCACCGACAGATGAATGGATAAAGAAGGTGTGGCACATATATACAGTGGAATATTACTCAGCCATAAAAAGAAACAAAATTTAGTTATTTGTAGTGAGGTGGATGGACCTAGAGTCTGTCATACAGAGTGAAGTAAGTCAGAAAGAGAAAAACAAATACCATATGCTAACACATATATATGGAATCTAAAAAAAAAAAAAAAGGTTCTGAAGAACCTAGGGGCAGGACAGGAATAGAGACGCAGATGTAGAGAATGGACTTGAGGGCACGGGGAGTCGGAAGGGTAAGCTGGGACGAAGTAAGAGAGCGGCATGGACATATATACACTACCAAATGTAAAATAGCTAGTGGGAAGTAGCCGCATAGCACAGGGAGATCAGCTCGTGCTTTGTGACCACCTAGAGGGGTGGGATAGGGAGGGTGGGAGGGAGGGAGACGCAAGAGGGAGGAGATATGGGAACATATGTATATGTATAGCTGATTCACTTTGTTATACAGCAGAAACTAACACACCGTTGTAAAGCAATTATACTCCAATAAAGATGTTAAAAAAAAAGTAACAGAATCCCTGACTAAGGATGGTTGAAACTGAAAAAGTCATTTATTGCTCACTTAACAAAAAGGCCAGAGGCAGGTGTACTCAGGGTTGTTCCAGCAACTTAATGTTATCAAAGATAGGGTTTCATTTATCCTCCTCCTCTGTAATTCTTGGTGTATTGTCTTTTTGTCCTGTGGTTATCACCTCAGGGTTGCCAAAGATGACAATAGCTCCAAGCATCACATGACACATCAAGGCAGGAAGAGAAATTTTAGTTCTAGTCATCTCTGTTGGAAACAGGAAGAAAGGGTACTGGAGAGTAGGGAGGTTTTTGTTTTTATATATTTTTAATTAAAAAAATCATTTATTTGTTTGACTGCCTTGGGTCTTAGTTGTGGCACATAGGATCTTCGTTGTGGTGCACGGGCCTCTCTCTAGTTGCGGCACGCGGGCTCCAGAGCATGTGGGCTTAGTTGCCCCAAGGCATGTGGGATCTTAGTTCCCCGACCAGGGATGGAACCCACGTCCCCTGCATTGGAAGGCGGAATCTTAACCACTGGACCACCAGGGAAGTTCCTATATTTTAAATTAAAAAAAAATTTTTTTATGAGATAAAGTAAAAGAAGAAATATGTTATCGGCCCTGGATTTTTGCACGTAGTGTTCCTTCTGCCTGGCATCCATGGTCTCTTGAACCCTTTCCACATATTATATCTCAGTGCCTCATTATAGTACCTGGCACATAGGAAGTAGTAAATATTTTTGAAAGGAAAGCAGGCAGAGCAAAAATAGAGGCAGTTGAACACAACAGGCAGTTAATCTCCTTAAAACATATTGTCTAGGGGCTTCCCTGGTGGCACAGTGATTAAGAATCTGTCTGCCAATGCAGGGGTCACGGGTTCGAGCCCTGGTCCAGGAAGATCCCACATACCACGGAGCAACTAAGCCCTTGGGCCACAACTACTGAGTCTGCGCTCTAGAGCCCGTGAGCCACAACTAGTGTGCCCGTGTGCCACAACTACTGAAGCCTGCGTACCTAGAGCCCATGCTCCTAAGCCAGAGAAGCCACCACAATGAGAAGCCTGCACACCCCATCAAAGAGTAGCCCCCGCTCGCCACAACTGGTGTGCAGCAACAAAGACCCAACGAAGCCAAAAATAAATAAATAAATAAATAATTTTAAAAAACATATTGTCTAAAATCAGGGGAGGTAAGTAATAAGGCAATTACAATACAGAATGGTAAGTGCTAAGATAGTATTAATTATAAGACGCTATGGGAGAACACAGGAGTCAGAGAAGACAGCTCGGAAAGAGTGATTGGGAACTTCCCTTTGATCCAGTGGTTAAGACTCTGTGCTTCTAATGCAGGAGGCGGGTGTTCCATCCCTGGTCAGGGAACTAGGATCCCACATGCCCTGCGGCATGGCCAAAAAAAAAAATGTTGAGAAAAAAAAAAAAGAAAGAGTGATTGTTTAAACTGAGATCCAAAGGATGGTAGAAATAACCAAACCCAGAGGGAAAAAAGCCTCTTGGTTTGGACTATAATTGCCACAAAGTAAAAAAATATATAATCCTCTTTGAGGGAGAAAGAACTTGAAGAGATTCTAGGGAGGAAAAAAGGAGGGGGAGGATGGCAAATAGTAACGGATCATGTAGTGCCCATTATTACTAATTTAAAATGTCTTAAAAATAGGTTTAGTGAAAAATAGAAAAGAATCCAAGTCTTCAATTCTTCTATTTCCTATAATGTCTTATTAAAGTTTTTCACTGTTTTCAGCATCTCCTACTCTGAAAGTTTTCAAACATCTAACTCTATAACTCAGAAACTCCTAATACATATTTTGTATCTAATATCATGTAAAAATGGAAGTTTTGGCAAAGCCCAATAGAAGGGTTGCCAGATTAAATACAGGGTGCCTAGTCAAATTTGAACTTCAGATAAATAATAAACAATTTTTTACAATTACATGGGCCATACTTATACTAAATCACTTGCTGTTTATCTGAAATTAAAATTTAACTGGGTGTCCTACCTTTTTATTTGCTAAATCTGGCAACCCTAACAATGGATACCAAATTCTGAAGAGAAGTGCTAGACTAGGATTTACAAAGAACTTAACTCTTAATCTTTTAACTCACTCTGAGGGTATGAGATGGTCAAGGAGAAGAGGATTTTGAGAGTGCTTCTACCCTTCCTCCACTCCAAGAACTTAACACGAGTCTCCAATTTGGAGGCCCAGTAGACAAGGGTCTGATTCCATACCCGAAAAAAAACCCATACCTGACTGATTGGCTAGCTGCTCTAACGGCAGAAACAAAGAAAAAACTGCTGCTGCATTGGGATAGGCCTTCAGCCTCAGAGTTTATCTGGACAAAGGAGGCTCAAGTGTTTCCTATAGACTAGATGAGGGCCACACATACATATATACCCAGGAGAGATGACATAGGGCTGTCATGTATTCTGTCCAGGAGAACTGCCTTAATATGCAAACACATCTCAGCAGAGAGAAGCTGGGGGTATCACACATGCAAACAACCAGTTGGAATAGAAATGTATCTGCCATGATGAAGAAATCTGCAGGGAATTCCCTGGCTGCCCAGTGGTTAGGACTCCGCACTCTCACTGCCAAGGGCCCGGGTTCCATCCCTGGTCAGGGAACTAAGATCCCACAAGCCGTGGGGTGTGGCCAAAAAGAAAAAAACATGCAGAAGACATCTGCAGATGAGTGATCTCCAGTGATGATGATCACCAAGGAGCTCACCAAGTACATCCATGAAAGAGTCATCTTCAAAAATCTGTCACATCCAGGAAGCAATGATGTGAGAAAATGCAACAGTGGTAGTCAGTAAGAACTTTCTCTTTCCCTTTCCCTCTCCTCCCTTCTCAGAACTGTAATCCATAAGAGGTCCAATGCCAGCAAGCTGGAAAAGTTGGAACAAAAGCACTAGGCCACAAGAGAGAAAATAAGCTGTTCATGTCCTCCTTCCCTGACTGTTAAGTTGCAATAGTCTAAGCTGGAAGAGAGGAGAACTTTAAAAGAAAATTAAAGCTTTATTATACATGGTTCTGGACATTTTAATTACCGACTAGATAAACTTACATTATTAAAAAGTTACCAGAAATGGGGATTTCCCTGGTGGTCCAGTGGTAAACAATCCATCTTCCAATGCAGGGGACACGGGTTCGATCCCTGGTCGGGGAATTAAGATCCCACATGCTGCGGGGCACCTGAGCATGCACACCACAATTACTGAGCCTGAGTGCCTCAGCTAGAGAGGTGTGCCCACAAACTACAGAGCCCACGCTCTCTGGAGCCCACACGCCCCAGCAAAAGATCCCGCATGCCACAGTGAAGATCCCACCTGCCGCAGCTAAGAATAAATATTCGCGACGCAGCCAAGAATAAAATAAATAAAATAAATATTTTTAAAAATACTATATAAAAAAAAAGTTACCAGAAATGTCATGGAACCATCTAGGTTTTCATCTAGAGGTAGGGTAAGAACTAGCTTCACTGAATAAATGTAAAGGGATGTAAAATCACTTTGGAAAATAGCTTAGCCATTTCTTATAAGGTAAATATACACTTATCATACAACCCAGCAATCCCACACCTGGGTATTTTTCTAGGAGAAGTCAAAACTTACATTCACCCCAAACCCTGTATATGAATTTTTAGAGCAGTTTTATTCATAATTGCCAAAAACTGGAAACAACTCAGATGTCTTTGACCTGGTGAATGGATAAAGTAATATGGTATAGCCATACAGTGGAATAATACTAGTCAGGAAGTAAAAGGAAATGAATTACTGATACATGTAACAGCATGGATGAATCACATGAATTATGGCAAGTGGAAAAAGCCAGATTCAAAAGATTGCGTACTGTATACTTCCATTTATATGACATTCTGGAAAAGAGAAAACTATAGGGACTGCAAGCAGATTGGTGGTTGCCATAACTATGCAAGACTCAGAGCTGTACCCTAAAGAGGTTAAATGTATATACATTATACCTTAAAAAAATGTATACCTTAAAAAAAATTATACCTTAAAAAAATGTGTATACATTATACCTTAAAAAAAAATCTATGGAAAGCTCCTTGATTCTGAGTACTTCCAAACAGTAAATTGGAAGTAGGAGTCTCACTAATTTTGTAGGATTTAGCATGAGTAAGAAGTGAATAGTTAGGTCAGTAGTATATCTAATAGTTGAAGCTAGCTGTGGAATGGAGATAAAGGAAATATTATTCAAAGAAAATTTTATACATCTTGTCCCAAGCACTATAGGCATTAAATTAGCAATGTTATCTCTCCAAATAGCCTAAGTTAATTAATTTAATTACTCAAAAAATGTAAGGGAAAATGGGAGACAAAAAGAAAGCTGCTTTCTGATTATAACCTATAACTTAGGAGTCATACTTATTCAACTTAATGGTTACATTTGATTTGGTTACTTTTTTTCATGAACGCTTGTGCTCATGGTATATGATTTTATATTGTATACATTATATAATATTTTTGCTATTACTTTACTTTATTATAGAATTTTAATTGTCTTATTTCATGGTGTCTGCTACCTAAACAAATTGATGAGTTAACACTATTTCTTCTTACCCCAGGACTTGGATTTCACCAGAATAAATCAGACTGCTCCCACAAACTCTTTCAGGTTACAAAAGTTCCATTTCTAAATTCTTAGCTTAGAACATTAAATAATTCTCTTACTTGAGAGAGGTAATGGAGACTCCAAAACTCTTCACTTCCACTAGAATGGTTTCCAATAGTTTCAGTGAGAATCTGGTTTAACAGAATTTGGAAATGTGGAACCACATGACCACCTTACCTGTTCTCTCCGAGTCTCTTCAGTGCATCCTGGGATACAAGCACCGAATTTACTTCAGATTTGGCCTAGATATGACAACTGCATTTAAGGTCATGTTACTGAATCATGAAGTGGGCGAAAGCATTCTACTACGGTCTTTCTGGTTCTTCCAGTAATAAATCCCTAAGGGTGGAATTCAAAGTGGACCTATCTAGTGTTAGATTAGGTTTCATGGTATTATAACTGCTTTTTGTCTGTTTGTTTGTTTGTTTATATTATTCCAGTAGTGACATCTATAGGCCTATGAAGAGAAACACTAAAAGACTAATGTTGAATTTACCTGTACTATTTTATGGCTGGTGTGAGTCTGACCTCACACCAAAAAACTACTTTTGGCGACTCCCTGGTGCTGTAAGAGAAAGTCAGGTTAGGGAAACAAAAGGTATGTGACCAAAGGCCCAATTACCAGAGTGCTCCCTCCCAGTCCTTAACTTACTTTGGTTGAATGCATGTAAGAGATCTTCTGAACGTAGAGTGAACATCTAACTGGAGCAGCATAGGAATATCTGGGTACCCACCCAGCTGGGCCCAGAGTGATTACATTGATGTCTTCTCTGTTATTGGGTAACTTGAAGTGAATAGATCAGCATTCCAGATGGCTTCCATTTGGTCTTCTTGTCTAGAGAATCAGAGAACAAGCACCATTTGGAAGCGTCAAACTCTCCTGAACTCCATAGCCATTCAAAAGATATAATTCCTATTCTCGCCCCTTCTCTTCACCACCACCGTGTCCTATAAAGCCCCCCTGGAACCAAGGAACATTAGCTATGCCCACTTTGACCGAGAGATGGACTAAAACAGCAGAATTTGCAGAAATAACGTTTTTCCCCCCTGAAAGTTGCATTTCTGACTTCACCTACTAATACGTTTTAAAACGACTTTCTTAGCTTCATGGAGTATACACTCCATATGCAGGCTATGTTTCCCCCACAGCAGTCTTTTCCCCTTCCTTCCCAAAGTTCCTACCTTCTTAAAAAAAAAAAAAAAAACAAGTAATGCTTCTAAGTTTCTTCACTGTGTGTATTAAAATAATTTGTTTCTTCGTAAGGAAGAATCAACTTCATTTTTTTTAAGGAACACAAAATTAGTTATTAAATATTTAAGTAGAAATAAGCCTTTTGCTAGGGCTTCCCTGGTGGCGCAGTGCTTGAGAGTCCGCCTGCCGATGCAGGGGACACGGGTTCGTGCCCCCGTCCGGGAGGATCCCACATGCCGCGGAGCGGCTGGGCCCGTGAGCCATGGCCGCTGAGCCTGTACGTCCGGAGCCTGTGCTCCGCAACGGAAGAGGCCACAACAGTGAGAGGTCCGCGTACCGCAAAAAAAAAAAAAAAAAAAAAAAAAAAAAAAGAAATAAGCCTTTTGCTAAATTAGCTAAGAAAATTAATATTCTCCACTGAACCATATCAAAACTGTGGAGAAGGGGAAAGCTCTTGGGCAGGAAAAAAAATCATGTGGTCCCAGATATTATCCAAAGAAAGTTTAATGTCAGTCTTTCCTACCACATACCTGAACTTATTGAATATGTCATACTTTTTGTCCTCTTCTTTTAGGATTGGCTGTTGAACAAATTTGGTAGAGGCAGATATTTGCTTCTTTTTGATGATCAAAGGGATAGGTTGATTTAGATTCAATTTATATATCTCTTGAAGCTAAACATAAATAAATCAGAAAAAGGAAATCATGAAAAGAAAGGGCCAAAGTCTTTAGGAAGGTCTTCCTAGCTGGCCTTAGCTAAACTATGACACTTCCTTTTCCTTGGAAAAAGAATTCTCTTTCTCCAGGCCCTTTCTCCCTTCCTCCTGCCACTCCTCGACCTCTACCTGCCTCCAACACACAATTTCAGAGTTGGCAACTGTGATGTATAAAAACCGTGGTCCTGCATTAAGTTCTAGTTTTAGTCCTCTCATTTCCCAGCTTTGTGACTTTGGGTTAGTTGCTAATTTTATCTGCACTTCTTTCTTCTCATTTCTAAAACAAGAATAATAAACACAGGGTTCTTATGAGAGTTGTGTAAGACAATATATTCATCAGTTGTGAAACATTGTGCAAATATAATGATAGCTAACTTTGACTGTCAGGTGCTTTCTATGTATTAATTTATTTGATATTTGCTACCTTATGAGATAGGTGCTATTATTATCCTTGTCTTCTTACATATGGGGATATGAAGCTCAGAAAAGTTAAGTGGCTTGCCCAAGATCTCTTAGCTAGTATGTGGTGAAGCTGATTTGAACCCAATCTGGTAGCAGAACCAACCTCTTGACCACCACTCTGATTCAGTGTATTTATTCATTTCTACCCTTTTCTTCCTTTTTGCTTTTTCCCCTCCCTTCTTGATGCCTTGATACCCACCTCATCATCTAGATTCTAGCTTCCCTGACCCCAGACCCATATTAATCCCCTGAAATGCCCTAGACATTGTAATTCCTGTCAGACAGTTCATGACACTGCCAATTCATCTTGCTTTACTCCATTTACATTGGTCGTATTTTCCAAACCCAGAACTGTCAAAAATATCCAATTTTTGAGGTCAGAGAGTTTTAATGTTTAAAGTGTACTTCTAGGGACTTCCTTGGTAGTCCAGTGGGTAAGGCCCGTTGCTCCCAATGCAGGGGGCCCAGGTTCAATCCCTGGTTGGGGAATGAGATCCTGCATGCATGCCGCAACTAAGACCCGGTGCAGCCAAACTAAACTAAAATAAAATAAAATAAAGTAAAATAAAATAAAATAAAATGTAACTTCTTGGGTGTTCCCTGATGGCCTAGTGGTTAGGATTCCAGGCTTTCACTGCTGTGGCCTGGATTCAATCCTTGGTTGGGGAACTGAGATCCTGCAAGCCGCGTGGCATGGCCAAAAAAAAAAAAAAAAGAAAAGAAAAGAAAAAGTAACTTCTGGAAAATTCACAATATGTCTATAATGAGAAGTCTCTCTGTACCTTCTAGAGTAGCAAGTAAACTAATCTTGTAAATTATTTACTTTAGTAAAAGAAAATGATGTATAAATATTCCTAGAACTCCAAGAATGTTCCAGAACTCCATGCTGGAGAAAATAATGGGAGCATATAATCCCAGAACAAAGAACTCTAATCTCAGCTCTATAACTTTTGGAAGGTATCACTTCCAAAAGCATACTGATGGTCATCTCAGAGAGGGCTCTGAGACGTAATTGGGTGGATGTCAGAGTTTAGCAGGATCTTCTGTGCCTTGTGCTATGTAAGCAAATTAAGTAAACCCTTATCTCCATTTTTTGTAAATGCATATTAAAACTTGCTTTCTGATAGTTTTGAGGAATGTAACCACCAAGAATCAGCTGGAGAGCAGTGAGCTCAAGAGGTTTCATATCTAGAGGCTGGTAGATGTGGGTTGACTAGGAAGGAGTTGAGCATTTCTGGAAGTCTCTCCTATTCTAACCTTTTCTCATCTAGAGAGTCCAGCCAGTATTCCTGTTGTCAATTTAGGAGTTTCACTGAAGTCACAGTGTAGTGGATTGAATGATGAACTCCCCAGAAGATATGTTCACTCAGAACATATGAATGTGGCCTTATTTGGAAAAAGGGTCTTTACAGATGTAGTTAAGGATCTCAAGATGAGGTCATCCTGGTTTAACCAGATGGGTCCTAAATCCAATGACACATGGCTTTGTAAGAGGAGAACATAAAACACACTAGGAAGAAGGCCATGGGAAAGACAGAGGCAGAGATTGGAGTTATGCAGCTACAAGCCAAGGAATGCCAAGGATTGTCTATAGCCACCAGAATCTAGAAGAGAGACTTGGAACAAATTTCTCCCTCAGAGCCTCCAGAAGGAACCAACCCTGCCAACACCTTGATTTCTCGAACTGGCCTCCAGAACTGTAAGAGAATACATTTCTGTTGTTTTAAGCCATGAAATTTGTAGTATGTTATGGTATCTCCGGGTAACTTATTTTCAAAGCCTACCACTTTGCCTTTTCTTACAACACACTGGGGAGAGGGAAAAGAAAACAGATTACCTGGCTGAATAAGTACGTCATTTTCCTCAGGCACTGATTCTGTTTCTGCTGTAGCGACTTCTGCTTCCCTGTGCAGATCTGCATCACCTTTTTTTGATAGTCATCAATTCTGCTCAGCATTATGTAGAGGTTCTGGGTCTCATAACCTCTCCCAGTATTCTGGATGGCTTGTAACCATTTAATTATGTTGTTTCTTGGAAAAATTAACAAGAATGAGATTCATATAATTACTGACACTAACTCAGCAAACCTGGTGTCACCATTCTCATCTCATCCTTAGTAAGTAGAGAGAGATAGTATAGGGGTGGCAGGCTTGCTTAATGAGACCTTAATCTAGTTCCCTATATGACTAAACTTTCAAAACTCTATATGACTGTCAAATTTTCATTAACTCCTGACAGAGATTTTAGTGTTAAAATAGTGTTCTCATTATTTTTTTAATATATTATATTTTAGTATTGATATGTATACAACATATAGAAGGTACTTAATACAATTATGAAAAAGAGTGTCCTTGCCTTCAAAGCACTTACAAGCCAGATTAGGAGACTAATAAATTGTGTCAGAGAGAGAATGAAATAAATGCTAAATAGCAATTTAGCTGTTTGAGCAAAAAGGAAAACATAATTAATTCTAATAAGAGGAATAAAGAATGCTTCGTAGGAAGATATTGAATAGGATCTTGAGGAACAGTCATAAAAATGTAGTACTCTCTTTACTGTAATGTAGTAGGCCACAATGTTTGGGCCTCCAAAACATAGTTTTTTGCCATCCCTATTCTACAGGAGAGGAAAAGGATTCTGAGCAAAGTTAAGTAATTTTCTAAAGTCACATAATTGATAAATAACAGATTTCGGAAGCAAACCCAGATCTTTTCTCTTTCCACAATACCAGTATTTTTCAAAGTATGGACCCTAATCACCTGGACTGAATCATTTTATTGGGGGTGGGAGGGTGGTGCTTGTTGAAAATGCAGATTCCAGGGTGCATCCCTAGACCTTTTGAATAAAAAATCTTGGTGGTAAGCTTCAGGATCTGTATTTTAAAAAAAATCTCAGGTAAAACTTATAGCCACTGAAGTTTGAGAAAAAGGGGATGAAGAATTCCAGGTTGAGGGAACACTATAAATAAAGGCAAGACAATAAAAGTTATATTTTGGGAGTGGTGAATAGTCTGGAACTTTTAGATCACAGATATGTGAAAGGATATAGTGGGGGATGAGACTGACATAGCTGGATCATGAAAGGCTTTAAACAGCATATTATGGAGTTTGGATTTTGGGGGAGGTAGGCAATGGGAACCCACTGAAGACGTTTTTCTGAATATATGTATTTTACATATATAGAGAGAGGGGGAAGGGAATAACTCTTAGGTCTCTTTGTGGGTTGTAATAGCTTAGAACCTACTGTATATATGGATCATTTAATACTTAAATATATTAACGTTCTGAGTTAATTTTATATTTTTTTATTATTATTATTTTTGGCTGCGTTGGGTCTTCATTGCTGCGTCCGGGCTTTCTCCAGTTGTGGTGAACGGGGGCTACTCTCTGTTGCGGTGCAGGGGCTTCTCATTGCAGTGGCTTCTCTTGCTGCGGAGCATGGACTCTAGGCACGTGGACTTCATTTGTTGCAGCACGCGGGCTCAGTAGTTGCGGCGAGCGGGCTCTAGAGTGCAGGCTCAGTAGGTGTGGCACACGGGCTTAGTTGCTCCACGGCATGTGGGATCTTCCCGGACCAGGGATCGTCCCCTGCATTGGCAGGCGGATTCTCAACCTCTGCGCCACCAGGGAAGTCCCCTTGCAACCATTCTTTGAAGTAATTATCATTACATCAATTTTACAAATTTGAGTCAGCACATTTGAGTCTTAGAGAAGTTCAGAACTGGAAATTCGAGCCAAGTTCTTCCTGACATCAGAGAAAAAGCATGATCAGAATTTGGATATAAAACTATTACTACCCTCCTCCACTGTTGGTGGGAATGTAAATTGGTGCAGCCTCTATGGAGAACAGGATGGAGGTTCCCTAAAAAACTAAAAATAGAGTTACTATATGATCCTGCAGTCCCACTCCTGGGCATATATCTGGAGAAAACTCTAATTTGAAAAGATACACGTTCTTTTGAAAAGATACATGCACCCCAATGTTCACAGCAGCACTATTTACCATAGCCAAGACATGGAAGCAACCTAAAAGTCCATCAACAGATGAATGGTTAAAGATGTGGTATATATAGACAATGGAATATTACTCAGCCATAAAAAGAATGAAATAATGCCATTTGCAGCATATGGATGGACCCAAATTTTATCGTATTAAGTGAAGTAAGTCGGAGAAAGACAAATATCATATGATATCACTGATATGTGGCATCTGAAAAAATGGTACAGGGAATTCCCTGGTGGTCCAGTGGTTAGGACTTCATGCTTCCCTGCTTCCACTGCAGGGGACATGGGTTCGATCCCTGGTTGAACTAAGATCCTGCAAACCACATGGCAAGGCCCCAAAAAAAAAGATAAAAATGAACTTATTTACAAAGCAGAAATAGACTTATAGACATAGAAAACAAACTTATGGTTACCAAAGTGGTTACCAGGGGGTGGGGGAGATGAATTAGGAGTTTGGGATTAACATATACACACTACTATATATAAAATAGGTAAACAACAAGGACCTGCTGTATAGCACAGGAAACTATACTCAGTATCTTGTAATAACCTATAATGGAAAAGAATCTGAAAAAGAATGTATATATATATATATATTTATACGTATATGTGTATAACTGAATCACTTTGCAACGAACACAACATTGTAAATTAACTATCAATTTTTAAAAATTAAAAAATAAATAAATAAAAATACTTTATTGCTAAAAAATTCTAACAGTCATCTGAGCTGGTAGAGAATCTTGCCTCAGTGCTGATGGCTGCTGACTGATCAGGTGATGGTTGCTGAAGGTTTCGGTGGCTTTGGCAATTTCTTAAAAAAAGACAAAAATGAAGTTTGCTGCATCCATTGACTTGTCCTTTTACGAATGATATCTCTGTAGCCTGCAAAGCTGTTTGATAGCATTTTTTGTTTGTTTGTTTGATAGCATTTTATCCATGGTAGAACTTTTTTTTTTTTTTTTTTTGCATTACGCGGGCCTCTCACTGTTGTGGCCTCTCCCATTGCGGAGCACAGGCTCTGGATGCGCAGGCTCAGCGGCCATGGCTCACGGGCCCAGCCGCTCCGCGGCATGTGGGATCTTCCTGGACTGGGGCACGAACCCGTGTCCCCTGCGTCAGCAGGCGGACTCTCAACCACTGCGCCACCAGGGAAGCCCATGGTAGAACTTCTTTTAAAATTGGAGTCAGTCCTCTCAAACCCTGCCACTGCTTTTTAACAGCTAAGTTTATGTAGTATTCTAAATCCTTTGTTGTCATTTCAACAGTCTTCCCAGCATCTTCATCAGAAGAATTTATCTCAAGAAACCACTTTCTTTGCTCTTCCATAAGAAGCAACTCCTCATCTATTCAGGTTTCATCATGAGATGGTAGCAATTCAGTCCCATCTTCAGGCTCTACTTCTAATTCTAGTTCTCTTGCTGTTTCCACCACGTCTGCAGTTACTTCTTACACTGAAGTCTTGAGCTGCTCAGTTACCCATGAAGGTTGGAATCAATTTCTTCTAAACTCCTGTTCACGTTGGTATTTTGCCTTCTTTCCATGAATCATGAATGATCTTAATGGCATCTGGAATGGTGAATCCTTTCCAGAAGGTTTTTAATTGACTTTGCCCAGATCCATTATCTATGGCAGCTACTGTATAGCCTTACGAAATCTATTTCTTAAATAATAAGACTTGAAAGTCGAAATTACTCCTTGATCCATGGGCTGCAGAGTGGAAGCTGTGTTAGCAGGCATGAAAACAACATGAATCTTAATGGAGATTAAGATTAATGGAGCATCTCCATTAGAGCTCTTGGGTGACCAGGTGCATTGTCAATGAGCTGTAATGTTTTGAAAGGAATCTTTTTTTTCTGAGCAGTAGGTCTCAATAGTAGGCCTAAAATATTTAGTAAACCATGTTGTCAATAGTTGTGCTGTCATCTAAGCTTTGTTGTTTCATTGATAGAACATAGCCGAGTAGATTTAGCATTTTAATTTAGCATGGTTAATGAGCACTGGCTTCAACTTACAGTCACCAGCTGCGTTAGCCCCTAACAAGAGAGTCAGCCTGTCCTTCAAAAGCTCTGAAGCCTTGAAGCCAGGCATTGACTAATCCTCTCTAGCTATGAAAGTCCTAGGTGGCATCTTCTTCCAATATAAGGCAGTTTTGTATACACTGAAAATCTGTTTTTTAATATAGCCACCTTCATTACTTATTTTAGCTAGATCTGGATAACTTGCTCCAGCTTCTACATTAGCACTTGCTTCACCTTGCACTTTGATGTTATGAAGAGGCTTCTTTCCTTAAACCTCATAAATCAACCTCTGCTAGCTTCAGACTTTTCTTCTGCAGCTTTCTCACCTCTCTCAGCCTTCATAGAATTGAAGAGACTTAGGGCCTTGCTCTGGATTAGGCTTTCAATTAAGGGAATGTCATGGCTGGTTTGATCTTCTATCCAGACCAGTAAAACTTTCTCCACATCACAGTAAGGCTGTTTGTCTTTCTTATCATTCATGTGTTCACTAGAGTAGCACTTTCAATTTCCTTCAAGAACTTTTCCTTTGCATTCACAACTTAGCTAACTGTGCAAAAGGCCTAGCTTTCAGCCTTTCTCAGCTTTCAACATGCCTTCCCTACTAAGCTCATTCATATCTAGCTTTTGACTTAAAGTGATAAAGTGAGAGACATGAGACTCTTCCTTCCACTTTAACACTTAGAGGCCATAGTAGGGTTATTAACTGGCCTAACTTCAATATTGTTGTGTGTCTCAGGGGATAGGGAAGCCCAAGGAGAGGGAGAGAGATGGGGGAACGGCCGATTGGTGAAGCAGTCAGAACACACAAAACATTTATCATTTAAATTTGCCATCTTATATGGATATATATGGTTCATTGTGCCCCAAAACAGTTACTGGTTTCCACCGACAGACACACACACACACACACACACACACACACACACACAAAACTTTGCTTCTTTCTTCCTTTCTTTATCCTGCTAGACTCTCTGCCTTTGCTGCCTTACTGACTTTTACTAGTTCTTTGAGACATAGTTCAAAGGTCTGGACTCCTAGAAGCTTTACCTAACTCTCCCCTCTCCTCAGTTCTCTTGTATAGAGTAGGTGATATATTCTTTCCACATCATACTATATAATCATCTGTTTGTATGACTGTCTCTTAGTAGACTTTGAGTGCCCTCAAGGCAGGGTTATGGCTTATCCATTTTTGTATCCTTCCACCCTCTACCCCCTGGGCCTAACCCAGCCCCTGGCATGAAGTGGATATTTTAAATGTTGATGAATTAAATGATAAGTTAAATCCTATCTAGTCACCACAACATTTAGTATCTTTAAGAACTTTCTTCAATATATATGGAAATGAAATGTTTCATTATCAGCATCTGGTATAATTTTACATTCTTTCCATCATTGCTTTTCAGGTTTATTACACTGATCATGTGGTAATATAACTCTAAAACTGTATTTTAGCATTTAAACATGGACTCTTTACTTACAGAGGTTCTACAAAACTTTCTTTATTCAAAAATAGTTTATATTATTATACTTTATGTTTTCTCTCCCATATAATGTTAGAATCTTCTTGACTCAGCCATTTTTATTATGGAATCTTTCATCTGTCAATATTTAATTCCTTGTTATACCTGTTGGTGATTTGATTATTATAACATTAAATATTAAAGAAGAGCTTTCTGCAGAATGAACAAATTGATCCTTGATGGATCAATTATAAAAGTTATAAGTGTATAAATTAAATATTGTTGTGAAATGTTGATCTATATATTTCCATTTTTAAATGATTTTACTAAAACAGGTCACATCGTGTCACTTAGATCTTCAAAATCTTCACTAAAACTAAACAAACTTAACTGCCATATAAAAATTAAGAAAGTTGTCATAGAATTCCCCCCAAAAGTACCAAGCCCATATAATATCATAGGTGAAATCTACCAAACTTTCAAAGAATAGCTAATTTTATCATTAAACTGTTCCAGAGCATAGAAAAAAAATAAGCTTTCACATTTTTTAAATGATATAAACTTAAAATTATACCAAAATTTGACAAAGATAGCACCAAAAGAAGTAAACCACCAAACTTACTAATGAATATCAATGCAATTAAAATCCTAAATAAAATATTAGCAAATGTAACACATTCAAAGAAAGGTACAACAAGGACAAATTCCAGGGATGTGATGATGGTTTAAAATAATTAATCATATTAATAGATCTGAGGAGAAAATATGTTCTCTAATAACCATGAAAATGAAGTGCTGAAATCACATTTAACAAAATGTGATTTAATAAATTTAACAAAATTCAACATCCACTCTTGATTAAAAAAAAATAACAAAACAGGAGCTGACGGATACTTTTTTAATATGATAAAATGTATTTCAACCCAAAAGCCAGCATTTTTTAATGACATATACTAGAAAAATGTCCACTATCACCACTATAATAATTAGCAATGAAAGGACTTACATTTTGGCATTCTGAGTTACAAAGGAATGGAGAAAATAACCCCCCTCAAAATGAAATTGACTAAGGTTAAAGTTGTTTTGTAACTTTTTCAGAAAGGAGAATATAAATATAAACAATCCTTTTAAATGTTCTTGAAGGTGAGTTTTTCCTAGAAAAAAATAACATGGGACCATGGAAGGGCACTACTAGCTGTTACTCAGGGCAAGTCAAATGAACAAAGATGGCCTTGTGGCCACATCACCAATATTTTTTAATATAGTTCTGAAGGTACTAATCAATTCAGGTAGACAGGGACAGAAATGAGATGTTTAAAAGTTGGAAATTCTAGATGTAAAAAATTATTATTTGCAGGTGATATGATTATGTAATTGGAAAACTCAAGAATATCAACTGAAAAACTATCACATGCTTTTGAATACAGTAAGATGGCTGCATACAAAATTGATATAGAGAAATCTAGCCTTCATTTATACAAATGACAACCAGTTAGAAGGTATCATAGAAGAAGAGAGTCCATTTACAATAGTAACAACAAAAATAAAAACTAGCAAGATATACACTTATGGCAGAATATGCAAGAGCTAGATGAAAACTTTAGAATGCTCCAACAGGACACACACACACACACACACACACGTGCACACGCACACACACACGACCTGAACAAAAACAAAGGTATATCATTTTCTTGAACAGGAAGACTATATTAGTAAAGATAAACTGGGTTTTGCTGTTTGTAAACAAAAGTTTACCTGTTGCTCATACTACAAATCCATCATGGCTTTGCAGGGAATGAGCTTCATTCTATACTCTCAGGAACACAGGCTAACAGAGCAGTCATCACCTTGAATACTATAGGTTATCATACCAGAGGAAAAGGAGACTCTAGAGGGTCTCAAACTGACAATGACAAGCTTAGTACAGAAATGATACACATTAATTCTGTTCACATCTCATTGACAAGTACTGGCAAATAGTACTAACTACCACAAAGACTCAGCATCATAAAAATAAAACTGCAATAAATAACAGAGAATAGAAGTAACTCATCTATATGCAATCAATAAAAAATAATAGAAAATCCAGTTATGGACTTAAATGATACAACAATTTATGACGAAGCTACATTCAAATCAATGGGGAAAAAGGTAGATTATTTTGTAAATAGTGATGGGGGGAGTGAAAAACATCACACCTATATCTCACAACAGAAAGCTTAGAATCGAAGACTTAAATGTAAAACAAACAAACAAAAAACTAATAACCAACCATAAAAGTACTAAAAGCAACCTAGAAAGAATTTCTTTATATTTCTCATAGTGGAGAGGGCCTTTCTAAATATGGTACAAAGCATTATTGCAAATATTGATATAGGGACTTCCATGGTGCTCCAGTGGGTAAGACTCCAAGTTCCCAGTGCAAGAGGCTCGGCTTCGATTCCTGGTCAGGGAACTAGATCCCGCATACATGCCGCAACTAAGAGTCCGCGTACCACAACTAAGACGTCCACATGCCACAACTAAGACCCAGTGCATCCAAAATAAATAAATAAATATTTAAATAAGAAAATATAAGCACATAAAAATCAAAATTTTTTTAGAAAGCAGAACCCACCAAAAGCAGAGTCAAAACACAAGTGGGGGAAATTTGGCAATTTATGTCACAGACAAGGGACTAATTTTCCAAATATTTGAACAGGCCCCACGAATCAATTAAAAAAGCAACTTGACAACCCAATTGAAAAATGGGCAAAGTATTGAATAGAATCTTCGCAGAAAATAAAATACAGATGGCTCTTAAGTCTATGAAAAGATGCTTAACCTCAACCTATAATAAAAGTAATGCAAATTAAAGCATTGAAATGCCATATTTTATCTATTACATTGGCAATGAACCAAAAAACTGATAATATTTCATGTTAGTCTTGATGTGGGGAAGTACTCTTTTATAATGCTGACCAATGTATAAATTGTTACCAGTTGGAAGTTACCATTCTTCCAGTTGGAAGCATTTCTAAACTTCTGAAGTTGATATTTTGGAGATCAACCATGATCCACAAAATATACTTAAGCATGTCTGCTAGAGATATAAATGAATGAAATATGTTATAAGATATTTTTTATTTCCTAAAAAATATACTTCCTTTTACTATCTTAAATATGCTTCCATTCCATAGACCTTCTATAAGAGAATCTAATCTGACAAATATGTATATACTTATAGGGCAGTGAGGGAGGATATTTGAAATCAGGACTAAACCTGATTTCAGAAAACTGGACACACAATATTTATATCTACCTTGCACACTGGATCAGCCTATAGGCAATGTACTTGTGGAATAGGTATCCCAGCCGAACTTTGTCCGTATGAAGTGTCTCAATTATGAGATTCCTAGCTGTTGTGTGTAGTTGTGAAGGGAGTATAGAAGCTTTTGTCACCTGATTTAAGAGAATCAGGTTCTTCCGCTGAGCCTCCACATCAACAAAATAGTTCTGTTCTTTGAGCTCTTGGGGATAGGAAGTGGGCACCATCATCTTGGTTTTCTGGGTACCTGAAAGTGAGGTCAGTATCCAGGGCTTATCTATAGGGGGAAATCGGGATTTCTGGTTCCATTCAGAAGGTGAGCTCTGTGATGTTTTGGGTAGTAAGAGAAGGTAGTGATATTACAGGCTTAATGAGAGTAGGAAGGGCCCCCTCATCAATGTAAGGGGTTTGGGATACTGGTGTCCTGTAATCAGTGAGATAGGACTTAAATGTTCTAAATTGTTCCGTAGCAAAAGGATCTCGGGGGGGTCTCTGGATTTCTTCATAAGTGTCAGAGACCTCTGATATTTGGAACTTCTTAGTGGTGAAAGGGGCTTGAGGTACCTTGAAACTTGGAGCACTGGGATGGACCAATGCTGTTTCAGGTTTCAGAGAAGAAATAATTGACAATCTTTCCTTACTTTTCTTAGAGACAGGAGAGGACAAATTTTTCTGGGGCTTTCCAGGGGTTGAGGGAGCCCATAGTGTAGGGCGTTGCCCAGGGTGGGAGGGATCCATAGTGGGCAAGCTTGCCCAAGAAGGGTCCATGGTGACAGATGCTGCCTAAGGGTAGAAGGGGCTTGTAGATAGGGAGATTGCTCATGGGTGGCAGAGGTCTGGCATGCCTGAGGCTGCTCAGAGAGGGTTAAGGGTCCAGATTCCAAGAGTTCCTCAGGGGTGGAAGAAGCCCCAGGAGCCAAGCACTTCCCATGAGAGAAAGGAGCCCAGATACTGGGAATCTGTGCAGACGTGGCTGGGACTCCAGATATAAGGAGCTGTCTGAGGTCAAGAAGGGGCTTCAATATCAGAGGCAACTCGGGAGTCACAATGTCCCTAGATATGAAGAATTGCCTAGAACTAAGAAGGGCCTGGTGCAAGGGGCTGCCCTGGAGTGGGAGAGGGCCCAGATATTGGACTGGGGACTGGAGCTGGGAACCGAACAGAGGTGGATTGACCCTTAGAAACTGGGGTCTGTCTAGAGGAAGGAAAAGTCTGTGGTGCCAGGAGCTTCCTGGGTTCTGAAGGAATCCTCATTCCCAAGGATTTCCCAGGGACAAAGGGCGCTTGTGTAAGAGGAGACCTTGATATCTGCAAAGGAGTAGAAGAGACCTCAAATATAGGGGACTTCTCAGCAACAGGAGCAGATGATACTGGGGACTGCTTAGGAATGTGAGGAGCACGTGTTGTGATAGATTTATCAGTAATGGAAAAGATCCCAACTTCCAGAGTATGTCTTGAAGGAGGACCAGCCCTGTGTGGTAAGGACTGCTCATTGATAAGAAGAGCTCCTAATTTTAGGTCCTGCTCAGACCTGAGAGTAATACCCATGGACTGGGCCTGTCCTGGGGTGAAAGGGGCTCCCAAATGTTGGATTTGTTCTGGGATGTGGGGAGATTCTAAGGTATAGTTGTTATCTGAGGTGGGAGGAACTCCTAATTCCTCAAACTGTTCTGGAGAGAGAGAAACCCCCAATGCTTGAGCCTGTCCTAAAGTGAAAGGGGCCCCCAAGTCCTGGGCCTGCTGAGGGGTGACATGGATCCCCAGTCCCTGGGCCTGTTGAGGGGTGAGAGTGATCCCCAGTTCCTGGGTCTGCTGAGCAGTGACATGGGGGACCACCTGTGCCTGGGCCTGTTCAGGGGTGACATGAATCCCCAGTGTCTGGGCCTGCTCATGGGTGAGAGTTATCCCCAATGCCTGGACTTGCTGAGGGGTAAGAGTGACCCTCAGTGCATGGGCCTGCTCAGGTGTGTGGGCTGCTCCCAAACCTTGAGACATCTTAGGAGTAGGGGTTTCCCCCAATTCCTGAACCTGATGGGAGGTGGGAGTGATTCCCAGTGCCTTGGCCTCTTCAGGGGTGAGGTCAATTTCCATTGCCTGGGTCTGCTGAGGGGTAAGAGTAATGGACTTCGTGGGAGACTGTCCAGAAATAGAAAAGGCTCCTGGTGAGGAAGATTGTGTAGAGATGGGAGGAATGATCGGTATGGGGTGCTTTCCATCAGCCAGATTCTCTAATTTCTTAAGATTCCCATTGAACTCTCTTCTTTGGTGTAACTGCAATGCGTCTTTTGGTGTGCTCTGCCACCTGGAAGACAATGTCACTGAAGTGTGACTGAGCACCTGTTCTGGTTGTTAAAAAGTTTTCATCTCCTTTGCTGTTTTCTGCTTCTGCCTTTCATGGTCCTCTACCTTTCTCCTTGGCTTCTGCTTCTCCTCCTCTCTCTCCCAACTGCTTTCTTGCTCCAGATATCTCACTTCCTTCTGAACCTGCATCATCTGCTGTCCTTTCTCCTTCTCCAAGGGCACTCCTTGTTCTTTCATTTTTTGCTTCCATGCTTCCAGCTGCTGCTGCTTTGACTTCTGATGCCCTTCTTTCTCCTCTTCCCTTTTCTTTTGCTTCTCATCTGGCTCAATCTGCTTTTGCATCCTCTGTTTTTGCTGTCCCTTCCACACCTCTTCTTCCTGCCACTGTTTCTGCTTCTGTTGCCCTCGCTTTCCCTCCTTCATTGGGAGCCATGCCTCTTCCTTTTCCAAATTCTTATTTATCATCTCATAGCTCCTTTCTTCTAGCCTTTGTTTTTCCTTCTCCTTATGGTCTTTCCCTACTGTTGAGGCTACAGGAACATCCCTTTCACTTTCTATTTCAGCCAAGATCATTTGTATTAAATTGTCAGTTAGTGGGCCAAGGCTCTCCTGTGAAAGTAAGGTGCTAATTTCTGACTTTGCACTAATCTGCTTCTGAAAATGCAATTCTGGCATAAATGAGACCACCTTTTTTTAGTTCATAGGTTTCTCTCCAATTTATCCTGCATTTTTTATATCTTTGTATTTTCTCAAGATTTTTGTCACAGTTTCAGCCACTTTTTGGAAATATTCCTCGATTTTTGCCTTTATGATTCCTAATTTTTCAACTTCTGCTCTTTTTAATAATAACTCTTCTTTTGACCAGTCTTTTTTTTTTTTTTTTTTTTTTTTTGACCTAGTCTTTTTATCCAAAGGCTTTCCTATGTTATCAATTTTCTCTTTTAGGAATGACACTATGGCTTTCTGAAATTCTTCTAGGTTACTCTGTTCTCTTTTGCCATCTGGAATTCCTGAAGTCTCTTTAGTTATCCTAGACTGTGATTTAACAAGTTCAAGAGACTTGACTTTCATGGCGAAGACTGACATATCCTTCTCTTCAGTTTTTTCTTCTTTGCTTATAATGGTTCCTGGAGAGATTTGGTGTTTCTTTCCTTTTATTTTCATTTTCTCAGAGGAATAATCAAGTTGGCTCAACCTGGATGGCTCCGCTTGGCTACTCATCTCACTTCTGCCTTCTTCGTCCATTGACTCAATGATGAGTTCCTCTTTATTCTCTGAAGAAATTTGACTTTTGCTATGTGAATATTGAAGTTTGGCTTTCCTGAGTCTTTCCCATATACTACTGGTTCCACTTTTGCCACCTTGGCTCTTTGTGTCAGAAGGGAAATCAGAAGGAAAATGTTGACTTTTTGATTCAGTGAGTGACTTTGATTTGCTTTCAGAAAAGGATTTTATTTCTTTTCTTTTCTAGTGCTTGTATTTCAAAGTGGTGATCAAGTTTGGTCCCTGTGACTTTCTGTTTACCTTTATCATCATTCACATTTGATTCAGAGGTCTCCTGCACATATGGGCCTTTTGTGCGCTTTCCTTCCTGGGATTGGTACCGATCAGTCCCATCTTTCTGAAAGGCACCGCCTTTCTTCGCTGATATCTTATCTATAATGATATCTTCAGTGATCTCTTCAGAAGACTTTTTCTGTTTTTTTTCAGGTAAAGGGTATTGCTGGTCAGTTATATCTGAAATGGTCTCACCTTGGGCTGTGTATGAAGGAGATGAGTCCCACTTGATCCCCAAGGCTTTGGTCCCTTTTTGGGGGGCCTCATCTACAACAATTTCAAATTCTTTGGCCAAAATACTGTCTACACTGTCTAATGTGTCAGCTTGGCTGATGGCTAACTGTGGGGAGGGCTCGGGTGACACTCTCATTGTTGGTGTGGGCAGTGCTTGGTGTTCTACGCCTTTGGATGAACAAGGTGTGTATATGTTTCTTCTGCTTCTTGAAGTTTCTGCTGAAGCATTTCATTTTTTTTTTTACTGAGATCTTGTATTATCTTCAGGGAAATCTCTTTTTCTCTTTCACTTGTCTCATTTGTATACATATTGGCACTTTGGAGGTTAATACCTTTCACTTCATCATTTAGTGTACTCAGAGCTTTCGAAAGGTTTTCTATTGTTGATGACATATATTTAATAGCATTGTTTTCCAATTTATTGAACACTGCAGTATCTTTGAGTTCCTGTAGCATATCTTGGATTTCTGAAACCTTTGTATTTGTTGCAAATTGATCACTAATCATCTGATCTGGTCTTAAAGCATGAGCTGTTGCAGGTCGCTGTATAACACTTTCTATCCAAGATTTCCATAGAGAACCTCTAGATGCTAGAAGAAATAAATAAATAAATAAATAAATAAAATAATGAGATCGCATTTCTTCTTTTGTGCTGTGCTCTATGTTTAAGCCTAAGGAATTAGCCTAAATTAACAGATAGATATAGGATAAAGTTTCATCAGGAAAGTTTGGCCCCAAAATAAACAGCACTATTTTCAAAAGAATGACTCTTTTCCCACAATCATCTAGAAGTTCTTCTTCCAGAGTTTAGGAGAAGAACTCAGCTGTGACCTCAACTTACTTCCGATTACAATTTTGAGATTAGACATAAGGTAAACCAGAACTTTCCTTTGGTTTTGATTATGCTTGGTGCTTTCCATTTTCTTTCTTGGGTTCCTATCTTTCTATTCTCCCTTTTCTGAGTCGAAGCTAACCTTGATTCTTTCAAAAGGATCACAAAAGAATAGAAGGCAAACATTTGAAGGGATTTCCAAAATGGCTGAATGAGAAACTCAGCAAATTTTTCCCAAAAAGGCAATGAAAAAACTGAGCAAAACTGCCAAAAACAATCATTTTAGGACTTTGGAAACTGAGCAAAGGCATACAACAAATTGAGAAGAATTTATTCAAGAAAAATTTGCTATGATGTTTTAGCCTGGAGCTGCTTCCATCTCCAACTCCCTAGCCCTATGGCCTGAGTTCTACCAGAGTGAGGCAGCCTGTGAGGACTGACAGCTCTACTGCCTGAGGGGGTTGATTTGATCTAGAGCAAAGCGATTCTTTAACAATTCTACTTTAACCCATACACAGATCCGTTAGCAAAGAGTAGAAGCCTTATTGGATCAATCTGGATTAATTAACGATTGACTAATCATTGACTGACCACTAAGCTATGCTGACCCAAAAGTAACCCCTAAAATTCATGCTTAAAAATAAAAATAAACAAACAAAAAAACACAACTGAGCAGAGATATCAGTGGCTGCCCACTGTGGGGGATACAGACTCCACCAAATTAGTCCAGACAAGTCACTAAAAAACAAACCAAAAAGGCAACAAAAACAAACTCTGGAGGTTGTAAGGAGAATCAAAATCCAGAGTTGCTACAACGTATTACCTAAAATGTCCAGTTTTCAACATAAAAAAAAGCATGCAAAGAAACAGAAAAGTGTGACCCATACACAGGAGGAAAAGCAGTCAGTAGAAATTGTCTCAGAGACCAGGGAGAGGAGGTGGGCAGATGTTGGACTTATCAGAAAAAAAGAAGCAGTTATAAATATGTCCAAAAAACTAAAAGAAACCATATTTTAAAATAAAAGTATGATGACAATTACTCGTCAAATAGAGCATATCATTAAAGAGATAAAAACTGGAAAACCAAGTGGAAAAATTGGAGTTGAGTAGTACAATAACTGAAATGAAAAATTCACCAAAAGGGCTCAACAGCATGTTTGAGCTTACAGAAGAAAATAACCAACAAACCTGATGCTAAATAACTAGAGATTGTCTACTCTGAAGAACAGGGAGGAAAAAGAATAAAGAAAAATGAACAAAGCCTCAGAGACTTGTAAGATACCATCAAGCATACCAATGTACAAGCAATAGAAGTCCCAGAAGAAGAAGACAGTGGGGCATTAAAAGTATTTGAAGAAATAATGGCCAGATTATCCCAAATTTGATGAAAAACATTAATCAACACGTTCAAGAAGCTCAGCAAATTCTAAGTGGGATAAATACCAAAAGATCGATACCTAGAACATCATAGTCAAACTGTTGAAAGCCAGACAAAGTGAGAATCTTTAAAGCAAAAAGAGAAAAATGACTCATCACAATCAAAGGAGACCCATTAAGAACAGGGGAACCGCAGTAAATTTAACAGGTCACTTCTTATCGGAAACAGTGGAGGCAGAAGGCAGTGGGATGGTATATTCAAAGTGCTGAAAGAATAATACTATTAACCAAGAATTCTATATCCAGCAAAACTGTTCTTCAAAAATAACACAGCAAACTTGATGCTAGATTACTAGAAGTGAAGACATCCATTCCCTGAAATAACACTCTTCCCAAAGTAGCATGAATGTACAGCCCTCATAACCATCATTAGTGCATGTTTTTAAACACTTCTCTAAATGTATTACGGAAGAGCTATCACATCCATTCACTGAAATAACACTCCTGTCAAAGTTGCTTTCAGTGAACACTCATATATCCATAGTTAATACATGTATTTTTAAACTCTTCTCTAAATACATTACAGAATGTCTGTCACATCCATTCACTGAAATGAGTACATGCTTCTCAAAGTAGCATGCATGTACAACTCTTTATTTTTAATGAAGGTAAGAAATAATATATACTGACAGCAAGTAAGCATATGAGAAGATGCTCAATATCACTTGTCATTGGAGAATTGAAATTACAGTGAGATACTGTTGCACACCTATTAAAATATCTAAAATTTTTTAAAAAACAGATAATACCAATGCTCGCAAGGATATGGAGTAACTGGAACTTTTGTTTATTGCTGGTGGGAATGAAAAATGGTACAGATACTTGAGAAGACAGTTTGGAAGTTTCTTACAAAATTACTTACAAAATAATGTAGTCTTTTAAAAAATTTACTACTATTATTTATTTATTTTTGCCTGCATGGGGTCTTTTTTCCTATGTATGGGCTTTCTCTAGTTGTGGTGAGTGGGGGCTATACTCTTTGTTGTGGTGCGCGGGCTTCTCATGGCTTCTCTTGTTGTGGAGCACAGGCTTTAGGCATGCGGCCTTCAGTAGTTGTGGCACGTGGGCTCAGTAGTTGTGCCTCGTGGGCTTTAGAGCGCAGGCTCAGTAGTTGTTGTGCACAGGCTTAGTTGCTCTGCGGCATGTGGGATCTTCCCGGACCAGGGATCGAACCTGTGTCCCTGCGTTGGCAGGTGGATTCTTAACCACTGCGCCACCAGGGAAGTTCCAAATATTTATTTATTTGGCTGTGCCAGGTCTTAGGTACGGCACACAGGATCTTTGTTGCGGTGTGCAGACTTCTTAGTTGTGGCATGTGGACTCTTAGTTGCAGCATGTGGGATTTAGTTCCCTGACCATGGATGGAACCTGGGCCTGCATTGAGAGCACGGAGTCTTGACCACTGGACCACCAGGGAAGTCCCAATGTAGTCTTATATGATTCAGCAATCATGCTTCTAGGTATCTACCCAGTTAATTTGAAAACTTACGTCCACACAAAATACTTGCATGAGAATGTTTATAGTAGCTTTATTCTTAATCACCAAAACCTGGAAGCAGCCAAAATGTCCTTCAATAGGGAGATAAACAAACTGTGGTACATCTATACAATGAAATATTATTCAGCAATAAAAAGAAATAATCTATTAAGCCACAGAATGTTATGGAGGAAACTTAAATGTGTATTGCTAAGAGATAGAAACCTGTCTGGAAAAGCTACATACTGCATAATTCCAATTATATGACATTCTTGACAAGTCAAAACTATAGGGACCCTAAAAAAGCAGTGGTTGCCAGAGTCTTGGAGAGAGGGGAAGGATTAAACACAGGGGATTTTTAGGATGGAGAAACTATTCTGTATGATACTGTAATGGTGGATACATGACAATATACATTTGTCAAACCCTACAGAACTCTACAGTACCAAGAGTGAAACTACATAGGCACATTTTTAAAAATAACCACCTAGGAGGTAAGGGGATCCCAGGAAGGAATTCATACTATGATATGAGAATCTAACCATATTAGAAATGTATGACACAACCTCACTGAAGGAAATGGCAGTGCTGGGGAAGAGGGAGTGTTGCTGACCTAAGTAACTGGAAATGAAAGGATTCTGTAAGACCAAGGCAAAAGGAACTACATATGAGGGCTGTACTGTAGTTGATAAGTTGTTTCCCTTGGGAGTATGGGTTAATAATTCTGATACTGCTATACATGTATACTGGACTGAACAATTAAGTAAATGGATGGCAGATGGTAGGAACAGGTTCTCACTGTTTTGGGTAGGAATTTACTGATAAGCAAGGGGAGGGAGCTAGAATGATCCATGTGATAATGAATTAGAGTTAGAGACATTGACAAGGACTCATGTTTAGCTTAATGTAGTTACAGATGATTATATACATAAATGTCTATAGATATGTGTATATTCATGGGTCAGCACACGCACACATTTTTTTTGCTCTGTCAGATGAGAGGGCCAAGGGAATTCCCTGGTGCTCCGGTGGTTAGGACTCCAAGCTCTCACTCCTGAGGGCCCAGGTTGAATCCCTGGTCAGGGAACTAAGACCCCACAAGCCAAAAAAAAAAAAAGAAAAAAAGAAAGATGAGAGGGCCAAACAGAAATAACACCCTAGTAGCAATGACCACACATAGCAACCAGATCTTGGTTTTTAATACTATTCTCTAATGAAAGGAACCAGAAGTCCTTGGAGAAATGACAGATTCTAGAACTGGGGCAGGAAATATTCAAGATGAACCTGAAGCATCTTGTAACTTGTAAGTACCAGAAAGTAAGGAAGTGCTAAAAAAAAAAGATAGAGAGAATAAACCACATTGATGCGGGTATGTGAAAGGGGCACAAAAACCAACTGAAAGAGGTTCTGATGGCCAAAGCTGGAACTTGAGCAAGAAAATAAAGTAGTATTAGGTTTTATAACCCAAAGTATTAAATATCTGTGATTTCATTTTGATATAAATAAATAATCTAATAAATTACTAAATAGGAGAGAAGAGACAGACTCCTGTGCTTAAAAGTTCAAATAATTTATGTAGATACTCCACCCTAGAGGAGGGGGCGCATAACTCTCCATTCCTTAAATGTGGGCTGCACATATGGACTTCCTTTTAAAGAGCACAATATGGCAAATGAGGAAAAAACTAACTTTGCAGTGGAGAAATCTGACAAGCACTATTTTAGCTAGGTGATCAAGGTCAACACTGAGTCATAAATCATTTGATAATATGTACCCTTGAAATGATATTGTGACAATAGTACTTTACCTCTGTGATCTTTCTCCCAAAACCCCATAGCCCCAGGGTAAATGTGAGAAAAATATCAGATGAATTCCAATAGAGGGGCATTTTACAATACACCTGACTGGTACTCCTCAAACCCATCAGGGACATCAAACACAAGGAAAAATCTGAGAAATTGTCACAGCCAAGAAAGCCTAAGGAGACATGGCAACTAGATGTAATCTGGTACCCTGGATGGGCTCCTGAAACAGAAAAAGGACACTAGGTAAAAACAAGGAATTATTAATCAATTACAAACTTTAATTAATAATGTCTCAATATTGGTTTGTTAATTATAGCAAATGCATCATACTAATGTAAATATTAATAATAATAAAGTATGGTGAGATAAATGGAACTTTATTATAGTCTCAATTTTTCTCTAAATCTAAAACTGCCTGAAAAAAATGAATGTGAAATGAAGACAATGCCAGATAAGCAATGACTTGGTGCTGGTAGACTGGCCTTACAAGACATAGTAAAGAAGTCCTTTAGGTTGAAAGAAAATGACACCAGAGGATAATGCAATTTCACACAAAGAAATAAAGAGCACCAGTATATGTAAGTAAATTTAAAAGACGGTAAAAATATTATTTTCTTTTTCCTCTCTTAGTCAATTAAAAAGACAATCATATAAAACAATAATTTATATGGACTTCCCTGATGGCGCAGTGGTTAAGAATACTCCCACCAATGCAGGGGACATGGGTTTAATCCCTGGTCCAGGAAGATCCCACATGCCTCGGCACAACTAAGCCCATGTGCCACAACTACTGAGCCCACGTTCCACAACCACTGAAGCCCACGTGCCTAGAGCCTGTGCTCCACAACAAGAGAAGCCACCACATTGAGAAGCCTGTGCACTGCAATGAAGAGTAGCCCCCGCTTGCTGCAACTAGAGAAAGCCCGCATGCAGCAGCGAAGACCCAATGCAGCCAAAAATAAATAAGTAAATAAATAAATAACAATAATTATAAAACTATATTGTTGGGCATATAATGCGTAAATATGTAATATATATGACAAAGCACAAAGGAGGGGAAGAGAATGGAGCTATTGGAGCAAAGGTTCTATATTTTGCTGAAATTAAGTTAGTACTAATCTCTGACAGATTGTGGTAATTTAAGGTGTATACTTCAGTTCCTAGAACAACCACTAAGAAAATTACTCCAAAAATGTAGGAAAAAATGGAATTAAAAGGTAGACTAGGGCTTCCCTGGTGACGCAGTGGTTGAGAGTCCACCTGCCGATGCAGGGGACACAGGTTCGTGCCCCAGTCTGGGAGGATACCACATGCTGTGGAGCGGCTGGGCCCGTGAGCCATGGCCGCTGAGCCTGCGTGTCCGGAGCCTGTGCTCCGCAACGGGAGAGGCCACAACGGTGAGAGGCCCGCGTACTTCAAAAAAAAAAAAAAAAAAAAACCAAAAAAAAAAAGGTAGACTAGAAAATATCTGTTTAGGGGACTTCCCTGGTGGCGCAGTGGTTAAGATCCACCTGCCAATGCACAGGACACGGCTTTGATCCCTGGTCCCAGAAGATCCCACATGCCATGGAGCAAGTAAGCCCGTGTGCTACAACTACTGAGCCTGCGCTCTAGAACCCACGAGCCACAACTACTGAGCCAGTGTGGCACAACTACTGAAGCCCACGTGCCTAGAACCTGTGCTCCGCAACAAGAGAAGCCACCGCAATGAGAAGCCTGCAAACCACAAAGAAGAGTAGTCCCTGCTTGCTGCAACTAGAGGAAGCCTGCACGCAGCAACGAAGACCCAACACAACTAAAAATAAAAATAAAATATCTGTTTAACACAGAAGGCAGTAAAAGAAGAATAGAAGAAGAAAAAGATATATGAGACATATGGAAAACAGCAAAATAGCAGGTATATATCCAACCATATCAATAATTACATTAAATATGAATTAATCACTCCAGCCAAAAGTCAGAGATTGCCATATTGTATTTAAAAATTTAAAAAATCCCACAAGATCCAACTATAAGCAACACATCCTAGATTCAATCTTGCTAACAGTAACCACAGGGGAGCTAGAGAGACTATACTAATATCCGACAAAATAAACGTTAAGGAAAAAAAATGGTTCTAGAGACAACAGAAGACATTTTATAATGATAAAAGGGTCAGTTCATCAGGAAGCTAACACAATTATAAACATATGTGCATCTAACAACAGAGCCTTCAAATACAGGAAGCAAAAAAACTGACAGAATTAAAGAGAGAAATAACAATAATATTGGAGAGTTCAATATCCCACTCTCAATAATGGATAGAACAACTAGATAGAAAAATCAGCAAAGAGATACATAGAAGACTAGAACAACAATATAAACCAACTATAAAACACTGCACCTGACAACAACCAGATATATATTCTTCTCAAGAACACATGGAATACTCTCCAGAATAGCTCATATGCTAGGCTACAAAACAAGTCCCAATACATTTAAAAGAATTAAAATAATACAGAGCATGTCCCTCAATTGCAATGTGATAGATAGATGGATAGATAGATTATATATAATCTCCTTCTGGTTCTGCTCTCATGGTTGAATTCTGACTGATACAAGTTCATAATACAACACTAAAACCATGATCCATATAAGAAAAAAATGATAAATTGATGGAACATCATCAAAATTAAACACTTTTGGGTTTCAAGGCACCATTAAGAAAATGAAAGACAAGCCACAGAATGGGAGAAAACATTTGCAAATCACTTTTCTGATAAAGGACTTGTATCCAGGATATATAAGGAACTCTTAAAACTCAACAATAAAAATGGCTAAGTATTTGAATAGCCATTTCATCAAAGATATAGGAATGACTAATAAGCACATGAAAAAATGCTCAACATCATTAATCATTAGGGAAATGCAAATTAAAACCACAATGAGGGCTTCCCTGGTGGCGCAGTGGTTGAGAGTCCGCCTGCCAGATGCAGGGGACACGGGTTCGTGCCCCGGTCTGGGAAGATCCCACGTGCCGCGGAGCAGCTGGGCCGGTGAGCCATGGCCGCTGGGCCTGCGCGTCCGGAGCCTGTGCTCCGCAACGGGAGAGGCCACAACAGTGAGAGGCCCGCGTACCGCAAAAAAAAAAAAAAAAAAACACAATGAGATATCACTTCATACTTATTAGAAAGGCTATAATAAAAAAGACAGACAATGACAAGAGTTGTTGAGGATGTGAAGAAACTGGAACCGTAATACACTGCTGATGGAAATTGCAATGGTGCTGTCACTTGGGAAATCAGTTAACAATTTCTTAAAAAGTTAAACATAAGTTTACCAGCAATAGATAAATAAATGACATAGAAATTCTACTCCTAGGTATCCCCAAAAAGAAATGAAATTTTATGTCCACACAAAAACTTATACATGTGTGTTCATAGCAGCATTATTCATAAAAGCCAAAAAGTGGGAGCAATGCAAATGTCCATGCACTGGTAAATGGATAAACAAAGTTTGGTATATGCAAACAATGGTGTACAATTGGCAATAGAAAGGAAGAAACTACTGATACATGCTATAACATGGCTGAACCTCAAAAACATTATGCTAAATGAAAGACACCAGACATAAAAGACTACATAAAATATGATTCCACTTCATGAAATATCCAGGAAAGGCAAATCTATTGAGACAGAAAAGAGATTAGTGGTTGTCTGGGGCTGAGGGTGGGAATGAGGATTGACTGCAAATGGGCCTGAGAGATCTTTGGGGGATGATAAAAATGTTCTAAAGTTAGATTGTGGTGATAGTTGCACAACTCTAAATTTATTAAAAGTCATTGAATTGTACAATTATCGTGGGTAAATTTTATGGTACGTAAATTATAAAGCTCTTTTTTAGAAAAAGTCAAATCTATTTTCAAAGTCTTAGAGCACTCTTACCTCGTTTTTTCTTTTGTTTCTTCTTTTCTTCAAAGATGTACTAATTCTGCTCAGTAGCTTGACATTGCTCTCGATAGCTTTGAGCGTTTCTGGTAACATCACCATTTGTGCTATACAGTGGTGGTGTTCATCAATATCAATTGTAGTCATCTCAGACAAAATGACATCTTGAAGAGAGTAAAAAAAATTACTTTTGTGCAGAAAAATAAATAATTATAACCATATAGGCTTATAATATTGGCTACCTATTCAATATTGTAGTATTGGGAAATATAGGTATCTCGTAATTATTTCTATTCTGAGGCTTCTCTCTATGAAGAAATTTAAAAAGAGAAACTTGGAATAGAAGGCTGAACAATAAGCCTTGGCCATGAAAATATGGTTAAAATATGGTTGAAAGGTGTCTAATTTGTTAGTTCCCTGACTTCAGGGATGGGGATATCTAAAATGTGAACATGTGCTTTAATATTGGGGATCTAAACCCCAATTAACTCCTTTGGTAAGTTTTCTAGTATTTTATAACCCCTGTTACATGAGATTTCTTGTAACTAAATGAAATTTCTCTTTTTTGTATTCTTAGCTTATTCATTCTTTCATTCAACCAGTGTCTCCTCTGTCATGTACTGTTCTAGATCCTGAAGATACAGCATTGAATAAAACAAATTCCCTAATTTCATACTATTTACATTCTAGTGAAAGGACACAGACAAAAAATATTTTAAAGACACATTAATTATAAGGTATGTCAGATGGTAAGAAATGCTATAGACAAAAATAAAGAAGAGTAAAGAATAATGGACAGTGCCAGTGGGTAGAGAATGGGGATGGTCAGAGAACACCTCATTTTAAATAGAAATATAAGCAGAGAATGAGCCATGTGGCTACCTGATGGAAAATGTTCCAGGCAAGGGACTAGAAAGCATAAGGACACTGGGCAGGAGTATGCTGGCATGCTTGAAGAAAAGCAAGGAGGCCAGAATAGCTGGTACTAAGTGAGCGAGCTTATATTTTCCTTATTCTATTCTTCCTGGAACAGAGAGCACCTGTTCTCTAAATAACCACCTTAGTCTTTTCTTGTTTAGTCTTCTTCTAATCCTTCATAATTTGGTTATAATTCCATTCTCTAGCTTTTTCATTAACTTTAAATCACTTCTGGAAACTTACTCCATTCTTCCAACCAGGCCAGAATGTAGACAAGAGTCTTTTCTTTAATTTCAGCAGTCTTGGCACAAGTAACTATTTTCTCCAGCAAACTTGCTCTCTATTTCTTATGTTCTGTAAGGGATATTTTCCTTCCAGAGTGCACATTCTCATCCATAGTATAGTGATTTATTATTATCTACTGCACATTCTGCATGATGTCACCCAGCTGCATATTAAGGTCCTATAAGAATAAGAAGGGGGAATATATTAATAAATCCTCTGTTTGACCGTAAGCTTTGACCACCTTTCTTCCCAGAATGTCAGTGACAGTCACTATAGAGCTGTCTAATCAAAGGGCTGCCAATTCTAGTGTTTTGTTGTTGTTGTCTTTTGTTTGTTTGTTTTTGGCTGCGTGGCATGTGAGATCTTAGTTTCCTGACCAGGGATCAAATCCACACCCCCCTGCAGTGGAAGCATGGAGTCTTAACCACTGGACCACCAGGGAAGTCCCCTAATTCCAGTTTTTCTCTGAGTCTCAGATTTTCCTCTTAAATTTTTTTTCTCTGCCTTCATCCTAGCATTGCTATGATATAATGAAAAGAATATTGGGTCTGAAACCATATCTGGACTCCAACTCTAGCTCTCTCATTAAAATGACTTTTAATAAATCACTTAACAATTCTGAGCTGCCCTGACTCATCTGTAAAATAATGGAGATGCTGAGTTTATAGTTGATGTGAGACGCGTAAGATGTGTGAAATACCTTATAAACTGTGGCTGCTGTAAACAAACTAATTAATTACTAATTAATTAAAGGAAGTTACTTCTTTTTCTTTTTTTAATCAACGCTTACACCTGGAAAGCAGCTATCAGAATATTCCACAACATGACTTCTACTTCATTATTTCCCCTCCTCAAGAATCTATCAGCAAATTCTCAGTGGGGGTAATTACTGCCTCATATGGGCATTTAGAAATTTGTGGGGACTTCCCTGGTAGCACAGTGGCTAAGAATCTGCCTGCCAATGCAATGGACACGGGTTCCATCCCTGGTCGGGGAAGATCCCACATGCCGCGAAGCAAATAAGCCCATGCGCCATAACTACTGAGACTGCACTCTAGAGCCGGCGAGCCACAACTACAGAGCCCACACACTGCAACTACTGAAGCCCACATGCCTAGAGCCCGTGCTCCACAACAAGAGTGGCCACTGCAATGAGAAGCCCGCGCACCCCAACAAAGAGTAGCTCCCGCTCACCACAACTAGAGAAAGCCTGCATGCAGCAATGAAGACCCAACGCAGCCTAAATAAATAAATAACTTAAAAAAGAAATTTGTGGAAGCATTTTTGGTTGTAACAATGAATGGGAGGGAAGATTTATTGTATTTAGTAAAAGATGCTAAGGAGTGCCAGCCCACCCAACGGTGCAATGGACAGTACACATGTTAAAGAATTGGTCCGTCCTGCATAAATTTTGACTGTCCCATGGGATATTCACATAGGTTTAAAAAAAATCTGTTTATAATTATCTGAGCCTAGAAACTTACTCTTTTTAAAGTATAAATGCAGAATAATTTTTTACAAAGTTTCATTGCTTACTGAAATTTCCAGGAATGCAAATATTTTGTAAATCAAAGGAAAATATTCTTTAGAATTTCTCCAATAAAATTTCACCATTCTGAAACACCATAGTACCAACTAGCAAGGCACTACTGCTAATAGTATGTAGTGCCAGTACAATAAACCTGCATTTGTATCAGCCTGTATTTGTAGCTTTCATATTTATTTTAATTCTACATAAGGATGCAAGCCTCTATCTACTACTTTGTTATGTCTTCTAGTGAAGTTTGACCTAGAATTTACACATTGAAATGCATGTTATTATAAATTAGCACTTATATTTACGCTCACATATTAATTTTTTAAAGTATCAGTATAGATATTTTATCTATGAATTTCACTTCAGAGGAACAAAGGTATGTTAAAAATATTTTAAAAGGGAATGGTAAATCTGATAGATGGAGAATCACTGCTCCATCGTTTCCAAATTTATCAATTACTCGCTCAGTTTGGCTTCAGACAAACTGAACTCTCTCTACACTCCTTACAATAACATTAAGATTTGGATTTTGCAAGCCAAATCACCATGTCAAAAGAGTAATCAGGGCTTCCCTAGTGGCGCAGTGGTTGAGAGTCCGCCTGCCGATGCAGGGGACGCGGGTTCGTGTCCCGGTCCGGGAGGATCCCACATGCCGTGGAGTGGCTGGGCCCGTGAGCCATGGCTGCTGAGCCTGTGCGTCTGGAGCCTGTGCTCCACAATGGGAGAGGCCACAACAGTGAGAGGCCCGCGTACCGCAAAAAAAAAAAAAAAAAAAAAAGAGTAATCAAATGTTAGGTGCTGGAAATACTGCAATCAGAAATAGGTAATGCAGTTGCAGCAAATTATCAGAAATACAGGAGAGCAGAGACAAAGTTTGATAAGCCGTGATGAAGAATAACATTACAAACTAACACACAGCATGGTGATTAAAGAAAAAGTATCACCAACTTCTCATAAATTCTCCCAGAAAATTGAAGAGAAAGGAACCTTTCTCAACTCATTCTTTGTGGTCAGAATTACCCTCATACCAAAGTCAGATAAAGATACTGCAAAACAGAAAAAACAAAAAAACTACAGACCAACATCTCTAAACATTGTTGCAAAAATCCTCAACAAAATACTAGCAAACAGAATTAAACAGCACATTAATAGAATTATATACCATGACCACGTGGGGTTTATTCAAGGGATGCAAAAATGGTTCAACATGTGAAAATAAATGAATGAAATATACCAAATTTACAAAAGGAAGGGGAAAAAAATCATATGATCATCTCAATTGATGCAGAATAAGCATGTGACAAAATTCAGCACCCTTTCATGATGAAAACTTCAACAAAGCAGGTATAGAGGGAACATACCTCAAAATAATAAATGCCATATATGACAAGCCCACAGCTAACATCATACTGAAAAGTGAAAATCTGAAAATTATTCCTCTAAGATTAGGAACAAGGCAAGGATGCCCACTCTTACCAGTTCTGTTTGACATATTACTGGAAGCCCTAGCCAGAGTAATTAGGCAAGAAAAAAGAAATAGGGACTTCCCTGGTGGTGCAGTGGTTAAGAATCCACCTGCCAATGCAGGGGACATGGGTTCAATCCCTGGTCTGGGAAGATCCCACATGTTGTGGGGCAACATAGCCCGTGTACCACAATTACTAAGCCTGTGCTCTAGAACCTGTGAGCCACAGCTACTGAACCTGCGTGCCACAACTACTGGAGCCTGCATGCCACAACTACTGAAGCCCGTGCACCTAAAGCCTGTGCTCCACAACAAGAGAAGCCTGCGCACAGCAACGAAGAGTAGCCCCCACTCACCGCAACTAGAGAAACCCACCTGCAGCAGCAAAGACTCAACACAGCCAAAAATAAATAAATATTTTAAAAAAGAAAAAGAAATAAAAGACATCCATATTGAAAAGGAGGAAATATTATATTTGTTTGCAGATGGTATAATCTTATATATAGAAAACTCTAAAGATTCCATCAAAAGGGACTTCCCTTGTGGCGCAGTGGTTAAGAATCCACCTGCCAATGCAGGGGGCATGGGTTCGATCCCTGGTCCAGGAAGAGTCCACATGCCATGGAGCAATTAAGCCCGTGCACCACAACTACTGAGGCTGTGCTCTAGAACCCACAAGCCACAACTACTGGGCCCGTGTGCCACAACTACTGAAGCTTGCATGCCTAGAGCCCATGCTCCACAAAAGAGAAGCCACCGCAATGAGAAGCCCACTGTAATGAAGAGTAGCCCCTGCTCGCCACAACTAGAGAAAGCCTGTGTGCAGCAACGAAGACCCAACACAGCCAAAAAAAAAAGTTTCCATCAAAAAACAACAGCAACAACAACAAAAACCAAACCTGTTAGAACAAATAAATGAATTCATGAAAGTTGCAGGATACAAAATCATACACAAAAATGTTTAGTTTTCTATATACTAATAATGAACTATCAGAAAGAGAAATTAAGAAAGTAATCCCATTTACAACTTCGTCAAAAAGAATAAAATACCTGCGACTAAATTTAACCAAGGAGGTGAAAGATGTGTATATTGGAAACTACAAGACATTAATGAAAGAAATTGAAGAAGACACACATGGAAAAGTATTTCATGCTCATACACTGCGAGAATTAATATTGTTAAAATATCTATACTACCCAAAGCAACCTACAGATTGAATACAATCCTTTTCAAAATTCCAATGACATTTTTTACAGAAATAGAACAAAAAATCCTAAAAATAGAAGAAAAAATCCTGAAATTTTTTACAGAAATAGAACAAAAAATCCTAAAATTTGATTCTTTTGGAATCATAAAAGACCCTGAAGAGCTAAAGCAATATTGAGAAAAAAGACAAAAGCTGGAGGCATCAAGCTCCCTGATTTCAAACAATATTACAAGCTATAGAAATTAAAACAGTATGATATCAGCATAAAAATAGACACATACATCAATGGAACAGTAAAGAGAGCCTGGAAATAAACCCGCACACACATATCATCAGTTTATGACAAAGGAACCAAGAAGGGCTTCCCTGGTGGTGCAGTGGTTAAGAATCTGCCTGCCAATGCAGGGGACTTGGGATCGAGCCCTGGTCCGGGATGATCCCACATGCCGCGGAGCAACTAAACCCGTGCGCCACAGCTACTGAACCTGTGCTCTAGAGCCCGCAAGCCACAACTACTGAGCCCGTGAGCCACAACTACTGAAGCCCACATGCCTAGAGCCCGTGCTCTGCCACAAAAGAATCCACCACAATGAGAAACCCGTGCACCGCAACGAAGAGTAGCCCCCACTCACCGCAACTAGAGAAAAGCCCGCGTGCAGCAACAAAGACCTAAGGCAGCCAAAATTATAAAAAAAAAAAAAAAGGAACCAAGAATATTAAATATTAAAAAGAACTTATTTAAAAATAAACTCTCAACATCAAATAAATAAATAACCCAATTCAAAAATGGGCAAAGGACTTGAATAGACATTCAAAGAAGATATATAAAATGGCCAACAGATATATGAAAAAAAGCTCAACATCACTAATCATTAGGGAAATGCAAATCAAACCCATAATGAGATACCACTTCACACCCATACAGATGGCTACTATCAAAAACAAACAAACAAGTGAAAAATAGAAAATAAATGTTGGCAAGGATGTGAAAATTGGAACTCTTGTGCACTATTGGTGGGAATACAAAATGATACAGCCACTATGGAAAATGTATGGCAGTTCCTCAAAATATTAAAAATAGAATTACCATATGATCCAGCAATTTTACTTCTGGGTATATACCTGAAATAATTGAAAACAGGGTCCCTAAGAGATCTTAGTACACCTGTGTTCATAGTAGCATTATTCACAATAGCCAAGAGATAGAAGCAACCCAAGTGTGCATTAACAGCTGAAAGGATAACAAGATGTGGCATATACATACATTGAAATGTTATTCAGCCTTAAAAAGGAAAGAAATTCTGACACATGGTACATGGATGAACCTTAAGACATTAAACTAAGTGAAATAAGCCAGTCATAAAAAACAAATACTGTATGATTTCACTAATATGAGATATCTAGAATGGTAGAATTTATAGAAACAAGTAAAATGGTGGTTTCCAGAGGCTAAAGGGAAGAGGGAAATAGGGTATTGTTTAATAGGTGTAGAGTTTTAGTTTTGCAAGATGAAAAAGTTCTGGGGGAATCCCCTGGCAGTCCAGTGGTTAGGACTCCGTGCTCTCACTGCCAAGGGCTGTGCAGTGGGGCCAAAAAAAAAAAAAAAAGATGAAAATGTTCTGGAGGTTGATTGCATAACAATGTGATTATACTTAATACTACTGAACTATATACTTAAAAATGATTAAGATGATAAAATTTATGTTATGTACGTTCTACCACAATTAAAATTAGACAAAAACTTTTTTTAAATTAAAATAAGGAGTAATCAGATGTTAAGTGCTGGAAATATTGCAATAAGAAACAGATGATCCAGTTGCAGCCAGTAATTTAAGTCAGGTATACAGGAGAGCAGAGTCAAACTTTGCTAGGTCAAGTGATGAAAAATAACATTACGAACTAACCAGCTGCTCATAAATTCTTCCAGAAAACTGAACAGGAAAGAACATTTCCCAACTTATCCTTTGAGGCCAGCATTATCCTGATACCCAAATCAGACAAAGACATAAGAAAATAAACTATATGTCAATATTCTTTATGAACACAGTCACAAAAATGCTTAACAAAATGTTAGAAATTAGATCAAACAATGGACTAGAAAGAAAACATTATGAATAAGTGGGGTTTATTCCTAGAACACAAGGTTGATTCAAAACTGGAAAATTAATAAATGTAAGTCACCATATCAATAGTCTAAATAAGAAAAAACATATGATCATCTCAATAGATGCAGAAAAAGCAGCTGACAACATTCATTCATGATTTTTTAAAAAATTCTATAGCAAACTAGGAATAGAGGATAACTTCCCCAACGTGATGAAGAACATTTACAAAAAATTTACAGCTAGGATTATACTTAATGGTGAAAGTCTAAATTGCTCTAAGGATTCATTTTTATTCAATCTTGTATTAAGGTCCTACCCAATGCAATAAAGTAAGAAAAGGAAATAAAAGAATATTCATTGGAAAGGGAGAAATAAAAGGTTTGTATGTACAGACCAAACAAAAACAAAAACAAACCAAAAATCAAACAAACAAAAAACTGTCTGTGTAAAAACTCCCAAAGAATCTATAAAAAAGAGCTTCCAGTATACAAAAATCAAAAACATATTTCTATACACTAGCAATAAACAATTGAAATTTAATAAAACAGTACCATTTGCAATTAACACTAAAAATATGAAATACTTAAGTACAAATCTAACAAGTGCAGGATCTGTACATTGAAAATTACAAAGCATTGATGAAAGAAATCAAAGAAGATCTAAATAAATGATGACAATTCTAAGCACAGACAAGGATGTAGAGCAACTGGAACTCATACTTTCCCAGTAGGAATGCAAAATAGTAAAGCTATTTAAGATAACGGTTAGGCAGTTTTTTGTAAACGTATGCTACCATACGATCTAGCAATACCATTCCTAGGTATTTAGCCAAGAGATGAAAACTTATGTTTATACAAGAATTTATACATGAATGTTTGTAGTGACTCTACTTGTAATTGCTCCAAACTGGAAACAACCCCAATATCCTTCAGCTAGTGAATGCATGCTTTATGCTAAGACAGATTCAAATGATGTAGGGTATGATTCCCTTTGTGTGGCATTCAGGAAAGGGAAAACTATAAGGACAGAAAACTAATGGCTTCAGGGGTCTATCAGCCAGGGAGAGGTTGGCCACAAAATGGCATAAGGGGATTTTTCGAGGAGACAGAATTGTTTTAAATCTGAATTTTGATGGTGATGACATGTCTTTGTCAAAACTCTTGAACAGTATACCAAAAAGTGAGAATTTTACCTTAATTAAAAAAAACAAAGTTACAGGCAGTAGAATCAGACTACCTGGATTTTATTTTATTTTTTTTAATTTTTAAATTTTTTTGGCTGCGTTGGGTCTTCATTGCTGTGAGCGGGCTTTCTCTAGTTTTGGTGAGCGGGGGCTATTCTTTGTTGTGGTGCACGGGCTTCTCATTGTGGTGGCTTCTCTTGTTGCGGAACAGAGGCTCTAGGCACACAGGCTTCAGCAGTTGCAGCACTCTGGCTCAGTAGTTGTGGTACACGGGATTAGTTGCTCTGCGGCATGAGGGATCTTCCCGGACCAGGGATCAAACCCGTATCCCCTGCATTGGCAGGTGGATTCCCAAGCACTGCACCACCAGGAAATCCCACACTACCTGGATTTGATTCAGATCCACCACAGTGTAACAACTATGACCTTTAGGCAGGCCTCAAATAGTCTCAGTTTCCCATCCGTGAAATAGGATTAATAGTAATACCTATCCATGTTGAATTATCATGGGAATTAAGTGAGATAATCTGTAAATAAACTTTTACCATAGGTAACATGGTAAACACTTTAAATGCTACCAGGTTATTAAGTGCTTACTGTATGCCAGAGGGGTGAAAGGGTCAAAGTAAGAAGAAGGGTAGAGAAAGCACCATAACCTGGAGCAGGATAGAACGTGAGAAGCAGATAATAGCAATAGCAAAATGAACACAGTGTACCTATTCTCCAGTTGAAAAAACAGAAAATCTTTAAAGTCTCCTGTGTTCCCCATATCAATTGCATCCCTTTCCCAATGCCCAGAGATAAATACTATCCTGAATTTTAATCTCTATACTTTTAACACTGTAGTAAGCTGAATGATGTCCCCATCCCCCAAAGATATTGTTAACGAACCCAAGTTCCTTCACAGTGAGGCCAAACAAATCTAAATGTCGGAGTTTGGAGCAGAGAAAGGTTTATTGCAGGGCCAAGCTAGGAGAATGGGTGCCTCCTGCTCAGAAACCCACAACTCTCCAATGGTTTGGGGAGATAAGTTTTTACAGGCAAAATTGGGGGTGAGGGCTGCAGGGTGTGTGACTTTCTTCTGATTAGGTTGGTGGTGAGGCAACAGCGTGGTGCTCTAGGAATCTTGTGTTCAGCCTGAAGTTACCATCATAACCTGGGTGGAGGCCTTAGTACCTGCAGAAGAACTCAAAGGCATTGTTATGTATATTCCTTGCAGAGGAACCAGGACCCTGCCCCAAGGCTGCACTGTTGTTTCTTGACTGCTCTTCCTTTGCTTCTGCATTCCCTCCCTTCCCTGATTAGCAACTATTTGAATCTGCCCTTTAGAACTCAGGGAAGGTCGAGGAGGTTGAAGACTTTGCCTGCAAGTAAGAAACGGGACACGGAAAGGATTTGTAACAGAGAGGGCCCCACAGGGTCTTACTCCATTTCAGTATCAGGTCATAATCCCTGGAATGTGTAAAAGTTACTTTATATGGAAAAAGGGTCTTTGAAGATGTGTTTAAATTAACGATCTTGGGGTGGAGAGATTATTCTGGATTATCCAGGAGTGCCCTATTGCAATCACAAGTGTCCTTATAAAAGGGAGGAAGAGGGACATAATTTTACAGACACATACAGAAGAGAAGGTTCAAAGTGAAGATGGAGCAGAGAGAGATTTGAACCTGCTGGCCTTGGAGTCTGGAGTGATTTGTGGCCACAGACAAGGAATGCCAGCAGCTACCAGAAACTGCAAGAGACAAGGAATGGATTCTCAGAGTCCAGAGAGAGAGCAGCCCTGCTGATATCTGGACTTCAGCCCAGTGATGCAGATTTCAGACCTCTAGCATTTCTGACCTTTAGACTTGTGAGAGACTAAGTATCTGTTGTTTTATACCACGTGGTTGTGGGTATTTGTTACAGCAGTGAAGGAAACCATAATATGTCACCCCAAAATATGCCTCTGACATAAAAATTATTTTGAGCTGAAGGTTATTAAGAATCAGCAAACGTGGGAATCCCCTGGCTGTCCAGTGGTTAGAACTCCTGCTTTCACTGCCGACGACCTGGGTTCAATCCCTGGTTGAATCCCCGCAAGCTGTGTGGCGTGGCCAAAAAAAAAAAATCAGCAAATGCCGGAAAAGCTCTCTCATCCCCCTGTTCTGCCTAAAGGCAGGATACAAATTCTTTTTACTGGAGATAGACTTATCAGCACCAGAGGAATCTGCAAAGAAACCTTACTCTATTAGTTTCCTCCCATATGTTTACCTTCCCACAGTGTGCCACTTTGAAAGCCTAAAACTACTTTCCTTTGTCCTGTCATTTCTCCACAAATTTATTGTTCTTTGTTGAAGATGCTAACATAAGCCACTTGGAGTTACTCTTCCTTTAAATTTCTCCCAGGTGATGGGCACTGCACACGTTAATAAAGTGCTTTTCTCTTGTTAATCTTTTTGTGAAGGAGTACTAGCTGAAAACCTAAAATGGGTGAGGTAAAGTTTTTTCCCCTATAGTAGAGACCACACACGCACTCACTCACGCATGTGTGCACACACACATCCTTAGACAGTAGATTGTGTAGTTGTGCTTGTTTTTAAATTATTCTCTTTATCCTTCAGTGACTTGCTTTTTTCCCTCTACGTAGTGTTGTTTTTAGTTTATACACGTTGGAATGTATACCTATAGCTCGTTCATTTACACTGTTGTGTGTTTAGTATTTTATTGGACAAATATACTGCAATTTACTTATCCATTACTATATTGGTTTGTTTTCAGTTTTGTGCTTTTACAGACAATGGTATAAAATTTTTGAACATTCCTCATGGTACACATATGCAAGAGTTTTTCTAGAGCTACGCTGTCCAATATGGTAGCCACTAGCCACATGTAGCTACTGAGAAATTTTAATGAGGCAAGTGAGACAGGAAATGAATTTTAATTTAAATTAAACTAATTGAAAATTTAAAACTAATACGATTCATTTATTGGAAAACCTTTAAGTATTTTGGAAGAACTTGGTATATGAATCTAAATCTTCATCTATAAATTTTATGAAATCTAAATATCGATCAAGTATTTCTGATGAAAATTTGACGTGCAATTTGAGATGTATTCTAAGAACAAATTACATGCTGAATTTCAGACAGTATGAAAACAGTGTATACCTCTTAATAATTTTTTTTTATTGATAAACAACTTCAAGCTTTGAAGAGTAAATAGCTCTCAACCTAGAACTATATATCCAGCAAAATTATCTTTCAAAAGTATGAGGGTTATATGATATTAATATTATAAAAATATGTTATAAAGAGTTTTCCATTTTTCTCTTCTCTGAAAAATTTGTGTAAGTTTAATTTTCCTAGAAAATTTCCCGATTCACCTAAGCTTTCTAAGTTACTGTCCCCAAGTTGTACAATATATTCTATATCCTCTTATCATTTTTTCAATCTCTGCTGCATGTACTGTTATATCACCCCTTTCATTCTTTTTTTTTTTAATATTTATTTATTTATTTGGTTGTGCTGGGTCTTAGTTGCAGCAGGTGGGCTTCTTAGTTGTGGCTACCCCTTTCATTCTTTTTTTTTTTTAAAGGTAGAAATGAGTTTTCTTTTTTTGTTAATTAATTAATTAATTTATTTTTTGGCTGCATTGGGTCTCTGTTGCTGAGTGCGGGCTTTCTCTAGTTGCAGCGAACGGGGGCTACTCTTCATTGCACTGTGCGGGCTTCTCATTGCAGTGGCTTCTCTTGTTGCAGAGCATGGGCCCTAGGTGCGTAGGCTTCAGTAGTTGTGGCACGTGGGCTCAGTAGTTGTGGCTCATGGGCTCTAGAGCACAGGCTCAGTAGTTGTGGCTCTTGGGCTTAGTCACTCCGCGGCATGTGGGATCTTCCCAGACCAGGGCTCGAACCTGTGTCCCCTGCATTGACAAGTGGATTCTTAACCACTGCGCCACCAGGGAAGTCCACCCTTTTCATTCTTAATAGTGTTTATTTGCTCCTTGTCTTTTTTTTTCTTGATCAACTGTTACAAAGATTGTTCAATTAGACTACTCAAAGAATCATTTTTTACCTTTCTTAAGCCTCTTCATTGTATTTTTTTCTATTTTTTAAATTTGTACTCTTAATTTTTGTTATTTCCTTCATCTTACATTCTCTGGGCTTAATCTGTTTTTTTTTTCCCCCTAACTTCTAAGTTGTCTGTTTAACTTATGCATTTTTAACTTTCTTTTCTAATATAAGGTATAAATTTCCCTGTAAGTGCTACTTTCATTACATCTCATATGCATTTAATATAGTGCATTTATTGTTATTCTAAGTATGTTATTCTAAGCATTTTCTAATTTCTACTATGACTTCTTTGACTTATGAATTATTTTGGAGTTTTCCCCAATTTGTTTCTCTATTTTTTAGCCAACTTTTGTCCACTAATTTCTAATTTGGTTACATTGTGGTCTGTACGATATCAATTCTTTGAAAATTTTAAAACCTTTAATCTAAAATGTGGCCAATTCTGGGAAATGTTCCATTTGTGCTTAGAGAATATGTATTTTCCAGTTTTAATGTTGATTCCTGAATTTGTCCATTAAATGATGCTTGTTATTGTGTTGTTTAAACCTTTTACATCTTCAATGTGGTTTTGTTAGCTTAATCAACCAATTATATCAAAATAATAGATTTTTTTTCTATTTCTTCTTGTACTTGTGAAATCTTTTTCTTTGTATATTTTTAAGCTTTGTTACTAGAGGCATAGGCATGCGTGCAGGTTCAGAATTATCACATATGGAATTGAATCTTATTGCTTGATAACCCTCTTTCTCTCCAGTAATACTCTTTTTTTTTTTTGGCTGCGTTGTGTCTTCGTTGCTGCCTGTGGGCTTTCTCTAGTTGCGGCGAGCAGGGGCTACTCTTCGTTGCAGTGCACGGGCTTCTTATTGTGGTGGCTTCTCTTGTTGCAGAGTACAGACTTTAGTCGCGTGGGCATCAGTAGTTGTGGCACGTGGGCTCAGTAGTTGTGGCTCACTGGCTTAGTTGCTTCACGGCATGTGGGAATATTCCTGGACCAGGGCTCGAACCCATGTCCCCTGCATTGGCAGGTGGATTCTTAACCACTGCACCACCAGGGAAGCCCTCCAGTAATACTTCTTGACTTAAAGTCTATTTGTCTGATACTAAAACAATTGCACCAACAGTTAATATTTGTCTGGTATATGTTTTGCCATCCTTTTGTTTTCAATTTTTCTGTCTCTTGTTTTAGATATCTTCTAAAGAGAATTTACTGAATTTTTTTCATCCAGTCTAACAATCTTTGTATTTTAATTTTTACTTTTGCATAGCTATTGAATATATCAGTCAGGGTCTAACCAGAAAAAGAGAGAGCATTACATACGTAAAGCATTAAAAAAATTTAAAGTAGAGAATTTGTTACATATGTCATAGAAGAGCCAAAAGGCCAAACAGGGGATGAAAGTGAGGCAACCAGAGATTAGTAACAGCAGGAACAAAGAGAGGAGATTGTGTTACTGAAGCTCAGGTGCTTGGAAGCTGGTATAATAGGCCTGTCATGAACTGGATCCATGAAGGAGATACTCCAGAGACACTGCCCCAGCGAAACAGGGAGGGGGTCTACCTTCCTCCTGCCTTACAGCCTTTTGCTTTGCCTTCCTTTGTCCAAACCCAGAAGCCTGCTGGCATAGGTGCTTGGGAAAGGCAGCATGCAGGGGTCTGTCCACCTCTCCTCCATTCCTTCCCATGCCACATAATTCAGAGAAGACTAAGGGAAAGGTAAACAGATCCAGGTCCAGCAGATTGATATATTTGCTTCATTTTTACCATCTATAATCATTCACGTTATTTCTAATTAGAATGATTACAAAGCACTAAATAAGACTGATTAGAATACTTACTGTTCTAAGATTTTCACCTTTCTTGCTGACTTTTGAATTGATTTTTTTCTCTTAGTAATAGCTTCCTTAAAAATTTCAACACATATATTTATAAATTAACACAGTCTAAGGTAAATCAATATCAATACGCATCTTGGATAGTACAAGTATCTTAATGCTTTAACTCTGATCAATCTCTTTTTAATATGTTATTGTTGTCCAGTATTTTATTTCTATTTTTGTAAAGCTCCACAAATTAGACATTATTACTGTTTTATTGTTATTGTTTTATATACCTGATTTCTTTATATTTGCCTATGTGTACAATTTTATTTTCTCATTACACCTTTTTTCATATTAAACTTCTCTGTAATTACCTTCCTTCTTCCTCAGAAACATCCTTTAGAAGTTCCTTAAGTGAGGGTCTATTAGTAGCAAACCCTCTAAATTTCTCATTGTCTGAAAATGTCTTTATTTCACCCTCATACTTGAAAGATTTTTTGCTGGATATACAATTCTAGGTTGAGAGCTGTTTACTCTCAAAGCTTTGAAGTTGTTATCCCATTATCTTTGGTATCCATTGTTACTCTTGAGATAGCTGGGAGAATAAATGCCATTACTTTGTAGGAATCTGACTTTATTCTCTGCCTGCTTTTAAGATGCAATCTTTGTCATTGGTTTTCTGCTGTCTCACAACTATGTATTTAAATATTGACTTGATTTTTGTTACCTTGCTTGGGATTCTTTGGGATACCTGAATCTGAATATTGGTGTTTTTATCTAATACGTAAAATTCTCAGCCATTATTTATTTATGTATTACCTCTCTCCAGTCTTTTCTATTTTCTCCTTCTGAAAGTCTGACTAGAATATATTGGATCTTCATGTTGGTTAACCCCTCTTTTGTGGTTTCAATTTTTTCATCTCTCTGAGCTGCATTCTTTTTTTTTTTTTTTTTTTTTTTTTTTGGCTATGCTGCGCGTGGCTTGTGGGATCTTAGTTCCCCGACCAGGGATTGAACCCAGGTCCATGGCAGTGAAAGCACCAAGTCCCAACGACTGGACCACCAGGGAATTCCCCATGAGCTGCATTCTTAATAATTTCTTCACAATTTTCTCAGTTTATTAACTCTTTCTTTAGTGTTTAATCTGCTATTTCACCTGTCTATTGAGTTTGTGATTTTAATATTTTTATGTTTAGAAATTTTATTTGGTGGCTTCGCTGCTGGCGCAGTGGTTAAGAATCCACCTGCCAATTGTAGGGGACGTGGGTTCGAGCCCTGGTCCAGGAAGATCCCACAGGCCACGGAGCAACTAAGCCCGTGCGCCACAACTACTGAGCCTGCACTCTAGAGCCTGAGAACCACAACTACTGAGCCCATGTGCCACAACTACTGAAGCCCACGCCTAGAGCCTGTGCTCCGCAACAAGAGAAGCCACCACAATGAGAAGCCCACGCACCACAATAAAGAGTAACCCCCGCTTGCCACAACTAAAGAAAGCCCACACACAGCAACGAAGACCCAACACAGCCAAAAATAGATAAATTTATTTATTAAAAAAAAAAAGAAATTCTATTTGGTATTTTTCAAAACTTCCTGCTCACTTTGAGAGAATTTTAATCTTATCGTATTCTGGTCATTTTTATTCTTTTAAACATGGTAAATGAGCTTAACTTCTACATCTGACAATTTTAAAAATCCAGTGTTGGTGGGTGTGATTTCTTAGATTCTTGTTTCTGCTAAATGTTGATCATTGTAGCCTATTTCCTCTTCCATAAAACTTCTTTGCTGGGGACATCCCTTGTGGTCCAGTGGTTAAGACTCTGCCCTTCCAATACAGGGGACGTGGGTTGGATCCCTGGTTGGAGAACTAAGATACCACCTGCCCTGCATACAGCCAAATAAAAAACAAAACAAAACAAAAAAACTTCATGGCTGAAAATACATTGTCTTGTGTTTAAAATAATTCCCCTTGGGCAGGATCTATAGATCTATATATTCATTTTTGGCAGGATCCCTTGTGATTTCTTTAAAATTCCAGCTTGATTTTTAGGGGGATACAGAGTTAGCATGAATTCTAGTTCCAAACTCATATGAGCACCAATCTATTGGTAGGCATTCTAAGAGATTTTCTTTTCTTCTCTACCTTCCAGGCCCAAGACTGAACCAGTAAGCTTTCTTATTATTACCTTTGGTAGTATTGGGCAGTGGAATATAGTTAATTTACTGAGGATATTGTCTATCAAAGGTCCCAATTACATGCAAAGTTCTGTGTTCTGACCTCCCACCTTACTTGAACCCTGGACTTGTCTCGTTCCCCCAAGCTTGTGTCTAGTTAAAATTCAAGTTCTAATCTCTACTTCACATCATAAACAAAATTTAATTCCAGGTGGATTGTAGATCTAAATGTGAAAGGTAAACACAACATATAAATATATTTTCATTACTTTTTTCTTATATAAAATGCAAGAAGCACTAAGCGTAAAGTAAAAGAGAAATAAATTGGATTACATTAAAATTTAAGAAATTGCATTAGTCAACAGGCACAATTAGGAGCATGAAAGGAAATCCACAGAGTAAGAGAAAATAGTTGCAGGCCATATTATTAGTGAAGGACTTGAATCCAGAACATATAAAGAACACTTACAAATTAATAGAAAGACTAGGCAAAAGACATGAATGGTATTTCAATAAAGAGAATGTCCAAATGATCAAAAATCACAAGAAAATGTGTTCAATTTCATTAGTAACTAATAAAATGCAAATGAAAACCATAATAACATAGTATCATATACCCATTGGAATGGCTAAAAATAAAAGACTGTAATATGAAGTACTGGTAATGCTACAGAGTCATGGCATTCTTATAGATTGTTCGTGGAAGTCTATTTGGTACAACCACTTAAAAAAACTTTGGGGGGCTTTCCTGGTGGTCCAGTGGTTAAGAATCTGCTTGCCAATGCAGGGAACATGGGTTCGATCCCTGGTCCGGGAAGATTCCACATGCCAAGGGGCAACTAAGCCCGGTCACCACAACTACTGAGCCTGCGCTCTAGAGCCCATGCACCACAACTACTGAGCCCATGTGCCACAACTACTAAAGCCTGTGTGCTCTGGGGCCCATGTGACGCAACTACTGAGCCCAAGTGCTGCAACTATTGAAACACTCACACCTAGAGCCTGTGCTCCACAACAAGAGAAGCCACCACAATGAAAAGCCTGCTCACCACAACGAAGAGTAGCCTCCGCTCGCCACAACTTGAGAAAGATCGTGTGCAGTAATGAAGACCCAGCGCAGCCAAAAAAAAAAAAAAGGAAAGAATCCACCTTCCAATTCAGAGGACGTGGGTTCGATCCCTGGCTGGGGAATTAAGATCCCACACGCCTCATGGCAACTAAGCCCGTGTGGTGAAACTACTGAGCCCGCGTGTGCTCTGGAGCCTGTGCACGACAACTAGAGAGAAGCCCATGCTCTGCAGCAAAAGATCCTGTGTGCCACATCGAAGATCCCAAGTGCAGCAACTAAGACCCGACACAGCCAAATAAATATATAAATAAATATTTTTTTTAAAAAAGAACTCTTTGGGATTTCTGGGTAACTGCAAACAATGGAGGTCATGTAGCAAATAATCTTTCTAAATCTCTTTCCTAAAAGATACAGAATAACATCACATGTATGAAAATTCAATGCAAATATATACATACATCGCTGAAAGAGAGTTCTGAAAATGCAAGATGACTGTAAGTAAAAAGAGAGAAGAAAAAACCAAATACCAGTTACCCAGTCGCACATACTCCCAGTCCATCCCTGCCCTGCCGCAGAGCTTTATAATGAGCAAAGGGAGACTGATCAAAACTACAGAGAAGATGGTGCAGTGGTTAAGAATCCGCCTGCCAATGCAGGGGACATGGGTTCAAGCCCTGGTCTGGGAAGATCCCACATGCCGTGGAGTGACTAAGCCTGTGCACCAAAACTACTGAGCCTGAGCTCTAGAGCCTGTGAGCCACAACTACTGAGCCCACGTGCCACAACTACTGAAGCCCACACACCTAGAGCCCGTGCTCTGCAACAAGAGAAGCCACTGCAATGAGAAGCCCGCACACAGCAATGAAGAGTAGCCCCCGCTCACTGCAACAAGAGAAAAGCCTGCACGCAGCAACAAAGACCCAACACAGCAAAAAAAAAAAAAAAAAAAAAAAAAATCAATAAACAAAAAATTACAGGGAAGGGCTTCCCTGGTGGCGCAGTGGTTGAGAGTCCGCCTGTCGATGCAGGGGACATGGGTTCGTGCCCCGGTCTGGGAAGATCCCACATGCCGCAGAGCGGCTGGGCCCGTGAGCCATGGCCGTTGAGCCTGTGCGTCCGGAGCCTGTGCTCCACAACAGGAGAGGCCACAACAGTGAGAGGCCTGCGTACCGCAAAAAAAAAAACAACTACAGGGAACACATAGGAAGGATGCTAGCAAAGATACCTTAGAATGAATTGGAACAATCCAGAAAAATCAAATTCACCTTAAGTCTGAAAATACTTTAAAAAAGTAGTAACTGGGCAGATGAGATCCTAAATTTCATAGAAGAGATTTCAAAGTTTGGGCATCCTGAAGGCCAGCTGCTATAAAGAGTCAAAGCGGGGTTTTAAAAAGATAAACACCTTTTCCAGATATGGGATTCAAAGAGACAGATACCATACGGCAGGCCAGGCATGGAACTCTACTTAAAGGGGTATGACTTAAAAGGGCAGTCTTCTAGGGGGAGAGGGGGAACCCACAGGAAGAAAGAAGCATCTGTTAGTGATTGGGTAGTAAAGGGTGGGGGGAGATAAATTTAGGGTTCTGCAAAACCAAAGAGAACTACAATAGCACAGGGCTCATAATCCCTCCCCTCACCACCAATGCAAACAAACTAAAATTCTTTAAAATACCTGGATTTTGCTATCCTGACAGAAAAGGGCACAATTAAACTGGAAATCTATCATAAAATGAGAGAGAATTCCCTGGATGTCCAGTGGTTAGGACTCTGTGCTCTCACTATCAAGGGCCTGGGTTCAACCCCTGGTCAGGGAGCTGCACAGGCATGGACCAAAGAGAGAGAGAGAGAGAGAGAGAGGCAGAGAAAAAGGAAATCTATAATAAATTACTGCAGAAGATTAGGAAATAAGTTTGCACATAAATCAAGTGGGGAAAATCTCTCTCTCCAAAAACAATCAGGAAGTCACAGACAAATTTAAATCCAACTCCAAACAGAATTAAATACACTCAAACAAGTATCTGAGGATATGAAAAACCACCTTGAATCATAAATTTTAAAACTAAAAACAAATATGGACAAAAACAGGGAGAATTGAAAAAAATGATGAAATGGGAAAGAAATGAAAGAAAAATAAAACTAGAAACAACTTAAGTATCCATCCACAGATGAATGGATAAAGAAGATGTAGAATATATATACACATATATATGTATATATATATACACACATATATATATACATATATATGTGTGTGTGTGTGTAATATTATTCAGCCATATAAAATGGAAATCCTACCATTTATGACAACATGGATGGACCTGGAGGGTATTGTGCTAAGTGAAATAAGTCAGAGAAACACAAATACTGTATTATCTCACTTATATGTGGAATCCAAAAAAACTAAGTTCATAAATACAGAGAACAGATTGGTTGTTGCCAGATGTGAGGGTTGGGGGGTGGATGAAATGGGTAAAGGTGGTCAAAGGTACAAACTTCTAGTTGTAACATGCATAAGTTCTGGAGATGCAATGTACAGCATGGCGACTATAGTTAACAGTACTGTATGCATATTTGAAAGTTGTTAAGAGAGTAGACCTTAAAAATTTTTATCACAGGAAAAAATTTTGTAACTGTGAAATGATGGATGTTAATTAAATTTATTGTGGTAATCATTTCACAATGTATACATATAGCAAATCATTATGTTGCACATCTTAAACTAATACAATGTTATATATCAATTATATCTTAATAAAACTAGACAGAAAGATTATTAAAAAATAAACTAAAGATATCTGTTGGCTCATCAGGGAAAAAAAGAAAGAAAAATATAAAATTGTCTCAGAAATAAACTATAAATTACAAGGTGCCCCAAGGGAGAATAGACTCAAATGTCAATTTAATAAGGGTCATTGAAGTCAAGAAGATAACCAAAATGATGAAGGACATAAGAGAAAAGTCAAAAAGGGCCAGAGAAAAAGTGGATGAAATTGAAGATAAGCAAATAATTAGTAATGTTCATATTTTCAGAATCTCTGAACAATAAAAATTTTTTAAATTGTATTTCTATATACTAGCAATGAATAACTGGAAATTGAAATTGAAAAACAATAACATTCACCAATATTTATAGCAGCTTTATTCATAATTGCCAAAACTTGGAAACAAGATGTCCTTCAATAGGTCAATGGATTAATAAACTGTGGTTTGTCCAGACAATGGAATATTATTCAGCACTGAAAAAAGAGAGCTATCAAGACATGGAGGAACCTTAAATGCATGTTGCTAAGTAAAAGAAGCCAATCCGAAAAGGCTACATACTCTATGATTCCAACATATCACATTTTGGAAAAGGCAAAAGTGGAGGCAGTAAAAAGATCAGTGGTTGTCAAGGGTCAGGGAGGATGGTGAGGCATGAATAGGTGGAGCACAGAGGATTTTTTTTTTTTTTTTTTTTTTGCGGTACGCGGGCCTCTCACTGTTGTGGCCTCTCCCGTTGCAGAGCACAGGCTCTGGACGCGCAGGCTCAGCGGCCATGGCTCACGGGCCTAGCCACTCCGTGGCATGTGGGATCTTCCCAGACTGGGGCATGAACCCGTGTCCCCTGCATCAGCAGGCGGACTCTCAACCACTGTGCCACCAGGGAAGCCCACAGAGGATTTTTAGGACAATGAAAATACTCTGTATGATACTATCATGATGGATACATGTCATTATATATTTGTCCAAACCTATAAAATGTACAGCACAAAGAATGAACCCTAATGTAAACCATGGACTTTGGGTGATCATGATGTGTCAATGTAGGTTCATCAATTGTAATAAATGTACCACTCTCTTGGGGGTTGTTAATAATGGAGAAGGGTATGTATTTTTGAAAGGGGGGTATATGGGAAATCTCTGTACCTTCCTCTTAATTTTGCTGTGGACCTAAAACTGCTCCAAAAAATATAAAGTCTTTCAAAAAATACTCTTCACCATAACGTCAAAAATAAGTCTTTTAAGGAATTGGTCCATTTCATCTAGGTTATCAAATTGGGGGGGGGGCACAGATTTATTCATATTATTCCTTTATTATCCTTTTAATGTTCATGTAATTTGTAGTGGAATGTTACCACTTTCATCTCTGATATTAGTAATTTGTGTCCTCTCTCTCTCTTTTTTTTTTTCCCTAGTTAGCCTGGCTAGAGGCTTATCCATTTTATTGTTTTCAAAAAATGAGCTTTGGTTTAATTGATTTTCTCTATTGATTTCCTGTTTCCAATTTTATTGATTTTAGTACTAATTTTATTTCTTTTCTTCTGCTCTCTTTGGATTTAATTTGCTCTTCCTTTTCTAGTTTCCCAAAGTGAAAACTTAAGTTATTGATTTTAGATCTTTTTCTAGTGCTAGTTGGGTTAACATCTATCATGTTTGTTACTGTTTTCTATTTTTTGCCCTCCTTTTTCTATATTTGTATTCCACTCTATTTCTGCCTTTTGTGGTTTTCATTGAGCATTTTATATTATGCTCATTTCTCCTTAGTATATCACCTATACTTCTTTTTTCTTTTTTCTTTTTTTAGTGATTGCCTTAGAGTTTTCAATATATTCTTAAAACTAATTGAAGTCCATTTTCAAGTAACATTATATCACTTCACATGTAGTGTGAGTACCTTATAATAACAAAATAATCCTAATTCCTCCCTCTCATCCTTTGTATTATTGCTATCATTCATTTCCCTTTTATACCAGGACACATAAGCACATATATATACAATATATACACAAGCATACGTAGTCAAATACATTTGTTGCTATTATTTTGAGCAAACTGTTATCTGTTAGAGCAATTAAGAATAAGAAAAATAAAAATTTTGGGACTTCCCTGGTGGTGCAGTGGTTGAGAATCCACCTGCCAATGCAGGGGACATGGGTTCGAGCCCTGGTCCAGGAAGATCCCACAGGCCACGGGGCAACTAAGCCCATGCACCACAACTACTGAGCCTGCACTCTAGAGCCCGCGAGCCACAACTACTGAGCCCGCATGCCACAACTACTGAAGCCTGTGCGCCTAGAGCCCATGCTCCACAACAAAGAGAAGTCACTGCAACGATAAGCCCATACACCACAACGAACAGTAGCCCCTGCTTGCCACAGCTAGAGAAAGCCCACGCGCAGCAATGAAGACCCAGCACAGCCAAAACTAAAGTAAATAAATAAATAAATTTATTTTTAAAAAAAAGAAAGAAAGGTTTCTATTTTATCTTTGTTTATTCCTTCTACAATGCTCTTTCTTTCTGAAGATCAGAATTTCTGGGCTTCCCTGGTGGTGCAGTGGTTAAGAATCTGCCCACCAATGCAGGGGACACAGGTTTGATCCCTGGCCCGGGAAGATCCCACATGCCGCGGAGCGACTAAGCCCGTGCGCCACAACGACTGAGCCTGCACTCTAGAGCCCACGAGCCACAACTACTGAGCCCGCGAGCCACAACTACTGAAGCCCACATGCCTAGAGCCCGTGCTCCACAACAAGAGGAGCCACTTCAATGAGAAGTCCGCGCACCGCAACAAAGAGTTGCCTTCACTTGCCGCAACTAGAGAAAGCCCACGTGCAGCAATGAAGACCAAGCATGACCAAAAATAAATACATTTATTAAAAAAAAGATCAGAATTTCTGATCTATATTATTTTCCTTCCCTCTAAAGAAGTACTTCAAACATATCTTGCAAGACAGGTTTATTGGCACCAAATTTCCTCAAATTTTGTTTGTCTGAGAAAGTATTTCTCCTTCACTTTTTTTTTTTTTTTTTTTGCGGTAAGCAGACCTCTCACTGTTGTGGCCTCTCCTGTTGTGGAGCACAGGCTCCGGACGCGCAGGCTCAGCGGCCATGGCTCACGGGCCCAGCTGCTCCGCGGCACATGGGATCTTCCCCGACCGGGGCACGAACCTGCGTCCCCTGCATTGGCAGGCGGACTCTCAACCACTGCACCACCAGGGGAGCCCTCTCTTTCTGTTTTGATTGGTACATTTGCAGGGTACAGAATTCTAGATTGGTGGGTTTTTTCTCTAAACACTTTAGATATTACACTCCATTCTCTTGCTTGAATGGTTTCTGGGAAATAGATGTAAAATTCTTACCTTTGTTCCCCTATAGATAAGATTCTTGCCCCCCTTCCCCAGTTTCTTTTAGGATTTTTTTGGTTTTATGAAGTTTGAAAATGATATACCTAAGTGTAGTTTGGGAGGCATTTATCCTGCCTGGTTTTCTCTGAGATTCCTAGATCTGTGGTTTGATGTCTGACATCAATTTGGGGAAAGTCTCAGTAAATATTGCTTCCAATATTGCTTCTGTTCCTTTCCCTCCTCTCCTGGTATTCTAATTACACATCGATTACACCTTTTGTAGTTGTCCCACAGTCTTCCGATATTCTGTTGTTTTTTTCTTTTTTTCCCAGTCTTTGTTCTCTTTGCTTTTCAGTTTTGGAGGCTTCTATTTTCATATCCTTGTGTTCAGAGATTCTTTCCTCAGCTATCTCCAATCTACTAATGAGCCCATTAAAGGCATTCTCCATTTCTGTTACAGTGTGTTTGATCTCTAGCATTTCTTTTCGGTTCTTTCCTAGGATTTGCATCTCTGCTTACATTATCCATCTGTTTTTTTGTTGTTTTTTTGTTTTTTTGAGTATAGTTGCTTATCCGTCTGTCCTTGCATGTTGTCTCCTTTTTCCATTAGAGGCTTTAGCATATAAACCATTATTATTTTAAATTTCCAGTGTTATAATTCCAAATCCCTGCCATGTCTGATTGTGATGCTTACTCTGTCTCTTCAAATTGTGCTTTTTTCCTTTTAGCATGCTTTATAATTTTTTGTTGAAATTTATACATGATGTACTGTGTGAGAAGAATTCTGGTAAACAGGTCTTTAGTGGCGTGGTGGTAAGGTGTGGGGGAAGGGGAAACATTGTATAGTCCAGTCTTTGGGAGAGCCTATGCTCTGGACTGTGAACTTCCTCAGTGCTTCTTAGCTTTTCCCCCACTTAGGTGGGACCCAATGGCAAAAGCAAGTTGGAATTAGGTATTATCCTTCCCCCAAGTATATTAGGTTCTGATAAAATCCCAGCAGATCTGGCTGTGGTTAAATAGTTTCTCCTGAGGGCAGCCCTTGTTAAGTAGAACAGAGTGCTCTGGCATATTTCAAAATGTATACTTTTTTCCTCCCCTTGCCAAAATCACAAGGGGATTTTTCTCGGATATTTACTGTGAGAACCTGTTCAAGCTCTTGGAGGTAAAATTCATGAAAGTGACGGGGTCCCCCCTATGATTGGGTCTCCCTGGAATTTTAAACTCCCAGACTCACCTACACTGAGCCTGCAGCAATTGTTAATCACAATTCAGATTTTCCTACTCCAGCACTTGTTCCCACAGCAGTTTCTGCTTGTGAGTTCTCTCCTCCAGTAATCCGTTGACTCCCTGTACTCCCCTGTCTCTCCAGTCTTGAGTGCAGTGGTTTGACCCATGTCCTCACCTCTCTTACGGATCCAAGAAGAGTTGATTTTTCAGCTTTTTACTTGTTAGGATGGAATGGTGACTTCCAAGCTCCTCATATACAGAAACAGAAATCATAAGTCTCCCAAAAGGATTGTTTTTTCAACACATTGTTTTGGAATAATTGGATATCTATATGACCAAAAACAATTTTTTAAATGTTTATCCATATCTCATACAATATTAAAAAATTAAGTCAAATGGACCATAGACCCAAATGTAAAATCAACACTATAAAACTAAGAAAACAAAGGAGAAAATATTTGTAACCTTGGGTTAGGCAAAGATTTCTTGGATATGACATCAAAGCACAATTGATAAAAAAACAAATTCATAACTTGGGTTTCACAAAAAGTTTAGACTTCTGCTCTTTTGAAAACACTGTTAAGAGAATTAAAAGTCAGGGACTTCCCTGGTGGCACAGTGGTTAAGAATCCACCTGCCAATGCAGGGGACATGGGTTCGAGCCCTGGTCCAGGAAGATCCCACATACCGCAGAGCAACTAAGCCCATGTGCCACAACTACTTAGCCTGCGCTCTAGAGCCCGTGAGCCACAACTGCTGAGCCCGCATGCCACAACTACTGAAACCCACGTGCCTAGACCCTGTGCTCTGCAACAAGAGATGCCACCGCAATGAGAAGCCCATGCACCACAATGAAGAGTAGCCCCTGCTCTCCGCAACTAGCGAAAGCCTGTGCACAGCAACGAAGACCCAATGCAGCCAAAAATAAATAAATAAATTTATTAAAAAAGGAAAAGAAAAGAAAAAGTCAAGCCACAGACTGGGAATAAATATTTGCAAAACATGCTGCTGGTGGAAATGCTAATTGGTACAACTTTTATGGAAGAAACTTTGTTATTACTTAACAGAACTACACATGCATTTACATTTCAACCCACCAACCCCACTTCTAAGGATCTACCTTGAAGGTATACATTTAACCACATGAAAATATATATACACAAGGTTATTCATTGAATCAATGCTTGAATTACAAAATATTGCAAACAACCTGAATATCCATACACAAGAGAGTGATTGAATCAACTACCATCTACCCACATAATGGATTATTATACAGCTATAAAAAAGAATAAGGAAGATCTCTTTGAATTGGTATGATCTCCAGGACACAGAGTTAAAGTGAAAAAAATAAAGCAAACAAGAATAACTATTGTATGCTGCATTTTGTGCAGAAAAGAGAGAATATAAGAAATTACACAGGAATCTGCTCATTTATGTGGAAGAAATACAAGAAGAATAAGCTAGATGCTAAAGAGATTGGTTATATACAGGATATATGTCGGAAATGGGTGGAAGGAAAGGAGGAATAAGAATGGGGCAACAGGGATGAGGAGGAAGTGACATTTTTCTGAGTATATCTTTTTGTATTGCTCTGCCTTGTATCACCATAGTAATATTTCACATACTTGATAAAAGTATGTATTCACATACCCTTCACATACTTGATAAAAAAAAAACTATTAAAACCAACCAGTATATGGGGTGACAAGGAATGGATACAAATACTAACAATTGAACCTAATTGTATACAAGTGAATAACATAACCACACTGAGAAGAAAAGAACTAGCTAGTAACTTTGGAAAACAATATCTTGGCTGAATAATGTAATGTTAAAGAATGATACATATATGCCGTACTAGTCAGTAAACGTGTTTCTTGTAGGCTTATGAGTTAGCAACTCTGAAACTATGTGTACGCTAGGAATGAACAAATAAATAAATATACTGTAGATAACTAGAACTGGGATTCTAACTCTTGGGGAAAGAAGTAACAAATAAGGAACAAGAAAAGAGTAACATAAACCCTGTGGTACAGGACTGGAATCTGAACTATCAGTATAAAACCATATATTAAATATATATACAGAGAGAGATAGTTATATAAATATAAATATCTATATATACATGGGCTAATACACATACATATATTTCCTAGCTCTTTTCTTGCTGAGAGGGCCTAGAAGAAATGACACTTGGATAGTAATGAACACACCTAGCCAGAGGTTTGGTTTCTAAACATCATTCTCCAGTAAAAGGAACCAGGGCTTTTGGAAAAGTCATTGATTCCAGGGCTGGGCTGGGAATGTAAAAGTTATGCTTCCAAAAAGTAATGAAATGCAGATAGATAGATAGATAGATAAATAGATAGCTAGCCACTTGTTGAAAGGACACAGGAATCAATCTGAAGGTGCTCCTAATGGACCAATCTGGAACTATTGAAGCCACACACACACACACACACACACACACACACACACACACACATAGTTTGAATAATAACCCCACAGGCTAGAATAAATATCTATCAACCTATCAGTATATGTAAGTAAATAAATGGAAGAGGTAGCTCTTCCTTGCAATTGACTTCCAATTAATAAATATGAAAGAAGGAAATTTAAAAATTACCATTAGGTAAACACCACAGTAATAATTGTTGCAGACAATATTTATCAGTGGATTCCAAAAAGTGGACAAAAGTTTGAGAAGGTACAGAATGTGCATAATCTTCCCCCAAGATATTTCTTTTTTTTTTTTTTATAAATGTATTTATTTATTTTTGGCTGCATTGGGTCTTCGTTGCAGTGTGCTGGCTTCTCATTGTGGTTGCTTCTCTTGTTGAGGAGCACAGGCTCTAGGCATGCAGGCTTCAGTAGTTGTGGCTCGTGGGCTCTAGAGCTCAGGCTCAAAAGTTGTGGCTCACAGGCTTAGTTTCTCTGCAGCATGTGGGATCTTACTGGACCAGGGCTCGAACCCATGTCCCCTGCATTGGCAGGTGGATTCTTAACCACTGTGTCACCAGGGAAGTGCCCCAAGATATTTCTTAACTACAAAGGGAAAAATAGTAACTTTACAGTGAACAAGCCACTTTAACCAAGTGACCAAGTTCAACATTAGTCATACCACAAAACACTGTAATACGATGTACTGAGGACACAGATCATTTCTAGTGTATATTCTTGACCCCAAAATGCATAACCTCAGTCCCACCATGAAAAATATTAGAGAAACCAAAAATTGATAGACATTCAGAAAAGTAATATTCTTTGAAAATATCAAGGTCATGAAGGACAATGAGTAAATGTCTAAGGAAATAGTAAAGACTGCAGAGGAATAAGGAGAAACAAGTAAACGTTATATGAGACCCTGGATAGGATCTGGTTACAGAAAAAGAATATTGGTGGAAAAACTGGTAAAATTCAACTGAGATCTTTAAGAGTATTTTATCAATTTTAATTTCCTGGTTTCAACAATTTTACTATGGTTATATAAGATGTTAACCTTAAGGGAAGCTGGGTTAGAGATACATGGAAACTCTGTGCTATTTTTGGGGCTCTTCTTTAAATCTAAAATTAACTTGAAGTAAAAAGCTTAAAGAAAAAAACCTATTTTGCATTATTTACTAAAGTTGAGTCTATACATAGCTGATTGCCCAGCAATTTCATTCGTAGATGAAATGCATGCTTACATGCATCAAAAGATGTTCACAAAAATGTTTATTGCAATATTATTTGTAGTAGACAAAAGTAGCAGAATGGATAAAATCATAAAATAGAATGACAGTGATAAAAATAAACTATAGCTTCATATAAAGAATCTCATGAACTTAGTATTAAGCAAAAGAAGCCAGACATTAAATATGTACTGTGTGCTTCTATTTATCAGGAAAAGCTAACCTAGAATGTTAAAGATCAGGATAATAGTTGTCTTCAGAGGAAATCAGGAGGTTTCTGTAATGCAGATAATTGTTTTGTTTTTAATTTCAGAGTTTGTTCACTTCGTGATAATTGTTGAGTTTTTCAACTGTGAGTTCTCACTTATGTTTATTATAATTTTTAAAGTTTTCAAAAGAAGAATTTAACCTATGTTACTACCCTAGATAAAGACACATGGGCCAGATTTATTCTCTTATCTGAAACAACTAAAAGAGGGCCACCTAAAAGCGTTAATAGAAACAATCCCCAGAGGTCACATAGGGAGAAGGAGTATTTTCTGTTCTCAGCTGGAGTAGAAAGCTTAGCTCCTGGGACAACTGGTAGAGTACTCAGAAGGATTTTTGCCTCAGTGGTAGTGGGAACAAAATTAAGCGTAGGGTAAATGCTGTTATAGTCTCACATAACAACGCACAAAAGGAAGATTCAAAAGGCTCAAACTACTTCTGCATAACTTAACTGTGTTCTCAAAATTTGAGAATATTTATAAGATTAGAAAAATACCCAGCACCTAACAAGATAAAAATTACAATATCTGATATTCGATCAAACAATATCACGCAGGAGGAGTGACACCAAGGAAGATGGCTGAGTAGAAAGGATGAGGATCTATCTCTCCAACTAGACAACAACTGTGTTGGCAGAATCTGTCTGATTTAACTGTTTTGGAATTCTGGAGTCTGTTCAATGGTTTCCATCTTTCAAAGGAAGACTTGGCCAGTAAACTATGGGCAATTTCATTCAATTGCAGCCTTTAACATGGTAGCAGCTATTCATTTCCTACCCTCCATGCCTGTGACAGGAAGTGTTCCTAGAGCAGCTTACAAGAGCCAGGATGGGCAATAAGAATCTTGTCCTCCAAATATGAGAGATCTGTGTTCTGATTATGAACTGCTGTTTCAAATCACAGAGGTGCAGATACAAAGGCAAGCTACCATTTTAACCTGCACTGGGTGGAAGCTTCTTTCAGGGGATTTAAACAGACAGTTTCAGGGTTTTTTCCCCTTACTTTTCCTTTTTCCCCTTTTGGGAGCCAGACATTTAAAGATTAGAGCATTCAAATGCAACTGTATTTTCAAGGGAACTTAGAAAGTCACCAAGCATGCCCATAAAAAGATGCAGTTTCGGAAAACACCTGAGAAGAGCTGAAATTTACACCTCAGGCCGATCCATGGCACATAGTAGACACCATACAACACTAAAAACAACCACCCACCCTGGGAGAGAAGGAGAATCTGATTTCCAGACTTACAACATTATGAGATTCAGATGTCCAGTTTTCAACAAAAAAAAATCATAAAGCATACAAATAAATAGGAAAGCATGTCCCAGTCAAAGGAAAAAAAATTACAGAAACCATGAGGAAGAACTTAAGACATTATCAGATAAAAGCTGAGAAAGTACATTACCACTAGAACTGCCTTATGAGATATGCTAAAGGGAGTCCTTCAGGTTGAAATGAAAGTACTCGATGTTGTGTGAAGAAATAAAAATCTTTGGTAAAGGCAAATACATGGGAAATTATAAAAGCTAGTATTGATGTAATTTTGGTTTATAACACCACTTCTTATTTTCTACGTGATATAAAATACAAATGCAGGGCTTTCGCTGGTGGCGCAGTGGATAAGAATCTGCCTGCCAATGCAGGGGACACAGCTTCGATCCCTGGACTGTGAAGATCCCACATGCTGCGGGGCAGCTAAGCCTGTGCGCCACAACTACTGAGCCTGAGAGCCACAACTACTGAAGCCTGCGTGCCTAGAGCCTGTGCTCTGCAACAAGAGAATCCACCGCACTGAGAAGCCTGTGCACTGCAACAAACAGTAGCCCCCACTCGCCGCAACTAGAGAAAGCCCTCGTGCAGCAACGAAGACCCAACACAGCCAAAAATACAATAAATAAATTGAAAAAAATTTTTAAAGATTTAAAAAATACAAATACATTAAAAAACAATTACAAGTCTGTTTGGGGGCACACGCTATATGAAGATATAATTTGTGATATCAGTAATTGAAAGGAGTGGGGACAGAGCAGTAAGGGGCAGAGTTACTATATGCTATTAAAGTTTAACTGGTATAAATTCAAGTTAAGAGTGTGTAACTTTACAAAGTTATGTGTAATTCTCATGATAAACACAAAGAAAATAAATATAGAATACACTCAAAAGGAAATGAGAAGGGAATTTTAAAATTTCACTAAAAAAAAAAATTTAAAAAAACACAAAAGATGACAGCAATGAAAGAAATGAGGGGGGAAAAGCTATAACACAAATAGAAAACAAATAACAAAATGGCAAAAGTTAAACCCTCCTTATCAGTAATTACTTTAAATGTAAATGGATTAAACCATTTTATCAAAAGATAGGGATTAGCAGAACAGATTTTTTAAAAAACCAATGGGGCTTCCCTGGTGGCGCAGTGGTTGAGAGTCCGCCTACCGATGCAGGGGACACGGGTTCGTGCCCCGGTCTGGGAAGATCCCACATGCCGCGGAGCGGCTGGACCCGTGAGCCATGGCCGCTGAGCCTGCACGTCCAGAGCCTGTGCTCCGCAACTGGAGAGGCCACAACGGTGAGAGGCCCGCGTACCCCAAAAATAAATAAAATAAAAAATAAAAAATAAATAAAAAACCAATGATCCATGCCCTCTGTAAGAGACTCACTTTAGTCCAAAGACCCAAAGAGGTTGAAACTGAAAGGATGGAAAAAGATATCCATGTAAGTAATACCCAAAAGAGAAGTTGGGCGTTATATTAATATCAGAAAAAATAGACTTTTTTTCCCCACTGGGGTATAGTTGCTTTACACTGTTGTGCTAGTTTCTGCTGTACAATGAAGTGAATCAGCTATATGTATACATATATCCCCTGCCTCTTGGACCTCCCTCCCACCACTCCCATCCCACCCATCTAGGTCACCACAGAGCACTGAGCTGAGCTCCCTGAACTATACAGCAGGTTCCCACTAGCTATCTGTTTTACACATGGTAGTGTATATATGTCAATCTCAATCTCCCAATTCATCCCACCTCCCCTCCCCACTCCCATCCACATGTCCATTCTCTACGTCTGCGTCTCTATTCCTGCCCTGCAAATAGGTTCATCTGTTCCATTTTTCTAGATTCCACATATATGCATTAATATATGATATTTGTTTTTCTCTTTCTGACTTACTTCACTCTGTAAAGTCAGACTTTAGGTCCATCCACATCTCTACAAATGATCTAATTTCATTCCTTTTTATGGCTGAGTAACATTCCATTGTATATATGTACCACATCTACTTTATCCATTCATCTGTCAATGGATGCATGTTTCCATCCATCAGGACTTGGTTGCTTCCATGTCCTGACTATTGTAAATAGTGCTGCAATGAACATTGGGGTGCATGTGTCTTTTTGAATTACGGTTTCCTCAGGGTATATGCCCAGTAGTGGGATTGCTGAGTCATATGATAGTTGTATCTTTAGTTTTTTAAGGAACCTCCATACTGTTCTCCATAGTGGCTGTATCAATTTACATTCCCACCAACAGTGCAAGAGGGTTTCCTTTTCTCCACACCCTCTCCAGCATTTATTGTTTGTAGATTTTTTGATGATGGCCATTCTGACTGGTGTGGGGTGATGCCTCACGGTAGTTTTGATTTGCATTTCCCTAATAATTAATGGTGTTGAGCATATTTTCATGTGCCTGTTGGCCATCTGTATATCTTCTTTAGAGAAATGCCTATTTAGGTCTTCTGCCCATTTTTTGATTGGGTTTTTTTTTTTAACATCTTTATTGGAGTATAATTGCTTTACAATGTTCTGTTAGTTTCTGCTGTGTAACAGATGAATCAGCTATATGTATACATATATCCCCATATCCCCCTCCTGCATCTCTTTCCCACCCTCCCTATCCCACTCCTCTAGGTGGTCACAAAACACTAAGCTGATCTCCCTGTGCTATGCAGCTGCTTCCCACTAGCTATCTGTTTTACATTTGGTAGTGTGTATATGTCCATGCCACTCTCTCACTTCGTCCCAGCTTACCCTTCCCCCCCGCCGTGTCCGCAAGTCCATTCTCTACGTCTGCGTCTTTATTCCTGTCCTGTCCCTAGGTTCATCAGAACCTTTTTTTTTTAGATTCCATATATATATATGTTAGCATATGGTATTTGTTTCTTTTGTTTTTCTTTCTGACTTACTTCACTCTGTATGACAGACACTAGGTCCCTCCACCTCACTACAAATAACTCAATTTCATTTCTTTTTATGGCTGAGTAATATTCCATTGTATACATGTGCCCCTTCTTCTTTATCCATTCTTCTGTCGATGGACACCTAGGTTGCTTCCATGTCCTGGCTATTGTAAATAGTGCTGCAATGAACCTTGTGGTACATGTCTCTTCTTGAATTATGGTTTTCTCAAGGTATATGCCCAGTAGTGGGATTGATGGGTCATATGGTAGTTCTATTTTTAGTTTTTTAAGGAACCTCCATACTGTTCTCCATAGTGGCTGTATCAATTTACATTCCCACCAACAGTGCAAGAGGGTTCCCTTTTCTCCAGCATTTATTGTTTGTAGCTTTTTTGATGATGGCCATTCTGACTGGTGTCAGGTGATACCTCATTGTAGTTTTGATCTACATTTCTCTAATAATTAATGATGTTGAGCAGCTTTTCATGTGCCTCTTGGCCATCTATATGTCTTCTTTGGAGAAATGTCTATTTAGGTGTTCTGCCCATTTTTGATTGGGTTGCTTGTTTTTTTGATATTGAACTGCATGAGCTGTTTGTATATTTTGGAGAATAATTCCTTGTCAGTTGCTTCATTTGCAAATATTTTCTCCCATTCTGAGGGTTGTCATTTTGTCTCATTTATGGTTTTCTTTGCTGTGCAAAAGTTTGATTGGGTCCTATTTATTTATCTTTGGTTTTATTTTCATTACCCTAGGAGGTGGGTCAAAAAAGATCTCTCTGTAGTTTATGTCAAGGAGTGTTCTTCCTATGTTTTCCTCTAAGAGTTTTATAGGGTGCGGTCTTACATTTAGGTCTTTAATCCATTTTGAGTTTATTTTTGTGTATGGTGTTAGGAAGTGTTCTAATTTCATTCTTTTACATGTAGCTGTCCAGTTTTCCCAGCACCACGTATTGAAAGACTCTCTTTCTCCACTGTATATTCTTGCCTCCTTTATCATGGATTAGGTGACCATAGGTGTGTGGGTTTATCTCTAGGCTTTCTATCCTGTTCCATTGATCTATATTTCTGTTTTTGTGCCAGTACCATACTGTCTTGATTACTGTAGCTTTGTAGTATAGTCTGAAGCCAGGGAGCCTGATTCCTCCAGCTCCATTTTTCTTTCTCAATATTGCTTTGGCTATTCAGGGTCTTTTGTGTTTCCATACAAATTGTAAAATTTTTTGTTCTAATTCTGTGAAAAATGCCATTGGTAATTTGATAGGGGTTGCATTGAATCTGTAGATTTCTTTGGGTAGTATAGTCATTTTCACAATATTAATTCTTGCAGTCCAAGAACATGGTGTATCTCTCCATCTGTTTGTGTCATCTTTGATTCCTTTCGTTGGTGTCTTATAGTTTTCTGAGTACAGGTCTTTTACCTCCTTAGGTAGGTTTATTCCTAGGTATTTTACTCTTTTTGTTGCAATGGTAAATGGGATTGTTTCCTTAATTTCTCTTTCTGATTTTTTGTTGTTAGGGTATAGGAATGCAAGAGATTTCTGTGCATTAATTTTTTATCCTGCAACTGTACCAGATTCATTGATTAGCTCTAGTAGTTTTCTGGTGGCATCTTTAGGATTTTCTAGGTATAGTATCATGTCATCTGCAAACAGTGACAGTTTTACTGCTTTTCCAATTTGGATTACTTTTACTTCTTTTTCTTCTCTGACTGCTGTGGATAGGACTTTCAAAACTCTATTGAATAATAGTGGTGAGAGTGGACAGCCTTGTCTTGTTCCTCATCTTAGAGGAAATGCTTTCAGTTTTTCACCATTGAGAATGATGTTTGCTGTGGGCTTGTCATTTATGGCCTTTATTATGTTGAGGTAGGGCATAACTTCTATGCCCACTTTCTGGAGAGTTTTTTTCATACATGGGTGTTGAATTTTGTCAAAATCTTTTTCTGCACCTATTGAGATGATCATATGGTTTTTATTCTTTAATTTATTAATATGGTGTATCACATTGATTGATTTGCATATATTGAAGAATCCTTGCATCCCTCAGTTAAATCCCACTTGATCATGGTATATGATCCTTTTAATGTGCTGTTGGATTCTGTTTGCTAGTATTCTGTTGAGGACTTTTGCGTCTATTTTCATCAGTGATATATGTCTGTAATTTTCTTTTTTCGTAGTATCTTTTTCTGGTTTTGGTATCAGGGTGATGGTGGCCTTGTAGAATGAGCTTGGGAGTGTTCCTTTCTCTGCAATTTTTGGAAGAGTTTGAGAAGGATGGGTGTCAGCTCTTCTCTAAGTGTTTAATAGAAGTCACCTGTGAAGCCATCTGGTCCTGGATTTTTGTTTGTTGGAAGATTTTAATTGCAGTTTCAATTTCATTACTTGTGATTTAGTCTCTTTATATTTTCTGTTTCTTCCTGGTTCAGTCTTGGAATGTTGTACCTTTCTAAGAGTTTGACCATTTCTTCTATGTTGTCCATTTTATTGGCATATAGTTGCTTATATTAGTCTCTTATGATCCTTTCTATTTCTGCAGTGTCAATTGTAATTTCTCCTTTTTCATTTCTGATTTTAGTGATTTGAATTCTCTCCTTTTTTTCCCCCCTTTTTTTCTTGATGAGTCTGGCTAAAGGTTTATCAGTTTTGTTTATCTTCTCAAATATCCAGCTCTTGGTTTCACTGATGTTTGTTATTATTTCCTTCATTTCTATTTCATTTAGTTCTGCTCTGGTTATTATGATTTCTTTCCTTTTACTAACTTTTGGTTTTTTTTTCCTTCTCTAGTTGCTTTAGGTGTAAGGTTAGGTTGTTTATTTGAGATTTTTCTTGTTTCTTGAGGTAGGATTGAATTGCTATAAACTCCCCTCTTAGGACTGCTTTTGCTGCATCCCATAGGTTTTGCGTCATCATATTTTCATTGTCATTTGTTTCTTTTTTTTTTTCAAATTTGGAAAAGGGTCTTTAATTTTATTGAAGCTCATTTTTCTGGGCTCCATTGAATAGGGCTCTAACTTTGGGTGTATCTCCAACTTCAATGATTTTGGCTCCAGCTAACAACTGCAAAATCAAACCAGATGTTACAATTGGGGAGATACCCAATTGCATTAAAGTTCCTCTGTTGGATGCAAGAATAACTCCCATCCAGTAGAAAGGATCTGCAGAATCTGATGACATGATTCCAAATAGTGGTATCTGACAACATACTAAGAAGATGAAGAAAGTTATAGGAGTCCATAGTACCTTTTTTCTAAACTGGATTTTCCTTTCAGGTTTCTGAGTATCTGGTAGAACTGCACAGAAAGGTTTGATAACTTCTAAAACTTTGATACCCTTGGTGGCAGCTAGGGCAACCCGGGTGGGCCCAGCGACCTTGGGGAGGCCTTCAGTACGTGGGCCTCTCACTGCTGTGGCCTCTCCTGTTGCGGAGCACAGGCTCCAGACGCGCAGGCTCAGCGGCCATGGCTCACGGGCCCAGCCACTCCACGGCATGTGAGATCCTCCCAGACCGGGGCACGAACCTGTGTCCCCTGCATCGGCAGGCGGACTCTCAACCACTGTGCCACCAGGGAAGCCCGTGTTTGCTTTTTTTTACAGTTTTTTTTCCTGTAATTGATTTCTAATTTCATAGTGTTGTGGTGGGAAAAGATGCTTGATATGATATCAATTTTCTTAAATTTAGTGAAGCTTGATTTGTGACTCAAGATGTGATCTATCATGGAGAATGTTCTGTGTGCACTTGAGAAGTAAGTGTATTCTGCTGCTTTTGGATGAAATGTCCTATAAATGTCAATTAAGTCTATCTGGTCTAATGTGTCATTTAAAGCTTGTGTTTCCTTATTTATTTTCTGTTTGGATGATCTGTCCATTGGTGTAAGTGGGGTGTTAAAGTCCCCCACTTTTATTGTGTTACTGTCAATTACCCCTTTTATGGTTGTTAGCATTTGCTGTATGTATTGAGGTGCTCCAATATTGGGTGCATAAATATTTATAATTGTTATGTCTTCTTCTTTGATTGATCCCTTGATCATTATGTAATGTCCTTCATTGTCTCTTGTAACAGCCTTTATTTTAAAGTCTAGTTTATCTCTTATGGGTATTGCTACTCCAGCTTTCTTTTGATTTCCATTTGCATGGAATATCTTTTTCCATCACCTCACTTTCAGTCTGTACGTGTGCCTAGGTCTGAAGTGGGTCTCTTATAGACAGCATATATACAGGTCTTGTTTTTATATCCATTCAGCCAATCTGTGTCTTTTGGTTGGAACATTTAATCTATTTACATTTAAGGTAATTATCAATATGTATGTTCCTATTACCATTTTCTTTATTGTTTTGGGTATGTTTTTGTAGACCTTTTTCTTCTCTTGTGTTTCCCACCTACAGAAATTCCTTTAGCATTTTGTTGTAAAGCTGGTTTGGTGGTGCTGAATTCTCTAAGAGTTTGCTTGTCTGTAAAGCTTTTGATTTCTCCATCAAATCTAAATGAGATCCTTGCTCGGTAGAGTAATCTTGGTTGTAGGTTTTTCCATTTCATTACTTTAAATACATCCTGCCACTCCTTTCTGGCCTGCAGAGTTTCTGCTGAAAAATCAGCTGATAACTTTACGGGGATTCCCTTGTATGTTATTTTTTGCTTTTCCCTTGATGCTTTTAATATTTTTTTCTTTGAATTTAACTTTTGTTAGTTTGATTAATATGTGTCTTGGCATGTTTCTCCTTAGGTTTATCGTGTATGAGACTCTCTGCGCTTCCTGGACTTGGGGTGCTATTTCTTTTCCCATGTTAGGGAAGTTTTCAACTATAATCTCTCTGAATGTTCTCTCAGACCCTTTCTTTTTCTCTTCTTCCTCTGGGACCCCTATAATTTGAATGTTGGTGCATTTAATGTTGTACCAGAGGTCTCTGAGGCTGTCCTCATTTCTTTTCATTCTTTTTTCTTTATTTCTTTAGTTTTTAATTTATTTATTTTTGGCTGTGTTGGGTCTTCATTGCTGCACGTGGGCTTTCTCTAGTTGCGGCGAGCAAGGGCTACTCTCCGTTGCGGTGCATGTGCTTCTCATTGTGGTGGCTTCTCTTATTGCAGAGCACAGGCTCTACGCACGCAGGCTTCAATAGTTGCAGCATGCGGGCTCAGTAGTTGCGGCATGTGGGACCTAGCGTGTGGGCTTCAGTAGTTGCGGTGCGTGGGCTCAGTAGTTGTGGTGCATGGGCTCTAGGGTATGTGGGCTTCAGTAGTTGTGGAGTGTGAGCTCAGTAATTGTGGCTTGCGGGCTCTAGAGCGCAGGCTCAGTAGTTGTGGCACATGGGCTTTGTTGCTCCACGACATGTGGGATCTTTCCAGACCAGGGATCGAACCCGTGTCCCCTGCATTGGCAGGCAGATTCTTAACTACTATGCCACCAGGGAAGTCCCTTCGTTCTTTATTCTTTATTCGGCTTCTCAGCAGTTATTTCCACCACTCTATCTTCCAGCTCACTTATTCATTCTTCTGTCTCAGTTTTTCTGCTATTGATTCCTGTAGTATATTTTTCATTTCGGTTATTGTGTTATTCATCACTCTTTGTTTGTTCTTTACATCTTCTAGGTCCTTGTTAAACATTTCTCATATTTTCTTGATCCGTGCCTCCATTCTCTTTCTGAGATTTTGGATCATCTTTACTATCATTACTCTGAATTCTTTTTCAGATAGGTTGCCTATTTCCTCTTCGTTTATTTGGTCTTATACTTTTTACCTTAATCCTCGTCTGTAACATTTTTTTGTTATCTTATTTTTTTTGATGGGTGGGGCTGTGTTCCTGTCCTGGTAGTTGTTTGGCCTGAGGTGTCCAGCACTGGAGTTTGCAGGCAGTTGGGTGGGGCCGGCTCTTGGTGCTGAGATGAGGACCTCCAGGAGACCTCACACCAAGTAATATTCCCTGGGACCTGCAGTTCTTTGTTAGTCTAGCAGCTGGGACTTGGCGCTTGCACAACAGGCGCTCAGGCCTGACAACCAAGATCCTGCAAGCTGTGCAGCATGGTAAAAAAAATCAATCAACAAAAAGAAAAGAGCAGAACAATAGCAAAGACTAAGAAATAAAATAAAATTAAGGCTTCCCTGGTGGCGCAGTGGTTGAGAGTCCGCCTGCCGATGCAGGGGGACACGGGTTCATGCCCCAGTCCAGGAAGATCCCACATGCCGCGGAGCGGCTGGGCCCATGAGCCATGGCCGTTGAGCCTGCGTGTCTGGAGCCTGCGCTCCGCAACGGGAGAGGCCACAACAGTGAGAGGCCCGCATACCACACACACACAAAAATAAAATAAAATAAAATAAGAAAAATAAAAAATATATTAGAAAAAAATAACAATAAAAATGAAACAACCACAAAACAAAGCAGAACCACAACAGCAAAAAATTTTTTAATAAAATAAAGAAAATAAAAAATATTTTTAAAAATAAAAGATAAAAAAATAAGATAAAAAAATTAAAAAAATAAAAATTCCCTGATGCCTCCTCGTCAGTGTCCTTGCCCTTATGGTGAGCTACAGCTTCCTCCCACCTTCCCAGTAGGCCTCCAAGACCTCTAGGTAGGTCTCTGGACCTGCTGTATCAGCCCCACCTCTGTATGTGTTCTTCTCCCACAGGGGCTGGTGCAGCCAGAGGAGGCCTTGGAAGGGGGCGGTGCTTGGCCCGCCTGGACTTGCACAGCCAGAGGAGGCCCTGTCAGGGGCGGCACTCGGGCTGTGTGCACGCACGTGGCTAGAGGAGGCTTTGGTGGGGGTGGGGCTCAGGCCCAGGACGCCCTCGTCTGGAAGAGGCTTTGTTGGGACAGTTCACGGTCTGTCAGGACCTGTGTGGCCCATGGAGGCTTTGTGGGGGAGCTGTGCTCAGGCCGCTGGGAACAGCACGACCCACAGAAGCCTTGTTGGGGGCGGTACTCAGGTCTGCCAGGACCCAAGCAACCAAAGGAGGCCCCAGCTGGGGCACAGCTGAGGCCCAGGACCCACGCACTCAGAAGAGGCTTGGGGGGGGCTCAGGCCCAGGACCAGCACAGCCGGAGGGGGCCTCAGATGGGTGGGGGTTCAGGCCTGGGACCCCAGCAGGCTTGCTGGGGCCTGAGCAGGCGGGTGAGAAGTATTCCCCTCCGATCCCCCAATCCCCTGAAGGTCCCTCTTCGTCCCCACTGTCCCATGTCCATGAGTGGGCACCTCTGAGCGTGGGAACATTTCCCCTCCCCCATCCCCCCTCAGGGGTGCTGGTCCCATCCCACCTCTGCTTTTTTTTTTTCACAACACTGTATTTTATTTTTACAAGATATAAATAAACTGACACCAAGCATTGTAAATGGATGACCACAATAAAAGCAACAATGATTGCAATTACCAAACAGGAAGCACACTCATACTATGTCATAATATTGACATTCAGTCCAGTAATCCTCCACTGTAACAGCTCCTTTACTTTGCAGTGAAAATTGATTTGTATATTTTTTGCCTCTGAGTCCTTGTGGGATTTTTTTTGTTTTTATTGAAACAGAAAGTCACAAATATTATAATCATCCTCATCAGTTCACTCAGTCCCATGTAATTAATTTTTTTTCATCTTGATCTTTGTTAACACTTTTATGAATTCATCAGTTTTCCATTAGAGTTCTGAAAATGCTTATTCATTCAGTTCAGCAGTATAGTCAGTTACCAGAAACCTGTATTTGTCAGTCTTTTCCATGAATTCCTTGAAGATGAAACACTTTTATAGGAACATTTTTGCAAAAGTATCAGAGAACTGTCTGTAAATGACAAAAGACTTAAAAATGACCATGGATAAAGATTTGATGAAAGTTCATAATAATGCAATTGACAAGGAAATTTAGTTATTTCTGAGATATACATTTTAAAATAATAACTAGAATTATGACTTATAACATTATACCAGAACATATAAGATTTTTAGAAATTTCATGTAATGTCTGAAACATTTATATTAACATATTTCCATACAAATAACCCAAAGAAAGTTCAGTATTAGTGTCTTTTCTGTTTGTTTGTTTGTTTGTTTATACTACAGGTTCTTATTACTCATCAATTTTATACACATCAGTGTATACATGTCAATCTCAATCGCCCAATTCAGCACACCACCATCCCCACCCCACCGCGGTTTTCCCCCCTTGGTGTCCATACGTTTGTCCTCTACATCTGTGTCTCAACTTCTGCCCTGCAAACCGGTTCATCTGTACCATTTTTCTAGGTTCCACATACATGCGTTTATATACGATATTTGTTTTCCTCTTTCTGACTTTCTTCACTCTGTATGGCAGTCTCTAGATCCATCCACATCTCAGCAAATGACTGAATTTCATTCCATTTTATGGCTGAGTAATATTCCATTGTATATATGTACCACATCTTCTTTATCCATTCATCTGTCAATGAGCATTTAGGTTGCTTCCGTGTCCTGACTATTGTAAATAGTGCTGCAATGAACATTGGGGTGCATGTGTCTTTTTGAATTATGGTTTTCTCTGGGTATATGCCCAGTAGTGAGATTGCTGGGTCATATGGTAATTCTATTTTTAGCTTTTTAAGGAACCTCCAGACTGTTCTCCATAGTGGCTGTATCAATTTACATTCCCACCAACAGTGCAAGAGGGTTCCCTTTTCTCCACACCCTCTCCAGCACTTATTGTTTGTAGATTTTTTGATGATGACCATTCTAACTGGTGTGGGGTGATACCGCATTGTAGTTTTGATTTGCATTTCTCTAATAATTAGTGATGTTGAGCAGCTTTTCATCTGCTTCTTGGCCATCTGTATGTCTTCATTGGAGAAATGTCTATTTAGTTCTTCTGCCCATTTTTGGATTGGGTTGTTTGTTTCTTTAATATTGAGCTGCATGAGCTGTTTATATATTTTGGAGATAATCCTTTGTCCATTCATTCATTTGTGAATATCTTCTCCCATTCTGAGGGTTGTCTTTTCATCTTGTTTATGGTTTCCTTTGCTGTGCAAATGCTTTGAAGTTTCATTAGGTCCCATTTGTTTATTTTTGTTTTTATTTCCATAACTCTATGAGGTGGATCAAAAAAGATCTTGCTGTGATTTATGTCAAAGAGTGTTCTTCCTATGTTTTCTTCTAAGAGTTTTATAGGTCCGGACTTACATTTAGGTCTTTAATCTATTTTGAGTTTATTTTTGTGTATGGTGTTAGGGGGTGTTCTAATTTCACTCTTTTACATGTAGCTGTCCAGTTTTCCCAGCACCACTTATTGAAGAGATTGTCTTTTCTCCATTGTATATCTTTGCCTCCTTTGTCATAGATCAGTTGACCATAGGTGCATGGGTTTATCTCTGGGCTTTCTATCTTGTTCCATTGATCTATGTTTCTGTTTTTGTGCCAGTACCATATTGTCTTGATTACTGTAGCTTTGTAGTATAGTCTGAAGTCAGGGAGTCTGATTCCTCCAGCTCCGTTTTTTCCCCTCAAGACTGCTTTGGCTATTCAGGGTCTTTTGTGTCTCCATACAAATTTTAAGATGATTTGTTCTAGTTCTGTAAAAAATGCCATTGGTAATTTGATAGGGATTGCATTGAATCTGTAGATTGCTTTGGGTAGTATAGTCATTTTCACAATATTGATTCTTCCAATCCAAGAACATGGTGTATCTCTCCATCTGTTGTTATCATTTTAAATTTCTTTCATCAGTGTCTTAGAGTTTTCTGCATACAGGTCTTTTTTTTCCCTAGGTAGGTTTATTCCTAGGTATTTTATTCTTTTTGTTGCAATGGTAAATGGGAGTGTTTCCATAATTATTCTTTCAGATTTTTCATCATTAGTGTATAGGAAGGAAGAGATTTCTGTGCATTAATTTTGTATTCTACAACTTTACCAAATTCCTTGATTAGCTCTAGTAGTTTTCTGGTGGCATTTTTAGGATTCTCTATGTATAGTATCATGTCATCTGCAAACAGTGACAGTTTTACTTCTTTTCCAATTTGTATTCCTTTTATTTATTTTTCTTCTCTGATTGCCGTGGTTGGGACTTCCAAAACTATGTTGAATAATAGTGGTGAGAGTGGACATCCTTGTCTTTTTCCTGATCATAGAGGAAATGCTTTCAGTTTTTCACCATTGAGAATGATGTTTGCTGTGGGTTTGTCATATGGCCTTTATTATGTTGAGGTAGGTTCCCTCTATGCCCACTTTCTGGAGAGTTTTTTTCATAAATGGGTGTTGAATTTTGACAAAAGGTTTTTCTGCATCTATTGAGATGATCATATGGTTTCTATTCTTCAATTTGTTAATATGATGTATCACATTGATTGATTTGTGTATATTGAAGAATCCTTAGATCCCTGGGATAAATCCCACTTGATCATGGTGTATGATCCTTTTAATGTGTTGTTGGATTCTGTTTGCTAGTATATTGTTGAGGATTTTTGCATCTATATTCATCAGTGATATTGGTCTGTAATTTTCTTTTTTTGTAGTATCTTTGTCTGGTTTTGGTATCAGGGTGATGTTGGCCTCATAGAATGAGTTTGGGAGTGTTGCATCCTCTGCAATTTTTTGGAAGAGTTTCAGAAGGATGGGTGTTAGCTCTTCTCTAAATGTCTGATAGAATTCACCTGTGAAGCCATCTAGTCCTGGAGTTTTGTTTGTTGGAATATTTTTAATCATAGTTTCAATTTCATTACTTGTGATTGGTCTGTTCATATTTTCTATTTCTTTCTGGTTCAATCTTGGAAGTTTATACCTTACTAAGAATTTGTCCATTTCTTCCAGGTTGTCCATTTTCTTGGCATAGAGTTGCTTGTAGTAGTCTCTTAGGATACTTTGTATTTCTGCAGTGTCTGTTGTAACTTCTCCTGTTTCATTTTTAATTTTATTGATTTGAGTCCTCTCCCTCTTTTTCTTGATGAGCCTGGCTAATGGTTTATCAATTTTGTTTATCTTCTCAAAGAACCAGCTTTTAGTTTTATTGATCTGTGCTACTGTTTTCTTTGTTTCTGTTTCATTTATTTCTGCTCTGATCTTTATAATTTCTTTCCTTCTGCTAACTTTGGGTTTTGTTTGTTCTTCTTTCTCTAATTCCTTTAGGTATAAGGTTAGATTGTTTATTTGAGATTTTTCTTGTTTCTTGAGGTAGGCTTGTATAGCTATAAACTTCTCTCTTAGAACTGCTTTTGCTGAATGCCATAGGTTTTGGATCGTCATGTTTTCATTGTCATTTTTCTCTAGGTATTTTTTGATTTCCTCTTTGATTTCTTCAGTGATATCTTGGTTATTTAGTAACGTATTGTTTAGCCTCCACGTGTTTGTGATTTTTACTTTTTTTCCCTGTAATTCATTTCTAATCTCATAGCATTGTGGTCAGAAAAGATGCTTGATATGATTTCAATATTCTTAAATTTACTGAGGCTTGATTTGTGACCCAAGATGTGATCTATCCTGGAGAATGTTCCATGCGCACTTGAGAAGTGTAATCTGCTGTTTTTGGATGGAATGTCCTATAAATATCAATTAAATCTGTCTGGTCTATTGTGTTATTTAAAGCTTCTGTTTCCTTATTTATTTTCATTTTGGATGATCTGTCCATTTGTGTAAGTGAGGTGTTAAAGTCCCCAACTGTTATTGTGTTACTGTCGATTTCCTCTTTTATAGCTGTTAGCAGTTGCTTTATGTATTGAGGTGCTCCTATGTTGGGTGCATATATATTTATATTTGTTATACCTTCTTCTTGGATTGATCCCTTGATCATTATGTAGTGTCCTTCCTTGTCTCTTGTAACATTTTTTATTTTAAAGTCTATTTTGTCTGATATGAGTATTGCTACTCCAGCTTTCTTTTGATTTCCATTTGCATGGAATATCTTTTTGCATCCCCTCACTTTCAGTCTATATCTGTCCCTAGGTCCTAAGTGGGTCTCTTGTAGACTGCATAGATGTAGGACTTGTTTTCATGTCCATTCAGTGAGCCTGTGTCTTTTGGTTGGAGCATTTAATCCATTCACGTTTAAGGTAATTATTGATATGTATGTTCCTATGACCATTTTCTTAATGGTTTTGGGTTTGTTTTTGTAGATCCTTTTCTTCTCTTGTGTTTTCCACTTAGAGAACTTCCTTTAGCATTTGTTGTAGAGCTGGTTTGGTGGTGCTGACTTCTCTTAGCTTTTGCTTGTCTGTAAAGCTTTTGATTTCTCCATCGAGTCTGAATGAGATCCTTGCCAGGTAGAGTAATCTTGGTTGTAGGTTCTTCCCTTTCATCACTTTAAGTATATCATGCCACTCCCTTCTGGCTTGTAGAGTTTCTGCTGAGAAATCAGCTGTTAACCTTATGGGAGTTCCCTTGTATGTTATTTGTCGTTTTTCCCTTGCTGCTTTCAATAATTTTTCTTTGTCTTTAATTTTTGCCAATTTGATTACTATGTATCTCAGTGTGTTTCTCCTTGCGTTTATCCTGTATGGGACTCACTGTGCTTCCTGGACTTGGGTGACTATTTCCTTTCCCATGTTAGGGAAGTGTTCGACTATAATCTCCTCAAATATTTTCTCTGGTCCTTTCTCTCTCTCTCCTCCTTCTGGGACCCCTATAATGCAAATGTTGTTGCGTTTAATGTTGTCCCAGAGGTCTCTTAAGCTGTCTTCATTTCTTTTAATTCTTTTTTCTTTTTTCTGTTCCACAGCAGTGAATTCCACCATTCTGTCTTCCAGGTCACTTATCCATTCTTCTGCCTCAGTTATTCTGCTATTGATTCTTTCTAGTATAATTTTCATTTCAGTTATTGTATTGTTCATCCCTCTTTGTTCTTTAATTCTTGTAGGTCTTTGTTAAACATTTCTTGCATCTTCTCGATCTTTGCCTCCATTCTTTTTCCGAGGTCCTGGATCATCTTCACTATCATTATTCTGAATTCTTTTTCTGGAAGGTTGCCCATCTCAACTTCATTTAGTTGTTTTTCTGGGCTTTTATCTTGTTCCTTCATCTGGTACATAGCCCTCTGCCTTTTCATCTTGGTCTTTCTGTGAATGTGATTTTCGTTCCACAGCCTGCAGGATTGTAATTCTTCTTGCTTCTGCACTCTGCCCTCTTGTGGATGAGGCTATCTAAGAGGCTTAATGGGAGGGACTGTTGGTGGATAGCGCTGACTGTTGCTCTGGTGGGCAGAGCTCAGTGAAACTTTAATCCACTTGACTGTTGATGGGTGGGGCTGGGTTCCCTCCCTGTTGGTTGTTTGGCCTGAGGCAACCCAACACTGGAGCCTACCTGGGCTCTTTGGTGGGGCTAATGACAGACTCAGAGGGATCACGCCAAGGAGTACTATCCAGAACTTCTGCTGTAAGTGTCCTTGGCCCCACAGTGAGCCACAGCACCCCCCGCCACGCCACGCCTCTGCAGGAGACCCTCCAACACTAGCAGGTAGGTCTGGTTCAGTCTCCCCTGGGGTCACTACTCCTTCCCCTGGATCCCGTGTGCACACTACTTTGTCTGTGCCCTCCAAGAGTGGAGTCTATGTTTCCCCCAGTCCTCTCCCAGTCCTGCAATCAATTAATTCCCACTAGGCTTCAAAGTCTGATTCTCTACAAATTCCTCCTCCCGTTGCCAGACCCCCAGGTTGGGAAGCCTGACCTGGGGCTCAGAACCTTCACTCCAGTGGGTGGACCTCTGTGTTATAAGTGTTCTCCAGTCTGTGAGTCACCCACCCAGCAGTTATGGGATTTGATTTTACTGTGATTGTGCCCCTCCTACTGTCTCATTGTGGCTTCTCCTTTGTATTTGGATGTGGGGTATCTTTTTTGGTGAGTTCCAGTGTCTTCCTGTCGATGATTGTCCAGCAGCTAGTTGTGATTCTGGTGTTCTCTCAAGAGGGAATGAGAGCCCGTCCTTCTACTCTGCCATCTTGGTTCCCCTCTCGCTTGTCTTTAAGTTTGTTTCCTGGGCAAATGTCCAAGCAGTGACTGGGAGAATGACTCACTCTGGTCTCTGTGAAACTCTAACTTCTCTCTGTTTCTTCCTCTGTAACAGCCCCACCTCCATTTTTCTTTCCCCTCTCCCTCCCACATCCTACCTGGTCACGTGGGGATTCCTCCTGTCCCCTTAGGTGTCTGAGGTCCCCACCAGCACTTAGTAGGTGCCCTAGTTGTGAGGAGATGCGAACTCCATGTCCTTCTACTCTGCCATCTTGACTCCGTCCCCCAAAATAGACTTTAAATTTTTTAAAAGATTGCAAGAGACTGTAATAAAAAGATTCAATAGAGGAAGAAGATATAACAATTATAAAAATGTACACACCTAATAACATACCTTCCAAATATAAGAAGCAAAAATTAACAGACTTGAAGGGAGAAATAGATAGTTCTACAGCAATAAGGGGAGATTTCACTTTCAGTAATGGACAGAACAACTAGACAGAGATAAATTAGGAAATGGAGGACTTGAACAACCAATAAACCATCTAGATATAACAGATGTATACAGAATACTCCATCAAATAACAGAGTACAAGAAAAGGGACTTCCCTGGTGGTCTAGTGGTTAAGACTCCACACTCCCAATGCTGGGGACATGGGTTTGATCCCTGGTCAGGGAACTAAGAGCTCACATGCCTTACCATGTGGCCAAAAACAAACAAAAAAACCCAGAATACACAATTTTTTCAACTGCATGTGGGGCATTCTCCAGGATAGACCATTCTCCAGGATAGGCCACAAAATAAATCTCAATGTATTTAAAAATATATTATACAAAGTATCTTTTCCAACCACAGTGAGATGAAATTATAAATCAACCACAGAAGGAAAATTGGAAAATTCACAAATATGTGGAAATTAACACATTCTTAAACAAGTGAGTCAAAGATGAGATTACAAAGGAAATTAAAAAATTCTAAGAGATGAAAATGAAATCACAACATACAAAAACTTATGGGGGGAGGACTTCCCTGGTGGTGCAGTGTTTAAGAATCCTTCTGCCAATGCAGGGGACACAGGGGACGCAGGTTCTTCCCCTGGTCTGGGAAGATCCCACATGCTGCAGAGCAACTAAGCCTGTGCACCACAACTACTGAGCCTGAGCTCTAGAGCCCGTGAACCACAACTACTGAAGCCTGCGTTCCTATAGCCCAAGCTCTGCAACAAGAGAAGGCACCACAGTGAGAAGCCCATGCACCAAAATGAAGGGTAGCCCCTGCTTGTCGCAACTAGAGAAAACCCTTGTGCAGCAACAAAGACCCAACACAACCAAAAATAAATAAATAAATTAATTAATTAAAAAAAAAACTTATGGGGGGACTTCCATGGTGGTGCAGTGGTTAAGAATCCGCCTGCCAATGAAGGGGACACAGGTTCAATCCCTGGTCCAGGAAGATCCCACATGCTGCAGAGCCACTAAGCCTGTGCACCACAACTACTGAACCTGTGTGCTGCAACTACTGAAGCCCGTGTGCTCTAAGGCCCATATGCTGCAACTACTGAGCCCATGTGCTGCAACTACTGAAGCCCACATGCTCTAAGGCCCATATGCTGCAACTACTGAGCCCATGCGCTGCAACTACTGAAGCCCATGCGCCTAGATCCCGTGCTCTGCAACAAGAGAAGCCACTGCAATGAGAAGCCTGTGAACTGCTCGCCACAACTAGAGAAAGCCCTCGTGCAGCAACGAAGACCCAACGCAGCCAAAACAAAAAACAAAAAACTTATGGAATGTAGCAAAAGCAGTGCTAAGAGGGAAATTTATAGGAATAAACATGAAAAAAAGAAGGTCTCAAGTCAACAACCTAACTTTATACCTTGAATGAACTAGAGAAAGAAAAATTAACCCAAAGCTAGCAGAAAGAAGGATTAGAAAAATTAGAGCAGACTTAAAAAAAAAAAAAGAGTATAGGGACTTCCCTGGTGGTCCAGTGCTTAAGACTCCAAGCTTCCACTGAAGGGGGCACGGGATCAATCCCTGGTTAGGGAACGAAGATCCCACATGCCCCATGGCACAGTCCCAAATAAATAAATAAATAAATGAGTTTAGAGAATCAATACAGAAAATCAATGAAACAAAAAGTTGACCTTTCCCCCTAAGTCAACAAAATTGACAAGCCTTTAATTAGACTGACAAAAAAAGAGATTACTCAAATTACTTAAACCAGAAATCAATGTGGGGACATTACTACTGATTCTACAGAAATAAACAGGATTAACAAAAACACAAATTCGAAAAGATACATGCACCCCAATGTTCATAGCAGCATTATTTACAATAGCCAAGAGATGGACACAATCTAAGCATCCATCAACAGATGAATGGATAAAGATGAATGGATAAAGAAGATGTACATAGGGACTTCCCTGGTAGTCCAGTGGTTAAGACTCTGTGCTTCCACTTCAGGGGGTGTGGGTTTGATCCCTGGTCAGGGAACTAAGATCCCACATGCCACGTGGTGTGGCCAAAAAAAATAAAAAAGAAAAGAAAATGTACACATACACACATACACACACAATGGAATACTACTCAGCCATAAAAAAGAATGAAATTTTGCCATTTGCAACAACATGGATGGACCTAGAGGGTACTATGCTTAGTGAAATAAGTCAGACAGAGAAAAACAAATACTGTTTGATATCACTTATATCTGGAATCTAAAAAATACAACAAACTAGTGAATATAACAAAAAAGAAGCAGATTCACAGATATAGAGAGCAAACTAGTGGTTACCCGTGGAGAGAGGGAAGGGGGGAGGGGCAGTATAGCAGTAGGGGAACAAGAGATACAAGCTATTAGGTATAAAAGAAGCTACAAGGATATATTGTACAACACAGGGAATATAGTCAATATTTTATAATAATTATAAATGGAGTATAACCTTTAAAAATTGTGAATCACGGAATGGGTGGGTGAATGGATGGGTGGATCGGTGGTGGATGGGTAGATGAATGAGTGGGTGGGTGGATGGATGGGTGGATAGCTGGTTGGGTGGGTGGAAGAAAAATTATGAATCACTATATTGTACACCCATAACATAAAATATTGTACATCAATTATACTTCAATTTTAAAAATTTTTAAAGAAAAAAGTAGGATTACAAGAGGGTACTATGAACGATTGTATGCCACCAAATTGTTAACCTAGATGAAATGGAAAACTTCCTGAAAACACAAAACATATGAAAACTGAATAACAAAGAAATATAAAATCTGAATAGATACATAACTAGAACAGAGAACAAACCAGTAATAAAAAACCTCCCAACAAAGAAAAGTCCTAGACCAGGTGGCTTCACTGGTGAATTCTACCAAACTGGAGAGTTGGTATGTCCTGAGGTAGACCAGTAAAAGTGTATTGCTCGCCTTGCCCACTGAAAGAAAATTGCGTCTGGTGGTCCATATTGACAGGTATGGAGAAAGCCATTTGCCAGATCAGTAGCTGCATACCAGGTACCAGTGTGTGTGATAATTTGCTCAAGCAATGAAACCACATCTGGTACATCAGCTGCAATTGGAGTCACCACCTGATTAATTTTACAATAATCCACTGTCATTCTCAAAGGTCCATCTCTCTTCTGCACAGGCCAGATAGGCAAGTTGAATGAGGATGTGGTGGGAATTACCACTCCTGCATCTTTCCCTGATGGTGGCATTTACTTCTGCAATTCCTCTAGAAATGCAGTATTGTTTTTGGTTCACTACTTTCCTAGGTAAAGGCAGCTCTAGTGGCTTCCACTTGGCATTTCCCACCACAATAGCCCTCACTCCACAGGTCAGGGAACTAGTGTGGGGATTCTGCCAGCTGCTGAGTATGTCTTTTCCTTTTACATATTCCAGAATTGGCAAAATAACCACAGGATGGGTTCAGGGACCCAGTGGGCCCACTGTGATATGGACCTGAGCTAAAACTGTTAATCACATGACTTCTATAAGTCCCTACTCTGACTGGTAGACCATAGATTACACTTTGGATCTCCTAGAATTAGTGTCAGTTCAGAGCCAGTAGTCCCCAAAAGGTCTGGTTATTTCCTTTTCTCCAATGCACAGTTATCCTGGTAAAAGGCCAGTTCTCTTCAGAGAAGGCTTGGAGAAGGATTAATAGTATAAAATTTTGACAGTGTCCTTCTGCAAGGAAACCCAACCTCCCCTTCATTCAAGGGGTTCTGGGTCTGTAAACTGGCTTAAGTCTGGGAATTGATTGAGGGGCCATGACTCTCTGTTGTTACGATTCAGGTTAGACTTTTGTTCACTTGACCTAGAAGTTTTCCACTTATACAGATCAGGTAAGAATTTAGTAGGTTCCTAACTATTTTACTTTTAGTAGGAATACCATGATCGACTAGCCAATGCCATAGTTCTTCATAAGTCAGACTATTCTCATTGATGCTTTGACTCTGCTGTCCATTATGGTAACCATGCCCACTTGGCCTTTGATGGTTGACTGCCACCAGTTGGTCCTTGGCATCTCAGGATCCAATCACTCCCATTGTTTTTAGATTTCCCACTGTAAGGTCTGGTCTACAGAGAAGAGTGATAACAGAGTTCTCCAAGAATGCCAAGGCTCCTCTCGTACATCTGTTTCTCACAGTCATGATGAAAGGTATGTCTTCTGGACTCTCCCAGGTTGGATGAGCAGATCTTCAATGACAAATCCACTTTAACATTCCAATCTCTCTAAGCCTTTTAATTCTTTCCCCTACATTAGACAAGTCTGGCATGTCTAACTTATTCACTGTGAGTAACCTTTCGGTCCATGTTTCAGTCAACCAACCAAACTGTTAGAACCTTTTCTGATTCCCCAAGCTGAAATGTTAAATACTGAATCTCAGCTTAGTGAGTCTACATCAGGTGGCCTGATCCAACTTTATGTTTCTTCCACCATTATCCCACATCTTTAACATCCATTCCCACACATATTCCCTGGATTTCTGCCTGTAAAAATTAGAAAACTCAAGTAGTTCTTCTGGAGTCTAGTGTACCTCCTCATGAGTCACTCTTTGTAACTCACCTTTAGTGGCCTACTGGCATTTGAATCTAGTTATAGATCTAGAAACAAAGAAATACTGTGGGAGTGGTTCCTGAGGAAACTCAGCCTTGTCTTGCATGACAACTGCCTCAGGAGAGGTCAGTACAGTTTCCTCAGGCAATGCAGGGTTAATACTCTCAGACAGGGGTGGAGTGGCCATTCCCACTGGTGTTGGGTGAAGAGGCCGCTCCCCTGGCAAAGAACACTCATCAGAATTTAGAGCTTTCAACATCCCAAGCTTTAACGAAGTCTTTCCACACATCCCCATTCCAACTTTCAGGATCCCATTCCTTTTCAGTCAATGCCCTTACTTTATAAATTTATTTATTTATATTTAGCTGCATTGGGTCTTCGTTGCTGTGTGCGGGCTTCTCATTGCAGTGGCTTCTCTTGTTGCAGAGCACGGGCTCTAGGCACGTGGGCTTCAGTAGTTGTGGCACGCGGGCTCAGCAGTTGTGGCACACAGGCTTTGTTGCTCCATGGCATGTGGGATCTTCCTGGACCAGGGCTCAAACCCGTGTCCCCTGCATTGGCAGGAGGATTCTTAACCATTGCGTCACCAGGGTAGTCCCAATGCCCTCACTTTAACATTAGCCACCCAGTGAGGCTGGGAGATCAACTTGTAATTCAGTTAGTCAGAGAATGAGATTCTTCGTTTAATTTTCATCAGTCTTAGCCTGGAGCTACAGGAGATTAAGGGTCTCCTTTAAGGCATACACAGAAGCTTTCAGGTCATTTATGTGGCACTTGAGCTGGGAATCTGATTCCCTGAGCTCATCCTTTTCTTTCCCCACTTTGTTCAGTGACATTAGGAGCAACCAACCAATCTCATTATATTTGTTAATTTGCCAAAAATGTTTGAAAGTGTCATATACACAGTCACCCAGGTTCTTGCTTCTTATAAGCAGTGCATTAGGAATATCCAATGGTGACATTTTGCATATCTTAATTGCCAGATCATGCCAGGGATGGAGATAAACAGGATACTGGCTCTAAGTAGTTAAGGTGCATGTCAAAGGAATGATTTCAATGAGCCCAGATTCTTGCATCTTCCCAGTTAATGAATTTAGAGAAGTGTGAAATTCATTAACTTGAAATATCTGGTTTTCTTTAATTAACAATAATCTTTTTTGATGTTCCAGCTACCTGTTGTTGTTGGTTTTTTTTTTTAATGCAAAACATCCTATATATCCTTGGTCCTCCCTTACCTCTTTGGAACAGTCCCTCACAGCTATCTGAGAGGCTGTCTCCTGGGCTTAAGTTTTCAGCAAGTGCAGCAAATAAAACATAATTCTCAACTTTTAGGTTGTGCATTTTTTTCAGTTGATATATATATCTTTTTTTTCTCTTATAATGAATCAGCTCACATGATTGTGGAGGCTAAGAAGTCTCATGATCTCTACTTGGCAAGCTAGAGACCCAGGAGAGCCCAAGGTATAGTTCCAGTCTAAAAGCCAGCAGGTCCAAAACCCAAGAAGAGCTGATGTTTCAGTTCAAGCCTAAAGACTGAGAAGTCCCAGCCCAAGGCAGTCAGACAGGTGGAGTTCCCTTCTACTCAGACTTTTTTTGTTCTATTCAGGTCTTTAATTGGATAAGACCCACCCACGTTAGGGAGGGCATTCTGCTTTACTCAGTCTACTGATTCAAGTGTCAATCTCATCCAGAAACATCTTCACAGACATACCCAGAATATCTGACTAAATGTCTGGGCTCCCTGTGGCCCAGTCAAGTTGACACATAAAATTGATTGGCACAACTATCAACAGAGTAAAAAGGCAATACACAGAATGGGAGAAAATATTTGCAAATCACATGTCTGATAAGTAATTAACATCCAGAATATATAAAGAATTCCTACAACTCAACAAGAACAAACCTAGTTCCAAAATGGGCAAAAGACTTGAATAGACATTTCTCCAAAGAATATATACACATGACAAGCAAGCACATGAAAAGATGCTCAACATCACTAATCATTTGGGAAATGCAAATCAAAATCACAGTGAGATACTTCAGACCCATTAGGATAGCTATTATGAGAAAAAAAGCCAAAACCTAGAAAATAACAAGTGTTGGTGAGAGTGTGAGGAAATTGGAACCCTTGTGCACTGCTGATAAGGATGTAAAATGGTGCAGCCATACGGAAAACAGTATGGCAGTTCCTTAAGAAATGAAAAATAAAATTATCATATGATCCAGCAATTCTACTCCTGGATATACAAAGAATTGACAGCAGGGACTTAAACAGATATTTGTACTCCTATGTTCATAGCAGCATTATTCACAACGGCAGAGAGGTGGAAGCAACTTGCGTGTCCAATGATGAATGAGTGGATAAACAAAACGTGATATATACATACAATGGAATAATAGTTAGCCTTTAAAAGAAAGGAAATTCTAACAGATACTGCAATAGTGATGAACGCTGAGGACATGCTAAATGAAATAAACCAGGCACAAAAGGACAAATACCTTATGATTTCACTTAGATAAGGTATCTAGAGTAGGCAAATTCATAGAGACAGAAAGATGAATGGTTGTTGCCAGGGTTTGGGGGACAAGGGGAATGGATAGTTACTGTTTAACGGGTCAGTGTTTCTGTTTGCGGTGATGAAAAAGTTAGTTATGAAAAAGTTTAGTTAACAAAAATGTAGCTAATCGAATACAACGTAGTAAAAAGAATGCTACATCATGAGTAAATGGGATTTACTCTAAAAGTGTAAGGTTGGTTTAACATTCATAACATTAATGTAATTCACTATATTGCCAGATTCAAATAGGGGGAAAAAATCATGATTATCTCCTTAGATGCGGTAAAACCTTTTGATAAAACCCAATGCCTATTCCTGATTAAAAACTCACCAGGGGCTTCCCTGGTGGCGCAGTGGTTGAGAGTTCGCCTGCCGATGCAGGGGACACGCGTTTGTGCCCCGGTCCGGGAAGATCCCACGTGCCGCGGAGCGGCTGGGCCCGTGAGCCATGGCCGGTGAGCTTGCGCGTCCGGAGCCTGTGCTCCGCAACGGGAGAGGCCACAACAGTGAGAGGCCCGCGTACAGCAAAAAAAAAAAAAACTCACCAAACTAGGAAAAGAAGGAATTTCCCAACTTGATAAAGAGCCATAAAATATATACAGCTGTTTCATACTTAATGGTAGAAGACTGAATGCTTTCCGCTAAAGCCTAACATCAAGAAAAAAGCAAGGTTGTCTCATCACTTTTATTCAACTTGATATTGGAGGTCCTAGCCTAACCAATGAGTCAAGAACCAAGTTTAAGTGCACAGAGATATGAAAGGAGGAAATAAAACTGTCTCTATTAGTATATGATAGGATTGTCTATGTAGAAAATCCAAAGACTGTACAAAGAATATCTATGAGAACTAATAAATTAGGTTTCAGTATACAAGATCAATATACAAAAATTTATTGTATTTCTTTGTTAGTTGTGAACACTCGAGAATAGAAATTAAGGAACAATACTATTTACAATAATATAAAAAATATGAACTACTTGGGGATAAATCTGACAAAAGATATGCAAAGCACTTCTGAGAAAAATTAGACCTAAATAAATGGAGATATATGCTATATTCAAGGGTCAGAGACTCAATATTGTTAAGATTTCAATTCTCCCCAAATTGATCTACAAATTAAATACATTCCCAGTCAAAATACCAGTAGGCTTTTTTTTTTTCCCCAATAGTATTTGACAGATTGATTCTAAATATCCTATGGAAAAGCAAAGGGAGAAAGCAGTGTGGATAAAGACAGTTTTTATTTTTTTTAATAAATTTATTTATTATTTATTTTTGGCTGCTTTGGGTCTTGCTGTGCGTGGGCTTTCCCTAGTTACAGCGAGCGGGGGCTACTCTTCATTGAAGTGCCCGGGCTTCTCACTGTGGTGGCTTCTTGTGTTGCGGAGCACGGGCTCTAGGTGTGCGGGCTTCAGTAGTTGTGGCATGTGAGCTCAGTAGTTGTGGCTCGCGGGCTGTAGAGCACAGGCTCGGTAGTTGTGGCACATGGGCTTAGTAGCTCCGTGGCATGTGGGATCTTACCGGACCGAGGCTCAAACCCATGTCCCCTGCATTGGCAGGTGGATTCTTAACCACTGTGCCATCAGGGAAGTCTCAAAGACAGGTTTCAGATTATGAGTGTTTGAGTCTTGAGAGAAAAGCCCAAGAAGAGGAAAAGGAAGTAAAAGGAAGATGAGAGAAGTTGGGCACAATTGAAAGAGAACAAAGTTTAGGAATTAAAACTACATGATTTCAAGAATTATTATGAAACCTCAGTAATCAAGATACTGTGGTATTGCGGGACTTCTCTGGCGGTACAGTGGTTAAGAATCTGTGGTGTACCCTGATACTAGCCGTGGTGTTTCAGTCCGGGTGATGTCATAATAGACCCATTGTGACGTTATCATTGACTCAAACATTTAAAGAGTGCTTACTATATGCAGAGAATTAGGCATTCTATATGCTGTGATGGTAGTGGGTGAAGGGGGGAGGGAGGGAAGGAAAGAATAAACAGGAACGCTAAAAGAAATAAAAAGAAACGCTAAAAGAAATTAAAGCCCTGCTTTAAATGAGCTTAAAATCTAGGTGTTAGAATTCAAGATCCAGTGTATCAAATGTAATTTCTGGTTCTTCTCTCCTCCTGAGGTTTCGCTTAAGAATGTTTAAGCTTGTAATGGAATAATTGTGTTACAACTTCCTCAGCTGCCCTTCAACTTTTCCTAGACTTGTAGTAACTTGGAAGATAGTATTTGCATGAAGATCACACTCTTTGCACTGCCTAGTGGCTCATTTTTTCAAGAAGCCTGACTGAAGAAGGCTTTGACGTTCTGTAGTTGGCTGGGAAATTGAAGGGAACGCTTAGAGGCTGCTTTCTAACTGAAAGAAGAGTACTTGGGGCAGCTCCTCTGATTGTAGAGGTGGTGAAAGGATTTAGGACACTAGAGCAATTAAAAGGACAGATGGTTTTGTTGGTTGTGTAGATTACTTTTTAATTTAAAAAAATGTGAAAAGTACAGAAAGAAATATAACAAATAGCCATGTGCCTACCACCCAGAATGAACAGATATTAACATTTTGTCATATTTGCTTCAGATATTTTTAAATAAAAGAAAGCATTAGAGATAAAGTTGAAGTCCCCTTTGGTGTTCTCCCCAGACTCCTTCCTTCCTGTTTTTCCCTCTTCAGAGGGCCATAACAAGCATGAATTTGATGTATTTGTGTCTAGTCTCTGTTTATATACTTTTATTGCAGGTGTATGTGTTCATAAACTATGTAATATCATTTTGTATGTTTTAGATTTTATATAAATTGTGGATGTATAACAATTTCTCTATGAGAACTTCCTATGTTGAGTCCTTATTGTAACTTAGTCCTATGTTGAGTGCTTGTTGTAAACTTGTAAATTTAAACAATTTGTTTCAGTCCTTCAGAGAAAGGGATACAGGGGATCATAATGTAATTGTCTTTTAAAAATATTAATCAATATGTAAGAGCAAGTTAAATATTTTCCCTTCTAAGATCCTGTTGTCTAAATTACTCCCTCCCCTGTGTTCCCAAATCATTTTGTAAACTTTGTATTATAGCACTTATCTCATTGAGTGTAACTATTTATTATTTGTTTCTATCCACCAGTTGGTGAACCTCTGAAAACCAGATGCGGTACTTTAGGTTTCTTTATCTAACATTTGGCATATTCTTCCTCAGTACCTCCATGGAAACTGTCTAAAATTTGGATATTCATTATAGTTTAAAACTCCTCTCCTCATGGAAACTTTTCTAAGTCCCAGAATACTTTCATACTTTCTTTGTTAGACTGCACCCTCCCCCCCAGTCATAAAATATCACTCCCTCCTTTCCTATAAATCACAATTAAGTCTATTTATTCAAGGAAGTTCATAATATTTTCTGAAAGGGCCACATTTTTTTTAAACATCTTTATTGGAGTATAATTGCTTTACAATGGTGTGTTAGTTTCTGCTTTACAACAAAATGAATCAGTTATATATATACATATATCCCCATATCTCTTCCCTCTTGCGTCTCCCTCCCTCCCACTCTCCCACTCCCACCCCTCCAGGCGGTCACAAAGCACCAAGCTGATCTCCCTGAGCTATGCCGCTGCTTCCCACTAGCTATCTACCTTACGTTTGGTACTGTATATATGTCCATGCCTCTCTCTCGCTTTATCACAGCTTACCCTTCCCCCTCCCCATATCCTCAAGTCCATTCTCTAGTAGGCCTGGGTCTTTATTCCTGTCTTACCCCTAGGCTCTTCATGACATTTTTTTTTCTTAAATTCCATATATATGTGTTAGCATACGGTATTTGTCTCTCTCTTTCTGACTTACTTCACTCTGTATGACAGACTCTAGGTCTATCCACCTCATTACAAATAGTTCAATTTCGTTTCTTTTTATGGCTGAGTAATATTCCATTGTATATATGTGCCACATCTTCTTTATCCATTCATCCGATGATGGACACTTAGGTTGTTTCCATCTCCGGGCTATTGTAAATAGAGCTGCAATGAACATTTTGGTACATGACTCGTTTTGAATTATGGGATTGCTGAGTCATATGGTAGTTCTATTTGTAGTTTTTTAAGGAATCTCCATACTGTTCTCCACAGTGGCTGTATCAATTTACATTCCCACCAACAGTTACATGTACCTGTCCAGTATTCCCAGCACCACTTATTGAAGAGGCTGTCCTTTCTCCACTGTACATTCCTGTGAAAGGGCCACATTTAAGGAGAATTATTTATTTATATAAATGTGAGGTTTCATTAAAATATCTATCATTACCCAGCATTTCTCAACATAATCAATTAATCTATTAAATTACTTTGCTGATAATAATACTATATTGTGAGATCCTTAAATAACTGTTAATTTCTCTTGATTTCTTTATATTGCTTACCCTAGTGGACATTCACAAAGCAGCCTACATACTTGTCAACAAAACTAATTTAGTATTATTGTGCTCTCTCTCTCCTTCATATTTTTTTATGCAGCATGGAATTCATCAGCAACTGGAAATGAAGGCTTTTTAAAGCAAATTTAAAAATCTCTTCAATCTGACAAGCATTTGTTGAGATACTACTATGTGGCTACCATTATACTAGACTGTGAAAAATATATGATAGGGACCTGTGAAGAAACTAAAAAACAACAAAAAAAAATTTAAGATAGAATATAATATTCAAGTGCTAACAAGGGACATGAAGAAGAGACCTGTGAGGAGCAGAGTCTTTGGGAGAATCTTATGGAGCGAGAAGACTGACTGACAAATGAAGGCATTTCAGATAGGCTTTTCAATGAGCCATGGCTTTGGAGGTGAGTGCAGAGTTTGTTATTTCAGGGAAAAAGTAAGGAGACTGGTTTAATTGAGATGAGGTAATGTTGAGTTTACTGCAGATCAGAGTAGGAGAGTATGGGACAGAAATATCAGCAATTCGAAGGGGAAATTAATTTGGTATCTAAATGAAGGGATTCATTTGAGGTTAAGGGAGATTACATAGGATCAGAATGGTAAGGTCTTGAAAGCAAATAATAACAGTTTGGTAAAAATGAAACTTTCAATTTAGGAAGATTTTTTGAAATAATAGAATAGAAAAAATCCATTGGAGAAGATCAAGACATGACTGTTTCAAACGATGAGTGTCAGAGCTAGGATATAGAAGTGGGACTGATAAGGGAGGGATAAATCCTAGTAAGTGTTGCTAAAGATAATAAGGATTTTGGATCATCTAACAGAAAATTATAAAGATAATTAAAAATTTTTTTTGTTGTATTTCATTTGAATTAATGGCAGAACATCAATGAAGAGGCTATCCAGGCTAAGTACTACCAAATAGGATTATATTGAGCAGAGGTGTGGGTACCTAATTCAAGGGAACTTGGGGCAAAGTGTGTTCTAGAGAGCTCCTTCAACTGTAAAATAGGGATAATAGTATTATTGCGTTGGATTGTTTAGATTAATTCACGTAAAATACTTAGAATAGTGCCAGGCATGTAGTAGGCCTTTAATGTACAGCAGTTGCTGTTAATGTATTTACTATGACTGCTGCTTTTTTCCCTTCTCTACTTTTTCCCTGAGAGCCGCCGCCTTTTCGGCAGGGGTGGTTGTTTTTCAGTACATTTTGCACAAGCTCGGCTTTTTATCAGATCTAGGTCTTGGGCCACGAGAACTGCGGAGTTATTATGGCCATGGTAACTATCCGTTTCGCCAGGGATAAAATGCGCCTGTAAAATTTTTACATACTCCCGTGGCACAGAATGGTGCCTTCCTCTGATCGCTTCCCCCGCCCCCCCTTCCCCCGGCCACATGATAGTACAGTCCATACTGCGGCTGGAAAAGGTAGCGCAAAAGTTGAGCGCGCCGAGGATTTTCTCTTCTCCCGGAAGCAATTGTTCTCTAGAGCCGGAAACAGTTGCTGTTTCAAGGGAGGTGGGACTGGGCGGGTCAGGCCGCAGCGGCTGACGGCGGGGGAGGAGCCGGGTCCGCTGCCGGGTGGAGGGGCCAGGCGAGTGTCCTTATCCTAGCTATTGGGGCTCCGGCCTGTAAGCCAGTTGGAGTCGCGTCGGCGAGAACGATTGGGCCGAGCGGAGAAAGTCATGTTGCTCTTCGTGGAGGTGAGTGGACTTGGGATTCTCGTCCTGCTCTGAGGAGAGCAGGAGTGTGAAGGCGCCGGCCGGTTCCAGCGCCATGTGACTTTCCAGGCCGTACACGGCGCGGAACCGGCAGATAGGCTGACACAGCACCTGGGCCGTGCAGGCCCGCGGCTCCGATTTGCGCGCTCGCAGCACTTTAGGAGGCTGTGAGAGGCGAGCGCCGTGGCGGGGGAGAACCGAAGGTGGAGTATCGAGGCTTCTCTGGTGCGGCGTGAGGATCGGAGGAAGGGGAAAGCGTCCCATATGGACCTTCTAGAGGAGGCGAGCGGGGGGGGGGGGAGGGGGGCGGGGAGGGCGGAGTCTGCGGAGAAAAGGGTAATCAGGTGGGCGCGTTCCGGGGTGAACCGAGGCCTCGCGCGGCCCTCTGGGAGCAGGCGAGCAACATGTGGGGCTGCGGAGGCAGGAAGGTGAAATTAGGTAGAAGTGTTTGGGAAAGAAAGTTGAAAGCTTCTGTTTAGCAACCCCCACCAAATTTTGTTTGGTCCCCGTCCCTAGATCTCTGGAACGTTCTGTGGGTGGCAAGCGAGTTACTGTGAACGGAGGAGAAGCCAATAGGGTTTGGCTATATAAAGTTAACTCAGGCAGCCGCTCTGTGGTGAGGAGCTGATTTTATGAACGGATAAGAGCCCTTTACAAGGAAAATTTCAAGAACGAGCGAAACCTAGTTCGGGGAAAGCCGGTTGTTTGGGTTTTTTTTAATTGTTATTTTAACAATAGAAATACTTTTATTACTTTAACTGGAACATCTGCTGTTGGGCTATTTTAGCTTTAAAACGTAGTGGTTTTACGAGGTTCAGTTTCTCTTATTTCTGTCTTTCTCTTGTGTGCAGTGAGCATCAGCTGACTGCCTGGCTAATGCTTTGAGTAGATTCCAGATCATATTGTTCTTGCATTGTGAAAACGTCAAACCAGCAAAGCTGCAACTTCGCAGCTTGGCACTTGTTAACTATGCCCACAAAAAGAATCTTTTCAATGAGGGAAGGAATTTACAGGTTGTATAATGGATCGGGAGCCAGTCTATGGCGGGTTTTTTTCAGACGGACTTGGGGAGGGGGGAATCTTAATCTATAGTATTCCGGCATAAAGTAGACACATGCTTCTGCCTTTTTTTTTAATCTAACCGACAATATGTAGCTGATAAATTTGATATCTTTATATTGGGTTTTAAAGAGACAGCTACCTTATAGAGTATTCCAACCTTGGTAGTAAAGATTCCAAGTAAATCATGAAGAGATTTAAAATTATTGAATCCATTCTGTTGATCGTTTTTTATCCTCGTTGTTTTCCTTAGGCAGAATAAGAAATCATATCTGATTTCAAGCAGTGCCCGTTTGTGTTAGGAGTGTTATGCCAAGCAAATGCTGCAGGTTTTAAGTGTGTATGTGTTTTGCCGGGCAAAGGACTGTGAAGTTGTAGTTGTATAAACATGAATTCCAGAATAAACTTTTGAGGTCCAAATTGATTGCTTTGGCTTTGTTAAAATGTGAACTTTAATAATAACTCCATTTATTGACCGTTTAAGCTAGATCCTCTCGTTTCTAAAACAACCTTTCAGTGTTCTATAGATGAGAAAACTGAGGTGGAGAGTTTAACTTAGTAAGACTAAAGTAGTGGAACTGGGATTTAGATACAGGTCATTCTGAAGCCAAATCATAGCTCTCACTAAAATGTTACATATAGTTAATATTTTCATTTTCTTTGTAAGTCAGTATGTGGTTTTTAATTTTTCACATATAATGAGTTTTACTGAAAATTAACAATGGCATTAAATATTTGCGTCTAATTATATGGTATTAAAATCAATAAAATATAACATACTGGTCTTTCGGCATTTTGTTAACTAATATTCAATCCTTGTAACCTCATGATGTAGGAATTATTCTAAATGAGGGAACCAAAGTTCAGAAGTTTGATGTCTAAGGTCATTCAGGTGTAAATAATGTGGGGACTAAAGTCTGAAGTCTGGCTTCTAGAACATAAGTCACAGACTCCAAAACTTATTTTTGCACTTACTTTCCAATAAGCCAGGGGTTCTTAATCTGGGTCCCTAGATGGAATTGAGGAAGTCCGTGAACTTGGTTGAGGAAAAAAAAATTTGCCTGTTTATTTTCACTAGCTTCTAATTGAAATCTAGAATTGAAGAGAATTAAAAATTCTTGACATTTCAATGGATGCAACAAGAGAAGTGTTTTCATATCATATTACAGTTTTTGCAGATATCTTGAAATGTTTACGTGCATTGCTCCTTATTATATGTAAAAAAAAGTCTTGTTTAATGCACTTGTAAAGAAACATTTATTACTAAATTAGAAATTTTAAAATACTTTCATAACTATACTATAATTGATTTTTTGTAGTCCTGTGTATTTCATATACTTAAAAACATTCTCAGAAGAGATTCATAGATTAATTGGACTACTGAAGAGGTCCATGGCATGAGGGAGGTTAATAACCACTTTACTACCAACTAAGTTGCTTTGGTAAGACTTCTCTAATCTGGGATTGATGAGTCCTCTGCAGCTGTGTTCAAAATCTTTTATTTGTGTGCATTTTTCTGGAGAGACCCCAGCTTAACTAGTTTATAACTGGAATCAGTGGGATAGATAATAGTAATGATAATAATATAATAATAGTTGTGTTCTCATGAATTGTGCTCACTATTGATATGTCAGGCCTGTTAAGTCTTTTTGCATGTATACATTTATATACATCAACTCAAACCTATCTATGAGGTAAGTAGCATTATTATCACCATTTTAGAGATAAAGAAACTAAGGCACAGAAAGTTTAAGAAACTTGGCCAAGATCGTACAGCTAGTGAATATTGAAGGTGGAATTAGAACTCTAAATTGCAGTGTACTGCAATAGAAATCTATAGGCAGACTAGGAATCCTATTTTAGGTAATACTTAGATGTAACTTTTTAAAAACTTGGTCTTGCAGACAAAGGGCTATACTGACTTCAGTAGTTTTATTGTCTTTATCTCACCTCTGTTCTGAAGGAGACACATACCGTGTCTGTCTCTCTGGGAAGAGGTAAAAACGTTTGGATAATATACCAAATTGTCAAACATGTTCCAACATAAATTCGGTTACAAAAAATTCTGAAAGTTTGAAACAGCAATTTGCTGTGTTCTTCTGGCTGCTAGAGAGTTATTTAAGTTTTTGAGCGCCAAGGAGGCAGTTTGCAATCTTTTCGTGTTTTTATGGTTTGCCAGTATTTTATTCATTTTTCAGATCATTTTCTCCCTCCAGTATTTCCAGCCAATTATGTCTGCTCTAGTTGTTTGGCAATGTTTTAATTGGGATTTCTGTCTCTATTTGAGTTTTTCCCTAAAAATGAATACTTATAACTACTTATTTAGGTAGCAGTGACTTTTATGCACCTTAGGATGCATACTCTAACATAATTTTTAAAAATTATGGTAAAATACACATAACAAAATGTATCATCTTAACCATTTTTAATGTACAGTTCAGTGGTATTAAGTACATTTACATTGTTGTGCAACCATTGCCACCATCCATCTCCAGAAGCTTCATCTTGCAAAACTGAAGCTCTGTACACATTAAACAGTAAATCCCTCTTCCCCCAGATCTTATACAATTTTAAAAGTAATTTATCTGACTTCTAAAGTTTTCTGCTTTTTTTTTTTTTTTTTGCCCGCACCGTGTGGCATGTGGGATGTGGGATCTTAGTTCCCTGACCAGGGATCAAACCCGTGTCCCCTGCATTGGGAGCGCGGAGTCTTATCCGCTGGACCACCAGGGAAGTCCCTAAAGTTTTCTGCTTTTTTAGGTGATAACGTTTTAAATTTTAGGTTAGCTTTAGAATCTGAAGTAAGTGAGATATTTGCCTAGATAATTTTTCATTGATTTCATATTTCAGTAATCATGGGAAGTATTGTGCCTTTTACCTCAAGTATAGTACTCAGTTTTTTCCCATTAGCTTAAATAATCACATATTTATAAAAAGTTATTAGATATGACTTAGTTGAAATGACTTTTCAAAAATGACTGAAAAGAAGAAAGTGCCTTAACGAATTGTGAAATTATTGCCAAGAAGAATTATAAATAAGTGAATAGCTGAGTGATTTTTGAACAATTTGATTTTGGAATATTTATTGGAGCTGGATACAGAGTTTTAAAATGGATAAACATTTTCAAAGAAATATTTTCAAATATAATGGGCTGAAAATGAAGTAGAAATTATTTTCAAAGTGTGAAAAGTGGAATAAAATGCTCAGAAGTGAATATAAAGATGTAAAAGTACCTCATGGTGCTTCAAATTACAGTATGTGAAAAACCAGTAACTAGAAATATTGATATTCAACTATTTTCTATCAATTCAGGCTGTCTGTCAGCTCCATATTACTTGTCAGCTAATGGAAGTGATCTTTAGTACTAGACATGAACATTTGAAATCTGTAATTTTGGTCTCTCCCTAAGAGCTTAAAAAAAGATTTAGGCCCTGTAGGTAGAGATGGGGTCCGTGTCTGTATTGCAGAGGAGTGGAAAGTAGAGGAAGTTAGGAAACGAATGCAGCTATCATTGTGAAGTCTTAAAAAAATTTTTTTAAACTTCCACTTCGAATATCCTTAAGTGAAAATGGAAAGTGATTCTTTAGCTCTGATAGTGCTTGTAGGATTTTAATTTATTGTTCCTATAGTCTGTGTTTTGCATAAGTTGTGTTTTCTTTAAAGTTCAATTCTTGAGGGAGGTTTCCAGTCTTGAAAACATTGTAAACTTTTGTGTTTTGCGCTATGTTTTCTGTAAGGGTTTTGGAATCCTGGGTTCAAATGTTAGCTATGACCCGAGGCAAGTGACAACTTTTTTTGATCCTCAACTTCTTATCTGTAATTTGAGAATGATTCTTCTGACAGTTTAGGTTGTGTTCATGGTGGGTTTTTTTGTTTTCTTTTTTGTTTTGTTTGGCTGTGTTGGGTCTTTGTTGCTGCACGCGGGCTTTCTCTAGTGGCGGCCAGCCAGGGCTACTCTTCGTTGCAGTGCGCAGGCTTCTCATTGCGGTGGCTTCTCTAGTTGTGGAGCACAGGCTCTAGGTGCGTGGGCTTCAGTAGTTGTGGCTCATGGGCTCTGGAGCACAGGCTCGGTAGTTGCGGCACACAGGCTTAGTTGCTCCGCGGCATGTGGGATCTTCCCGGGCTAGGGATTGAACCTGTGTCCCCTGCATTGGCAGGCAGATTCTCAACCACTGCACCACCAGGGAAGGAAGCCCTGTGTTCGTGGTGCTTATGTATTAAGCCTTGTTTGTAATACAGTCTAGGTAAAGGCTTGACAGACACTATCATGTGATCATCACAGCAAGTATTTCTGGGAAATTTATTAAAACTACATGATAGTAGCACTATTAATTGCAAAAGCTACTGTGAGATAGCACTGATTTAAGACACGTATAACTTTGAGTTTGAATCCCAGCATTGTTATTGATTTGCTGTAAGCCAAACAGGTTAATTACCTTACTTTAAATTTTTTATAGTTTGAGCATATTATCAATTGGGCAAATAAAACTTTTTAAATGAGAATGAAGCTTGCGGACTGTTAAAATTTAGACTCATTTATATGCAAGATTTAAAGAAATACAAATGATAAAGTGCAAATCGGCACTTTATATTTGCTCTTGTGGAAAAAAATATTTTTTCTAATGTATAAGTGTAAGTAAATGTAAGGAAAAGAAACTTGAATATCACATACTCATGTTTCCTCTCGTCTGTTGCCTTGTCTGGACATTTGAACCAATCTTTAGTTCAGAAAATATCTCTGTATTTATAAACGACTGGCTCTAAATTAAAGACAGAGGAGTACTTTAGATGAATATTACTAGGAGTATGGTATGAACATAGGCATAGAGCCAAGGATGAGGAATTAAGTTTTGTTTGATTTATATATTATTGAGGGAAGAGAAAAGCATTTTCTCTGTCAGGGCAGAAAAGTCAGGAGTAATCCAGGGTTTGTATAGTACATAGTTGGCCAGTATTTCATACCACTAGGTGGTGCAAACTACAAAATGGGTAGAGTGACCATACCTCCCATTTTGTCCTGGACAGTCATAGTGTACACCTGTTTTCTGGAACAGATGTCGCACCCCATTTTATTCTCAAAAATGTCCTGGTTTGTATGATAATTTTTCAGAGGAGATCAGAGATTTACTGTGTGCTTTTTGGCTGGTTGTTGTTTTTCCATATCATTAACAAGGGAAGATAGTGTACTAAATTGGTACTAAAGTATTTGTTGTTGAATTGGCTATGGGAAATGTAAATTTATAGGATTTACAAAAATTTGCAGTTGAGCAAGCCAAGGGAAATAGGGTTATTCTATCGTTTTGAGTTGGAGGAAGGAAAAAAATAGGAGGGCAGTGATTGAGTAATAATAAGATACATTTATATGAAAGGTTGCATAAAAGAATGGTTAAGAACATGGACTCTGGGGCCAGGCTGCCTGCTCAGGTTAGGCAATTTTCTAGTTGTATGACCTTGGGCAAGTTGTTTAACTTGTGTTTCTCAGTTTCCTTATCTGTAAATTGAGGATAATACTAATATATGAGATATTATAATTATTATCTATCTCAAAGGGTTGTTAAGAGGATTGACAGTCAATGTAAAGCACCTAGTGTCTGGTACATAATAAACATAAGTGAGTTGCTGCTTTCACATATACTTATGAAATATCTCATTTCAGTTTTCGTAACAAACGGTTTGCTGACTTGGCTATACACACTAGGAATTAAAAGGTGCCCTTTTTTGAAAAGGATTATTTTGATATTTAGTATTGATATTTGAGGTTTGAGGTTTTTTGAGTTCATTTGTATAGTTAGCTATTGGCTTTATCAGATGACCAATTTGAAGTAAAATGACTTGGTATTTTGAGGACTATTTAAATGCTAAATATCTATTAATTGGGTTCTTAGTCTTTAACAGTAAGGTGATTATGAATCTCATATGAAGAACTTTTTAGGAAGAAGTCTAATTTTGATTATATCTTCAGATCAATCCATGATTCCCCCAAAGGTGGTTGGTTGTTTTTTTTTTTTGACTGCGTTGGGTCTTCGTTGCGTTCGGGCTTTCTCTAGTTGCAGCGAGTGGGGGCTTCTCTTCATTGCGTTGCGCAGGCTTCTCATTGCGGTGGCTTCGCCTTGCGGAGCACGGGCTCTAGGCGCACAGGCTTCAGTAGTTGTGGTGCACGGGCTTAGTTGCTCCACAGCATGTGGTATCTTCCGGGACCAGGACTCGAACCCGTGTCCCCTGTATTGGTAGGTGGATTCTTAACTACTGTGCCACCAGGGAAGCCCTCCCCCAGAGTTTTAAGCACTCATCATCTGTCATCTGACTGAGGAAGTGGGAATTTGGGGAACTTGTCTTTCCCTCTGATATTAGAGGATGAGCAGTAATAGTTTTATTGATGAATAAACTGAAGATTTCCTTCCAGGTGTGGAGTAAGTGAATCCTGATTTTTGACAATTTGGCAAATGACTTAGATTGGTCCAGTTACCTTGCTATTCAAAGTGTGAGCCTCAGTAACTTCTTTACCCAGGGCTTGTTAGAATACAAACTCTCTAGCCCTATCCCTGAACTGCTGAATCAGAATCTGCATTTTATCAAGATCCCTAGATGATTCTTATGCACAGTAAAGTTTAAGAAACTCTCATATAGCATATAAATTTTATTATTGGTCTCCTGTGTGCTAGTTACTGTTCAAGGTGCTAGAGAAGAGTAAACCATAGACAAGGTCACTGCCACTGTGGAGCTTGCAGACAAAATAATTCAAGTTAGGGTAAGTGCTTTGTAATAGGGGGTAAATTTTATTGCATAAATTACCATGGATCTTACCTTTTTTTAAAAATTTTTTTTTAATAGCTGAAAATTAGCTGTACCATGGCCCTAAGATAGAAATCATTGCAGAGCTGAATTGACTTCTGCCCTGGGTACTCTAGTTCTTATCTGGTGTCTATTTTCTATATCCATTTCTTCTGTATTGTTAGACACTGTAGGTGGAACTGGGGCCAGGGACTGTTTTACAGACTTGGTGAGGAGATTTGTAATATTCCTTAAATAGTATGTAACTTGTTGTCTTAAAGTTTTCTCTGAGGCAACTGTAGTATAGTGGCAGACTCTGCAGAGTGCCTAGGTTCAAATTCTGGCTCTGTCTTTATTAGCTGTGCAGCCTTGGGCAGATTACCTTTAGGTAATGTAAGGTTTTCCTTATCTACAAAATGTAGATGATAGAATTTAAATGTAGTTGTTATGAAGATGAATTAAGTGTTCCATAAATGTTAGTTATCCTTCTTTGTCAGAATGGGTGAAAAATTCCCATTTTTCATTTTTACTTTCTATAAAATGCCCCTAAGCATATTCTGGTAGGACTCTGAAGTTTCATGCTGGATGAAATGACAGGTGTTTATTTTTTTGGGGGGGTGGGGGGCGGCTGTGCCTTGCAGCTTGTGGGATCTTAGTTCCCTGATCAGGGATTGAACCTGTGCCCCTTGCAGTGGAATTGCGGAGTCATAACCGCTGGACTGCCAGGGAATTCCACCCCACTTTTTTTTTAAAGTACTTGTGGTGTTGTCCTCTCAGTATTGGAGATGTAAAAATTAAACCTGGATGATTGATCTGCCATGAGGCAAATAAGTTTAATCAATTTCTATACTTTATTTCTGTTTTTCAGCATTTGTAGGGTTAAGTGGCATGGGATTTCTGTTTCTGATAGTAAATAGGTAAGTAAAACAAACAGTTATATATGACCAAAGAGATGGTTTTGCCATATTTATGGTGACTTTTTCCTAACTCTTGGTTCTGTTACCTTAAAACTGCTCTTTTATGACCAGAAGATATCATTTTACCAAGAAATTTATGTTTCTGTTTTTTCCTTTCATTTGTATCTTTCCCCAGATAGGAACTGGCATAAAATGGGTCAATCATAAGGACTGCTTTTGGCTTATTCGATAATGGCATATATTGCTTAGAGATAGAGGTATTGATCTGTTAGTTTTATGGACTGACAATTTGAATTTTTTTGTGGTGATTTGAGAGTATCTTTGTGCTTACATACTGCATATGTGTATGTTGGCAGATAGTTTCAGCATGCACTTGGACAATTTACATCCTTTAATAGATGTTTTATATAACTGTAGCCTCAAGGGCTTACTTCTAGTTCTGTGGGAGAGATAAGGATTTTTTTTTAATGAGATAAGGATTTTTATGGGCTTCTTTATTAAACTTAGTCAAAAGATGAGTCAAACATGGTTATCTAGAATTTAAATGAAAAATTAAGTCTTTGTTCTCGTTAAACTGACTTGTCAGATTCATTATTGTGTCATTTTAAAGATTATTTGTTATATGAAAACATCAACGTTTTAATTTTTTTTTCAATTAAAAAATTTATTTATTTTGGCTGCGCCGGGTCTTTGTTGCAGCACTCAGGATCTTTAGTTGTGGTATGTGTGCGGGACCTAGTTCCCTGACCAGGGATCAAACCCAGGCCCGCTGCATTGGGAGCTTGGAGTCTTACCCACTGGACTACCAGGAAGTCCCCACATAAAAGTTTTTTTGATGGACATTTTCAGTTTCCAAATTTTCTTTATATTGAGTAATTCTATAAAGGACATTCTTATGTATAAAGCTGTTAGGCTAATATTCTCTGTGGTAGCTCAAATAGTGAATGTTTTAAAAGTTTTTCACATCAGTATTGACATATTGCTTTACAAAGGTGTTATGACCTTATTTATTTATTTGTTTGTTTATTTGTTTATTTATTTGCTGTGCCATGCGGCAAGCAGATCTTAGTTCCCAGACCAGGGATCAAACCTATGCCCCCTCAGTGGAAGCATGGAGTCCTAACTGCTGGACCACCAGGGAATTCCCTCTCCACTTTTTTCTGTGCTTGTGCATTATTTCACACACTTGAATCATTTCCATAAGATAGCAACTTGCTTTACTGTTTTTCCAAGTGTCTTCAAAATGTGAACATTTTCCATGTCTTCTATATTTTTTTCTCCATTTTTAAAAACTTTATTTTGAAATAATTATAGATTCACAAGAAGTTGTCTCCAGAATGTACAGGGTGGTACCGTGTACTTTTTGCCCAGGTCCCTCCAGTAGTAACACCTTGCTTAACCATAGTATGATGTAAAGACAAGCAAATTTACGTTGATACAGTCCACAGAACTTATTCAGGTCTCATCAGTTTTATATACAATCTGGTTTTAAGGCTCTAGGATATTCTGTATGTGGCTGGACTACAGTTACTGAACAAATCCTCACTCTCTTGTTGGTGTCTTGTTCTATTCGGGCTGCTATAACAATATCACAGATTAGGTAGCTTATGAACAACAGAAATTTATTTCTGGGAAGTCCAGGATCATGGTGCCAACAGATTTGGTATTTCGTGAGGGTTTTCTGGTTCATAGATAGTGCCTTTTCACTGTATCCTCAGTGGTGGAAGGGACTAGGGAGGTCTGTGGACTCTCTTTTAGAAGAGCACTAATCTCATTCATTTTCATGACTTAAGCAACTCCCAAAGGCCCCACCTCCCAGTACTATGACATTGGGCATTAGGATTTCAATATATGAAGTTGGGAGTTACACAGATGTTCAGACCATAGCAGTTGAAAGTTTCTAACTTTTCACTATTATAAAATTGTGATGAACATCTTTGTATTTATATTTTTGTATATCTTTCTTTTGAGCAAATCTGACAAGTAGAATTTCTGGACCAAAGAATATATAATTTTAAGGCTTTTGATAAACATTGCCAACTCTTAGCAAAGTTATATGAATTACAGCAGTGAGTTGTTTCTTTTTATACTTGTCAAAATGGCACTAAGTAGTTCAATAGGTAAAATTGACATTTAAAAAAATTTTTTTAATTTATTTTTATTTTTGGCTGCATTGGCTCTTAGTTGCAACGCACAGGCTTCTCTCCAATTGTGGCACGCGGGCTCAGTAGTTGCGGTGTGTGGGCTCTCTAGTTGTGGTACGTGGGCTTAGTTGTCCTGCAGCACGTGGGATCTTAGTTCCCCGACCAGGGATCAAACCAGTGTCCCCTGCATTGGAAGGCGGATTCTTAACCACTGGACCACGAGGGGAGTCCCGGTAAAATTGACTTTTTTTGGCTGGGGGGTGGGGGGCCATGCTGCGCAGCATGCGGGATCTTAGTTCCATGACCAGGATTGAACCCGTGCCTCCTGCAGTAGAAGTGTGGAGTCCTAACCACTGGACACCAGGAAATTCCCTAAAATTGACATTTTGCAATTAATTATTCCTGCTTGTTTTTGTACCTTTTCCCTGTTTGGTAGATCTCTTACTAGTTTGCAGTTCTATTGTTTTATTTTCTTTTTTTTGCCTGCATTGTGTCTTTGTTGCTGTGGGCGGGCTTGCTCCAGTCGGAGAAATGGCTACTCTTCATTGTGGTGTGCGGGCCTCTCACTGCGGTGGCTTCTCCTTGTGGAGCACGGGCTCTAGATGCATGGGCTTCAGTAGTTGCAGCACACGGGCTCAGTAGTTGTGGCACACAGGCCCTAGAGTGTGTGGGCTTCAGTAGTTGTGGGGGTGTGTGGGCTCATTACTTGCGGCACACAGGCGCTACGGTGCGTGGACTTCAGTAGTCGTGGCTCACGGGCTCTAGGGCGCCGGCTCAGTAGTTGTGGCGCATGGGCTTAGTTGCTCCGCGGCATGTGGGATCTTCCTGGACCAGGGCTCAAACCCGTGTCCCCTGCATTGACAGGCGGATTCTTAACCACTGCACCACCAGGGAAGTCCCCAGTTCTATTGTTAATAGTAACCTTCCAAACCTTCTCTGTTTTTACATGCCAATATGTTTATCTGTACAATGATTTTGTTTGTTAATATGAGTAAAAACCAAAATGCTTATTGTTTTGCAACTTGAATTTTTTCACTGAATAATATACCTTGGAGCACTTTCCACATTAGTGTATGTAGGCCTTTTTTTTTAAACGTTTATAGTTTTCTATGTTATGAAATATACTACATTTTATTTAACCATTTGTCTATAGATGGATATTTAGGTTATTTTCAGTCTTTCACTAATGGGGTCAGGGCTGCAATATACATTCTTGTATATGTCTTCTTCTGTACATTAATGGCTTTTAGAGTGCATACTCTTAACTAGTCTGGAGAAAAATATAAACATGCCCAGGAGTACTGCTTGTCTATATGCCATAGACCTCACACTTTGATTATTCTTGGCACCATTAGCAAGGGAGACATCAGATTTATGGGTAGTATGCTGCTGAAAGGCATATAGTTAATTATTTTGAGTCATTATTTAATGCTTAGTGAAATAGTACATCCCGTCAATAAGTAAAAGTTAAGTTTTTTTAATCATAATTCCCCAATATTGGGTATTTATTTATAAATTAAGTATACGTGGCATAATATATCTTGTATGTTAAATATTAACCTTAATCTCTTTATCATATTTGGGACCTCCCAATTCTTCAGTAGCTTTCTACATTTGCAGAAATGCCCATATTATGAGTTAGGCCTCTCCAGTGAACGTACTAGTCAAAACGCAAATTCCCAGATTCCCTTGTATCTGGATGGATGCAGGCATGTTACTAAGAGCCACTAGTCAGACCACACCTACAGATGTCTTCTTTTTGAAAATATACAATGTAGGGAAATGAGGGTTCTATTCATAACTTCCATTTCATAGACAGAAGTGGCAGTAGAGGCGGTCAGCTTAAAGTGGAGTTAATACAAGGTTGAGTTAGTTCCTAATGGAGAAGTGACATTGGTGCTGGTAATAATAAAAGTTGTAATGGATTTGAATTTTGGCATTTACTGCTTGGTGGTGGCAGGGTTAGTGATTTCCTCATCAGGGCACTTCCGGAACATTTTTTTTTTTTTTTTAAAAGATGTTGGGGGTAGGAGTTTATTAATTAATTTATTTATTTTTGCTGTGCTGGGTGTTCGTTTCTGTGCGAGGTCTTTCTCTAGTTGTGGCAAGCGGGGGCCACTCTTCATTGCGGTGTGTGGGCCTCTCACTATCGCGGCCTCTCTTGTTGCAGAGCACAGGCTCCAGACGTGCAGGCTCAGTAGTTGTGGTTCACGGGCCTAGTTGCTCCGCGGCATGTGGGATCCTCCCAGACCAGGGCTCGAACCCGTGTCCTCTGCATTAGCAGGCAGATTCTCAACCACTGTGCCACCAGGGAAGCCTGACACTATCTTTTAATAAATTACGTTTCTGTTTAATTTAGCCAGAGTGGATTCTGAATTCTAACTGATAAGCATGCCCTGTTTACATGTCTACATAGGGGCAAATGTAAAGTTTACTTGCATTCTAAAATTGCTACATAGGGACTTCCCTGGTGGTCCAGTGGCTAAGGCTCCGCTCTCCAATGCAGGGGGCCCAGGTTTGATCCCTGGTCAGGGAACTAGATCCCACATGCATGCTGCAACTAAGAGTTTGCATGCCGCAACTAAAGTTCGTGCATGCTGCAACTAAAGTTCCTGCATGCTGAGAAGAAGATCCCGTGTGCCACAACTAATACCCGGTGCAGCCAAATAAATAAATAAATAAATATTAAAAAAAAAAAAAGAAAAAAACGGTACCTAGAGGTGTTTTTGATTGTTTGTTTCTTTTGCCACGTCGTGAGGCTTTCAGGATCCCAGTTTCCCGACCAGGGATTGAACCCCTACCCCCTGCAGTGGAAGCGTGGAGACCCAATCACTGGAGCGCCAAGGAATTACATACCTAGAGGTTTTTAAATAATACCTGGGTACCTGTCCTGGTGGGGCTACCTGGTGGTACTATAAGAAAATTGGTTGTTTATTCCCTGAGCTAATTAATGATATGAAGTAGTTGTGAATTAACATCTCTAAGCGAAGATGTTGCTTTGGTTATTCATCTTTGGTGCTACTTTAAAGATGCTTTTGCTCCCTTGCTACGTTTGACATTTTGTTATTGGTTTTGATGTTTATTGTAAAAGCTTTTAGCAGCCCTGAAATCAAAAAGCCAAGAACCACTCCAATGTAAGACTTCCATTTTAAACAGGCACATGAAAACAAGGAAGATTGTATCAACTCTGATTTTCTAGCACATCAGAAGGGTAAATACAGTAGTTAAACATTAGTTGGGTTCTTTGTTTTGTTTTGCACCTATGCCTCTACTGTTCCATTCAAATAGACAGTTGAAAGTGTACTCTTGGCCTGTTTTATATTAATAGCTGAAATAGAAGAGGAAGACCCAGTTTCTACCTTTTCTTCATTGAGCCCACTGCCTGGTTGCAAAGAACACTTACTTAAATAAACTATTACAGTGGTAACAAAATAGAAGTATGTACAAATAACAAGAGGGAAAGAGGAAGTAGTGACCAACACACATGAAGTTAGGTGTCCAAGGTGTGTAGAAACTATAAGGAGTTTTGGTAGAATAGGCATTATACATATATATACACACACACACACATATATATTTTTAAAACTTGCTTGTTTACTTTTTTTACCTAATGAAGGTTTTATTTATTTATTATTATTTTGTTTGGCTGTATTGGGTCTTTGTTGCTGCACGCAGGCTTTCTCTAGTTGTGGTGAACAGGGGCTACTCTTCACTGTGGTGCGTGGGCTTCTCATTGCTGGGGCTTCTCTTGTCGCGGAGCATGCGGGCTCTAGGCGCGCCGGCTTCAGTAGTTGTGGCTTGAGAGCTCTAGAGCTCAGGCTCAGTAGTTGTGGCTCACAGGCTTAGTTACTCCGCGGCATGTGGGATCTTCCCAGACCAGAGCTTGAACCCATGTCCTCTGCATTGGCAGGTGGATGCTTAACCACTGCACCACCAGGGAAGTCCCATTATATTTTTTAAAATAAGGAAACTGGGGTCAGTGATTGCACAGTTACTGGGTGGAAGAGTGAACTTGATCTTTGTCTGTCATACCATAGTTGCCTCTCAATTGTTGGAATTTCTCTTCAATTTTGCTTTTTTTTAAAAAAAAATATTTATTTATTTATTTTGGGCTGCATTGGGCTTTCGTTGCTGCACGCGGGCTTTCTCTAGTTGCAGTGAGCAGGAGCCACTCTTCGTTGTGGTGCGCGGCGGCCCTCTCACTGCGGTGGCCTCTCCCACTGCGGAGCATGGCCCCTAGGCGCCCATGCGTCAGCAGTTGTGGCTCGCAGGCTCTAGAGCACAGGCTTAGCAGCTGTGGCGCACAGGCTTAGTTGCTCTGCGGCATGTGGGATCCTCCTGGACCAGGGCTCGAACCTGTGTCCCCTGCATTGGCAGGCGGATTCCCAACCACTGTGCCACCAGGGAAGTCCCCAATTTAGCTTTCTTAAGACAGTATTGGTACTTTTAAAGAAATATGAATTTGAGATTTTGGAAAACAACTGGGAAGGTGGTTAATTTTTAAAAATTATGTTTTAAGCAGCGCTTTAAGCTGGTAAGAAAGCAAATGAAATCTTCAGACCAAAAAAATCAGGAAGTACTAATCCAGAGAAAGAAGCAGGTGTTAAACTTAGGTCCTGCCCCTAATGCATCTGTTGATCCTTAGTGGCCCAGAGCTTAGATTTTCATCGCAGTGCTTAGAGACAGGACAAAAGATAAACTAGGGGAAAAAACAGCTTTCTCAGAGAAAAGGAAAAACTTGTCAGCTTTAGCCTTGGCTCTGGGTTGGTGGAAGGAGGGGTCTTATTCTAACCACAAATCCTCTTTGATGCAAAGTAGGGCTAAAATTCCCTACTTGTTCTCCAGAAACCCACGTTGAAAATTTTAAGTGATACCAGATTGGTAGTCTTACTGTGCAGTCATCCAGCAGAAAGAAAACAAATCCTCTGGGCTTCCCTGGTGGCGCAGTGTTTAGGAATCCGCCTGCCAATGCAGGGAACACGGGTTCGAGCCCTGGTCTGGTAAGATCCCACGTACCGTGGAGCGACTAAGCCTGTGCGCCACAACTACTGAGCCCGCGTGCCACAACTACTGAGCCCGCATGCCTAGAGCCTGTGCTCCACTACAAGAGAAGCCACCTCAATGAGAAGCCACCTCAATGAGAAGCCCGCGTGCCGCAACTAGAGAAAGTCTGAAGGCAGCAACAAAGACCCAACGCAGCCAAAAATAAATAAATAAATTAATTAATTAAAAAAAAGAAAATACACTTTCAGGACAAATGAAATAATGCATTGTAACATAAGGCAGAATGCGGTTTTTGACTTGGGAAAAAATTTCCACTTACAGAATCATTCAGACCCTCTATCACAGCTTAGATGGCAATAAAAATTGTACTGTGGAAAATTGCTGTAGATAACTCAAAAATTTGTTCTAGGTACTCAAACGCACACTAACATCAAAGATATGTGAATAGTTTTAATAAATTTAACAATACTTGCAAGTAGGTTGGGGTAAAGCAGTATTTCTATACTAATAGTATTTTATAAAAATATGTTTTTATTGTATAGGTAGCTAAATTTTACATATAAACATTTCAAGTTCATCTGCTTAAAAAGGTTTATATTTTCAAGTTGAGCCAAAAACTTTAAAATATTGTTTATTTAATATTTATTATTAGATTACATAATATTATTGGGGATTTTCTTCACATTTAAGTAATGGAAAAATTTTGTCTAAATTTATAATTTTAATGCACTGACTTTTTTTTTTTTTTTTTTTTTTTTTTTTTTGCGGTGCTCCAGCCTCTCACTGTTGTGGCCTCTCCCGTTGCGGAGCACAGGCTCCGGATCCACAGGCTCAGCGGCCATGGCTCACGGGCCTAGCCGCTTCGTGGCATGTGAGATCTTCCCGGACCGGGGCATGAACCCGTGTCCCCTGCATTGGCAGGCGGACTCTCAACCACTGCGCCACCAGGGAAACCCTGCTCTGACCTTTAAAATTAACAAATGGATCCTTTTAATATTTAGCAGGTAACATCTAAAGGAACTGGCTTAAATCCTAATGCCAAAGTATGGCAAGAAATACCTCCAGGAAATACTGATGCCACTCCAGTAACTCATGGAACTGAAAGCTCTTGGCATGAAACAGCAGCCACATCAGGGTCTCATCCTGAGGGTAAGTTGTAAATATTTCATCAGATTGAATCACATTTTGGTTAAACATACGGCCAAACCAGTTTATAGAACTTTTAATAGATTCTTTGATTATTTGATAAAATATATTTATAAATGTTTAACATGTAATTTGTATACCATTCTCGTTTATTTCTAGTACGAATGGATTGTCACTAATTTCAGACAGTAGCTGTATCTTTGGGTTCAGCATTTAACCCATGTACAATATGGTATTTTTAAATTAGTTTTGATCTACCATCATTGCCAGTGTTACTTACTCACTGTTTGATCTTAGGCAAATGACTTAACCTCTCCATGCTTGTTGCCTTCATCTGTAAAACATTAACAATAGCAATTAATTTGGCATTGGTTTTTCTGAGAATTAAGTGAACAAAGAACATGAAGCTGTCTTATACATAGATAGTACTATGTAAGTTTAAGCTGTTGTTAATCATTTTAGCTTATCCATAATGGTCAAACTTACCTCCTTTGGACTCTTACTTAAAATCTTGTGGATATTTTCCCAATTGCTAGAATTCTTTAAAATCTTGTTGTGCCCAGAGTGCCTAAAGATAGGATTTTAAAGAATTACTATTCACTTCCAGTATGTTTTCTTTAATACAGGTAATAGAGAACTTGCAGATGATATGTGTAAGGAATATGAAGTAATGTATTCATCTTGTGAAACCACAAGAACTACTACAGGCATTGAGGAATCAACTGATGGAATGATTTTGGGACCAGAAGATCTGAGTTACCAAATATATGATGTTTCTGGTAAACTTTATGGTTTTATTGTTAAAATGAGAATGCAGTATGCTAGTCTTTTTCCCCCTCCAGTCTTTTTATCATTGTTCTAGTAAACATGGCATTGATTGGTCTATTTTATTATTTGAAAAGAAGTTTATGTTAATGAAATATTAGGTGACTTTTATAAATACTGTTTTCAAATGGCCAAACATGAACATTGTAATTTAAAAAAAAAGTTTATTTTAAAGATCTTATTAAAAGAAAGTGTGAAATTAGAGATGAAAGGAGAAAACAGTCAATATAGTTAAAAAAGAGACCTAAATTACAATCTTTCAGAGTCCAAGTTTCTTGATCTATTAGTTGGGATCAACGCAAGTTCTGTCAATTTTCCCATCACTTTTGTCAGTGTGAAATGCATTTATAAATGTGAGATTGCAGGGATTAATTTTGAGAAAAAGGTTGTGTTATATCATAGTTCTACTACAGTTCAACTTGTGAGATATGTTTTTTTCACATTCATTTAATTAGCATGGATTATTAATTGCTTGGACTTAAAATGGATAAAATTTAAAAGAAACTAAAGATAGACTGTAGAACCTGATTACCTAACTTTATTTTTCTAAGTTCTAAAGGGTTTCTTTGGAAAATAAGTGTAATAGGGAGTAGGCATCTCTGTCACTGCTTAGTTCCCTGGCATTAGTCAAGGTATATAAACCTTTGTTCTCAGTTTATTTATTATATATATCTGGATTAGATTTCTAAGGTCGGTCAGCTTGTAAGTTGATTTCTGAAGTAGAATGGGGTGGTATTTCCATATAGTAATTTAAGGTGGTTAGGTTTTGCTCCCTCCTTGTTATAATATACCTATCCTGGCTACTTTGAACTTAGAGTTGGTTTAAGTGAATTGGCAACCAACTGGTATTTTTAAAAGTTTGCTGTAATAACACTGAAAGCTTAAATGAAGTTATTATTCATTTAGCCAGCATTTGGGTGGATGAATTTTATATTAGAAGGGTTGCATATACTACATAGAAATAGAATGCTTCTTATTTCATTTTTAATGAAATTAATTTAATATCTAATATTTTGAATCTTGAGTAGTAAGACAAAGTAGTGGTAAAATCATGCACAAAATTTATCTTTACAGGAAAGTATAGTGCTCTAAAATTAAGCAATGAAAAGAGTATTAAGAGATAGAAGTGGGTTTTTTTTTAATTGAAGTATAGTTGATTTACAATGTGTTAATTTCTGTACAGCAAAGGGATTCAGTAATACACACACACACACGTTCTTTTTTATATTCTTTTCCATTATGTTTTATCACAGAATGTTGAATATAGTTCCCTGTGCTATACAGTAGGACCTTGTTTATCCATTCTTTATATAATAGTTTGCATCTACTAGCCCCAAACTCCCAATCCATCCCTCCCCTACCCTACCTCCCCCTTGGCAACAACAAGTCTGTTAAGAGATAGAGGTTTAAGGAGTGTGACTAACATCAGATTTACTACCGATAGTACAGATGTGGAGCCATATATATATCCCACTTTGTGTAGTTCCTGTCTTCAAATTTAGATTACTGTTACTTTTGTTTATGTATATAAATTTATTTGTTTTTTTGGCTGCCTTGGGTCTTCGTTGCTGTGTGTGGGCTTTCTCTAGTTGCGGCACGTGGGCTTCTCACTGCGGTGGCTTCTCTTGTTGCGGAGCACAGGTTCTAGGTGTGCAGGCTTCAGTAGTTGTGTCTCACGGGCTCAGTAGTTGTGGCTTGAGGGCTCAGTAGTTGTGGCTTGTGGGCTCAGTAGTTGTGGCTCACGGGCTCTAAAGCGCAGGCTCAGTAGTTGTGGTGCACGGGCTTAGTTGCTCCATGGCATGTGGGATCTTCCCGGACCAGGGCTCAAACCCGTGTTCCCTGCATTGGCAGGCGGATTCTTAACCACTGCGCCACCAGGGAAGCCCCTAGATTACTATTACTTTTTTTTTTTTTTTTTTGGTGGTACGCAGGCCTCTCACTGTTGTGGCCTCTCCCGTTGTGGAGCACAGGCTCTGGACGCACAGGCTCAGCAGCCATGGCTCACGGGCCCATGACCAGGTCACGAACCCGTGTCCCCTGCATCGGCAGGCGGACTCCCAACCGCTGCACCACCAGGGAAGCCCCACTATTACTTTTGTTCTTTGAGTTTTCATTAAAGGAATAAATAGTTATCACATTTTTTTAAGTATTTAGGGTAATGTTTTACAATATGGTATCCAAGTGCTTTTAGTATTACCGATGATTTGTTAATTACTTGATAAAATATGTAATTTAAAAACTGATATGAGGGCTTCCCTGGTGGCGTAGTGGTTGAGAGTCTGCCTGCCAATGCAGGGGACGCGGGTTCGTGCCCCGGTCCGGGAAGATCCCACATGCCGCAGAGCAGCTGGGCCCGTGAGCCATGGCCGCTGAGCCTGCGCGTCGGGAGCCTGTGCTCCGCAACAGGAGAGGCCACAACAGTGAGAGGCCCGCGTACCGCAAAAAAAAAAAAAAAAAAAAAAAAACTGGTATGAAATCTGTCTAAAGAAAGAAGAATAGATAGGTTAAAAGGTAGACCTTGTGTGTATCTGAATTCTAAAAAGAATAAAAATACAGTTTTCTGGTGATTTTAATTTGTGCATACTTTGTGGCTTACTCTGAAAACAATATGTAAAGTTTACTACCTATGGTAATTAGATATTAACTTTTCCCCTCTTGTTTTCTACTATCAGGAGAAAGCAACTCAGCAATTTCTACAGAAGAACTAAAAGAGTGTTTGAAGAAACAATTAGAATTCTGTTTCTCACGGTACACTATCATTTTTAAACTGACCTTTCTCCGTTTTGAATTGTTTGATTAGTAGATGTGAAATACCTATGAAATAGAATGGAAAAATGGTTTTAATTTCCTTTGGTGATGTATTTTGGTATCATTCTTCAGTATATTTCTTAACTAGATTTAAAGATGTGGTCTCCAGTTGATTATGTAAAGGGTCTAGTCCCAGTAGAAAGATAATGAAATTTCTTTTGGATATTTTTCCTATAATCATATTCATTTTTAGGGTTCTCTATGTTTTTAGTAGTTTGCTCTTGTAATCTTTGAGCATAGAGTTATTTTTAATAAGATGTGGATGGGTATAGAATTTATATTACCAGTTTCTTCTATTAAATAAAGAGTTCCTTCAGGCAAACATTTCAAGATACCTTATTTACAGATAAGAATTAAGAATTATGTAGGTATATTTATAGCTTAGATGTATAAACCTTCAGTATGTAGAACTGCCCCTTCCAAAATAAACAGAAGTTTGGATATGTGTGCAAATGTAATACCTTCTGTTTTTTGGAGGAGGACCAGTAAACCAATTTTTTAAGCTAGAAACCTGGATTTTATCATAGACTTCTTTATTTCCTTACATATAATACAGTCTTGACTCAGTTTTAATTGATTTTTCATCCTGAATATCTCCCTTTTCTTCTCCACCTTTTTCTTCTTTGCCTTTATAGTCTAGTACAGGCCCTAGTTTTATGAAAACAAGACCCTTCTAGTCAGTTGTGCCTATGATGCAATTCATTTTGTCTCCCATACTTGTCATAGTTATTTTAAAATCTTTGCCGACTAGCTGGATCATTTGTGTGTCTGCTTATATTTGAGGGTTTTTTTCTCTTGATTGTCACAATTTCCTGGCTTTTTGCATGTCTTATAAATTTTGATTATAATTTGGACACTACATATGCTGGGCACTACATAATAAAAGAAACTAGAAAGCTGCAGTGTCATAATTTTTCTCTCTAGACAAGAGTTGAGCTTTCTTCTGGTAAGCAGAAGCAGATTGATTTCTTCAATCCAGTTAAGGATTGAGCTGAGTCAGGGCTGAGCAGCAACTTTAATTAGACTCGATCGACCTCTGATTTATCTCTGTTCCTTAGGCATGACCTTCTTAGGCTTTTGATTTAGAAGTTGGCAGGTTTCTGTTACCTCAGTCGTGAAACACCAAGGGAAATTTAGTTCTGTTCTTCAGAGGTTTGAGATGAGCTCTTTAGCCTCTTACTCTGTACAGCTTCAAAATCTGGCAAATGTCTTGTCAGGGAGACCTGTCTTAGGTTTGATGCAAGGTTGCTTCTTCTACTGGGGCTTCCACAAGACCACAAAGATTTTACTCTCCTTTTTCAGCCTTCCATCTTTCAGGGTCCCAGCCTTCCATCCTCCTCCTTAGAACTCAGTAAATGTCATATAGAGGAAAATCAGCTGTGTATTGGGGGCTCCTTTAGCTTCCAATTCATAATACCAGTCTTGTGCAACTGCCTAAAATAAAGCTCTACTAGTTTCTTTCTGGTCCAGGATCTGCAGATATCCTTGGAAAAGAAAGATTATCTTTCTGGAATTTCATTTTGTCCTTGTAGCTTCTACAGTTTTTATTTCCAAAAACATGATTTTTTTGTAATCTATCCAAGTTTTTTTAGTTGTTGCAGCATGAGCTCTGGCTTATCATGATCTATCACATCCTACTCAGAACTACGATACAGTTCAAACCAGCCGGGTAATTGCCATTTGTAGCTCAGTAGAATTGCCACTAAGACATATTAGGTATTAGTCATGAACATAATAGGTATTAGTCATAATCCTCGATGTTATATATCTATTAATTTGACTTACTTCTGACAAGGTAGTTTCTTTAAGGGTGTGTCATACTGTTTTATAAGGAGAGACTGGCTGAAAGTCTGAGTTGATTTAGGCTACAGCCTTTTAGTTGTACAATATTATGTTTACAGTTGTCTTATTTTCAAGTTCTTAAAGAATATCTGGTTGACTAGTATGTTCCTTTTTTTTTAATAAATAAATTTATTTGTTTTATTTTTGGGTCTTCGTTGCTGTGCGCAGGCTTTCTCTAGTTGCGGCGAGCGGAGGCTACTCTTCGTTGCAGTACGCAGGCTTCTCATTGCGGTGGCTTCTCTTGTTGCGGAGCACAGGCTCTAGGCACCAAGGCTTCAGTAGTTGTGGCACACGGACTCAGTAGTTGTGGTTTGTGGGCTCCAGAGTGCAGGCTCAGTAGTTGTGGCACACGGGCTTAGTTGCTCTGCGGCATGTGGGGTATTCCCGGATCAGGGCTCGAACCGTGATCCCTGCATTGGCAGGTGGATTCTTAACCACTGTGCCACTAGGGAAGCCCTGTTCTTTCTTTTATGAAGAAGTGAGTTTAACTGTTACTGGTATCCTCTCTATTCTTTTTTCCCCCAAGACAAATAACCACCACTTGTTGACAATTGTAACCTTAAAAAGGTAATTACTACTCTATTTTAGTATAATTTGAATGTAAAGGCCTGGACCCTACTCTTTGCCAAGTACTAAGGCTTTGTCATTTTGAATGACAAAGATCCTTTGTGGAACCTGTATTCTGACTGGGGGAGACAAAACAATAAACATAATAAATAAGCAGCTTAGAAGCGTGTTAGGTGATAAGTGCTATGGAAAAAAGTAGAGCGGAATAAGCAAGGGAAGAGGGGAATCAGGAGTACTTGGGTGGTTTCAGAATAGGGTGGTCATTGAGAAGGTGGCTTTTAAGCAAAGATTTCTAGCTGTTTATAACCAGACTGCTTCAAAGGTTTGATGTAAATAACAAGACATGAATTTGATTCTCCTTCAGTTTGTTGAACAAGATTTTATGTGTAAGATAGAGCATTTGTATCTTCTTTTTTAAAAAATGTATCTTAGTCTTTTGTCTTAATTTAAAATGTTTTATATTTATTATTTTAACTTTATTATTTAAATTTAAATAAAAAGTCAAACATACCTATTAAAAAATGCAAACATTAAGAAACTGAAAATCCTCCATGATCCAACTCATGGTTTACATTACAATTTTCTCCATATGCATATTCTAACATCAGTGCTAAGGTATTTATAAGATGGAACAAAACTGTATGTAATATTTTGTAATATACTTTAATATTAAGCCTCTTTCCACATCAATATAATTTCATAAATTCCTTGTTCAAAACTGTTGGGCACAATGTATTTGGGGATTCAGAAACTTTCCAGAAGTTGTTAGAATGTATCTGTTGTATATTATGTATTTTCATAGTTCACTGTGTTATTCCTGATAGCATAATTTTGTTTTCCTAGGTTTAGTGACAAAAGTTAATAAGGCATCTCTTTTCTTTAGGTGCTTTTTAAGATTTGTTTGTTTTATAGGACTGTTGCTTCTCTTATTCCTTTCAGAGAAAATTTGTCAAAGGATCTTTACCTGATATCTCAAATGGACAGTGATCAGTTCATCCCAATTTGGACAGTTGCCAACATGGAAGAAATAAAAAAGCTGACCACAGACCCTGACCTAATTCTTGAAGTGTTGAGATGTATGTAAATCGTACCTTTTAGCTTACTTTTAAAATCAAAGATTAAATATTCTTTTGACTTCTGATCATGCAGGAAATTGTTTTTAACTCCATATTTTTTGCTATTCTGTGCTAATTTATCTGTTTTTACTGACTGGTACATATATAGCTTGTATATCAGTTCTGTACCTTGGTTGTTCATCTTGATACCCATTTACTCAAGTATAAGCAATTAAACCTCTGTTTTCTGGGCTATTAGAAAGCTATATGTGTCATTATCACACCCTGTAAAGCAATCTGTTTCAAACTTTTGAACAAAAGTAATAAGTAAACTTTATATCACAACCCAATACACACATACACACAACTGAAACGTTAATAGTAGATTAATACTAAATGCTTGAAATGAGTTCATTTCTTTTATTATAAAATTGTTTTCACAACCTATTAAAAGAGTTGCGACCTGCAGTTTGACAAACACTGCTCCAAAGTTTGGTAAAGAATTTATATTTTAGATTGAGGATTAAGAATTTTTAGTGGTGTTTGTGTCTTATATCAGCATTTCTTGGTAACCTCTCTTATACAGGTTTTGTTAACTACTTGAGTAAAGGTGGATCTTCACTTTTTTTTTGAAATTCGTTGAAATGTTTGAAAGTTAAATAAAGCAAGTCCAGTAGTAGACTTACATGGGAGTAGGGATTTCCATTGTCAGAGGGATAAAAACATTTATGAAATCTCTGATCGGTTTGTACAGATCAAACCAGTCTTGATCTGGTTTGACCAGATCTTAAAATGACCCAGTCTTGTCAACATTTAAAGAATTTGCCAAGAGACAGAATCTCCTACCTCCAAGGGCTGAAACCTAGCACTTATACACAGGCCTTCTTCCTTAACAACTACTTTTATTCTCTCTACTTACCTGCACAGGAAGATGTGACATATTATCCTTTGAAGGGACTAGAAATAAAAGTTTTGGCTTGTGGTACTACCTTCATTCTATATTAACTCAAAACCAGCATCTGAAAGAAAGATTGTAATCATTTATATATAATTCTTGGTTTTAAGTGTTTCTCAGACTTTAATTTTAAGGAGAATTTTTTCACATATCAAAGCTCAATACATTCCCTAGAGTAGTGTTTGGCTAATGCAGTACATTGATTTTACTTGAAATAAAGAATTTGGTAATTGTATACAGGGAAGTGCCCTATGAGATATAAATATTGTATACTCCTTAAAGGCTTCTTTTCAACTCCAACACTGTGCCACGTCACAAAATAAGTACACTGAGTATTTGTGCAATGAATAACATTGGACAATGTTCTTTGCATATCAGTCTCAAGATACTTTATTGTAACTGTGATCTTTGATTCTACAACTTAATTTCTTTAAGATGTTAGCCTCTGCTAATTTATTCAGTTGGAAATTGAAATGAATAGTTTTTTAATGGAATTATTAATATCACTATTTTTACACTTTTGAATGAAACTTCTTTAAAATTTCAGCTTCTCCCATGGTGCAAGTTGATGAGAAGGGCGAGAAAGTGAGACCAAGTCATAAGCGTTGTATTGTAATTCTTAGAGAGATTCCAGAAACAACACCAGTAGAGGTAAATCATTAGTATTGTTAAAGCTAAATATTCTTAACTGTTTATTTTATTTTCAGTAATTTTTAATAGATTTATTTATTTTTGTTTATTTTTTTGGCTGCATTGGGTCTTCGTTGCTGCGCGCAGGCTTTCTCTAGTTGCGGCGAGCGGGGGCTACTTTTCGTTGTGGTGCATGTGCTTCTCATTGTGGTGGCTTCTCTTGTGGAGCACAGGCTCTAGGCGTGCAGGCTTCAGTAGTTGTGGCACACGGGCTTAGTTGTTCTGTAGCATGTGGGATCTTCCCGGACCAGGGCTCGAGCCCATGTCCCCTGCATTGGCAGGCAGATTCTTAACCACTGTGCCACCAGGGAAGTCCCTCTGAGTTTTGATAATCATCTTTTTCTAAATCCATATATTTTTTTGAGTTTTAGTTTTTAATTAAATCAGTTATGAAAAACGAGATATCTGTGCACAGTTCATGTCTGTGACTGTTGTAGACAGAGCATTTGGAGTAAATGAAAATGCATAAAATACTTCGCACCTAGAAAATGTTAATGTAGGACAGTCCCCCCACCCACCCACACCTGTTTTTTTGGACAATGACAGGACTGGAAAGATTGTACTCTTAAGCAGAATTTAGCTTGCCACTAGGATTGAAATAATACTTCAGTTTTGCTGATTATAAAATAAGCTTCCATCCCTAAATCATGCACAAAATTTGCACTATAACTATGCATGTTCTTGTTTCAGAGTATAATTCTACTCAACAGAAAAATGGGCAGAAGGTGTAAACAGTTACTAAGTAAAGAAATAGAAAAGACCAAAAGACATGAAGAGGGAAAAAAATGCCCATTTTTGATATATTTTTAGAGTTAACTGAAGATTTTCTTTTTTAGGAAGTAAAAGCTTTGTTTAAAAATGAAAACTGCCCCAAGGTGATAAGCTGTGAATTTGCACACAATAGCAACTGGTATATCACTTTCCAGTCAGACACAGATGCACAGCAGGTGAGAAGAAAACTTTTCTTCTGATTTGAAGTCCTGGTGATAAAAGCAGTAGTGTATATTTTAATTGAGAAAAATGTGTGCTTACAGTAATGTTTGTAAAGACTTTGGAGAACCTTGTTCACCTTTTTGGTGTTGCTTATTAATTGGTTTCCTTTTTGATGATCTTCTTAAAGCTTTTTTGTTTCAATTTAAGAACAGTTTGTTTCCTATCAGTAAAAATATTAACAATTTTTAAATTAACATGGGGATCAGAGACTATGTACTCAGTAGTTAGTATTTCTATTACAGAGTAGGCCCGCAATATATATAACTTCCGTTCTGATTCTTGGTATTTTGACATAATGATTTTACTCTTAATTGTTATCATGGCCTATTTAAAGATAAGAAAAGTAATATTCCTTTGAAACAAAAATTTCTATAATAGCCTTTTAAAACCTTGTACTGATTTTTTTTTTTAATTCTTCATCTTAGAAGGCCCTCCGAACCCATTTTAAAATTGATATGTAGTGATATTTTGGGTCTGTTTTGAATTTTGTGAGTATGTGTCAGTAGTAATCCATAGTAGTTTAATATACAATAAATGTGAACTGTACCTGAAGTCTTAAATTTTTACTTTTTCATTCCCTGTCACCTGCATAATGGGATCACCTTCAGAATTTTTTATTGTTTAGTTTAGAGATAGTTGCAATTACCAAAACTCTCTTGATAGAATAATGATGGCTTTAATGAAATGTTTGAATGCTAATGAAAGTTCCTTCCTGCTTTGTTAACAGGCTTTTAAATACTTAAGAGAAGAAGTTAAGACATTTCAGGGCAAGCCAATCATGGTAAGAAACATTTGTTAGTCCATCATGAGACAAGAAGGTTTTTGTTGTCTGTCTATTAACAAACAAAGATGAATAACATTTTATAAAACCCATAATGATTTTAAAGAAATTTCTGGCTCATATGAAATGCTATTTCAGGAAATTAGTGATAGAATGTCAAAATACTTTGTAAACAGCAGTTTCTTCTAGAAGTATAACTTCAGACAGCATGAAGTTTAAGTTAGATGCTGATTGACAATGTGTAAGATAATCATAGATCTCAATCCTGCTCTTAGGAGCAGGAATAATTTTTTAGTAACAAAGGTGGAAAACATTCTCAGTACTTTCATTTCAATTAACTGCATCACTGCATTAATAGCCATTTGGGAACCAGGAAATTGTCGTTGATGACACTTGCTCACAGTTTACATGTCTAATCTGTTCTCACATCCTATGAAATCTGCCTTCAAAACTTCTTTCAATCATTACTACCATTGTTTAGGCTTGAGCAATTGGAATAGCCTTTTAGCTGTTAGGCCTTCAGCTTTCCCCTCCTTACAGTCCATCCTCCACATTATTTTAAGTGTGAAAGTAATACCTATATGTGGTAAGAAAGTCAAATGATTTATAGTAAATAAGTTAATTAAATCTCCCTGTCCCAGATTCCTCCAGTCATTTTCCCTAGAGGTGATGAGAGAGAGCAGTTTTTTCTGCACCTATCTAAGAATTTTCTTTCTGTCTTTACATGAATGGAAATATATAGTATATACACGCCTATTCTTTTCTCATAATAGATATTTTCATTCACCATTGTTACAGGTATACATTTAATATTGTTCCGTGATTTAATTATTAAGTTGTTCTATTTACAAATAATTTGTAACATATGCTTTCTTTAAAAGTTTTTTTTATTGTGATAAAATATGCATACATACAATTTACCATTTTTAAGTGTACAGCTAACCCAGTGGTGTTTAGTACATTCACATTGCTATGCAACCATCACCGGTATTTATTTCCAGAACTTTGCAGCATCCCCAGAAACTCTATACCCATGAAACCATAACTTCCCATTCTTCCCAGCTGCTGGTAACTTCCCTTCTAGTCTCTGTCTTTCTGAATTTACCTATTTTTAGATACCACATATAAATGGAATCATGCAATATTTGTCCTTTTGTATCTGGCTTATTTCACTTAGCATAATATTTTCCAGCTTCATCTATGTGGAGCATGTGTCAGAACTTCATTACTTTTTATTGGCTGAATAATATTCCATTGTAGGTATATACCACATTTTGTTTATTCATTATCTATTGAAGGATGCTTAGGTTGCTTCCGTCTTTGGATTACTGTGAATAATGCTGCACAACTATCTGAGTCCCTGCTTTCAACTCTTTTGGGTATATACTAGGAATTACTGGGTAACATGATAATTATATGTTTAACATATTGAGGAGTGCATAACTGTTTCCAAAGCAGTTGTATCCTTTTATATTCCCACCAGCAATGGAGGAGGATTCAAATTTTTCTACATCCTTAACAACACTTGTTATTTTTGCTTTTTGGATAAAGCCCTCATCCTAATGGGTAGGAAGTGGTATCTCATCATGGTTTTCTGCTTCGTTTTCCTAGTGACACATGATATCAGGCATCTTTTCATGTGCTTCTTTGCCATTTATATGTCTTTTTTGGAGAAATGTCTGTTCAAATCCTTTGACCATTTTTTAAATTGGGTTATTTGTTGTTGAGCTGTACCAGATCTTTATATATTCTGGATATTAAACTCTTGTGAGATATATGATCTGCAAATATTTTCTCCCATTTTGTGGGTTATCTTTTTTACTCTCTTGAAGTGTCTTTGAGGCTCAAAAGCTTTTAATTTTTATGAAGTCCAATTAATTTTTTTGTTATCTGTGCTTTTGTTGCCATACTTCATAAATTGTTGCCAAATCCAAGATCATGAAATGTTTCCCCTATGTTTTCTAAGGGTTTTATAATATTAGCCTTTCCTTTTAATTGAAATATAGTTGATGTACAATATTATGTTCATTTCAGGTATACTACATAGTGATTTGACATTTGCATACATTATGAAATGATCACCGTGTTAAGTCTAGTAACCATCTGTCCCCATGCAAAGTTAATACAATATTATTTAACCATATTCTTTTTAAAAAATATTCATTCATTCATTCATTCATTTATTTTGGCTGTGCTGGCTCTTAGTTGGGGCACGTGGGATCTTCATTGTGGCATGCGGACTTTAGTTGCGGCATGCAGGCTTCTTAGTTGCGGCACGTGGACTCTTAGTTGCGGCACGCGTGCGGGATCTAGTTCGCCGACCAGGGATCAAACCCGGGCCCCCTACATTGGGAGCGTGGAGTCTTAACCACTGGACCAGCAGGAAACTCCCTGACCATATTCTTTATGCTGTATATTACATCCCCATGGCTTATTTATTGTATAACTGGAGGCTTGTACCTCTTAATTCCATTCACCTATTTACCTGCCCCACAACCCCCTTCCCTCCGTCAACTACCCAAATGTTCTCTGTATCTATGAGTCTGTTTTCATTTTGTTTTGTTTGTTTTATTTTTTAGTTTCCACATATAAGTGAGATCATGTGGTATTTGCTTTTCTCTGTCTTACCTCACTTAGCATAATTACCCTCTAGATCCATCCATGTTGTCACAAATGGCAAGATTTCTTTTTTATGGCTGAGTAATACTCCACTGTGTATATATATCACATCTTCTTTATCCATTCATCTATTGATGGGGACTTAGGTTGCTTCCATATCTTGGCTGTTGTAAATAATGCTGCAGTGAATATAAGGGTGCGTATATCTTTTGGAATTAGTAGTTTTGATTTCCTTGGGTAAATACCCAGAAGTGAAATTGCTGGATCCTATAGGAGTTCCATTTTTAATTTCTTGAGGAAGCTCCATACTGTTTTTCCATAGTGGCTGCACCAATTTACAATCCTACAAGTGCACAAGGGTTCCCTTTTCTCCACATCTTCGCCAACACTTGTTATTTGTTGTCTTTTTGATGATAGCCATCTGACGGTTTTGAGGTGGTATCTCACTGTGGTTTTGATTTCCATTCCTCTGATTATTAGTGATGTGGAGCATCTTTTCTGTCTGTGGCCATCTGTGTGTCTTCTTTGGGGGAATAAAAAGTCTGTATTCCGGTCCTCTGCCCATTTGTATATGGTGTGAGAATGTAGTCCAATTTGATTCTTTTGCATGTAGCTATCCAGTTTTCCCAGCTCTCTTTAAGAGGCTGTCTTTTCCCCATTGTTTATTCTTGCCTCCTTTGCCATAGATTAATAGGCCAAATATGTGTGGATTTATTTCTGGGCTCTCTCTTTGGTTTCATTGATCTGTGTGTCTCTTTTTGAGCTAGCACCATACTATTTGATTATTGAAGCTTTGTAATATAGTTTGAAATCTGGGAGCGAAGTACCTCCAGCTCTGTTTTTCTTCCTCAAGATTGCTTTGGTATTTGAGGTCTTTTGGTATCCATACAGAGTTTAGAATTACTGTTCTATTTCTGTGAAAAATGCCCTTGATATTTTGATAGAGATTGCTTTGAATCTGTAGATTGCCTTGCTTAGTTTGGTCATTTTAACAATATTAATTCTTCAGTCCATGAGCATGGTGTACCATTTCGTTTGTTTGTGTCATCTTTGGTTTCTTTCATCAATGCCTTATAGTTTTCAGAGGATAAGTCATTTACCTCTTTGGTTAGATATTTTATTTTTTGATGCAGTTATAAATGGGATTGTTTTCTTAAAATCTCTTTCTGATAGTTCATTATTAATGTATAGAAGGGCAACAGATTTCTGTGTATTAGTTTTGTATCATACAGCTGTACTGAATTCATTTATTTTAATAGATTTTTGATAGCATCCTTAGGCTTTTCTGTATATAGTATCATGTCATTTACAAACAGTGACAGTTTTACTTCTTCCTTTCCAATTTGAATTCTTTTTATTTCTCTTCCTCGTTATTGCTATGGCTAGGACTTCCAGTACTATATTGAATAAAAATGGCAAGAGTGGGCATCCTTGTCATGTTCCTTAACTTACTGGAAATGCTTCAGCTTTTCGCCATTGAGTATGATGTTGGCTGTGGGTTTGTCATATATAGCCTTTATTATGTTGAGGTATGTTCCTTATATACCCACTTATTGGGTATATAAGGAACATACCTGTCATAAATGTTAAATGTTTAATTTTCAAAAGCTTTTTCTACATCTGTTGAGATGATCATATGATTTTTATGTTCAGTTTGTTAAAGTGATATATCATATTGATTTATTTGCAGATATTAAACCATCCTTGATCCCTGAGATAAATCTTACTTGATCATGATGTGTGATCTATTTAATGTATTGTTGAATCCTGTTTGCTAATATTTCGTTGAGGATGTTAGCATCCATGTTCATCAGTGATATTGGCCTGTAGTTTTCTTTTTTTGTGTCTAGTTTTGGTATCTAGGTGATGCTGGCCTCATAGAATAAGCTCAGAAGCATTCCTCCTTCAATTTTTTGGAATAGTTTAAGAAGAATAGGTGTTAATGCATCATTAAATGTTTTGTAGAATTCCCCTATGTAGCCGTCTGTCTGGTCCTGGGTGGGTGAGATTTTTGCGTCCACCCTTTAGGAGCAGATTCTCTGTTTCCTACAATCTTCTCAGTGTCCAGTATGCAAGCTCCACTGATTTTCAAAGCCAGACCTGGCGCCTCATCTTCTTGTTTTAGGACCCTCAGCCTGGGGAGCCCGATGTGGCATTTGGACCCCTTGCTCCTTGGGGGAGGAACTCTACAATTGTGATATTCTTCCTGTTTGTGGGTCACCAACCAGGGGGTTTGGGTCCTGACTATGTCTCATTTCCACCCATTCTACCCATCTCGTGCTTCCTTTTTCATGTCTTTAGTTGTGGAAAATCTTTTCTGCTAGTCTTCAGGTTGTTGTCATAGATACTTGTTCTGTAAGTACTTGTAAATTTGGTGTGTCCATGGGAGGAGCTGGGTTTATTTCTGGGTTCTCTGTTTCCATTTAATTGATCTGTATGTCTGTCTTTATGCCAGTACCACACTATTTCAATTACTGTAGCTTTGTAGTAAGATTTGAAAACGAGAAGTATGAGCTGTTCAATTTTACTGTTCTTTTTTAATACTGTTGAGGGTATTCAGGGCCACTTGAAATTTCATATGAATTTTAGGTTGGAGTTTTCTGTTTCTCCAAGCAAATGCCATTGGGGCTTTGATAGTACACTGAGTCTGTATATCATTTGAATATTGTTGTCATCTTAACAATATTGAGTCCTCCAATCCATGAACATGGGTTTCATTCTATTTATTTAGGTTTTTCATTTCTTTCAGCAATTTGTAATAGTTTTCATTGTATAGGTGATGTATTCCTAAGTATTTTGTTCTTTTTGATATTGTTGTCGATGGAATTTTCTTAATTTCCTTTTCAGATTGTTCATTCCTAGTGTATAGAAATACAACCATTTTGAGTGTTGATTTTATATCCTGCATCTTTGCTGTACTAGTTGATTAGATCTAACTTTTTTGGGGGGTGGGGGTGGGGGTCTGATTCTTTAAGAATTTTCTACATGTAAGATCATGTCATTTACAAACAGATCATTTTACTTCTCCTTTCTAGTTTGGATGTCTTTTATTACTTTTTCTTGCCTAATTGCTCTGGCTAGAACTCCCAATACTATGTTGAGCGAAATGGCAAAAGTGGGCATCCTTGTCTTGTTCTTGATCTTAGGGGAAAAACCATCAGTCTTTTACCACTGAGTGTGATATCAACTATGTGCTTTTCACATACGGCCTTTGTCATGTTGATGAAGTTCCCTTCCCTTCCCAGTTTGAGTATTCTTACCTTGAAAGTGTGGAATTCTTTGAAATGCTTTTTCTGTATCAATTGAGATGATCATGTGTGTTTTTCCTTTGTTCTGTTAATGTGCCATATTACATTGATTTTCTTATGTTGAACCACCCCACCTCCCATCCTCCCACTCCCATTTCTGGAATAAATCCCACTTGGTCAAGATGTATTTTTTTGTGGATTTTTAAAATCTATATTCATAAGGGATATTGGCCTGTAGGTTTTACCCCCCCTTGTAGTGTCTTTGTCTGTTTTATCAGAGTAATACTGGCCTCTTAGAATGAGTTAGGAAGTGTTTCTTCTTCTTCAACTTTTTTGGAAGAGTTTGAGAAGGATTGGTGTTAATTGAGAAGGATTGGTGAAATTTTTTTCTTTTCTTTTTCATTATGGTTTATTACAGGATATTGAATATAGTTCCCTGTGCTGTACAATAGAATCTTGTTGTCTATCCATTCTGTATATAATAGTTTCCATCTGCTAGTCCCAAACTCCCAATCCAACCCTCCCTCACCCCTCCTCCCCTTGGCAACCACAAGTCTGCTCTCTACATATATTACTCTGTTTCTGTTTCATAGATAAGTTCATTTGTGTCATATTTTAGATTCCACATATAAGTGATATCATACGCTATTTGTCTTTCTCTTTCTGACTGATTTCACTTAGTGTGATAATCTCTAGGTCCATCCATGTAGCTACAGATGGCATTATTTCATTCTTTCTTTATGGCTGAGTAATGTTCCGTGTGTGTGTGTGTGTGTGTGTGTGTGTGTGTGTGTCACATCTTCTTTATCCATTCATCTGTCAATGGGCATTTAGGTTGTTTCCATGTCTTGGCTGTTGTAAATAGTGCTGTTATGAACATAGGGGTGCATGTATCTTTTCAGATTATAGTTTTGTCTGGATATATGTCCAGGAGTGGGATTGCTGGATCATATGGCCTCTTCGAAATTTTAAAATCACTGATTCAACCTCCTTCTTAAAGGTTTATTCAAATTTCCACCTTCTCGGGTCAGTTTTTGTAGTTTGTGTGTTTCTAGGAATCTGTCCGTTTCATCTAGGTTATCCACATGTTGATCTGCCTTTGTTTACACTGTTCTCTTGTATTCTTTTTATTTCTGTAAAATCAGTATTTGGGTCTGATTTTAGTTTTCATTTCTGATTTAGGAATTGGAATCTTTAACCTTTCTTAGTCAGTCTAGCTAAAGGTTTGTTCATTTTCTTGATCTTTTCAAAGAACCAGCGTTCAGTTTCATTGATTTTTCTGTCATTTTTCTGTTCTTTTTATCTCCATTCTAATCTTTATTATTTCCTCCTGCTATCTTTGGTTTTAGTTTGCTTCTTTCTAGTTTTTAGGTGGTAGCTTAGGTTATTGCTTTGAGATCATTCTTTGTTAACATAGGTGCTTATAGCTATAAGTTTCCCTCTTTGCACTGTTTTTATAACATCCAGTAAGTTCTTTTTTATTGGGTTATAGTTGTTTTACAATGTTGTCTTCATTTCTGCTGTACAGTGGAGTTCCCTGTGCTATACAGCAGGTTCTCATTAGTTATCTATTTTATACATATTAGTGTATATATGTCAATTCCAATCTCCCAGTTCAACCCACCCCCCTTCCCCCCTTGGTGTCCATATGTATGTTCTCTGCGTCTGTGTCTGTGTTGCTGCCTTGCAAACTGGTTCATCTGTACCATTTTTCTAGATTCTGCATATATGCATTAATATACGATTTTTAAAATATTTATTTATTTATTTTTGGCTGTGTTGGGTCTTCGTTTCTGTGCAAGGGCTTTCTCTAGTTGTGGCGAGCGGGGGCCACTCTTCATCGCAGTGCGCGGGCCTCTCACTGTTGTGGCCTCTCTTGTTGCGGAGCACAGGCTCCAGACGCACAGGCTCAGTAGTTGTGGCTCACGGGCCCAGTTGCTCCGCGGCATGTGGGATCTTCCCGGACCAGGGCTTGAACCCATGTCCCCTGCATTGGCAGGCAGATTCTCAACCACTGCGCCACCAGGGAAGCACACGATATTTGTTTTTCTCTTTCTGACTGACTTCACTCTGTATGACAGTCTCTGGGTCCATCCACATCTCTACAGATGACCCAGTTTTGTTCCTTTTTATGGCTAATACATCCAGTAAGTTCTGATATGTTGTGTTTTTGTGTTCATTCATCTCAAATTATTTTCTAATTTCTCTTGCGATTTCATCTTTGACCCATTGGTTAAGAACGTGTGTTGTTTAATTTGTGAATTTTCTAGTTTTCCTTCTGTCATTGATTTCTAGTTTCATTCCATTGTGGACAGAGGAGATACTTTGTAAGATATCAGTCTTTTGAAATTTATTAAAACCAGTTTTGGTCTCTCATAGAGAATGTTCCATGTACACTTGATAAAAATATATACTCTGGTGTTTAGAGTACTGTCTGTCAGTGTTTGTAGTGTTATTCAAGTTCCCTGTTTGTTTATTGCTTTTATTTCATTTATTTATTTGGTTGCATTGGGTCTTAGTTGTGGCAGGAGGGCTCCTTAGTTGTGGCATGCAAACTCTAAGTTGTAGCATGCATGTGGGATCTAGTTCCCTGACCAGGGATCGAATCTGGGCCCCCTGCATTGGGAGCATGGAGTCTTAACCACTGTGCCACCAGGGAAGTCCCTGTTTATTGCTTTTCTGTTGTTATTATTCATTATTGAAAGTGGGTTATTGAAGTCTCTATTATTGCAGAACTGTCTATCCTTTCAGTTCTGTCAGTTTTTGCTTTACATATTTTGTGGCTCTCTTGGTAGATGCATGTATGTTTATAATTGTTTTATCTTTTTGCTGGATTGAACCTTTTATCAATATATAATCTCCTTTGTCTCTGATAACCTTTTTTGACTTTGTTTTGCATAATAATAATATAGTCATCTTAGCTGTATTTTGATTACTGTTTGCTTGGAATACCCTTTTCAGTTCTGTTAATTTCAATGTCTTTGAATCTAAAAGGAATCTCTTATAGACAGCATATGGATGAATCTTGTTTTTTTTTCCAACCCACCAGTGTCTGCCTTTTAAGAGGAGAGTTTAAGCCATTTACATTTAAAGTTCTTACTGATAAGTAGGGAATACTTCTGCCGTTTAGGTATTTGTTTTCTGTGTGTCCTAAATGTCTTTTCCCCCTGAATTCCTCCATTATTGCCTTTTTTGAAATTTTGTAATGTAACTATTTTGATATCCTTTCCTATTCTGTATACTTTTAAGTTTTGTTTTGTTTTTTTTTTAGTGGTTCTCTTGGGGGTTACAATTAACATCTTAAATATATAACAACCTCATTTGAATAATACCAATTTAGTTTCAGTAGTGTACAAATACACTGCTTCTGTACTTCTCTGTCCATCCCCCTTTATATTCTTATTGTCACAGGTTACATCTTTATATGTGTGCCCATTGGTATCACTTTATATTGTTTTGTTCATTTCTCTTTTGAATCATATAAGGAAAAAAGAGGAGTCACATACCAAAGGTGCAGTCAGCCCTTTGTATTTCTAGGTTCTGCAACCAGTCCCCTGTGGATACCAATGGACAACTGTACAATAATATTTTTTAAATTTACCTATGTAATTACCAGTGTTCTTTATTTCTTCTTATGGCTTTGATTGTTTGGTGTCTTTTCATTTCACCTTGAACAACTCCCGTTAGCATTTCTTGAAGGGTAGGTGTACTGATTACCTTTTATCATTTTGTTTATACATCTTTTTCCTGATCGCTATTAGGTTTGTCCATGGTTTTCATTACTTATTGAGTATACTTAAGATAGTTGATTTAACGTCTTTGGCCAGTAATTCTAATGTCTGAGCTTCCTCAGGATGGTTTCTATCAAATTCTGTTTTTCCTGTGAATGGACCATAGTTTTTTGTTTCCTTGTGTGTTTTGTAATTTTTTTTGAGAATTAGACATGCCAAGGTAGTGTAAACTGTTAACTCTGGAAATCTGATTCTCCTGCTCCTCATATATTACTGATTTCTTTGCTCGTTGAGGGCTATAGCTGTTCATTTGTGACTTTTCCAAATTATTTTCGTAAAATATATATTCCTTGTTGTTTGTGGTCACTGAAATTTCTGTTCCATTATCTCTGCATTTGGCATGTGACCTAAAAAAGATTTCCCTAAATGTCTGGCTCTGAATAGGGTAATGCTGGTGGCAAAGGATTTTGTCCTTTTAAGTCAGTCACCAGTGCTGCTGTGAATAAAAACTAAGGCGAGCATGGGCACTGATTTCTCAGGAATCCACCAGACCAACCACAGTGCACCCTCAATTTCTGGAGAACAAAGTCCCCACTACATGCCTTGGCACCAGCCAGCCACTCCAGGAACACGAGCTACTGAGGGGCAGGGATGGTAGCTACTTTTATGTACTGCTCACTTAGAAAAGATCAGCAGCCTCTCCTTTTGTCAAGCACTCACCTAGTTATAAGTGTACAAGCACTCTTTCTTGCTTAATTATTGATGCAGTGGAGGTACCTACGCATAGAGCCTATTCTGCTGTTATACCACTGTTTTTCTGTTTATATATGCAATTATAACTTTAGGATAATACCCTAGAACTAAATTATCTGTATCGAAGAGTATATCCATTTACTTATTAGGTAGAACCAATTTACACTCTTACAGTATTTTTTTAAATTTATTTATTTTATTTATTTACTTTTGGCTGTGTTGAGTCTTCATTGCTGCACGGGGGCTTTCTCCAGTTGCGGTGAGCGGGGGCTACTCTTGGTTGTGGTGCACGGGCTTCTCACTGTGGTGGCTTCTCTTGTTGCAGAGCACAGGCTCTAGGTGCACGGGCTTCAGTAGTCGTGGCTCGCGGACTCTAGAGCACAGGCTCAGTAGCTATGGTGCATGGGCTTAGTTGTTCCACGGCATGTGGGATCTTCCAGGACCAGGGCTTGAACACGTGTACCCTGCATTGGCAGGCGGATTCTTAACCACTGCGCCACCAGGGAAGTCCCTACAGTATTTTTTATTTCTTTAAAATTTCCTGTAGTTGATTCTCTGATTTTCCAACTTTTTTTTTTTTTTTTTTGGCCACACTACACATGTGGGATCTTAGTTCCCTGACCAGGGATTGAACCTGTGCCCCCTGCAGTGGAAACATGGAGTCTTAACCAATGGACTGCCAGGGAAGTCCCCATGACTATTTTTCTGTGAAGATTTTCTTATTGATCTGTATGAGTTCTTAGAGGAGCTTAATCTTCTTGTCAAATTAACTATTTGTATTGTTACTATGTTTGTGGTATTTGTGTGGAAATCCATTTTGTTGTAGCAAGATTACAAGATTGATATTTTTCTTTATGCCTTTGGATTTGAATGTAGTTTTGCTAGGCCCTCTCTAAGAAAAATTTTCTTTTTTAATCAACATTCTTATAGTTTACATACAATAAAATGTACTTATTTGAAGCATACATTTTTATTAGTTTTTGCAAATTTATGCACTGTTGTTTCTCACTCAGTCTCCCCTCATCAACATCCAGTGTTGGCAATTATTGATCTGCTTTCTGCTGCTATATGTTTGTTTTCTTCTGTAGTTTCATATGAATGAAACCACACAGTATATTCTCTCTTGTACCTGACTCCTTTCACTTGCCATAATTATTTTCAGTAAACCGTATTGTAGCATGTATTGGTAATACACTCTTTTTTATTGCCAAGTAGTATTCCAGTGTAGGAATATACAGGCATACCTTGGAGGTATGGAGGGTTCAGTTTCAGACCACTGCAGTAAGGCAAGTCACACGAATTTTTTGGTTTCCCAGTGCATATAAAAGTTACATTTACACTCTACTGGAATCTGTGAAGTGTGCAATAGCATTATGTCAAAAAATGTACATACCTTAATTTCAAAATACTTTATTGCTAAAAAAAAAGTGGCAATCATCATCCATGTCTTCAACCAGTTGTAATCTTTTTGCTGGTGGGGGATCTTGCCTTGATGTTGATAGCTGCTGATGGATCAGGATGGTGGTGGCTGAAGGTAGGGGTGGCCATGGCAGTTTCTTAAAATAGGACAACAGTGAAGTTTGCTGTATCAATTCTGTCCTTTCACAAACCATTTCTCTGTAGCACACAGTGCTGTTGATAGCATTTTATCCACAGTAGAAACTCTTTTAAAATTGGAGTCAGTCCTCTCAAGCCCTGCCACTGCCTTAACAACTAAGTTTATGTAATATTCTAAACCCTTTGTTGTCATTTCAACATTCTTCCCAGCATCTTCATCAGAAGGAGATTCTATCTCAAGAAACCACTTTCTTTCCTCATCTATAAGAAGTAACTCCTCATCTGTTTAAGTTTCATCATGAGACGGTAGCAATTCAGTCCCATCTTCAGGCTCTACTTCTAATTCTAGTTCTCTTGCTATTTCCACCGCATCTTCAGTTACTTCTTACACTGAAGTCTTGAACTGCTCAGTTATCCATGAAGGTTGGAATCAACTTCTTCTAAACTCCTATTCATGTTGGTATTTTGTCTTTCCATGAATCATGAATGAACTTAATGGCGTCTAGAATGGGTGAATCCATTCCAGAGGTTTTTGATTGACTTTGCCCAGATCCGTCATCCATGGCAGCTACTATATAGCCTTACGAAATCTATTTCTTAAATAATAAGACTTGAAAGTCGAAATTACTCCTTGATCCATGGGCTGCAGAATGGAAGCTGTGTTAGCAGGCGTGAAAACAACGTGAATCTTAACATGCATCTCCATTAGAGCTCTTGGGTGACCAGGTGCATTTTGAAAGGAATCTTTTTTTCTGAGCAGTAGTTCTCAATAGTAGGCCTAAAATATTTAGTAAACCATGTTGTCAGCAGTTGTGCTATCATCTGAGCTTTGTTGTTTCATTCACAGAACACAGGTAGAGTAGATTTAGCATAATTCTGAAGGGCCAAAGGATTTATGGAATGGCTAATGAGCATTGGTTTCAACTTAAAGTCACCAGCTGCATTAGCCCATAACAAGAGAGTCAGTCTGTCCTTGAAGCTTTGAAGCCTTGAGGCCAGGCATTGGCTTATCCTCTCTAGCTATGAAAGTCCTAGATGGCATCTTCTTCCAATATAAAGCTGTTTTGTCTACGTTGAAAATCTTCATTACTTATTTTAGCTAGATCTGCTGAATAATTTGTTGCAGCTTCTGCATCAGCACTTGCTGCTTCATCTTGTACTTTGATGTTGTGGAGACGTCTTCTTTCCTTAAACCTCATGAACCAACCTCTGCTAGCTTCAGACTTTTCTTCTGCAGCTTCCTCACCTCTCTCAGCATTCATAGAATTGAAGAGAGAGTCTTGCTCTGGATTAGGCTTATGCTTAAGGGAATGTTGTGACTGGTTTGGTCATCTATCCAGATCACTAAAACTTTCCCACATCAGCAATAAGGCTGTTTGGCTTTCTTAGCATTCGTGTGTTCACTGCAGTAGTCCTTCTCATTTCTTTCAAGAACTTTTTCTTTGCATGCACAACTTGGCTTAACTGTTTGGCACAAGAGGCCTAGCTTTCAGCCTGTCTTGACTTTTGACATGCCTTCCTCACTAAGCTTAATCATTTCTAGTTTTTGATTTAAAGTGAGAGATATGTGAATCTTTCTTTCACTTGAATACTTAGAGGCCATTTTAGGGCCAAATTGGCCCAGTTTCAATATTGTTGTGTCTCAGGGAATAGGGTGGCCCGAGGAGAGATAGAGAACGGGAGAACTGCCCATTGGTGGAGTCAGAAACACACATCTGTTGATTAAGTTCATTGCCTTATATGGGCATGGTTTGTGGTGTCCCAAAACAATTACATTAGTAACATCAAAGATCACAGATCACCATAACAAAGATAATAATTTTGACAAAGTGAGAAATATTACGAGAATTACCAGAATGTCATACAGAGACACAAAGTTATTAAATGCTGTTGATATAAAAATATTGGACAGTATTTTGTACACTTGAAACTAATAAAATACTGTGTGGGGACTTCCCGGGTGGCACAGTGGTTAAGAATCCGCCTGCCAGTGCAGGGGACATGGGTTTGAGCCCAGGTCTGGGAAGATCCCACATGCCGTGGAGCAACTAAGCCCATGTGCCACAACTGCTGAGCCTGTGCTCTAGAGCCAGTGAGCCATAACTTCTGAGCCTGTGTGCTGCAACTACTGAAGTCCACGTGCCTAGAGCCTGTGCCCTGCAACAAGAGAAGCCACCACAATGACAAGCCCACGCACTGCAATGAAGAGTAGCTCCCGCTTGCTGCAACTAGAGAAAGCCTGCATGCAGGAACAAAGGCTTGACGCAGCCAAAAAAAATAATAATAAATAAATACATAAAAAAAAATTTTTAAACTGCAATATTTGGGAAATACAATAAAGCAAAGTGCAATAAAATATGGTATGCCTGTAGTGCGATTTGATTATCTAGTCACTTGTTCTTAGACATCTTCGTTCTTTCCATACATCTGTTTTAGTTAACTGTCTTTTTAAATCTTTTTTCTATCTTTAAAAATTTGGTTGTTAGTCTGATTATTGATTTGTAAGCGTTCCTTATGTATTCTGGTTACAAGTTTTTTGTCAGATGTGTATTACAAATATATTTGCCCTAGTTTGTGAATTGCCTTTTGCTTTCTTAACAGTGTATATTAAAGAGTAGACTTTTAATTTTGATGAAGTCTGTTTCATCTCCTTTTTCTTTTAGGGTTCATTATTTTTGTCTTCTCTAAAATCAACCCCTCCTAATGTCATGAGTATTTTTTTTCATGATTTCTTCTAGAAGTATTATAGTTTTAGTATTTATATTTACGTCTTATGATCTATATCAAGTTACTTTGTGTTTTTTGGAAGGAAAAGTCAGGATTCTTTTTTTAAAAGAAGTATAATACTTGTTCCAGCACCATTTGTTGAAGACTATTCCTTTGTTGACTATTAAAGCATATATGTGCTTGGGTCTATTTCTAGACTCTGTTCTTTTCTGTTGATCTGTGTTTGTCCCTTAAGTCAATTCCCTGCTGTTTTGATTACTGTAGCTTTATAATAAGTTACAAAATCAGATAATATGTAAGTTCTCAAACTTGTTTTGATTTTCCAAAATTATTTTTGGTATTCCAAGTCATTAACATTTTCATATAAATTTTCAAATCAGTGTGTCGATTTTACAAAAATATTTGCTGGTATTTTGATTGGGATTGCATTGACACTATACATTAATTTGAGAGGATTGCCACCTTATTAATATCGAGTCCTCTAATATGGTATCTCCATTTATCTAGGCTTTTCGTTTCTCTCCTCATTGCTTTGTAGTTTTCGGCGTACTTGTCTTAAACGTATTTTGTTAAATGTATTAACAAGGTAAATGTAATTTTTTTGTGTTTGGGCCTTTTAAATCATTTGTATATTCATTACAGTAATGTATTCTACCCTACCTAATACAGAATCTCTTTCCTGAATCCATAAAGCATATTGTATTGAATGTAAACACTCCTTGCAGCATATTAACATGATTTCTTTACTACTTGCTCTTTGATGAAGTAAATTAATTTAATACATACTGATTTCTGTTTTATAGTACAGCATATACAAATATAAAATATAAATATTAGTAATTCTGTTCTTAACCTAAGAAAGATTTTTTTAATGGAGAGTTATTTATTTTAAAGTAGTTTAAAATCTGATGTGAAATTAGATTCTGACAATTTTTTTTAATAAAATGGCTTTAAATGCTTAAACTCCAATTTAGACCTATCATTTTTCTTAGATTTTATCTATTTTATGTAAAGATGCTTTTGCATGTGTTTTCCTCTAAATCATAGTTATTTACGTTTTTCACAAAAATTTAAAATAGTTATAAAAGCTATTATACCATAGTGCTATATTTTATTATAGTATCTTTGTGCCCAATTAATTGGAAAATTATAGTGTTCATGATTCAAAAATTAATAAAAATCACCCATGATAATTTGGGAGAGCTCTCACTCTTGTGCAGTGGACATCCAAGGTCAAGCGTTCTTGCAGACTTTGGCCTAGAGATATGCTTGTGAAGGAGTCCAGTGAAACATTTATTGTGTGTGCTAATAAGTTGCTTCACATTTTATCTTGTTTCTCTTGTAAATAAGCAAGAACGCTTTTTTTTTCTTTTTTTTTGCGGTACGCGGGCCTGTCACTGCTGTGGCCTCTCCAGTTGCGGAGCACAGGCTCTGGACACGCAGGCTCAGCGGCCATGGCTCACGGGCCCAGCCGCTCCGCGGCATGTGGGGTCCTCTCGGACCGGGGCACAAACCCGTGTCCCCTACATTGCCAGGCGGACTCTCAACCACTGCGCTACCAGGGAAGCCCAAGAACGCATTTTTTATTGCTCTTCCTCCATAGATCAATTCTACCTGGTATTAGTTCCTTTCAGGCTAAAGAACTTCCTTTGATGTTATAACAGTGCCCACCAGGGATGAGTTTTCTTAGTTTTTCCTCATCTAAAGCTGTCTTGTATTTCACACTCATTTTTGATGGGTACAGAATTCTGTACATTGATACATGTACATGGGTTGATAGTTTTAATAGTTTTAAAGTTGATAGTTTTAATTTTTTAATAGTTTAAAGTTGATAGTTTTAATTTTTTTCCTTCTTTTAAGATTGCATTGTTTTCTGGCTTCTGTTCTTTCTAGTGAGTCATTCTTGTAATATATGTTGTTTTTCTCCGCCTGCCGCCAAGATATTTTTTGTTTTGTTTTCTCTTTGGTTTTCAGTAGGTTGACTCTAATGTGTCTAGCTATGGTTTTCTATTTATACTGCTTGGGGTGTTCTGAACTTATTGTTTGTAAATTGATGCTTTTCACCAAATTGGGGGAATTTCAACCTCTAGTTTTTCAAAAAATTTTCTGCCTCACTTTCTCCTCTCCTTTTGAGACTTCAGTTACACATATGTAGTATTGCTTGATTCACTGCGATTCTGTTTTTCTTCCATCTCTTTCTTCTTCAGATTGGATACTTTCTGTGGATTTGAATTCATCTTCAAGTTGGGTTCTGGCATTTCTATTTTAAACAATATATTCCTTCTCTGCTGAGATTTCCTCTTTTATTCAGTCTTTAAGAACATTATTTCCCTTTTATCCATAGCATATTTATTTGGTTTTAATAGATTAATTAGTAGAGCATGGCTCTTCTTGTTTCATCTTAATCCCACCTACTTCCCGATGTCCCCAGGTTTTTTGAAGCAAATTTGAAACTTAATTTCATCTGTATGTAAATAAACTAATACTGGTATCTCTAAAAGAAAGGGATTAAAAAAAAATAGCCACACTACTATCACACTTTTTGAAAAATAAACAATAATTTCTTAAACATCAGGCACTGTTCACATTTTCCCGATTCACATTTTTTCTTTCTCTTTTTTCTTTTTTAAAATTTACGATTTGGGGAATTGCCTGGTGGTCCAGTGGTTCGGACTCGGCATTCTCACTGCTGGGGCCCCAGGTTCGATCCCTGGTCAGGGAACTAAGATCCCACAAGCTGCGGGGAGCGGCAAAATAATAATAATAAAAATATAAAATACAATTTATGATTTTGTCCTCTACCTCTTTAGTTTTACTTTTGGAAGTATGTTTTTGAAATCACTGTTATTTGTCTTACAAAGTTTCTCACATTATACATTTCGTTAGCTATGTGTTTTTTTATTGTGTTAAAATACACATATATAAAATTTACCATCTTAACCATTTTAAATTTTAATTTCATTTATCAGTGCCATAATATTAAACACATTCACATTGTTGTGCAGCCATCACCACCATCCATTCTCATAACTCTTTTCTTGTAAAATTGAAACTCTGCCTATTAAACAGGAACTCTCCACTTTCCCCTCCTTCAGCCCATACTTTTTGATTTTTGACCATTTACCTCATATAAATGGAATCATATAGTATTTGTCTCCTTGTGACTTGCTTATTTCACTTTAATATGGTGTCTTCAAGGTTCATCCATGTAGCATATTGCAGAATTTCCCTCCTTTCTAAGGCCTGAATAATCCATTGTATGTATATACAACAATTTGTTTATCCATTCATCTATTGATGGACACTTGGGTTTGCTTCCACATTTTAGCTTTTGTGAATAAGGCTGCTATGAACATCGGTATACAGATTTCTCTTCAAGATTCTGCTTTTAATTCTTTTGCATATATACCCAGAAGTGGAATTGCTGGGTCATATGGTAATTCTATTTTTAATTTTTCGAGGGACCTCCATACTGTTTTCCACAGTGGCTATACCACTTTATATTCCCACCAACAGTGCACAAGGGTTCCAGTTTCTCCACATCCTGTCCAACATTTGGCTGTTTTCTGTTTCTTGATAGTAGCTCTTTTAATGAATGTGATGTGATATCTCTTTGTGGTTTTAATTGCATTTCTTCAATGATTAGTGATGTTGAGCATCTCTTCGCCTACTTATTGGCCACTTATATATCTTCTTTAGAGAAATACCTATTCAAGTTCTCTGCCCACTTTTGAATTGACTAGTTATATTCTTTTCTTGTTTTAAAAACGAGCTCTTTTTTAATAAGTTTTTTTTAATATAAATTTATTTATTTTTGTCTGTGTTGGGTCTTCATTGCTGCACGTGGAGTTTCTCTAGTTGCAGTGAGTGGGGGCTACTCTTCGTTGCGGTGCGCGGGCTTCTCATTACGGTGGTTTCTCTTGTTGCGGTGCATGGGCTTCAGTAGTTGTGGCTCCCGGGCTCTAGAGCACAGGCTCAGTAGCTGTGGTGCATGGGCTTAGTTGTTCCACAGCATGTGGGATCTTCCAGGACCAGGGCACGAACCCATGTCCCCTGCATTGGCAGGCGGATTCTTAACCACTGTGCCACCAGGGAAGTCCCAAGTTATATTCTTGAGTGTAGTTTAACACGATCCTCTGACCTCTGTATTTCATGCAAATTGGTAGCTAGATCTAGAGGCTTAATCAGAATTAGATTTTATTTTGGAGCAGCAAAGAGAACAAAAACATGTAGTATATGTCTTTGTGTGTCTCTCTTATACTAGCTGCTGCTGATCATTGACTAGATATATTGATTTGTTAATGGTTGCAAAGTGGTACTATTTCTGTGCTTTTTTCCATTTATTATTTGAAACACTTCCATAAAGAAAAGCTTTCCTTCATCTTCATTACCCTGAGGTACAGCTCATATATACAATGTGTGATAAATGCTTGGTTCTAGCTTTTACTACCAGTTTTCAAAATAATGTGTCGGTTCCCTGGCAACCTTCAAAAACGACCATTCGGATATTTTTTGGTTTTGAATATTTAAACATATTTGGTGTGTTCGTTGTCCTTACTGATGAAGTACGGCCTCTTTGAGTCCTTTTGTAATGGTAATTTTCAATGTTCCTTGCTCTCTAGTGTGACAAGATGTTCCAGGCTCTTGTACATTTTGTGTCACAAGGCTCTGGAGTTGCCATGTTACTTTTATGGGAAAGTAATGTTTTGCAGTCCACTGGTTAGGCACAAGGAGTGCTTCTGGCTAATTGTTTGTTATTTCTAAGCTTTTTCTTTGAACAGAGCTATTAAATACTTTTTTTTTAATGACAGTATATATCATGAGTTTATATAGATGCTTTCGATTTAAATTCAGGCTACATGGTTTTTACTTCTTCAGTTGCTGTCTGCATCTCTTTTCTCCCACGTGAAAATCTCAGATGTCAGTGACCCCAAAATAATTTATGATTTGCTGTATCCAAAATCACAGACAGAAGTCTCAGAATAACAATACCAAAAGTCATTTAGAGTTTCTCTGTGTTATTCCTCTAGTTGGATACACATTTAGGTTCATTTTGCATTGAACTTTTACAAACTGATTTTTAAAAATTTTATTCAGTGTGTGCATGGCTTAAAAGTAAAATATCTAAAGCAGTATATTAAATTCATATTCACGTGTCTGTATGAATGCAAGTATATCTTCATATCCACATCTAACTTATCTAAACAACACCTTACTGTACATACCTTTCTCCTTGCATTGCCTCTTTTTTTTTTTTAAATAGTATTTTCTGGAAATCACTCCATTATAATATTTAGAGCAGTTCCTCAGGTTTCTTTCTTTTTTTGTTTTTTCTTACATCTGATAATTGTTTGGATATACCACATTGTTTTCAATCATTGATGGACTTTTGGGTTGTCTCGTGTGTGTGAGTGTGTGTTTGGGAGAGATGTGGGTCTGAGCCCCCTCACCCCTCACGTCCCCCCACTTCCTATTATAGTAAGTGTCAGTGAGTAGCCGTATGCATCATTTTTTAAAAAACCTCTTTTTGGTCTGTGTATATACGGTAAAGTTTCCTAGAAGTGGGGTTGATAAGAATATGATAATATGCATATGTGATATTTTGGAAGACATTGCTGAATTTTCCTTTTTAAGGGTTGTGTTGTTTTGAATGCCCATCATCAATGTATCAGAGTACCTGTTTTGCCACAGCCTTATCAATAGAGTATGTTGTCAAATTTTTAGACTTTTTCCAATTTTATAAGTGAGAAATGTTAATCCCATTTTAATTGCATTTCTCTTATGAGCAAGGTCTAGCATCTTTTCATATAAGAGCCATTTGCCTTTCTTTTTCCCCCTTGTGATAAGTTGCAGTTAGTTTTAATATTTTGACATTCACTGTTTTACTTTGTTTATTGTATTAATTGTATTTGCCATGTAAAAGTTTTTAAAAGTACAGCTATCAATCATTTCCTTTTCTTTTGCTCTACTAACTATAGTACATGGAAATAATGTCATGGAAAATATGTTCCAAATGTAAATTAAATGTATTTGTGAAAATATACACTTTATCCTTTGTGATTATATCCTTTGTGTTCTTCTTGCTTCTAGGCAAGGATAAAAGCCATCAATACGTTTTTTGCTAAGAATGGTTATCGATTAATGGATTCTAGTATGTATAGTCCGCCCATTCAAACTCAAGCACAGTATGCCTCACCGGTCTTTATGCAGCCTGTATATAATCCTCACCAACAGTACTCTGTTTATAGTATTGTGCCTCAGTCTTGGTCTCCAAATCCCACACCTTACTTTGAAACACCACTGGTAAGTGAGATCCTCACAGAATAATACAATTTTTTCACTGAAGCTGAAATTTGAAGAAATCAGCTAGAATTAGAGTTCATGTTTTATTTTGTTTTGTGTTGATATTGGTTACTTTCTGGCTTGTAAATGGTGATAAGGATATTTAATCCCCCATATCAAATATATGCATATGACTAAGTCTAAGAGTTGAGCTATTGGTTCCTATCATTTTATTCTTTAAATGTTGCTGGGTAAATTAATAGACTGGAAAAATCCTGAATGATTTAAAATGATTTTAGTTTTGTGAAACTTTTTCAGAGAGAAGTATTCTTTATTAAGTGTTGAACCAGTTGTTCCTTGTTCTGTAATTCAAGTGATAACTTGGAGTGAGTATTGCAAATGTTTAAAATTATTTTTGGCTTATCAAAGAAATTGATGCTAGGTTAGTTCATTAGAAGTTTCGTATGACCTTCACACCAGATTTTTGTCTTTACTATGAATAGCTTTTAAACATTAAAATTTTCTTTTAGGCTCCTTTTCCCAATGGTAGTTTTGTGAATGGCTTTAATTCACCAGGATCTTATAAAACAAATGCTGCTGCTGCTGCTGCTGCTGCTGCTGCTGCTGTGAATATGGGTCGACCATTCCAAAAAAATCGGTAAGATAAAAAACGATAGCTGGAATTTATTTATTTATTTTTAAATTTATTTAAGTTATTTTATTTTTGGCTGTGTTGGGTCTTCAGTTGCTGTGCGCAGGTTTTCTCTAGTTGCGGCAAACGGGGACTACTCTTCGTTGTGGTGCACAGGCTTCTCATTGAGTGGCTTCTCTTGTTGCAGAGCACGGGCTCTAGGCGCGTGGGCTTCAGTAGTTGTGGCACTCGGGCTCAGTAGTTGTGGAGCACAGGCTTAGTTGCTCTGCGGCGTGTGGGATCTTCCCGGACCAGGGCACGAACCCGTGTCCCCTGCATTGGCTACAGGATTCTTAACCACTGCACCACCAGGGAAGCCATGTACTCACTTTAACTGACACAATTGGTTAAAGCATTTGAATATCTTTTTTTTTTTTCCCTGCCTTGCGGCCTGTGGGATCTTAGTTCCCTGACTGAGTTCCCCAGATCAAACCCCGGGCCCACGGCAGTGAAAGCACCAGGTCCTAACCACTGGACTGCCAGGGGATTCCCTGAAGATCATTTTTAAGTGTACAGAAAATTTTACTACATATACACATTCTTAATTGCTTTATGAAGTTTCGAATGAGAACTCTTCATATTGTAAGAATAAAGGATTCTTTATAAACAAAAGATTACTTGTGCTCTTGTAGATGACCCTTAGTTTGGTGATACAGTAATAACAGCAAAATTGAAGTATTGCTAGGACATATGAGTAGAAGTACAGTGAGCTTTAAAAACACACACTGTCCTCTAACCTCCATCCTGTTGTTCCAAAAAGATTATTTAATTTCCATGTGCACACAGAGACAGTAATGTTTAAATCTGGAAAGACGTTTGTTATGATGTAGTTTTAATTCATTTTACAGATGAATTGAAGAAAGTGAAAGTTGAAGAGGATGAATACCTTGCTAGGGTTACATGGCTTTTCATCATCAGCAGACCTGAGATTAGCACATTTTCTTTTCTTCTACTATAGCTAGTAAAGTTTTTTTCTTAAAAATAATTGAGTTAGTGGGCTTCCCTGGTGGCGCAGTGGTTGGGAGTCCGCCTGCCGATGCAGGGGACACGGGTTTGTGCCCCGGTCCGGGAGGATCCCACATGCCGCGGAGCAGCTGAGCCCGTGAGCCATGGCCGCTGAGCCTGCACGTCCGGAGCCTGTGCTCCGCAACGGGAGAGGCCACAACAGTGAGAGGCCCGCGAACCCCCCAAAATAATAATAATAATAATTGAGTTAATACAAATGACAGTTTATAACTTCCCTTGTGAGGAGATACAGATTTCTCATGATTAGAAATAGTAGCTTTGTAAAAATATGTATCTGTTGATTTCACGTTTCTTTGAAGAGGTAAATTTTGCTTTAAACAGTTACGTCTACGTGAAGTAGATGTCTTGGTTATAAGAGACTAAAAACAATTTTTAATAACAACAAAAAGTATTGGTGTTTGCAAATGCTTGACTTAAAAATACATTAAGTGGGCTTATGGCATTCCTTTATTGTCACTTGAGAGCACTGCTGTGCTTTCAAGAGGTAAAAAAAGAGATAAAAATACAATAAGAGGTAAAAATACAATAAGAAAGCCAAGAATGACAGTCAAGTCATTCTTGCTTTTTTAAAAAAGTATATTTATTTATTTACTTACTTGGTTGGTTGGTTGGTTGAATGGATGGATGGATGGATGGACCCAGTCTTAGTTTTGGGAGGTGGGCTCCTTGGTTGCAGGAGGTGGGCGCCTTAGTTGCGGCATGCATGTGGGATCCAGTACCCTGAGGAGGGATCGATACTAAGCCCCCTGCATTGGGAGCGCAGGGTCTTAACCACTGCGCCACCAGGGAAGTCCCAAGTCATTCTTGCTTATAAGGATATATATCTGGTTTTGAAGATACAGGATAGGTTTAGTATAATTTTGCTTGTTATTCAAAACTACTTGTGTACATTTTTTTGCGTTTGTTTGACCAATACAGGTTGTTAATTTTTAGTCACAGAAATAATACACGAATACTTCCTTATAAAAATGCAGATATTGCAGATGAACTAGAACCTTTTGACCACCAACCCAAATCCTTGCTTCCTTCTTACTTCTAAGAAGTGACCACTGCCAGGCCTTTATTTTTATTTATTTAAGTTATCAGTCAAGAGCAGTTTATTACATTAACCTTGTAACAGCCCAGTGATGATCACTAGACCTACTGAGAGAGAATAGGACTAACTTTCAGAAGTCTGGGCAATTTTCTACCTTTCATACTTTATCTTTCTGTCATTTTCCTTCTTCCTTTACATCTTTTATCACTTCTTTCTTTCATCATCCTTTTTTCTTTTGCCAAGACTGCGATTGTTAAGTCCCTCTCTGTGAAGGGTAAGATTATGAGATCTGAGGGCTGTTAAACCTAATAACTTGTTTACTGGGTGTATTGAAATGCAATGAGAGAATTTCAGTGAGTGATAGTTTCTGAACAGATACATAAACAGCAATATCTACCTCATGAGGTCGTTTTCAGATATGATGGATAATGTAAATTAGTTTGTGTTAGTTGACATACTGTAAATTTCATTGCTATTCAGAAACTATTTTGTAACGCATAAGTAATTATCTGGAAAAGTATTGTATATGAGACTTAGCCCAACATTATAGCCTAATTTTTATGTTTAAGTTTTAGTAGTAGTAATCTAATTTGTTATACTCTCCAAAGAGTTAGTAGGATAGCTGGAGATGCTATTGGAATTAATGTTTAATTGTTCATAATTATGAGGTTTAAAATCCCTATGCAAAGAACCAGGAATTTACAGTGTGTTATTAATATTATAAATTTGTAACTATGAAAATAGACTGTAAAAAAATGGAGTATATAAAGTTCAAGCAAGGGGCTAAATAGAAATCTAATACTTCCTTTTTTAATCTCCTGTAGAGCCAGGGTCCTCAGTTTCTTGGGCTTACTTTAGATGTTTTCACTATTGATTAAACTGCATCCTCTCTCCTTTACCCTGCCTTAGCTTCATCTGCTTACAAATTGTTAAGAGAGTTGGGTACTTATACCCATCATCCAAGATAAAAGCTACTTTTGTTAGATGTAGGTGGTTTTTGTTTTTGTTTTGTTTTGCTTTGTCTTTGGTTTGGTTTGTTTTTTTGTTTTTTACCAGATTCCATACCTTAATTCATGAAGTCATGCCAGGCTATTAGTTGCGTTATATTTTTCTAGTTTTTTGGTCTCACATCTTTGTTGGATCTTTGAACAACTGATTTCATTTGGAGAGGGATGCTTAGTAGGAAGCTGGGATTTTAATATATTCCACTGTTCCTTACTTTAAAAAAAAATTATCAGTCCCCTAAAGAGTTTTTTTAGACTTTTCCCCCAATTCCCCCATATGAAAATTTAATACTAGAGATTATTGTATATCTATTTGTGTAATGTATGCCAGTTCTTACTCCCTTTGTGGGTATTGTTGCCCCATTGAGAATGTATGGCATAGGCTCAATAAGCTTCCAGCCTGGCCGATTTAGATGTGTCAGAACTGCAGTTCGTGTTAAAGAAATTAGCTAAAATCCTAGTTATATCCTAAATTTGGGGGTAGAAGTAGCCTTATCTTGAAGAACTTTGGATCACCTCCCAAATCTCTCCAAACAGCTTTTTTTTAATGTAAAAATTCTTTGCCTTTTAAAAATAATATGTCTGAGACATTAAAGGGTTTACATTTTTACAGCACAATGCTTCTGTGTCCAACCCAGTTTATGGAAAATCAGAATACAGCAGAAGGCAATTTTTAACTTGGCCTGTTAAGAGTCTCTACCATTAAGAGAAAATATTTTCCATTTTAATTTATCCTTTCACATATATGGTCTTATATTTCTTATAGTGTGAAGCCTCATTTTAGGTCAAGTGGTTCAGAACACTCAACAGAGGGCTCTGTGTCATTGGGGGATGGACCATTGAACAGATCTGGTTCAAGGAACTTTCCAACTGAACGACATAACCCTACAGTAACAGGGCACCAGGAGCAAAGCTACCTTCCAAAAGAGACTCCCACTTTGCAGATGGAACAGAATGGGGACTATGGTAGGGGCAGGTAAGGAAATATGGTAATAAATATGGAAATAAGGTATATGAAAATTCTTTAATCATAATATGAATGTTTGAAGACCACGATCTAGTGATTTTTAAATTTAATTATTGGTACATAGTTATGCTAAATAAATACTTTATTCATGTAATATGTGTTACTAGTTTTTCATAATTAAGAAATTCAGAATGCCCATATAGCTCTGAGTCAGAGGTTTATAAAAGTTATTCTGAAGTTCTTTACAGTTCACTAAGGAAAGATTAGCTTAGAAAGATAAGATTCCATCTGCATCATAGTTTTAATTTCTAGCAACATCTAAACTGTGGGAATGGGGTTATATGTTATCTACCCTTCCTAAACAAAACAAAAAAAATGAACCCTAATATGCTTCTGATTTGGAGGGAGCACTGCTAATAAAAATGGGCCCAGCTTACTTAGTGGTGGTGGTGGTAGTAGGTGAAGTTTTTGGTAGATTAGCTCAGGATCTCTTCAGAAGAAAATATATCTTTTAATAATAAAGGAGATTTAGGAAGTATAGATACTTAAAATAGAAGTTCACCCATCTTTGATAGAATGTATACATTTGAAGAAACTTATGAGTTGTCCCTCCCACCTGCTTCCCCACCCCCACTCCCTTTTGTCATTGTTTAAAGGAGAACTCTCTTCAGAGGTCGAAGACGTCGGGAAGATGAAAGGATCCCAGTAAGTTTTTTGTTTTTTTTAACCTTTAATTACATACGTTCAATTTTTTTTTTTCTTCTGTGATTTACTATGGCGTTGACTTCTGGTGTATCTTTCCGGGTTTTTGTTTTATTGATTATAATATTGATTATAATTAGAGCCTGTTCTTACCCTGAAATATCCGCCATCATCACTACCCCTCACCCTTAAAGCACACATATAGTTAGAGCTTTGACCTGTGTTGCTCACTTTTAAAAAAAATTACTTGAATACCTAATCTGTTCACATGGTTTAAAATAAAATATATGAAAATATTCCATGGAAAGTTTAATTATTGCTTTATTAATGGAAATTTAAAGAGGTTCAATCTTTTGATTGTACAATGCTGCCACAGACAGTGCAATGATAACCTCATACAACCATCACTTCCTATGTGTGCAGTAGTATCTGAAGGAGAATCCCTAGAAGTGGGATTTCTGAGTCACAGTTCAGTAAGTTGCTGCCTAATGGCTTTCTATAGGGGTTGTGCTGATTTTCACTCTTTGAAAAAAAGTTTCTGTTTATCCATAAGCCTTACAAGGTATATGATTTTTTGCCAGTCTGGTAGCATATGTGATTCACTTTTAAAGCTCTGTTGGATGGTGTTGGAAACTGTTATACTATTTATTAATTGTTACTTGGGGGCAGTTTTCTACCTAGTGCTGATTCTTATGTTTGCCAATCCTGTAAAACCACTTCGAGATTTTTAAAAAAATTTTTATAGTTCTAAGCAGGTTCTTATTTGAATCCTCACTTACCTAGCTTCAAATTATTCATATTTTTTTTGTGTGTGTGGTTTGTTCATGGTGAATGTTTCCCATTTCTTAACTGTGGTCAAAAGGAGTTGAGGAATAAAAATAGTACAGGAAGACATGGAGGTCTGAAGAAAACCCTGCCTGGAATTTACATTTATATCATAAATGTGAAATATAATACTCACTTTACATGTATAAGTAGTGAATTATATACATATTTAATAGTATACTATATAGTGTACATATACATATAAGTATACGGATATCACATGTTTAAGCAGTGAAAAGGTACAGATTTTCAAAGAAGAAAAATATTGCATTATAACAAAAAGAATAGTCCTTGGGGCAAACTGTGAACCTTTTAAAAGTGTTGGGTTTTCATTTATAGCTTTCTATACCATGGCAGCCTTGAGACTTTAGGCAACACCTTTTTTAGGATACCATTGTAGCAGTCTATGTGAATCCTCAAGTGGCCCTGAACAATTGAGGAGAGGAGAGATTAGGTTAGAGGTCTGTTTAATATGTTGAAAATACCTGGATTGAGGACTGAAGAGTAGGACTGAAGAAACAGGAGACCGGCATGCTTCTTATTAGTACAAAGGGCAGGGTGGGGGTACCCTTGTGCAGTGAGGAGATCTTAGCTAGAGGTACAATTTAGAATTTGTAAGCTTACATGTAGTAATTAAAGTTACAAGAGTAGATGAGATCATGCAGGGGACTCTCAGTAGAGTAAGTGATTTTAAAAAGGACCGAGAATGGAACTTGAGGAACATAGTAGCTGTGGGGCTGAAAAATGTGATTATTCATTTTGTTGTTTGAAGTATCCAAGAGAAATCCAAGTGGAGATAGCTAATAGGCAAATTGATATCTGGGTTTCAGGCAAAGATCTGGTCTGAAAATATTTAAAGCGTACAACCTAGTGAGTTTTGGTAAATTTTCAGAGTTGTGCAGCCAAAAATTCACCAAAAAGTGAAAAAGATTGTTTTAAGAGTTGTTTGCATGTAGGTAGTAGTTGAAGCTGTGGATAATGGATATCACACAGGGAGAGTATGGAAAGGGAGAAAGAGTGGCAATCATATAGAAACCAAAACCATCCAAAGAGGTGGTCAGGGGGAGAAGAGCACATGCTTGTCAGATCTGAGAATGAAGGAAAAGAGGTATCAGAAGCTAATGGAAGAATGAGCTCCCACCGGAAAGAATGTTTACCATGCCAAATGCTAGAGTGAGGTCAGAAAAAAAAGTCTGTCAGATTTTGCATTGTGGAAGAAGGCATTGGTGACTTGTCAAAGCAATTTTAGTGGTGCGGTGAGGGAGTAGAGAAGAAGATACAAGTGAGAGGCTTGTCAGAGGGTATAGAGAGTGGTAGGTGGAGGAGAAAGATGAAAAGATTTTCAAGGAAGGATATTGTTTTCCCTTGAGACTATAAAAGGAGAAAAAATAATGGCAAATTTAGATAGTGTAGGGGTTTTTGTGTTTATTTTTGTTATGGAAGAGGGTATAGCAAATTTAGAAAGCAAAGAATAGTGGAGATTGATTAGAAGGTTTAAAGAGTGTGGCAGAGTTTGCAAAAGAACCAATAGAAGGAGCTGACTAAAGATAGGTCAGATTGATCAATACTAATGAGAACTAAAATGAGAATCCAGGAATTTATAGAGGAACAGTTCTCTTCATTAGGTGGAGTTTGGTTTGTTTCTTAGAGCTTTCAGCTTCTGTGGTACAGGATTAGAGAATGAGATGAGCATGTAACCTGTTTTTTGATTTGTGTCTTTTAGAGACCCCATCCTTCAACAGCTGAAGCAAAGGCTCCAACACCAAAGTTTGACTTATTAGCCTCAAACTTTCCTCCTTTACCTGGAAGTTCATCAAGAACGCCAGGTGAACTTGTTTTGGAGAGTAGGTTGTCTGATGTTGTTAAAGGTGTCTGCAAAGAAAAGGTAAACACTGAAGCATCCAATCTTTATCTTATGGGACCAATCTTTTGCCTTTGTTTTCAGGGTTATTTAACAGTTTATTTGCACTCAATGTTTATTTCTATCATAGTGTTTATTCATGAGTTTTTAGCATACTCTGAGTATTACGAAAAGATTTGTGATAAAGCTACACAAGGTCAATAAAATGTTTCTTCACCTTTGCCTGTCTTTGTATCAGTCAACCCAGCTTGGTAGAACTAATTTATGAAAGGTGAATGGAAAGTGTCATTTCCACTTAAGTGCATATATCGATAATTAAGTGATAACGCGAATGAATTCTAAGCTACTCTGGTAAACTCAGTCTTCCAAATAAATGGAGAGTTGATGTCAAAAGGTTGGGATGACCCATCCTACAATGTTTTTTTAAGTGTAGACCTCTTTATATGCTAAATCCTCATGCCCCACAAATTTTTCTCATTTTCTACCTTTTGTTTCTAATTCAGCTTCATTTTCAAGGGTACATGTACATAGTATATCTAGGCTTATAATGAAAAATAGTAGTCCCCTGCTACCACTTTCAACTCTAGCTTTTTCTCCTGACATTTATCCCTGTATATCTAATTAACATGTTTATACTGCTCCTTCTTAGATTTTTCAGTTTTAGACGTTGTCTATTAACTTTACATTCTAGAAGCTGAGGGATTAGCTCTCTTAAACCAATATACTTTTCTCATCCTCTCAATATATTGTACTTCATCATATCTATGCTGCCATCAATTACAAGATGCCCCATTATTTTGGTATCACTAAGAAAGTAAAAGACACTGCCAGTTAGACTAGGCTATGCCATCATTTGTATGTCACATCTCAATATTGCATCATTTTTTTCCATAACTGAGGCTTATGGTATATTATTATTATGTCTCCTTTCTTATACTCTGCACAGCTGTGTTCCTGGGACTTCACTGTCATCCTGGGAATTTTCTTTACTCTTCTTTGGTGGATCCCTTCTTTTTCTTACTCTTGTATGACTTTCCCAAATTATGGTGGGTCACATCTTCCCAGGCTTCCTGTATAACGTTTTTAGTATAAATTTCTTGAGATCTTGCATTCTGAAATGTTCTTCTGTTCTCACACTTGATCAGTAGCTTATCTCTGTAGAATTCTCTATTAGAAATCATTTTCCCTCAGAATTTTGAAGGTATTTCACTGTCTTCCCTTGTTAAAAAAATTATGTAATTTTGTAATTGTTTCACCACTTCTAAGACCCTCCCCCCCCCCACCCCCGATACACGGGCCTCTCACTGTTGTGGCCTCTCCCGTTGCGGAGCACAGGCTGCGGACGTGCAGGCTCAGCGGCCATGGCTCACGGGCCCAGCTGCTCCGCAGCATGTGGGATCCTCCCGGACCGGGGCACAAACCCGTGTCCCCTGCATCGGCAGGTGGACTCTCAACCACTGCGCCACCAGGGAAGCCCCTAAGACCTTTTTTTTTAAAAAAAATTTATTATTATTACATTTTCCCCATGAAAGTCAGGCTGTTTTATAATTAAAAAACTATTGTAGTTTTAGTGGCAGTGTTTTTTCTTAGTATATAAAATAATGGTGTGTTTTAAAGTTGATGGCTTCTGAGATTTGGTGAGGTGTGATACACAGACACATTTATTTGTTTGTTTGTTTGTTTGTTTATGGCTGCATTGGGTTTTTGTTGCTGTGCACAGGCTTTCTCTAGTTGCGGCGAGCAGGGGCTATTCTTCATTGCGGTGTGCAGCCTTCTTATCGTAGTGGCTTCTCTTGTTGCGGAGCACGGGCTCTAGGCACGCAGGCTCAGTAGTTATGGTGCACGGGCTTAGTTACTCCACAGTATGTGGGATCTTCCCGGACCAGGGCTCGAACCCGTGTGCCCTGCATTGGCAGGCGGATTCTTAACCACTGCGCCACCAGGGAAGTCCCCACAGATACATTTTTTTTTTTTTTTTCTTTTTTGCGGTACGTGGGCCTCTCATTGCTGTGGCCTCTCCCGCTGCGGAGCACAGGCTCCGGATGCGCAGGCTCAGCGGCCATGGCTCACGGGCCCAGCCGCTTCGCGGCATATGGGATCTTCCCAGACCGGGGCACGAACCTGCGTGCCCTGCGTCGGCAGGCAGAATCTCAACCACTGTGCCACCAGGGAAGCCCCCCATAGATACATTTTTAAAGAATAATAATAAAGTGTACTTCTTATAATTCCAACCCACAAATATGGGATGAACACTTAATTTGATATTGGACCTTGTATGTTGAACCTCTGATTTTCTTGTTTGGTTTTTCTAATTTTTATCTTTGTACCTGTCTGTATTTTCTACAGAGTTATCCTGAATGTTACCTTTTAAACCTATTGAAATTTTAAAACATTTTAATCCCATACCCCTAAAAACCTATTGAAATTTTTATTTTGTTGGTCGATTTTAATTTCTAGGGCTCTTTCTTTTTTTTTTTTTTTTTTGGTACGCTGGCCTCTCACTGTTGTGGCCTCTCCCATTGCGGAGCACAGGCTGCGGACGCGCAGGCTCAGCGGCCATGGCTCACGGGCCCAGCTGCTCCGCGGCATGTGAGATCCTCCCAGACCGGGGCACAAACCCGTGTCCCCGGCATCGGCAGGCGGACTCTCAACCACTGCGCCACCAGGGAAGCCCTAGGGCTCTTTCTTGATATTCGTTTTTTACTTGTGGTAAAATGCACATAACATAAAATTTATCATCTTAACCATGTTAAGCATGTACAGTTAAGTAGTGTTAAATGCATTCACATTGTTGTGCAACCAGTCTCCAGAACTGTTTTTATCTTGCAAAACTAAAATGGTTTACCGATTAAATAGCAGCTCACATTCCCCCACTTCTCTCAGGCCCTGGCAACCACCATTCTGCTTTGTCTCTGAAATTGACTGCTCTAGGTATCTCATATAAGTGGAATCAAACAGTATTTGTCTTTTTGTGACTGTCTTATTTCACTTAGCATAATGTCCTCAAGGGTCATTCTTTGTCATAGTGTGTATCAGTACTTCATTCCTTTCATTGTGCAATAATATTCCACTGGATAGTTACACCACATTTTGTTTATCCACTCACCAGCTGAATATTTAGCTTGTTCTCACTTTTTGGCTATTATGGATAATGTTATTGTGAACATTTGTGTATAAGTTTTTGTATAGACGTGTTTCCTCTTGGGTTTATAACTAAGCAGAATTGCTGGGTCATATGGTAACTCTATATTTAACTTTTTGAGGAGCTGCCAGACTTTTTTTTTTTTTTTTTGTGGTACGCGGGCCTCTCACTGTTGTGGCCTCTCCTGTTGCGGAGCGCAGGCTCAGCGGCCATGGCGCGCGGGCCCAGCTGCTCCACGGCATGTGGGATCATCCCGGACCGGGCCACGAACCCGTTTCCCCTGCATCAGCAGGCGGACTCTCAACCACTGCGCCACCAGGGAATCCCCATGCCAGACTGTTTTTGCAAAGTGGCTGCATCATTTTACATTTCCACCCTCAATGTATGAGAGTCCCAATATCTACATACCATCACTAACATTCATTATTGTCTGTCTTACTGATTATAGCTATCCTAGTGAGTGTGAAACGGTTTCTCATTGTGGGTTTGATTTGCATTTCCCTAATGGACAGTTATGTTGAGCTTTTCATGCATGTGCTTATTGGCCATTTGTTTATCTTCTTTGGAGAAGTATCTATATAAGTTCAATTTTGAAATATGTTTCCACTTTAAGGATAAGGAAGAGTTGAGAGTTAGTTGCCCAGTGACTGCAGAGGATGAACAGACAGACTGCACCTCTGCCCAGCAACTCAGTATGAGCACCAGTCCTCCATGTACAGCTGAGCTTTCTGCATTAAGGTACAATTTCAAAGTAGATGATCTTTCACATTAAGATTACTTTTTCTTCTGATCATTTCTCAGGTGTTTCTTTGTGCTCTATACTAAGCCTAATGTCAAGTTCTTTTTTCCATAGCACAACTCAGCAAGAAAAGGATCTAATAGAGGATTCAACTGTTCAAAAAGATGTTCCCAACCAGACAACTATACCAGTTTCTTCCCCGAGTACTGCAAAGCCATCGAGAACAAATACTGCTTCACCATGTAATAGTAACATAAGTGCAGCTGTAGCTGTGGCCCTACAGGTAACTTGATGAATTTAGTTTAGCGAGAATAAAACAATAGGTTAAATAATGAGAAATTTTATTTTTCACATAACTCTGCTAGAGCAGAGTCATTTGGAAATAGCCCAATTGGGGCTGGTTGCCCGCATTGAAAAAGGAATTTAAAGTCACTCTGAAGAAATTGGAAATTTTAGCCTTGTTGAGGGAATGAAGAAATTACTGTTTATTCTGTTTCTTTTGATTGCTTTATTTCCAATCAGATTGTGGTTAAGTGAAGCTTCCTTCTCATTATGATGTCTGTACCTTTTTTTGGGCTAGGGTATAGAGGCTTTGAGGCTCTTGAAATTCTTTTTTGTATAATGCTTAACAAATCTATGAAACCCATGAGGAGCCACTGCCATTTTTATTCAATTCCCAGAATCATTTTTATAATTTGAAAGATATAGAAAAGCAGGGGGAAAAAAGCCACAGAATTTACCTATAAGTCTTTCATTCATTGATATAACTAGTGCATTTTTGGTACAGCTCTTTTTTTTTCCAGGTTAAGAACATTTTATCTTGTCTTTTAATAATAACGATGATAATAATAGAATAGCACCTACCACTTATGAAATGCCTACTATATGCTAGGACCAGTACTAAAGACTTTTTTTATGCTTTAGCCCATTCTCACAGCATCCCTATTCTCCTCCTTTTCAGATGAGGTAATTAAGAGTTTATATTATTGGTTTCCAACTGCTCTGCTGAGATTCTTGTATCTCAGGGTTCTTTGTAGTCAGGGAAGAGAGAATGGAACCATTTTATTTCGTCATGTGGATGTACCATTATTAATTTAATCTGTTCTTCCTTGTTAGCCATTTAGGTTTCCAGGTTTTTTTGCATCATTATAAACATTGCTGACTTGTATATCCTTCAAATAAATATCTCAAGTGAAATTATTGTATCATACATAAATTGCTAAGACTTTTTAATTATATTCAACAAATTTTATTTTTAATGATTGTACCTGTACACTTTAATAGCAGTGTATAAGAGACTGCCTAGTGCCCTTTCCTACAAGATAACTTACTGATTTCTTGTGGTTAACACTATTCTTTCTGTACTTTATTATTTAGAGAATATGTATGTACCATAAATGTTTTTGTTTCTTATCTTTACTTCAAAGGAACCTCGGAAGCTAAGTTATGCTGAAGTGTGCCAGAAGCCCCCTAAAGAGCCATCTCCAGTTCTTGTGCAGCCACTGCGAGAACTTCGCTCCAATGCAGTATCTCCCACCAAAAATGAAGAGAATGGAGCTCCTGAGAAGTCCTTCGAGAAACAACATGAGAAGCCAGAAGCAAGGGCTAGTAAGGATTACTCTGGCTTCCGAGGCAATGCCATTCCCAGGGGAGCAGCTGGAAAAATCAGGGAACAGAGACGCCAGTTTGGCCATAGGGCTATACCTCAGGGAGTGACTCGACGTAATGGCAAAGAGCAATACGTGCCACCCAGATCACCAAAGTAAACAAAAACAAAAAAACTGTTCAGAAACTTCTCTCTCTTCCCATTAAACTTGAGCCTGGCTATATTGAACTGTTTTGGAGGGGAGGGCGTGGCCAGGAAGGAAACAAGAGAAAGTACATCCTTAAATCATTATGGATTTTGGAGTTGTGAGCTATAGAATCCCAAAATTCATCTCTAAAGCGATTTTAAAATGCTGGAGGATTCCAATCAGTATAAATATATATATATATGTATACATATATAAAAATATAATTTTTCTATTTTTGTTTTTGATTTTAATTTGCAGAGATCTTCTGCCTGGAATCAATTTTGAGGGTTCAGATTTAGCTTGGGAGAAAAACACATTATACATCCTTCAGTATAGGAGATGAGGGAGTGAGAGAAAATATTTTTTGAAGAAACATTTCTGTAAAATTAGAAATTACTTTTTTTAATCTATTTAAAGTTTGGCTTGGAGAATGCCATTTCTGCCTATATGGCCTTGTGTTGCAAAACAGATCAGTGGCTGGGGGTGACTGTTGTGGTGTGAGTGTGTGCAAGTGTGATTGAAGCCAAATCTGTTGTCATGTTAGTAAATGATTTGAAAACTGAATGTAATACTTGAGTAGATTTTTTTTTTCCCAGTTTGAAATTTAGTCTGTCTTTTTGACCTTACTAATATTTCATTCAACAAGCTGTTAAACTCTGATTGTACTTGGGGATGTGACTACCAATCAGTTTGATACTCAAGGAAAGAATGGGGGTTATTTGAAAAATTAAAATTTTGTGTTATATCTGAGGGGGTGGGTCAAATGGAGCTCAGAGGTTTAAGCTGCCCTGTGATTTTTCTTCCCCCCCCAAAATAGGAAACGATTTCTTTTTTTTTGTTACTTTCTTCATTACTCTGTTCTTTGATTATCCACCCCGAAAAGCAAAATAACCAATCACCTACAGAATTGTATGTTTCTAGCTGCCTCGCTCAGTCTAGTCAAATCATATAACTGTTCTAAATTTCTGACTTGAACATTAAAGTATTTTACTCTTCTGGTCATGTATTTAGAACTTTAGATCCCAGAATGATAGGGCAGACCGACCCTACAGTAATTTATTTGTGTTAGTGTTAAAGATGAAACATTGTAGCTGACTCTTAAAGTGTTAAATAGTATAGATGTAAAAAGAAATTTCTTTTTAAAGGTTTAATTTGGGGACAACCTTTTCTGTTTACAATGTATTTATCACCTTCCTTCTTTCCCTTTCTCAAAAAAAAAAAAAAGCAGTTTGGAATTCACAGAAACAGAACCAGCAAGTCACAAAATTTTTGAGTTGAGGTTAGAAAGATAGTTAAAATTAACATATAATTTCTCAGTGAATAAAGTTGTAGCTCTCACATTAAATAGGCAAGTTTACATGCTGGTGTTTAGAAAATGGCTAAAAAATTAAAAACCATGTTGCATTAATCTGTTTTAAGTCATACCATTTTCAGAGTTCTATGTAAAGTGGGGTTTTGTTTTCTTTTTAGGGATAGTTTGTGATAGTAATAACTGTCCCTTATGTTAGTGAATTACATATGTACAAATTGAAACTGTAAATTGTGAACACTGGAAAGCACCATTGTGACATAGAGTAAACATCTTAGTAATATATTAAAATGAATGTAAATGAGGGTTAAAATTACATTACTGTGAAACTCATCTTCCAACTCTAAGTTAAGCTTTGGAGATTTGTATTAGTAGGTAACTGTTCAGAGCTTTGAAAACACCGCACATTTCTGTACAAGCCAGAATTATCATTTCTTTGTAACTTATTATTCAGCTTGGCAATTGCTTTTGATTTGGTGGATTGATAACATGATATATTTAAGCAGTTTGAAACTATTCATTTCTACTCACTATTTTCTACTAAATGAAACATACCATAAAACTACCTGTGCTGAAATTTGGGGGAAGTTTAGGTCCTTTAAAAAAAAAAGTATTAATAATCACTGACTACATCTATGATAAAAGTGCTTATTTTGGTTTACTTAGATAATGCTGCAGCTGGTGGAAATGATAAACGTTTAAAGTGTTAACACTCTGTGAATGTATTGGATTTAAGAGAATAAACATTTTACAAAAATCGCTTGGTAAGGATTATAAACTTAATTATTGCACTTAGATGAAACAATACTTTTTTTTTTTTTACAATGTGTCACAGAAATAGGCCTATATTACTTGTATCCTTGTATGACTTGCTGTTAGTCTACCCAACTTCTAAAAACTAAATGTTCTAATTGATACACAAGAAAAGAGTTCTTTTTCAAGAAAGCAAGTGTGTTCTTGCTTTTTCCCAGAAGGTGTTATTGAAAGTAGAAATTTAAAGACATGACCATTTTTAAATTTCATATTAAATATAATGTTTTTCAGTTAATTTGCCTCATTACAGCTAATAGTTCCCATTTTGATGGGATGTATAGGGAAGAATAATGTGTGGGTGTATGTGTGTGTGTGTGTATATATATATATAATATATATATTCACAATATGTATTTAGCATTTATTTTATTATATCAGATTTAAGGTTTGTATCTAAATGATGCCTGTGAGTTGTGTGAAACTGATGGCTTTTTTGTCCAGCATTACTCTGTAACTGATGAGGGTCGGGCATTCATTGTAGTTTAACTATTTATTTGGTTCTTTAGAACGAGGAATTTAAATGTCAAGTTTTTCTCTTCATCCTTATGACTTAACGTGTCCTTGGGTTGTTGGAGGGTAAAAGTAGATACAAATGATCTTGAGTGTATGGTTCAGTGATCTTCTGCCATACTTCTTAAATGCATGAGAACAAGAGTCACACAAGTTCATCACCTTGCACTTCACAGAGAAGGTATATAGATAGAGATATGGCAAAACCTGCCTCCATTTTCTATCCAGATAATTAAGGTTTTCATGGTATCTAGGCCTGTCTTTAATCTGAGTAATTTCATTTTTGCAAATATAGACACTGGCATTCAAAGGAATGATCCATCTAAATTTTTTTCAACTGGATTTTGGAAGAAGATAAGATCTTTCAGTGATATGGTTTTATTGTTCTTATCATCTTATGTGCTCTATTTGCATGTGATCAGATGACATGCAGATTTATTTATTTTTGGTTTCTAAAATTAAGGTATCTTGAATATTGTTGTACATTCCTTTTTCTTTTTAAATACCAGGTTGGCTTTGGAGAAGGCGTAATGAGGGAGTATTAGCATCTGCTGGAGCAGAGACTAATATTTAAAAGTTACTGAACACTTTATAGTTTTATTAGTTATGGCCTTAAATATTTAGTCTTTTGGCTTAAATGTCCATTGGTTTTACTTTGATACAGTTGAGCAGCACTGGGGTTAAGTCTGTTATTTATGTTGGCCATGTATATTAACCATATTTTAAAAGTACTGTTTTGTTTTTACAGGAAGGGTAAAATGCGAAAGAGGAGTTTTTGTAAATTCTTAACTACAGTGTACGGTGTTCTTTCCTAAGTTTTTATATTTCCTTACAATTTGGTGGCCATTAATTTAACTTTGGGCTTTTTGGTGTATGCTAATTTAGTCTGAGATTTCAAGAAGATACATAGACATTTCAGTCCTCATTAATTGAGGACATTTTAAGAAGTTGAAAGAGAATTTGTTTTCAAGTTGAGAGTGTATTCTTTTTTAAATTCCACCTAATTATTAAATAGTTTCAATTTTATTTTTAAAAGCTGTGAATTGTTGAGTAGACGGTTCCTGAAAGTACAAGTGAGATATCAACAGGCTGTGTATACAATGAAATGGTTTTATTTTCAGTTTTGAAGCACAAAACACTGATTAGTGTAAGAAACAATCCACATCATTATTGGGTTTTGTTTTTTGCCTGATTCAGGTGTGAGTGATATCTCTTAAATGTTCGGGGTTGGGAGTTAGAACCAGTTATCTGGCTTCTCTTGTCCATTGCTTAGGTTTGTTCTTGTTGTCAAAACCACTTCCCCCCCCCCCCCCGCAAATGGTGTGACACATGCTCATGCATATTATGTTATAATGAGTACATCGTTGTATTTGTATTTTTGTTTTCAACATTGCCAAGGTGCTATGGGAAATTAACACAAAATTAGAAAAAATAAAATTATTAAAAAGCAGGACTGGTTTCCTTTTCTCCAGGTGGCTTATCTCTAAATGGCTACTTGTATTTACTTTCTGATTAGCTTTTATGTTGCCCACTCTCTAGTTCTATTCTGGTTTCAGCTATTATTTTGTTTTTGGGAGCGGGGTATGGATTGTGTGATATTTCATCTGCACAGTGAGGGTAGAGAGCTAGAAGATTCAGCTCTGTGATTCTGGGGTTTTCTTAAATTCTTTTAGTGTCAGAAGCAGTTATTGAAGGGGAGAAAAATCACAGGGCAATGTGCAGCTTAAGGGTTTGCCTTCATGGGTCAGATTATGGCCTGATTTGAGTGTGTAAATTCTGGGTCTTTAAACTTCTGTTTCCAAGAGAAAGCCCCTTGGTTACCTTTACCTTTTCAACCACATCTTTGATTGCAAACCCTAGAGCTAAAGGGTTTGGGGGAGCTTTTTAAGGGAAGGTTTACTGGGAAATTTAAGTGAGTCTTTTAATCTTTTTTTAAACTATGATAACGGCAAAAATGGAAAAGCTGAGCAATCTCTGGCTTTTTTTAACAGCTGGTATCTGCAAATTAATGTGACAGCTCAACTTTTATTGAATATAGCATTGCTAAAAAACCCTGAAGTGTTACATAGCTGTTATGCCACAGTTTATTCTTGAATAGTAGAAATCTAGGTCTTTTAAAATATAGGCTAATTTCAAATTAGATTTTCTAATTCTCATATATTCAGAAATATTTATTCCACAAGTTATGTGTTATGAGTGTGTTTATAAATAATACATATAAAGGTAACATTTAATGTGAACATTCACTTTGATGATGACTTAGTAGCATTGCTCTTTCAACAGCTAAAACCTTTATTTTGCTAATGAACATTTATCTTAATGAAGATAGCTGATATCAGTGAGCAAAATCATCCCAGTAATAACAGGTTTACAGGGGAAACATGCTAACAAAGCCTTAGGGCTTTCTATCAATGTGTTAGTGAGTTTATTTGGCCAAGAGAGGAGGTGCATAACTTAAATTTCTTCTTTACCATATCAGGAACACACTGTAATTGTGTATTAGGTGGACTAATGACCAATTGATAAACTTAGTTATGTAGGCTTTTGAGTTGTATTAAAAATGAATGGATTTATCAAGAGTCTTTTATCACTGAGATACTTTATGTATTTATGCCTTGTTAGAAAATATTAACCGAAGTATGTCTCCAAGTTTAAATTTCAGTTTTATGCCTGGAAGTTTTTATAAAAAGTTTAACACTACTAGAGGACTGAATTTCCTTAAAAAATCTCTGGAATGAAAACTATCAAGGATGTCTTTAGTTTGTATGAGGGTTTAAAGGAATTGAGATGTTTTCACTTTCTTCATAATGCTCCATTTTCTCCTGGTGTTGTGGGAAGGAACAAGCTTCCTAAATGTTATCTTTTAAATTCATTTTTGGTAGCTGTTTTGCAAATCTTTGAAGCTGCTGTACGTCTCTCCTGTTTCCTCTGCATACCTGCTGTATCAGACTTAATGAACCATAGTAGAACTCTAGCCTCCCTATAACCTTATGTAGGCTGTTATTTATCTTTAACGTATGTTTTATATTTATTTTGAATGATGCATCTAAGTTCTAATTTTGCTCTTTTGCATTCCAAATTCTGCCTATACAAATAACTATGACCTCGACATGTCAAAACTGAGGGTATTGACTTAGCATTGGACCTAATCGTGATGGGTGGGGTATTTGTTTAGCCAGTATATATTGCATGCTGTGTTCCAGGCATTGTGCTAGACAGCAAAAAATAGATTGGATTCCTACCCTTATGGTGCTTAGCATGAAATAATCATAAGTAATTGCAAAATTAGACCAGCAGTAAATGTGAAAGCCAGAACCAGGCAGAGTCCATGCAGTTGGAGTGGGGTGTGATACAGGGATGAATGCTTTCCTGAGAAACCGAGGACAGATATCTGAAGGAGTAGGAGTTAATTAGGTGAGCCCAGAGGAGAGTGTTCCAGATGAAGGAGCAAACTGTACATCTTTGTGATGCATTGGAAGAATTATAGTGTCCTGCAGATACAGTATGGGGGGGACCTTGTTCCATCTTCCAAGCTGAGGACAGAGAAAGAGGTTAAGAGCCAGACTCCTGGGTTTGAAATTTGTGCATTATGGAGAACAGATGAGACGAGATAGATTTTACCTGGTGATGATACAGTTGGAGCAAAGTGGTAGATTTGAGAAACATTTGGGAAGAAGACATGAATGGGTTAGATATAGAGGGTAAGAGGAAGGCATAGAAAATGACTCATGAATTTGTGACTTTGGAACTGGATGGAAGTTTGTGGCATTCACTATGATTGAATACATTGGCAAAGAACCTTTTGTGGGCAGGGAGATATCAGTACGGTTTTGAGATGGTTATGCTTATTCTTGCAGGATTTCTGATAATCCTAACAATGGCAAGATGGGGGTGGGGGGACTGCAAAAAGAAATACCGAACTAAAATCATTCCCTTTAATTCTAAAAAACAGTTCATCTCTAGCATTAGGGTGATTTTCATTAGATTACATTTTCTTTCAGCTTACTTAGGGATAGGGATAAAAATTATTTAATTTATATCTACCCCTATTTCTGTCTTAATTGTTGCTACCCTAATCCTAATCATCATCCTCTCTTCCCACCTGGACAGTCTCCATGCCAACTACTGTTAAGCACTTCTCATGTGAGTTCATTCAAGTTTTAATGTTTCCAATCCTCACCAATAAAATTGTCAGATTGGAGAGGAATTAAAAGCATTAAGCTTGTTGTGACTGTTATCACTGCTAAAAAAAATTTTATTATCAACTTGCCATTTTTCTATGTGAAGATCCCTAAAAAACATAATTCACACATGCCTCAGCAAACCAGCTGTGTCCTAGAAATGAAGTAACACACTCATAAACACGGCTAGAAGGTTATAAAATTTGAATGTCTATCAAATCCCCCCCAACCCTGAGTAACATTATAGTCTTCCCATAGCTACAGCCAACTCTGTTATTAATCTTGGTGTATTTAGGCAAATCATTTCTTTCTCTCAGCTTGTTTACTCATCCAAAAATTTAGGGAGTAATAGCACATACTCTTCAAGATTCCAGATTTAACTTACTAAGTTAAAAAAATTTTTTATTGTGTCTCACCACTTGTTTTCTTGTGGATGTATGGCTGTTTGTGTAGCATGCCACTTTCCATCAGTATTCAAATCTTAGAAATACCCACACACTAACTCCATGACCTTAATTGTTTCATTTATGACCATTTTGATCTTACATATCTACTATAAGCCAAGACACTAGGTGCACAGAATGCTAAAATTATGAAATTTCTACCCTTAATAACTAGAGTGGAGCATTATAGGCCAAAATATTACTATGAAGTGTTATGAATGTTTTGATGGTGTTAGAAATACACATTCAATGGTGGTCAGCTCTGCTGGGGTTGGGGGGATAGGCATTAACTTCCAAATGGATTCATGAACAATATGTGTTGGCTAGGTAGGTGAAGGAAGAATGAACAGCATACTGACAGAGTGCAAGTAAAGAAGGGCAAAGAGGCATGACCATGTGGCAAATTCAGTATAATAGTTTGGAATGGGTGGAGTGTAGGTTTCAGTAGAGTACGACAAGAGAAAAGCTGAATTTACTTTGCAGTCAAATCATGACCAATTGTATGCTAAGAAAATGACTTCACTTGATTCTGTAGGGAATGCTGAACCACCGAAAGTCTTAAGGAGAGGATTATGGTTATATTCGAAATTGAGAACACAAAGCTCGTGGCTATGTGAATAGTTTGGGAATTGTCCAGGTGAGAAAGATGTTTGGAATTAAGGGAGCAGTAGTTAAAACAGTATGAGAGGTTGAATAATCTCTCCCACAAAGATGTCCACATCCTAATCTCCAGAACCTGTGAAAGTTATTTATACTGCAAAGGGGATTTTGCAGATGTCATTAAGTTAAAGATTTGGAATGAGGTTTTCCTGGATTGTCCAGGTGGGCCCAATGGTCAATTTTTATTTACTGGTAGGGCTCTTTTTTTATAATCTATTTTTGTTTTTTTTTATAATTTATTTACTTATTTATATTTGGCTGTGTTGGGTCTTTGCTGCTGCGCGCGGGCTTTCTCTAGTTGCGGCGGCGAGTGGGGGCTACTCATTGCAGTGCGCGGGCTTCTCATTGCAGTGGCTTCTCTTGTTGCAGAGCGCGGGCTTCAGTAGCTGTGGCTTGTGGGCTCTAGAGCGCAGGCTCAGTAGTTGTGGCTCACGGGCTTAGTTGCTCCGCGGCATGTGGGATCTTCCAGGACCAAGGCACGAACCCGTGTCCCCTGCATTGACAAGCGGATTCTTAACCTCTGCGCCACCAGGGAAGTCCAGGGCTCTTTTTTATGTTGCGGATATTTCACCGTCTGTTAAATATACTGGAAACACATTCTTATTTGTAATTTAAAAAATGTTAACGTTTATATCAGCGGTCCCCAACCTTTTTTGACACCAGGGACTGGTTTCGTGGAAGACAATTTTTCCACGGACTGTGGCGGGGGTGGGGGGGATGGTTCAGGCAGCTTGGGGACACCTGTTGTATATGGTTTCTTGCATTTTAATTGTTTTGGGGGCCATATCTATCAACATTCACCTGTACAACTTGCTTAGAAAGCCCTGCCTATGCTGAAGTTATTAAATATTTTTCCTCTCTTCTAATACCTTAATTTTTTTCTTTAAATTTTAACTTTTAAACACATTCAGTTTCTTTTGGTGCATTATGAAGTGACACTCTTATTTCTTCTAAATAGTAATTTGTTAAAAAACAATTTGTTAGATACTTGATCTTTTCTCCTTGATTTGAGGTGCCACCTTTATCATAAAGGAAATTCCTAGTTACGCGTAAGTCTGTTTCTTCAGTATTTATCAAATTCCTTCTATCCTCTTCCTGCACTAATAACACCCTATTTTAACTCCAGTAGCTTTTTAGCATATTTTGTTATTTGAAAGGACAAATTGTTCCCATAGTTTTTTTATTTAGAATGTTTGGCCATTCTTGTGAATTTTTTTCTTTAATATGAGCTTTAGAATCACCTAACAAATTTTGTTAAAAAAAAAAAACCAAAACGTTCTGTTGAAGATTTTATGGATATTGCATTGTACTTACAAGAAATTTTGGGAGAACTGACTCGACAAAAATTATGAGTCTTGCCACTAAAGAACATGCATGTTTGTCTTATCTTTCATTATTCACAATCAGTATTCCTTCATGACTTTTTGGTTTTGAGGCTTGTTGATTTTTAGTATGTTTTGATATCTGCTCAGGCAAAATTCCTCTTCTAAATTTTTTAATTTTTCTTGACTTTTCTTGAGCATTTAATCTTCTATTTAAACTTTAGAATCTGCTTGTCAAGATTTAGAAAATTACAGTAATATTTTGATAAAGATTGCATTCACTTTTTTTTTTCTTTTTCTTTTTGCGGTACGCGGGCCTACTCACTGTTGTGGCCTCTCCCGTTGCGGAGCACAGGCTCCGGACGCGCAGGCTCAGCGGCCATGGCTCATGGGCCCAGCCGCTCCACGGCATGTGGGATCTTCCCAGACCGGGGCACGAACCCGTGTCCCCTGCATCGGCAGGCGGACTCTCAACCACTGCGCCATCAGGGAAGCCCTGCATTAACTTTTATAGATTAATTTTTGGAGTATTGATATCCTTATGATATTGTGTCTTCCCATCTGGGAATAGGTAACTATTATTTAGGTTTACAGTTTTCTTCATATAAATCGTACACATTTCTTGTTAGGTTTATTCCTACTTATGTTTTGCTGTGACCGAATGGATTTTTCTTTGAATTGCCTATTGCTGTAAGACAGGAAATTATTTATTTTTATATGTTGGCCTAATCTTAAGCCACTTCATAAAACTAATTGTAATTCTGATAGAACTAAACTAAGCTCCGTGAGAGTATACACCTTTTTCAAACACTGTATTCCTAGCACCTAGACAGTTCCTAACATGTTACATTAACTCAGTATGTTTGAATGAATGAATGAGTGAATGACAGTATTTTAGTTGATTCTCTTGGATTTCTGGGTAGACAATATTTCCAGTTTTTCAACTGTTATAATTATGAAACTTTTAGTAAAGATTGCTTTGTAGATTCATGTTTTAAAGTACTCATTCTCTTAATATATAGCAATATTAGAAAAAATAGAAAAAGATACAATTACAAAGGTATGATCTCCTGCAGAAATATTTCTCTACTTAAAAAAATGTTTTTTATGGAAATTTTAAAATATATACAAAAGTAGAATAGTATAATCAAACTGCATATTCCCGTCACCCAACTCCTTCTATGATCTCAGCCAATATTACTTCAGATATACCTCTACCTTCTTCTCACCCCACCTTACACTGGGTTATTATGAAGCAAATCTCAGGCATACCATTTCATCCATAAATATTTGAGTATGTTTTCCCATTAAAAAGTACTATTTTAAAGTTATATAATCACAATGTCATTACCATATGTAAAAATATGACAATAATTCCTAAATATCTAGTGTTCAAATTTTCCTGATCCTCATAAATTTTTTCTTTCCTTTAAAAATCTCTTATTTAAGGGCTTCCCTGGTGGCGCAGTGGTTAAGAATCCGCCTGCCAGTGCAGGGGACACGGGTTCGAGCCCTGGTCCAGGAAGATCCCACATGCCGTGGAGCAACTAAGCCCGTGCGCCACAACTGAGCCTGTGTTCCAGAGCCCGCGAGCCACAACTGCTGAGCCCATACACCACAACTACTGAAGCCTACTCGCCTAGAGCCCGAGCTCCACAACAAGAGAAGCCACCGCAACCAGAAGCCCGGGCATCGCAACAATGAGTAGCCCCCGCTCACCGCAACTAGAGAAAGCCCGCGCTCAGCAATGAACACGGAACGTAGCCATAATTTAATAGATAAAATAAAATTTAAAAACTGCCATAGTCCTCATGTAAACCAGAAGACATACATACATATATTCCCATAGATTCTCCTTACATTGTTGCAGTTAAACGGAAATTTCAAAGTCTACTTCCCAGTCAACCTTATTACATTCCTTTTTTAAGCTGAAATTCATTTTTTTTTTCCCCTCCAGCCCATGAATGATATAATACTGTCTGGGAACTACTAAAGAACAGATGCTGAGGCCTTACTCTCAAAGGACCAATTTTGGATCAGAATGGAAGGGAAGGAAAAACACTGGAATTCCCTCTAATTCTGCAGGGGACTTCTGACGTTTAAAAAAAGATTCAATACTACTAAAGAAAGACTATGAATGGCAGTTTAAGGCATCTGCCCCAGTAGTTCCTGGTAAAAACACACACATGTGTGGATCCTTATACTGAATTAAAATATTAATACTTTTGGAACACCTATGAAGTCATACACCAAGGAGGATAAAAAGATAAAGAAGACGAAGTTCTCCTGTAAGTGGTTAGATGTCTAGGAAGGGGGAGGCAGATTCTCCCTCCTTTGTCTTAAATGCTAGAACCGAAATAGAAAAAAAAGAGCTCCTGGTAAATGCAATCGGGAAGCCCCAGTGAAAGAACTGGCCTGAGTTCAAATCTTTATGAATCGGAGGTGTCAATCAGGGGGAAACGGAAGAAGTGACAAGACAAAGGGATACACTACTAAGTGAAGAGAACTGGAAAAAGCAAGGCCTGGGGCCCCTGAAAACTGCGTGGTCGTGAGTTCGTAAAAGGTAAAGGCTATGTGTCCCGGTGGACATCAACACCGTTGGCGTATTTAGCGTTGGAGAAATCGGGGCGGCGGGCTTGGACTCGTCGTTTCAGGAGTCTCCCAGTAGAGGGCGCCATCAGACCGCGAGTGCTCAGCCTGACTCGGCTTCGGAGGCGGTGCATCCTCAGCCCGGGGGCGGGGCTGCCGCGCTCACGTGACCCTTGCTCATGGCGGCGGCTGCAGCGGAGGCGCTGGCGGCGCTTGGCGGCCGGAGCCGGATCCTGTAGTCGGGGTGTGGGCTCGCGTCAGTCCGTCCCTCTTTCGGCCCCCTCGGTTGTCTTCCGGAGTGTGGCTGACAGAGCCGGGATGGCGGAGCGAGGCCTGGAACCCTCGCCGGCTGCGGTGGCGGCGCTGCCGCCCGAAGTGCGGGCGCAGCTGGCGGAGCTGGAGCTGGAGCTCTCGGAGGGTAGGAGACGGGCGGGGGAGCGGGCGCCCGGGCGCCGCTGCGGCTCGCGGCGAGGGGAGACCAGGTCCCCGCCGCGCGCCCTGGTGGCCGTGCGGGCAGAGTGGAGGAGGGTGCCGGAAATCTGGCCCGGGCTCTGAAGGGTCGCTCCCCTTCTCTCTCACCCTGGGAAGTGGGTTTCCGTGTGATTCATTGTGTTCCCTGGGAGGGGGTGAGCAGAGGCTTGGAGGAGAGGTCCTCCCCAGGCCCGGGCTGCTTCTGTGTTCCCTGCCCCCCAAAACCCGAGACAAAGCTGTGTCCTCCCGCTTCAGGCTTCTGCCCGGGCGCCGGGGCACGGTGGGGGCGGGGCGGGGGTGAGGCCGCCAGCAGGGTGGCTGACAGCTTTCTCCTGTTCTCCTCTACCCTTTTCCAGGGGAGGGCCCTAGCCTGTTTCAGCTCCCCTTCCCCGTCTTCAGAAAAAGAGAAAGACAGGGGAAATCCGCCAGCATTTCTTCTTCCTTCTTTAACAATGCGAGATGCCTCCCTAGTGACAGGAGAGAGATAGAAGCGGGGTGGGCCGTAGAGGGTCCTGGGGAGGCCAGAAGAAGTGGCATTAACACAGAGAGGGACACACAGGGCTGCTTCTAGAACACCTTTGTCATAAGGGTTTTTTTTCCTGGTGCCTGTATTCAGGCTGAATTGTCCGCATCTGATCACCTTTTGCAGTCTTTGAAGAGGGAAGGAGAGAGGTGGCTACCGGTTACAGGCAAATCCTGGCCGGCACCGTCTTTCTTTTGTTAATGGATTGTTACAAGGAGGGTTGGATTGGTATTGAGAATTAAAAGAATGGAATAAGTCGAGCCACTATTATTAGAGAAGTCTCTGGACAACAATGAGAGAAACGTTGCTCTGTTGTGGGCATGTGATCAGGCTTCTTGTGCAGTTGTGATCAGTTCTCCACAAAGTTCCTGTTTTTATCACAGGCTGCCTCTGAGACAAAAGCAGCATTTTCTCCAAGCTTGATGTCAGTACTGTGGTGGTGTCCCCAGAGTTGCATATTCTTATTAAGTTCTTTGCCAAAGGCCCTCTTCGCTAGCATTTTTCAAGTGGATTAAAAATTGTTGGTTGGAAAAGAAGAATGTGATAAGTTCCCAGGAGAGTTCTGACTTTTTGTTTACTTATCAAGGCATTCTCTCTCCCACCCCGCAGTCCTTTACAATGAAAAACCAGAAGTAGATTTGAGTGTTATAAAGCCAGTTGGGCATGGAGGGAAATAATTATTTTTAATAACCCTGTTAGGTTTTCCCAATGTATAGGGAGGTGCTGTTTTCATTTGCACTTAATTATCAGCATATTTTTTTTCAGTTAACCAGTTGGGAAGTTATTCTTTGGCCAGTCCCCAGAATCAGTTGTGGTGGGTGAGTTTGTTTCTGTGAAATGTTTAGGGCATTGCTATCTTGGTTCTGCCTCTCAAAAAACCTCATTCTTCTGGACTAAAGCATTGTCATTCAATCCGTGATGACTTTCATTCAAGTCAGACTTTTAAAAGTTACTTTATAGTATCACATCAGCTATCTTTGATTAGCCAGAAGGAGAGAAGTTTGGCTGGATGTTTGCATCAGAACGAGATTAAAAATAGGAGTTGATTGCTTTTACATGGAGAGGGAAATCCTGGAAGCTCTTTATTCTTGATATATCTGTTTCCAGCTTTTTATCGTTTACTTCTCTGGGTGTTTCTAGAGATGATTCCAAGGAACTATTTCTAGGACTCACACTGATTAGCTCACCTGTGTCTCCTTCAAGAAAGTGTGAAACTCCTGCAAACTGTATTGCCAAGCCTTCAACATTTTTAAGGACAAGTGCATGGTTTGTTTTCTGATGCAGGGTTGTTTTGCTTTGGCGTGTAACTGAGTTTGAATTGGTTTTTTAAAGGTTTATACTACATCATCTTGTATTTCATCTCTTTTAGCGATGGAAAACGGGAAAAAATGTAGTTGAAAAACCTCGGACCTGCAGTGTCAGCATCTTGGCCATCTGTCTGTCTCTCTCGCTTAAAGTACAGAGGATGGTTGACTGGAGGAGTAGGTAGACATTTTTAGGAATTCAAGTGAAGTTGAAACCACCAACAACCCCCAGATCTATAGCATGCTATTTGTGATGTCTGTACCATATTTTGAAGGGACCTTTGTTTGTTTAAAATTTTCTCTACGGTTACTGCTCTGACAAAAGTACTTTTTTCTTCTGGGAAAAAAAAAAAGATGCTTTTAACTATGTGTTCATTGTGTGTTGTTGGCTTTGGTGCACTCATTCCTCCATTTTATTCATTTTTTTAGGTTCAGGCTGTAGTTGGTCCTAATTATAGCGATCGTCTGAGCTGTATGCCGTTAAAGAATTTTCTTTGTGCTCGCCTGTATTTTCAGCTGCAGGCTCTGGTCGCAGATGGGCCAGCTCTGCACCGGAACGCAGGTTGTGCCACCCTGGGCTGATTGCCGCAGAGTGCGTTGCAGAACCCAGTGCTGTGGCTGCTGCTTCATTCAGGCAGGTCACCATGGACTTGGTGCTTAACGCTGCCTGCTTTTGCACCAAAAAGAACAGCCCAGCACTGTCCAGAGAATCATTTAAAATTGAACGGACACCTAATCATAAGCTTTTCTGTAGACTAATTGAATAGGCAGGAGGTTTCTGCAAGTATTCCCATAACTGAAAATTTTTTCATGATTCACATGTATTGTTACATTTATTATGTATTTGGTAATAAGCTCTGTTGTCTGAACTTGAGTCATATGTTTTAGTCAAGTGTATGCACATAAAATAACACTAATGAGGGGAATTTGTTTAAATCTGTCTGATAATTCATTGTGTTTGTGTCATGATCTTATGCATTATGTCGTTTGAGTCTCACTGCAACTTTGTGATTAGGTAGAACAGATGTTATTAACACCTGTTAATAGTTTTTTGTTGTTGTTTTGGTTTAACAGAAGGGAAAACTAAGACTCAGAAAGGTTAAGTATTTTGTCTAAAGTTGCTCACTAGTAAGTGCGTTATCTTAAGCTGACATGTAATTATGGCATCTGTTACCATCAAATGATTTAAATATCTTTACGGTTATTGCACAAGCTATTAACTCTAATTTTTACTCTAAGCAAATGCTACGAAATAGTTGTATGCCACAATTCCAAAGAGTCTTGTTGATTCTCTTTCTGAAATCTCTTTTAAATCTATCTTTCACTTATTTGATTCAGCAGACATTTATTCTCTGCTTACTATGTGCTAGGGATACAGAGGTGAGTATGGTACTGTGTTAGCTTTCAAGGAGCTCTGAGTCCGGTAGGGAAATCACTTAAAAATACCAACAAAACAGTCCATGAGACAAAACAGTCCATGAGGGTTCTGTACAGAAACTGCCTTCTAAGAAAAGAGGAAGCTGTCTGCTTTGTTGTTGTGAAAAAGGAACAGCAGAGAACCTTAAATACAAAACTGGAGGCTGGTAGAGAGGGCTGTGATTTAGCTCGTGAAATTGTCGTAAGTGTGAAGGAAAGAAGGCAGTCTGTGGCAAATTAGAAGGGGTGCAAGTCTTTCAGTGCCTGAAAACAGTCCCAAGATGACAACTGGAAAGGTATTTAAGATAAAATAACGCTTACAGGAAGGGATCCTCCCTTTTCTTGTTTGAACACTTCTCTGACCACAAACACAACAAACCCAGTCACATCCTCCCTTTCTCCTGTCTGTTTCATCACGTATCTCAGAGTCCTCAGAGAGTGGTACAGGTCCACCTTGAAGGTGGAGGGGAAGGAGACAGCTGCTTCCTAGGAGTTGAAGTGAATCCTCTTTAGGAGTTGGGCAGAGGTGGGGGAGTTGAAGCGGAAAAGGGGGAGATGCTGAATTGAGATTGTATTTCACAGTGTTCAAAGTGGGCAATTGGAATTAAGCCACTGGAAGACTGGTAAATCCTTCTTACTTTACCTATAATGGGAAAGTGGGCCACTTCCCCCCAAATATGTAGCATAGTCATTAATTCATAAGAAACACCTTTATCAGAAAATTATGACTAAGCAGTTGTCATTCCTAGTGTTAGGAGTATTAAGGAAAGCAGGTTTGGTTTGAAAAACCAAAACTGGGCATTATCTAAGTGATTTATTCTCTGAAAGTTGCATATCTATATTTTTGGTGGGCTATACCCGCCTTATGTTGGAGCTTATCTTTAGGAATTGCTTGTCAGAGCCTGTGACGCATTCCTTTGAAAATCCTCATAGCGGCAAATTTTAATTCTTTGAGGGTAGAGTTTCATTTTATGGGTTACTTGGTGTCAAGTAGAGAAAAGCTGGTTGATGTTCTTCTGGAGTCCAAACTAGCTGTGAATGAAAAAATTAGCGTGATTATAAATGTGTTTTATTTGTAACTGTCAAAAAATTAGAATGATGCTAAACTGGTTTTGAGGGTAGTTCCAGAAGTGTAGTGACAGACAAATTCACTGGAAGAATGATTCACTTTACTGTAAAGGATAGCGCTTGTTTAGGCACCCTAGTTCTATGTATTTTGAAAAATTAATCTTGTTGTTTGACAGTCCATAACACTGAGCTGGATTTTTTTTTTTTTATAAATTTATTTATGGCTGCGTTGTGTCTTCCTTGCGGTGCGTGGGCTTCTCATTGCGTGGGCTTCTCATTGCGGTGGCTTGAACTGTTTCAGAATTTGGGCTGTAGGTGCGTGGGCTTCAGTAGTTGTGGCACATGGGCTCAGTAGTTGTGGCTCGCAGGCTCTAGAGCTCAGGCTCAGTAGTTGTGGCTCATGGGCTTAGTTGCTCCGCGGCATGTGGGATCTTCCCGGACCAGGGTACGAACCTATGTCCCCTGCTTTGACAGGTGGATTCTTTACCACTGCTCTACCAGGGAAGCCCCTGGAGTTTTGAATGAGAGAAATCTTTAACCCTTCACTCTCAGCCCAGCCCTTGGTGGCTGCTTTCTTTCCTGGCCTTTGTGAGGATTAGCACCTCAGGGTTGAAAGTTCAGATGATTGGCTAAAAACGGCCTTCACATGTATTTGTATTTTAATGATTATAGTTCTTCATGGTTCTCTCTCATGATTAATCAGGAATGGTCTTTGAAACACTCCTTCCTGCTTGTCTGCACCATTTCTCACAGTTCTTTAAGAGTTAGTTGAAGTTCTACCTTTTTTCTAAACCTGCCCCTGAACACTGTGAGCTCTCTTTCTCCAAACCTTATAGCATTTACAGTTTATATCATTTTTGCCAGTCATGGATCTTGTAAATATTTAAATTGTTTTTCATTTCACCTCCATGTAAGCTCCTAAGTCCTTTAAACGACTGCTCAACAATTTCTTTCTTGTATTGTTTTAGGAGTGCAATAAATTTTTGTTCACCTCAGATTTTTTTTTTTTTTTGCGTTATGTGGGCCTCTCACTGTCGTGGCCTCTCTCATTGCGGAGCACAGGCTCCGGACATGCTGGCTCAGCGGCCATGGCTTATGGGCCTAGCCACTCTGCGGCATGTGGGATCTTCCTGGACCAGGGCATGAACCCGTGTCCCCTGCATCGGCAGGTGGACTCTCAACCACTGCGCCACCAGGGAAGCCCACCTCAGATTTTAATTGAAGCAAAGTCTCTGTCTTGGGGATTTGATTTTGGCACAAGGGGTGGGGTTGTATGATCATTTGAGGAGCACGGGTTTTGGCATCTGGTGGGCTTGGGTCCAAGTCCTGGCTGTCACTTAGCCCTGTGACCTTGGATGGACTGCCTAACCTCCCTGGTTTTAGTTCTTCAGTTCTTAAAAAAGGAAGGACAACCTTATTAGAGTTGTAAGGAGGTTTAAAATGAGATCGTAGGAGAACAGCTGAGTGTGGTGTGTGCGTGTAATAAGTGCTTGGTATGTGTAATCTTTATGGTTTCTGATAGTGAATGGATGCATAGTGACTTGGCTGTTTTTAATATCTTGTGTTACTTAGCGGAATATGATTACATATGAAGTGATGAATGGAATCAATTAGTGTAATTCTTTTTTGCAAGTAATACTTGACTCCTCCATCAGTTGCTCCTGTCGGCACCCTCTACCCTAGTTCAGCACGTGTTGTGTCAGTGCAAGCAGTTGACTAGAACAGCACAGAGTAGCTGGTTTGTTTCACGTAGACATCTGGCATGTGTGCATTTCTAAGCCTGTAGGCTCTGGCAAATGGCTCTGAAATTTAAGCATCGTTTCTTAGACTCAAGCATCTTCACGCTATGTATGAAAAGGCACGTGTGGATGCTCAGCCTTCACATGGTTTTTGACTCTTCCTTTTCCCCCATTTGTCCTTCGTGAACAACTCCTTTTGGCTCCTCGTTCAAAAGTTTTCTTGCATCCATTTTTCCTTTAAGTTGCATTTACCACCAGCCTTGTTCAGTCCTCTATCTTTAGACCTAAGGGTCAGCTCTAGATGGATCTTTTATCTTTTAAAAATACTATTTTTATCTAAAGGCGTTGCTACATCCAAGGCTCTGTCGCTCATTGTCTTTATTTTAGTTTTTATTTTTAAAAATATTTATTTATTTATTTATTTTTGGCTGCGTTGGGTCTTCGTTGCTGTGTGCGGGCTTTCTCTAGTTGTGGTGAGCGGGGGCTACTCTTCGTTGTGGTGCGCGGGCATCTCATTGCGGTGGCTTCTCTTGTTGCGGAGCATGGGCTCTAGGTGCGCAGCTTCAGTAGTTGTGGTGTGCGGGCTCAGTTGTTGTGGCTCGCGGGCTGTAGAGCGCAGGCTCAGTACTTGTGGTGCACGGGCTTAGTTGCTCCGCGGCATGTGGGATCTTCCTGGACCAGGGCTCGAACTCGTGTCCCCTTCATTGGCAGGCAGATTCTTAACCACTGCGCCACCAGTGAAGTCTAGTACAACTTTTTTTGGACTATGTCATGAACATTTAAGTAAGACTTTCCGTATATTTGTGTTTATAATGAATAAGTTGCCTTCCCTGGTGGATGCTCTTCTATGAATAAAATATTTTCTGAAAGGCCATTTCTTTGGAATTTTATAGCATGACAGCTGACAGGATCTTTGAATACACAGGTTGGCTTTAGTGGACCTGGAAACTCTAAAGCCGTGTGTAGAATTGTGAGTGTGAGTGCTTATGTGCCTTTTTGGGGAGCAGAGTCTCCAGCTTTCATCAGTTTCTCAAAGAGGACTGTGAAGCGAGAACCAAGTCTGTGTACTACCACTCTTCATTCTTACTAGCCTGTAAGGAACGCCAGACTCCCTCAGCATCCCTCCTCAACACTCACAAACTTACCTATATCAGTTCCCACCCGTATCCTCTTTCCTTCTTTCCTCAGAGGAAGAACTGTCCCCCTCCTGTTCTGCAGTGTGTCCCTGTGACTATGATCTCAGTCCTCATCCCTTCTCCTCTTCTGGGATCTTGGGATCTTACTTTATTGATCCATCTATTCACTTGTAGTCTTTTGTCTTTGTTTTTTCCTCTCATCTTTAGCCTCTCACTTAACACTTGGCTCTTGGCCCCCTCCCTTCAGCCTATAGATACGCTGAAGTTTCTCCCATCTTAAGAAAAGTATCTTCCCGCGATCTTGTATTGGAGCCTATTTGCTTTTGTGTGCTAGCGTTCACTCCCTCTCATAGATCCTAGAAAGTAGAGCCTACATTTCCTTTATTTTGTTTCTTACCTTTGCTCACTCCTTAGTCCGTTGCTTCTGTCTTATCAAGCCTCTGAAAAAAATGTCTCCAAGGCCACCAGTGACTTCTGATTTTAGACTGAAAAGTACCCACATCTTTCTCTGCATCTTTCTCTACAGCATTGGATGCTGTGGACCAATATCTTTATAAACCTCCCTCCTTCCTTAGCTTTTATGGTATAATTTCCTTGCAGCTCCCTACCTATTCCTTCTGCTCTCCCTTGGGCTTCTTTTTCTCTTTCTTCCTCCTGGTGTGGGTGTTCCTGGTATCTGTCATTAGCCTTCATCTCACTTCACAGACACTTGCTGACTGATCTCATCTATGACCAGGGCCTCAGCTGTCAAGGCTGGGAGATGACTCCCTAGTCTGTATCTCTAGCCCTGACTCCTCTCTGCTCCAGACATCCTATTTATTCTCCCCAGACAACTGTAACTTAGTAGGTCCAAAACTGTACTCCTTGTTTCTGCTCCGCAAATACTTGGGGGTCGTCCTTAACTTCTGATGGGTCACTAAGTTCTGTTGATTCTGCTTCTTCCCCTCCATTCCCATTGTTTCAGCCTTTGTTTAAGCTCTTACCATCTTTTGCTGAGACCATTACAGTAGTCTCCTAACTCGTCTGCCTGCCTTCAGTCTCTTCTCTCTTCAGTTCATCCTTCTCTATTCTGTGATGGAATGATCATTCTGAAACACAGATCTAATTGTGTCCTTTTCCCTGTTGAAAAATTTTCACTGGCTTCCCCAATCCACAGGATAAATTCCAGGCATCCTTTGTGTAACAAGACCTGCCTGCCTGCCTTTTTAGCCCCGCTTCCCGCGCCTTCCATGTTTTTGCTGTCTTCTCTAGCCGTGCCAAATGACTTGTATTTCCCTGAATGCATGGTGCTTTTTCACTTCCATTCCTTTGTACACGTTGCCCTTCTCTGAGAAATGCCCACTCGGGCATGTTCTTCCCCTTTTTCTGTCTCTTTAACTTCTGTTCCACTCAATTTCCTGTAAGAAGCCAGCCTTTCCTAAGCTCTCTTAAGAAGTTAAGATCTCTGTATAAGTAGCCATCAATTATTGAGTGCTTATTATGTAACATGCCCTGTGCTTAGCACTTTATGTATCCTGCCTGACCAGTAAGTAGGTGCTGAATAAATTGCTGCTGTTGTTATGGTGATGAGGGAACTGAGCTAGCAAAAAGCAACTGAACCTTGAGTGGAACAAAGGGTGTGCCAGCTCCTGCCCTCACACAGACCTGATCTTTCCCTTTTTCCCTACCAGGAACAGTAACGTTCTGAAGTGAATGGCAAAGGGGAGAGAACACACTTGAATCATTTAGAACTGTTTCTGCTGCTTACTGTATGATCTTGGACAAGTCTTTGAAGTGTGCTTCTAATCCTAACAACTCCTAAAGATAGGTGTGTCATTTCCATTCTGTAGAGACTTGTTAAGGAACGTGAAGCCTGAAAGTAAAGTATGCTGGGGTTGGAACCCACCTCAACTTGGCTCCAAACCCCACGGTGTTACCACACTGCCTCCATCTCCCTGAATCACGTTTCAAGTAATTTCAGCAAAATTCTTTTCCATCTTAACTATTGGGCCCCGCTTTTCTTAGGATACGGCTTCTGTCTTTGGAGTTTGGGAGGTAGGGCTCCCCAGAGAGAAAAGAATGGGAATGTTCTATCCCAAGAGAAATGGATAGCAGTTGGAGTGAGGTTGGTTATTTTTGACCTTGCTTTGCCAGAACCAGCACTCCAACATATATTTGGAGGATTTCATTTATATCAGCTTGACTTCTGGAAGGGTGTGACTTCTTTTTTTCTAAAAAGAGCAAAAGATATTGGGTAAAATCCTTTAAGACTGCGTATCTGTAAAGTAAGAGATAATTTTATGTACTTCTATTTTGATGTGAAATTGATTTTTCTTCCTTGAATTGAGATGGGGTTGATGAGAAGCTGAAAGGGGAAAATCCAGAAGGAGAATATCTTGGATGCCACACAGGACAGCCCTAAATGAAAATGCACAGGTCTGGCATCTTTGAAAGGTCTTTGCTGTGCCCTGGACTTGAGCTTCTGGGCTACAGATAGAGTATTGTTACATTCTGGTTCAGAAAGAGTTTTTTGTTTGCTTTGTTTTTTCCTTAGGATATTTAATGTTTAATTTAAAAATTAATGTTTAAATTAATGTAGATATTTCTGTAAATGACATTTACTTTAGTTGATTTTTCTGGAGTTATTTTTTGTCAAAGAAGAGTGCTCTCATATCTCCTTTTTTTTTCCAGAGGACTCTTGCTTTTAGGGGTAAACTAAAGGAGCTGTAGGATTTTTTTCTTTCTTTTTAAGGACCTTGTTTCAAGGTTATGTTTGGGTTATGTTTCAATTTATTCATAAACTGGAACCTTCTGGGTTTTAATTCAGGTCAGGCATGAATGCATTACAGTGCTGGCCAGTCTTGTCACTGAATCTCCTTTTTTTTTTTTTGCGGTACGCGGGCCTCTCACTGTTGTGGCCTCTCCCGTTGCGGAGCACAGGTTCCGGACGCGCAGGCTCAGCAGCCATGGCTCACGGGCCCAGCCGCTCCGCAGCATGTGGGATCTTCCTGGACCGGGGCACGAACCCGCATCCTCTGCATCGGCAGGCGGACTCTTAACCACTGCGCCACCAGGGAAGCCCTGAATCTCCTTTTTAAAAATGAACCCAGGGGCTTCCCTGGTGGCGCAGTGGTTGAGAATCAGCCTGCCAATGCAGGGGACACAGGTTCGAGCCCTGGTCCGGGAAGATCCCACGTGCCATGGAGCAACTAAGCCCGTGAGCCACAACTACTGAGCCCACGTGCCACAACTACTGAAGCCCGTGCGCCTAGAGCCCATGCTCTGCAACAAGAGGAGCGACCGCAATGAGAAGCCCTCGCCCGCAACAAAGAGTAACCCCTGCTTGGCACAACCAGAGAAAAGCCCACGTGCAGCAGCGAAGACCCAACACAGCCAAAAATATAAAAAATAAAAAATGAAAATGAACCCAGTAGGAATTGTGAGGAGAAGTTTCTGATAGTTTCTTGCATAGTAAATCTGTGACTGAGGCAAGCAGGCTGTCTTAATTTTTTTTTTTTTAATCAAGGTATAATTGACATACAACGTTATATTAGTTTCCAGAGTATGACATAATGATTTGATATTTCTATATGTTGGGAAATGATCACCTCAGTAAATCTCATTAACATCTGTCATCATACATAGTTACAATTTTTTCCTGTCTTAAAATTGTAAAGAGTTGTCATTCTTTTTTTGGCTGCGCTGCATGGCATGCGGGAGCTTAGTTCCCTGACCGGGGGTTGAACTTGTGCCCCCTGCAGTGGAAATGCAGAGTTTTAACCACTGGACCGCTAGGGAAGTCCCAAGAGTTGTTATTCTTACTTTATTGGACTTCCTTTCTGGTTTGGAGAAACTTTCATTTTTAAATTGAATGTGTAGCAAAAGCATTTGTGAGTTTTCCTCCCATGGTTCTTTGCTTATCATTTTCTTCAAGGAGACCAAGGGAAGTCCTAGAAGAGAACTTCCTGTTAAAAGAAAAGACAACGTCCTCATTTGTTGGTTCTCTGAGCTCTAATCTCTAATGTTACTCCTATATTATAGTTATTTTTCAAATGACCTTAAAGCTATTATATGATCATTTGCATAAATATTCTCATCTCCCTTTGTAAGCTGCTTGAGGACAGCACACAGCATCCTTCAGCATAAGTGCTTTTCAGTAATTATTCAGCCAGTGAATGAATCTAGACTCTTGTCATCAGCCTCCTTATCTATTCTTATTTCCTTAGTAGTATCTGACAGACTCTTCTATTACAGTCAGACTGGTTTCCTCACTCTTTTTCCTGACTGGCTCATTCTCATCTCTATGCCTTTGCAGCGACTATTTTCTTTGTCAGGACTACCTTTTCTCCTAGTAAAATTTACCTGTGGTTTCACGGCCTGGTTGATGTCCTTTCATCATGAAACCAACTGACTACTTTAGTCCTTATTAATCTCTTCTATTTTTAAGCTATTCTTGTATTCAGTGACAGTTTAACACTTAACTGACAGCTGTTTATTTGTTTTGTTTATGTTGTTTTTGCCTCCTCAGTTAGACTTCAGAGTTTGTGAGTGTAATGACAAGGTCTTCTACCTTTGGGAACTTGTAAGGTGCTAAACATCAATGTATCAGTAAAGATGTATTGAGCACATTTATTTTCAAGATCTACTGAGAGGGTGAGAGATACGTAGAAGGCAGATACCCTGCTCTCAAGGAGCTTTCAGTCTAGTAACTTCTCAACAAATAGCTGTTTGGGCTTTAAAAATATTAATTTAAAGTAATTGTCTTTTGAGTGAGCACGTAGAAACTATTTTATACTTGAGTGATAAGATAGCATTTAAACAACGCCATTTGAAATGATTCTGGGAAAATGGCAGTTTGAGCACATCTCTGCTGCCCTCTTTTTTAAAACTCAGTTCAAGTAAAAGAACAATTTCAAAGCTTAGAACAAAAATACTAAGAGTTGGAATGGGAACTCATGAAAGTCGAAGGACTTGGAGGATAGATCCAGGAAACCAAAAATGCAGATAACAAGAATTTTAGAAGGAGGAATAAGTAATAGAAGAAAAATTCCCTGAGCCAAAAAAAGATTGCAGATTGAAAAAGACTGAAGATTGAATGAGTTCACTGTGTTCCAGGCAAGATCGATGAGAAAAGGCACAAACCTAGGCATATTCTGATAAAATTCTTGAATTCAATGGTAAAGACAAAAAAAACCCTACAAGTAAGTTCCTAGATAGAAAGATAAAGATTCAGAAGAAAAGAAAAGGTGAGAAACATTCAAAAGAAGATAAAGCTACAAAAGAAAAAGTTAAAACTACCACAAAACAGACTGTTCTCATTTGCATCACTATAGTGTTAGTGTAAGAAGCAGACTATTTAGAGAAAAGGTCCACTCCAAAAATCTTATAGACAGTCTAGATACTATTCACCTTTCAGGGAAAAGAAAGCTCTGTGTGGGTGTGCAAGGATTCACATTATATCACCCATAGACTCTAATCTGGACAGTATACTCTAATCAAACAAATAATATTTCCTCTCCTCCTTCCAAAGTAGGAAGAGGAGAGGAAACAGTGATAGACAATGGACTTTGAAATATATATATGTCATATATTATTGTTACTCTATGTTACATATAATATATATATCAATATAATTACATATATTGAGAGTGATAAGGAATGTGTAATATAAATGCTAAGTAAGGATCTTTGAAATTGAAGACACATATTGAAAGAGAAAACCTTGCTGTCTGAAGGAAATATTCTAAATGATTCCAGCAAAACTTGGACATCGCAGGACAGGGTAGTGTGTGGTGAGTGGGAACTAAAAGCATTCTTTGGTATCATTGAGATGTTGGCAGGGGAAGTATGGCAATGAACTGCCTTTGTGAGGAGAAGAATACTTCATTTATAATAGTGCTAAAAAAATTGTAAAATACTTAAGGGAAAGTATCACAAGAAAGGCACAGGCTCTGTGTGAAGAAAATTGTAAAAGATCAAGGATGATCTGAAAAAAATGGAAATATATACCATGTTCCTGGATGGGAAAACTAAATAGATGTAAATTTAATGGAAATTAATTACAACTCCAGTGGAGAATTCTTTTGGGGGTGGGGAAATAGGTAAAACAATCTGTGTTCAGATAGAAGAATAAATGTTTTAGAATAGCCAAGAATATTTAGGCACAGAATAGTGAGGTGGTCCTTGCTTTACCATGTATTGAAACAGATTCTAAAATGATCATACTCAAAGCAGTGTGGTATCAGCATGTGAATAAGGATGAGCAAACAATAAAGTATCCCAATCCTTGTATATGTAAGAAACATAATTATAAAAACATGAAGGTTTTGCAAGCTTAGACTAGCTTTCTTTCCAATTGTCTCAAATTAACAAAAGATCTTAAAATAAGTTGGCCAGGGCTCCATAGGACATCAGAAATACTGATATTGTATTTATCCTTGATACTCTATTTATCCTGCCAAGAGGAGCACACTGGAACCATTCCTCCTGCAGTGTCTTTCCAGTGCCTCTACAAACAAAGCTTAATATTGTGGCATCTGGCAAAGGAAAAATATTTAAAGGGTTCATCTTAATTTTCACAGAGCAGGCAATGAAGGGGTGATCTGGAGCTGAGAAGCAATAAATTGATAACTGGCACATTCTTGACTCCTCTCTTTTCTTCAATCCAACGGCCCATATCTAGTCCATCAGTAAGTCTTTTTGGTGCTACCTTGAGAAATACCCTCGCATCTGCTTCTCCATCATTGATCACTGCCGATCATCACCTTGCCTCTGTGACCTCATCTGTAGCTTCATAGTGCCTTATCTCGTGTCCCTGCTTTTTTCTCTCTAACCTATTTTCCAAACCTAATTTGTAAAATACAAATTAGATCATGTCGCTTCCCTGCCATTGAATTTCCTTCAGTGGACTTCTGTCTTCTAAATAAAATTCCAGGGACTTCACTGGTGGCACAGTGGCTAAGAATCCACCTGCCAATTCAGGGGACACGGGTTTGATCCCTGGTCCAGGAAGATCCCACATGCCGCGGAGCAACTAACCCTGCGAGCCACAACTGCTGAGCCCGCACACCACAACTACTGAGTCTGTGCTCTAGAGCCCACGAGCCGCAACTACTGAGCCCACGCGCTGCAACAGCTGAAGCCCGCGCGCCTAGAGCCCGTGCTCTGCAACAAGAGAAGCCACCACAATGAGAAGCCCATGCACCGCAACAAAGAGTAGCCTCCACTTGCTGCAACTAGAGAAAGCGTGCGCGCAGCAAGGAAGACCCAATGGAGCCAAAAATAAATAAAATTAAAATTAAAAAAAAAAGTAAAATGTAATTCCAGCTCCTGTTCCATGGTCTACAAGGCCAGCACTCCTGTTCCCCCATCGACTTTGCTTCAGCCACACTGGCTGACTCTTCTTTCCCTCCTTTCTCGTTTCCTCCCTCTCTCCTTTTCTTTTTTCCCTCTCATTCTTTTCCTCTCTTCCTTCTTTCTCTGCCTCCCTCCCTTTCTCTTTTCTTTTCCTTTTTATTTATTTAGCTACTATTTACTGAGTGCCTACTTTATGCCACATAGGTACAGGCAATACGGCAGTGATTAAAATAACAAAACTCCCTGCCCTTAAGGGGCTTACATTCTGTAGGAATAGACAGAAATTAATAAGTAATTTAGATTGCCTGTCAGATGGTAAAAATTTCAGTGGAGAAAAATCATGAAGAGCAATAGAGAATACTTGGGCCGGTCAGTGAATACAATTTAAAGTAGGGAGTCAGGGATGACTTCATCATAAGATGGCACTCGAACAGAAACCTGAGGATGGTGAGGCTTTTTCTCTCCTTTGAACAAACCATGCTTGTTCCTGCCTCCAGACCTTGTTCCTTGCTTTTCTTCTGCTGAGAATGCTCTGCTCCAAGTGCTGTGCTTGGCTGGCAACTTTGCCTCCTTTCTGTCTCAGCTCAAAAGTGACCTTCTCAGAGATGCCTTCCCTGACTGCTGAGTTTAAATGAGCAGCTCCTCCCCACTTTCCCCATCTCATCTTTTTATTTATTTATTTTGAAGTCAAAGTGATTATTTATTTATTTATTTATTTTTGGCTGTGTTGGGTCTTCGTTGCTCTGCGCTGCCTTTCTCTAGTTATGGTGCGCGAGGTTACTCTTCGTTATGGTGCGTGGGCTTCTCATTGTGGTGGCTTCTCTTGTGGAGCACAGGCTCTAGGTGTGAGGGCTTCAGTAGTTGTGGCCAGTGGGCTTCAGTAGTTGTGGCTTGCGGGCTCTAGAGTGCAGACTCAGTAGTTGTGGCACACAGGCTTAGTTGCTCCGTGGCATGTCGGATCTTCCCGGGCCAGGGCTTGAACCCATGTCCCCTGCATTGGCAGGCAGATTCTCAACCGCTGCACCACCAGGGAAGCCCTCATCTTTTTTTTTTTTTTTCTGTTTAAAATTTTCTATTTAATACCACCATTTGAAATGATCTTGTTTGTGTATTTATTATCTGATCCCAGTAAAATGTTAGTTCTGTGAGAGGCCTTGCTGCCTTGCTCCCTGCTGGATGCCAGGACCTAGAATAGAAGACACTCAGTAGACACTTGTTCGCGAATAGATGGACTTTGCAGGGAGAAGATTCCAACAGGATTCCTTAGATGGTGATAGCTTTACAGAGTAAAGAAATGTCGGCTCTGTCCCAGGGCCTCTGCTGGGAAGGGACAGGGACCCCTGTGGAAGCTGGCCAGGGCTGGAACTCAGGGGCCCATGATGTTTCCTGGCATTCGGTTAGTTTCTCATGTTTGTTTTTCCTTCACCTATTTATCTGCACGCTCTGATTTTCCATGTGACTTTTACAGTTGGGTGGTGTGTGACAACTTTCCATTTTATCAGCGGACCTGGCTCTTTGGCCCATACATTTCAGTTCAGCTGATATTTATTATGCAGAAGTGTATAGAAGATGCAGTGCCAAGCCTGGTAGAGCGCTTGCATGAGAGCCAGAGCTGGAGCCAGGCCGCTGAGGACCTCTGCTCCCTGCATGGAGGGACGTCCACTTCTGTGTTGACTTGTACTTGCCTGTGTGTCGATTCCCTTTTCCTCTACCTTGACCAACTGTATTACTCACAGGATCTGATCTGAGGTGTAAGCTCATTGGGTGAGTTTTTCTGTAGAATAGATAGTGTAAGCAACCTCGTTTTGGTTTAACTGGTCAGTCCTGGTTGGGAAAAACTAAATATTTCCCATGTTTGGTTTTTCAACATCTTTTCTTGGCCACATTACATCTTTTCCAAAATGTTGGAAAACCAGGGAAGTGAAATATTTAGCCATATGGTGAGTATTTGGTTTGTTGAACTGTCACACCTTTGGACAGTTTATCGTCGTTTATGCAAATTGTGTGGCCAGCTAGACTTCTGAGGGCATTCATAGGCCGCCCATAATATGTCTGCCTGTATGCATACAACACTTTTATTTTAGGTCCCAATGTTTTCTCTCAGGTGCCTCTTTGAGTACCTGTGTCCAAGATGTTGTTCAGACACTAAATTTATTGTAATTTTACACATAGCATAAATATAATAAAAATCTCAAATATTCCATTTATTTTTCTGTCATCAACTTGAAGTTTATCTTTGTGGCTGAGAAATAGAACTTGTGAAACATCTTAATAATTAATATTATCCTATTTCAGCAAGGGTTGAAAGAAATAGGATTTAGATGATTATCATGTTGAAAACAAGACTAAAGTATTATATGTTTATCAACCAGAGATCACCATTGACAGAAGTAGTAAATTGCTCAGAATTCTGAATTTGATTTGATTATCTTCTAACTTTTCCTTGCAATTGTAGAAAAAAGAGTTTTTCGTTAGAGGTAGGGATTCTTTCCTGCCTTCCCCTCCACCCCCCCGGCCCAGTCAGATTTTTTTTTTTTTTGCGGTACGCGGGCCTCTCACTGTTGCGGCCTCTCCCGTTGTGGAGCACAGGCTCCGGACACGCAGGCTCAGCGGCCATGGCTCACGGGCCCAGCCGCTCCGCGGCATGTGGGATCTTCTCGGACCGGGGCACGAACCCGTGTCCCCTGCATCGGCAGGCGGACTCTCAACCACTGCGCCACCAGGGAAGCCCCCCAGTCAGTTTTAGTTGTCTGTTTCCATATCTATAAAATGTGGTTAAGAATGCTATCAACCTTATAGGGTTGATGTGAGAATTAAGTTAGTTAATACATAAAAATACAGTGATTAGAACAGTGCCCAGCCAGGAAGTCCCTGACAGTAGTTTTTTGCAGAGATAGGATATTGCAAACAGTATGTTTATTGCATAACAAATGCCATAAGGAAGGCATGTACAAATACTGAGGGTGCTCAGGCAAAGGGCGTTCATGTACCTATGTTGTTTCTGGGGAGGAGTATCGCTCAGGCTCAGAGTCATCAGTTGAATAGGAGTTTGGTGGGAGGACAGACCAGGGAGGAGGATAGTTTAGGTTTGGAGAAAGACATGGGTTTGTGAATCACTGGAGTATGTTGGAGGAATTACGATGATTTAGTAGTCATTGCTAGAGCATAAAGAGTAAGCTCAGTAGGTCCAATAAGCCTGGACAGGTGGGTAGGTCTTAGAATCTTAAATTTTATCTCGTAGGTTCTTGCTTCTCAGTAGGAAATGTGCCAGGGTACTCAAAACTGTAGGATAAACATGGTACAAGAATCTTCTTGGGGTATCCATTTAATTGAATTTTGGGGAAATTATTGCTACATTAAAACATGAATATATTATAATACAGGATTTAAAATCCAAGATAAAATATAATTTTAACTTTTTAAATAAAAAAATAATACATTTTGCCTTAGTTGCTGGCTTTTTCAGGCTGTGCCTCTTCTAGACCCTCCATTCCCCCCCCATCACTTTCTTCAGGTGAAAGTTTAAAAAGCACCCATGTAGGTCATGGGGAATCATTGAGGAATTGTAAGCAGGAGTGGATGACATCTGTATTTGGTGGAGATCAGCGTAGAGGAGGATGGTTTCAGGCTCCTGTGTCACACAGTCAAGGGTCACCATTCACATAGAATCCAATGCGAAATACCTTAAGTAGATAAGAACAGGGCAAGAGGGCAAGACAGGACAGGGAGAGTTGTAAGGTGGCTACTGAAATGAGCTGGTGGCCTCTGCAGTGGGATTGGGGAAGTGGGAATGAAAAAAGGTATTTAAGGAGAGAGAATCGATGAGACTCGTGTAGAAGAGGAGAGCGTGTGATGTGTTGGAAGAACCTAAGTTGACGCCTAAGAAACTTAAATTTCTGGCTTAGCATCTTGAGGGAAGGAGGGCACCATTTTCTAGTACAGGGAATAGCAGAAGAACAGTTTGGAGTACGGGAGGAGATAAATTCAGTGTTCCTGAATTGGAGGGGTCTTTGGGCCATGCGGGTGAAGGTGTGTAGCGGGCAGTTGGCTATGTGTGTGTGGAGCTCTTTAGAAAGGCCTGTCCTGATGACACACCTTCAGTTCTCCCGAGTGGCCATCACTGGCAGTGAGGCCCACGGGCATGACTGAGGTGGTCTGAGGGGAGCACAGCAAGTGAGGAGAGGCTAAACAGAGAGCTCTGGAAGTGCTGCCATTTAAGGGGGGAGGCTGAAGGAAAGGAACCTGAGAAACTGTCAGAGGTATGTGTGGCCAAAGAGGGAGGAGAAGAGCAAAGCAGCAGGGAATTTCAAGAAGTGCCTGTCGCTGCAAGAGAGTTTAAGAGTAGACTGGAAATGCCGTCCAGATTTACCCGTGGAGGAGGCCACTGCTGGTGACCTTTGCCTGAGCTGTTTCAGTGGTGCTGGGGGTGGGGACTGCAAACCTGTCCGGAGAGGGTGAGGCATCCAAGGCGGGAGAGGAAGTAGAGGCAGGCTGCCCGCGCTGCTCTTGCGAGCCTGGCTCTGTGAAGTGGAGGAGAGAACAGTAGCTAGGATGCTTATACATTCACCTCCTCTTTCTCTCCCACTGGAAAGTAAGTTGCACGAGGGCAGGAACTTCATTTTATTTACTGCTATATCTCCAGGGTAGAAGAGAGCTCCTGGCACCTAGTAGGTGCTCAATAAATATTTGGTGGCTGAATTAATGAGTTATGTTAAGATGGGAGAGACTTGAGCATGTTCATTTGTAGGGTGGAAGGGTAAGAGGTCTTAGAGAGGAAGGTTTGAAGGTCTAGAGGAGAAAGGATGTGATGGAACATGGTCTCCATGAGTCAGGAAAGTTTGAGATTCCAAGCCCCTCTGGAGTGACTATCCAGGATACCAGGAGTGGCTCCTTTTCTGCTGAAACTGAAGGAAAGGAGGAACGGATGGGAGCAGAGGTAGATGTTTACAGGTGGTGGAGGAGGAAGTTGAGGGAGTTCTCTCCTGATGGTCTTATGAGTATTCTCTGAGTTAAAAATAAATTAAGAATGAGTATCATGTGTGTATCCTTGGAAAACATTTTGTGAAGACATACAAAAAAGCCACCCCTATTTAAGCAGCTGTGCTTATGGGGAGAGTCACAGACAGGTAATTGTAGGCACACACAAGGTTGTGGTCGGTGATATAAAGGGTAGATGAGGTAAGGATGCACCCAGGGGATGAGTAAGAAGGTGAGACAAGAGGTCTCAAGTTTCAGACGGGAATGCAGGGAGTGGCTGGGAGCTGGGAGGAGGGATCCACACACACTGTGCACGCCATTTCACCCTGCCCCAGGAACCTTCTGTCAGTAGGAGACTGTCCTTGGATCATGGGGAAGTGGGAGGAGAGGCAGTGCATGGAGCTTGGTCTTTCCTCTTTGAGATAAAATGAACTGAAACCTGAGGCTTGAGGGAAGTAGAGTCACTCATTGTTAGTAACTCTTCTGGTTCTAACCAGGCTGGTTTTCCAGTGATTTATTTCTGATTCATTTGATAGGAAACTGCTTTCCCAGCTTTTGTCAAACCTGTTATCTGAAATGATTTGTCTGTTTAGAAGCACAGGTAGTAGTGAGAAAGGATATGAGAGTGTCGCAGTGAGTCATGAAGAACAAGACATGACCATATTTATTTACTACATCAGGCTTTAGCTAGAATTAATTTAAAGAATATTGAAGTGTCCATTTTATTTTAATTAGCAATTGTTTAGTAATAAAGTTTCACTTGTTCAGAATTCTCTATTTTCAGTCTATTCGAGTTCAAGACTACTTACTTCTCAGAAACTTTCTGAAAGGGAAACTAGAGTAGTAAGGATGGGTCTTTTAGTCTTCTAGACTTTCATTGAAATTAAATAACCCAGTGAAGCAAATTTTGTTTTTGTCTTTTGCTATTAACCTTAATGGCCATTATTGCAAATCAGTCTCTGATAGCTAAGCAGCATGAGGCAAGTTAGAGTTGAACTTGAGTCCTGGCTACTTCTGTTCTTGGATTTCTCACATGTTAAAACACGTTCCCTATAAAATGAGCAGAGGATCTTTCAGAAAGGGATCTGATTCTAAGAGTTAAAGGGGTTTTGCTTAGAACAAATTGCAAATTCTAATCACTTATTTAACTGCCCTATCAGGGAAGGCAGGTTTATGGTGTAAAAAGCACCTGTCAATTTTTGGAGATGGAGAGCAGTACCTTTTTTTCTCTTGACAGGAGGTGAAATCAGCGGTTGACTAAGACATGCTAATTGGAACTTGGTATCGTCTCAGTTGGCTCAGTACTTAGAATTCATTTTCTCTAAGCCAGTGGTCCCCAGTCTTTCTGGCACCAGGGACTGCTTTCGTGGAAGACAATTTTTCCACAGATGGGGTGGGGGGAGGGTTCAGGTGGAATGGGGGCGATGGGGAGCAGCAGAGGAAGCTTCGCTCGCTCGCCCGCCCCTCACCTCCTGCTTGCGTCCCGGTTCCTAACAGGCCGTGGACCGGAACCAGTCAGCAGCCCGGGGGTTGGGGACCCTTGCTGCAAGCCATCCCAGTTCTGATGGGGAATGGGGGGAAACCCTATGTGCCTCCACCTCATTCCCCCCAATTCTAAGTTTTTTAGCCATTAGTTGAATAGTTAGAACTCCAGTTAGGCCTTTATTTGGGGGAAGAAGAACGACTTTATCAGCATTTGGGGGAGAACCTAGGGGACAAGAGAGTCTTCAGGTCAATTTGGCATCAACAAGCTGAGGACCCGTTTCTCATTTTTACAGAGAACTAAGTTATAGCCAGATCCCTATTTTCCTGGAATTTATGGGGTGTGTGTGTGTGTGTGTGTGTGTGTCTAAGAGAACATGTTGAAGACTTTTGAAAGAGACCTGACGTCTGGACCCTCTTTACAGATTGTCATTTTTGTTGCCTTTTACGGGAATCAACTGGGAAAGCATTCTGAGATGAGGCATGTCAGAGGCAGTGAGTGAGGTAACAGGGAAAAGGTCACTGGGTTCTGGTCCCATATCTGCTATTTCTTTGTGACCTCAGGCAAATCATTTAACCTTTCCTGGCCGCTGGGAGATGAAGTGGCTAGATGAGGGAATCTAGTTCTTTCCAGCTCTTAATTCCTGAGGTGACCTGTGAGTATGGTTTAGGAAAATGTATGAAGAAAAAAATCATATATATATATATATATATATTTTTTTTTTTTCCCTTGGCCGTGACATACCGCGCAGCACGTGGGATCTTAGTTGCCCGACCAGGGATTAAACCTGGATCCCCCCTGCAGTGGAAGCAGAGCCCTAACCACTGGACCGCCAGGGAATTCCTGAGGAAATCCTGTTGATATCTTAAATTCATTAAGACAGTTATCATTTAAAGGAAATCCATGTATAATGAGAATCATCAGTTGCCTAATTTATATTCATTCAGTCAAAACTTATATATTGAATTTTCCTAAAGTGAGGTATACATTTAATTATTCAGGATGTGTGCTGTTATTATTTTGGTCTAGTGAGGCTTAGGGGATGGAACTTTCATTCTGACTCTTACAAGTTACAGCTTATCAAATTCCCCTCCTAATGCATCTCCTCTTCCCTTTGTCCCTCTATGCCTCCCCAACCTCAGCATCCTGCGTGTTTATCTTTGGTAATGCCTGTGTTCCCTTACATTTCTTTCCTTTTTTTTTTTTTAAGATTTATTTATTATTTATTTATTTATTTTTGGCTGGTATGGGTTGTGGCATGAGGGATCTTCGTTGAGGCATGGGGGATCTTTTGTTGCAGCGCATGGGCTCTTAGTTGTGCTGCATGAGCTTCTCTAGTTGTGTGTGGGTTTTCTATCTCTAGTTGTGGCGCATAGGCTCCAGGGCGCATGGGCTCTGTAGTTTGCAGCACGCGGGCTCTCTAGTTGAGGTGCACGAGCTCAGTAGTTGTGGTGCACGGGCTTAGTCGCCCCACGGCATGTGGGATCTTAGTTCCCCGACCAGGGATAGAACCTGGATTGAACCCATGTCCCCTGCATTGTAAGGTGGATTCTTAACCACTGCACCACCAGGGAAGTCCCCCCTTACATTTCTGTTTATCCTTCCCAGAGGCTGGAAATCATGTCTTATTTGTCTTTACTTTCCTTATTGTAAAACATTGAGGGGAAGAAAGGTAATATGTGAGGAAATAGGTAACAGCAGAGTCAAAGATGGCCCAGATTTTAATTTGGGGTAATGGGAGAATGTTTACGTTATACGTAGAAATACCTGAGGTGCTGGTTTGGGGAGAAGATGATGAATATAATTTTGGACATGATGGAATCTGTGGCACTGGCAGGACATTCAGGTAGACTGTTCAATAGGCAGTTAGAAATGGTGACATATCCTGGAGTGGTTGGAGGATTTGAGCATCATCTTCATGAGGTTCATCAGGGTGAGTCAGATCTTTGAAAGGGAAAGTGAAAAATGAAGCTAAGGGGGAATGCCTGTATTTAGGAAGCTAGAGGAGAAAGAAGAGTCATCCAGGCTGCCAGAGGTGATCGCAGAAATAGGAGGTGTACTGGGGTGCATAGTAAGTGGCTTTTATGGAGGTAAATACTCAACTATGTTAAAGCTACAGAGAGGTTAGGAGAATTAGATGAGGGAGTACAGATGATTGGATTAGTCAGTTCCAGTCCTGTGGCTGGACCAGAGGCTACATTAAAAAGTGATGAGGACACAGAAGCAATGAGTCTGTAGGCTTCTTAGTTTGAAGTTGGGAAAAATGAATTAAAGAACAAGGGCAGGTTCAAAGGAGTACTTATTTCTCTTACTTTATTTTTATTTTTTAATAATAGAGGATACTGAGAAATCTTTATAGGCCTGGGAGGCCAAGAATGGAGGCTAAGAAAAGATTGTGTTGGCTCGGGAGATTTGGACACAGATTAGATCCCTGGAGGGTAGATGAGGGTGAATTTGAGAGCAGGCTGCCGTCAGGTTGGAGAGGAGGGAGGAGCATCTCTCTGAGACAGGAAGAATGGTTTGGTTGAAAAAAATGATTTAGGGAGAGGAAATTGGTGTGGGATTAAAGGGAAAAGAATATTCAGAAAGATGGAAGCATGGGGTTTTGAGAAATGTGAAAAGAATTAGAGCAGCAGCTGCAGGGGAGTTCTGGAGGAATTAATGAAACAATGAAAGCAATGCTGGTGCTTGTAGGCAGACAGAGTGTGGTCAGCATGAATTTGGAGGGGACACAGTTGTGATGCTTGTGTCCAACTGTGAGATCAGGGTGTCAAAGTCGTCAGTGTGAATGACGCTGGCTACAAAGACAGTGACAGGACCTGGGGTCTGGGGGGAAGCAGAAGAAACCAGCAGTAAAGATGGAATGTGCTCTGGGGGCTTCAGGACTTCAGTGCCCTAACCTGGGCTTCGTAGTTGAGACCAGCAGCATTCCTGAGTCCCTGTGTGTTTGTTTTTATGAAGCAGGAAAAAAGATGGTCTTATTTAAGGGTTATTGAAGTGGAAATGAGGTATGAGAATACTTGTAAGAATACTGTGCATTTTTTTCCTATTAAATTAAAAAAAAAATGGCATGGGAACATTGTTGAAAAACTCCATGAAATGGAAAAATAGCCTCCCTCCTCCCCCCGCCCAGCCCCATCCCACTTCCCAAGGTGTAGCCATTTTTTATCAGTTCGTAGTATAACTTCCAATATGTTAAGTCACCTTTAGGAAGCATGTCTTGATTCTCTGCTATGAACAGTTGAGAAGTGTACCCATTTCCAGTACTCTTTCCTTCTGAGTTTTTGCAGTCATATTAGTGTTCTTTTTAAAAAAAAAAAACCCTTTATTTTTCTTTTAAGTCTTTATTGAATATGTTACAGTATAGCTTCTGTTTTTTGTTTTGGTTTCTTGGCCTCCAGGCATGTGGGATCTTAGCTCCCCAACCAGGGATTGAACCCACATCCCCTGCATTGCAAGGTGAAGTCTTTAACCACTGGACCACTAGGGAAGTCCCTACTGGATCTACTTTTAATTTCGTCTCTGCTTTCTATATTCCTTCTCGGTCTTACTCAACTGCTGTTGTTTCTTGTACTTCAAGTTCTCATTTTTCTTGTATTCTTAAAATTTGGAGTAGTTATTTTTGATATGGGGTGCAAGAGAGTTAAACTTTTAAGTCCTTGCCTTTCAGTAACGTCTTTATCTCTCATTTGATCGTCATTTCTGTGAATGTAACTTGTTTTTATACTCTGGATGCTTTTAGGGTTTGCTTTTCGTCTTTGACGTTCTGACGTTTTCCCTAGGGTGTGTCTAGGTGCCTGTCTTCTCCATCATCCTGTTTGGGGGTTAGAAGACTCTTTGAATTTACTGGTTGTCTTTCTGGAGCTCAGGGAGAATTTTGTTTTATTATTTCTTCCCTTCCATGTGCTATGTTTTTAAATCTGTTTTGTGTTTGCTGTCTTTCCTCTCTCTCTTTTACTTCCGTTTTAACAGCAGGTTTATTCTTAATTTTTTTTTTTTTTTTTTTTGTGGTACGTGGGCCTCTCACTGTTGCGGCCTCTCCCGTTGCGGAGCACAGGCTCCGAACGCGCAGGCTCAGCGGCCATGGCTCACGGGCCCAGCCACTCCGTGGCATGTGGGATCTTCCCGGACCGGGGCACGAACCCGTGTCCCCTGCATCGGCAGGCGGACTCTCAACCACTGCGCCACCAGGGAAGCCCTCTTAATTTTTATAGACGTGATATCCTCTGAGCATGCTAACTGGCATTTTTTTTAAAGTTCTCTTTTAATTCCTGAAATAACTAATATTTCCTTTGGGGCATGTTTTTCCAGAGGTCCATCTTGGTCTACTTTTCCTGTTCTGTTGGGTTTCCTCAGATGTCATTCGTGGTTGTTTGCAGTTAATGTGTCACTAGGTTGATTAGGTAGTTGGTGTGGTTTTCTTCTGGAGTTGAATAGGTCTTATTAGCTATTTACATTTTTATTATGGAATATCACATGCAAAAGAGTATATGTTATGTGTGTGCACAGTTTAAGGAAAAACAGCAAATTGTCCATGATCTAGTTTAAGAACTGAAACCTTAAAATACCTCTGAAGGCCCGTTGGGCCTGTCCTGTTACTTTCACCTCACTCTCAGATGTAACCATCATCCTGAATTTTGTTACTCATTCCCTATTTCTGCTTTATAGTTTGTATGTATCCCAAACAAAGTATTATTTAGTTTTGTAGGTTTGTGAACTTTAGGAGTGGAATCATGCTGTGTGTATTCTTCTGTGACTTGCTTTTTTTTTTTTTTTTGCTCAGCATTGTTTAGGAGGTTCATTCTTGCTGATGCAGGTTACTGTAGTTCTTTTTTTGTTTTCCTGCTGCTCTGGCATTCCATTGCATGAATTCACCACATTTTATTAGTTCATTCACCAATTGGCAGATATTTCAGTTGTTTCTAGTTTTCTGCTGTTGCAAATGACATTGCTATGAACATTCCTGTGTATGCCTTCTACATTTAAATATATATATATTTTTTATACCTTTAGTCATGGATTTTCAAATGCATATATAAAAGTCTAGAATTAAACAGAACAAAATCTCTGGATAGGAAATTGTGAATGATTAAAAATGCTTTTATAAACTTTGTATTTTCCATAGTTCCTTACATGACCTTAATTTTATGGTCTGGAATTTTAAAAAATCAACTGAACATACTCGCTATTTTTCTTTGGAAAACACAGAAAAGGATAAGAGTTGATAAGAGAAATTTGCATTAATAAATGTGGAAAAATTCAGTGCAACTTTCATAATGTTAACTGTGCTTTTTTGCATGCTTAAAGATTTTGTAGAGTCATTAACAATGCCATCTATATCAAGTTAGTCTATTTGTAAGTACTTCCAAGCTTGAATTATAGTGTTTATGTCAAGTTTGTAACTTTTTAAACTTCTTTTCTGTTACTTTCCTTTTCGTCTACCATCAGTCACTCACATTTCCTTTGTCAGCATCATGCAGGATAAAGGAGACTTATCAAAAACATTTGCTATCTGAGGACAAAGAATATTTTTGAAAGCGTTCAAAAAATTTAAGAGATTTATTATAGGTTAATTAAGCTTTTGAATTGTGAAGATTTTGGTTTTTGTTTTTGTTTTAGTGGTAAGGTTTCTCAGAATGAAGCATGCCAAGCTTTTGATAATGATTTTTGATACTCTAAATAACACAGACTCACTTTGGGTAACAATTTTTCTATATTGCCTCACTGACTCAGAGCACCAGGTGACTGAGCAAATAGATCATTCAAAACAACTGATCAGGACTACCCTAGTGGTACAGTGGTTAAGAATCTGCCTGCCAATGCAGGGGACACGGGTTCGATCCCTGGTCCGGGAAGATCCCACATGCTGCGGAGCAGCTAAGCCCGTGCACCACAACTACTGAGGCTGTGTGCCACAACTACTGAAGCCCTTGCGCCTAGAGCCCGTGCTCAGCAACAAGAGAAGCCACCACAGTGAGAAGCCCGGGCACCGCAACGAAGAGTAACCTCCGCTCACCGTAACAAGAGAAAGCCCATGCACAGCAATGGAGACCCAACGCAGCCAAAAATAAATTAAAAAATAATAATAACAAATAAAAATTTAAAAACCAACTGATCACAGAGCTTGGGAAATTTGTGTTCAATTTTCATTGATTGGCAATAGAACTGATAAATTTGGCCTCAGACATAAGGAAAAATCCATTTTATATACCAGTAAACTTTGTGGAACAGTTTTGTTTGACCTTCATTTAAAGATGCACCCCCTCTGATAAACATCACTCACAGGCCTCTGGAGTTCTTACTCTAAGACAAGTGTCATTCTTTGAGTGCTTCCTGAAGTACAAAACATGGTAATACTTCCATTTAAACATATTATGGGAGTTGCTTGAAAATTTCTGATGATCACACCGTGGTATTAAATTTGGGTAATGGAACTTGCTTGATGTAAGCAGTTTTTTTTTTTAATTGTTTTTTTTTGAGGTACGCGGGCCTCTCACTGTTGTGGCCTCTTCCGTTGCGGAGCACAGGCTCTGGACGCACAGGCTCAGTGGCCGTGACTCACGGACCCAGCCGCTCCGCGGCATGTGGGATCTTCCCGGACCGGGGCACGAACCCATGTCCCCTGCATCGGCAGGTGGACTCCCAACCACTGCGCCACCAGGGAAGCCCATCCTCAGTTGGTTTATGAAAGAACCTAAACCTCAAGTTTTGGAGGAATCCCAGAGGTCCTCCTCACTCGCACCACCTCTTTGCAGCAACATGTACTGTATAAACTTGAGAAAAATTGGCCATGATGCCAGTTTTAATTCAGGAAGGTCAAGTTTCAGAGTTGGGTGGAAGAAGAAAGTTGATAATAGTTTAGACTTATGTATGGCTTAGGAGATTAGAAAGTGAAAATTGGGGTTGATGCAACAACCCACTTAATGTCCATATTAACTCCTAAAATGCGAGCACTTTGTTTCTTATATCATCTCCTTTTCATATTTCACCAAACAAAATACTTCATGATCTCTGTGCCCTACCATGGGAAAGCCTTTTAGAAATTTTATTTTGGTCTTGGATGACTTAAAATATTTGTGAATGTATTGTAGAGAAATGTTAGTTTTTCCCGTACAGAATGTAATGCTCTTATTTATTGATTAGTCTCATCTTAACAATATTTATAGAGTCTGGAGGAAAAGATGGGGAGAAAATGACCCAAATATTGTATTTAATACTTTAGTTATTTTTAAGGTAAGTTAGTAAGGGAAAGGGATCCATGTGTACTTGGTTTGAATGAGAGTCAAAATCCCTAAAAGTGCTTAGGGTGTTAGTAATAGTTGTAATTCCGGTTTGAAGTTTGCATTGTCGCAGTATAAAAACTGAACTGATGTACTGACAGTTGGAGGGGAAATTTCTTTTTTTTTTAATCCATGGTCACAGACAACTTCTGTTTGGAGAACAGAGAGAAAGGCAGGCTAAGAGAAATACAAATAGAAAATGTTTAATCCTGTGTTGTGGCTTACTGTAGCATTTCTTATCCCCTTAAATTTTGGACTAGACTTCTACTAGAATTCTGTGAACTTGAGTGGTATGTGTGATTGCCAGCTGTGTGACCTTTTGAAGTTTGGAACTTTCTGGAATCTTAATTCCTTGTACTCTCCAACCTGTAGTGTGGGAAGGTAACACACATACACACACACACACACACACACACACACACACAATTAGGGCAGGCTAGAGAATCTCATAAATAAAATGGTAAAAGGCTACAGTTGTCTTGGAATTCATAAACACGTTTAAAAGTTCATTTTTTCATCTTCGTAGATGTGTATTTCAGTAAGTTTTTCCTCTCTTCATTTCCCTTCATAAAAGGAAAAGATTTTTTTATTCCTGAGTTATCACTCTCCTAAAATATACCGTTTTGCTCAGATCTGTGCTATGTATAGAGTGTTATATTCCTGCCCACGTCTGATGTGGAAGGAGAGACACAGAGAGGAGAGTGGTGACTGACTCAGAGAGATGTAAATGATCTTATTATACTTGAGCTGCAACCACACCTAGAAACCTTGACAATAACAGGGTCTGTGTTTGATATTCCTTACTTGTTAAATCCTGTCTGGATTTTATTATGTCACACGTGTGTTGTTCATCAGCAAAGTCGAACGGGTGCTAGAACAATTGCAAAGCTTTTATCAGACTCATGATTACACTGTTTCTCACTTTGGCCATACAAAGAAAATGAAACACATAACCAAAACAAATTTCTAGTTGTTTCTGGTATTGTTGGTCTGGTTCAGTGGTTTCAGTGCTACAGATCCTATACCAAGATAGATTTTCATGGGTAAATTCATTAAGGTTAAGATAGTCTCAATGTCTGTGGCAAGCCGTTAATGTTTTTAAAATAACTTTTCCCTCATTATAAAAATAACACATTTTTTTAAAAAAATTATTTATTTATTTTTGGCTGCATGGGGTCTTCGCTGCCGCGTGCAGGCTTTCTCTAGTTGCGGCAAGTGGGGGCTACTCTTCCTTGCAGTGCGCGGGCTTCTCATTGCAGTGGCTTCTCTTGTTGCAGAGCACCGGCTCTAGTAGTGCGGGCTTAAGTAGTTGTGGTGTGCGGGCTCAGTAGTTGTGGCTCACGGGCTCTAGAGCACAGGCACAGTAGTTGTGCACAGGCTTAGTTGTTCCAAGGCACGTGGGACCTTCCCGGACCAGGGCTTGAACCTGTGTCCCCTGCAGTGGCAGGCAGATTCTTAACCACTGAACCACCTGGGAAGTCCCACACATGCTTAATTTTTAAAAAAAAAAGGAAACTAAAGAAGAAAATGACTATTTCCTAAAACCTAGCGCCCAAATATAAACACTAATACTGTTAAGTAAATCTCCTCTAGTCACTTTTCTATTTACATATCTTTAAAAAAAAAAATCGAGGTACTACAGTAAATTCAGTTCAGTTAACTTAAAAAAAAACTATTTTGAACATTTCCTATTTCATCATTCTTTAAAAACATGACTAAGTAATATTCCATGGGTTTGGATATACCATAATATTTGGATATTCACCTACTGTTGGAATTATAGGTAGCTTTCAGTTTTTCTCCAGTAAACTGCTTTTAAAGTAAACTTTCAGGGAATTTCCTGGTGGTCCAGTGGTTAGGACTCAGCGCCTTCACTGCCAAGGGCTGCGTTCAGTCCCTGGTCAGGGAACTAAGATCCTGCAAGCCTTGTGGTGTGGTTAAAAAAAAAAAAATTATAAAGTAAACTTTTAAATTGAAGTATAACTTATACAAAAAAAGAGTCCAAATGATAAACATATAGCTTAGAGAATTTGTAGTGAATTTTTATAACATGAACACACCCATGAAACCCCCCAGATGAAGAAAGAGTAAGTTAATTGCCAGCATCCAGAAGTTGTGCCCCTTCCTGGTTATTACCTCCCCAAAGTTAACCACTACTCTGGCTCCTTTCATCATTGATTGGTTTTGCCTGATATGAATTTTACATAAATGGAGTCATATGTATGTTCTCCTTAGTTCCTGGCTTCTGTTACTCAACATTGTATCTGTGAGTTTCATCATGTTGTTACTTACAGCAGTAGCTAATTCTTTTTATTCTATACAGTATTTAATTGCATGACTCTACTACAATTTATTGTTCATTCTACTGTTTGTGGACATATGGTTTATTTCCAGTTTTGGCTCTTATGAATGTTCTTCTATATGTCTTTTGGTGCTATACCTTGGATATATACCTGGTAGTGGAAGTGTGTGGTCATATGTTCAGTTTTCATAGATACTATCAAACGGTTTCCCAAAGTGATTATACCAAATTCCCATCAACAATGTATGAGAGTTCCGTTTGGTCCTGTACTTACCAGCACTTGGTGTTGTTAGTTTTCTTACTTTTAACCATTCTAGGAGATACATAGTAGTAGTATTTCCTAGTGGTTTTGATAGTGAGCACCTTTTCATATGTTTATCAGGCTTTTGGATATGCCCTTCTGTGAAGTACTTGTTCAAATGTTTTGGCAATTTTTAAATTGTGTTTGTCTCTTTATTGATTTATAGGCATTCTTTATATATGCTGGGGATGAGTTCATTGGTTGCATACACTGCAAATATCTTCTCTCTGTGGCTTGACATTTTACTCTCTTAATGGTCTCTCTTGATTACACAGTAAACTTTAAAAAATTGACAGTGTTAATTTGGTAAAAATGTAGACACATCGTGCCTTGCCAGAGGTTACTTACTTGGAGGACAGTGCGTAAGGGGATAATAATATCAGAAGTTCTGTTATAGTTAGCTTTGTCCAGCATAATGGCCATGGTTTGCCTCCCCAGCAGTGCCAGCTCTCTTACAAATAAATGTGGGCCCTTTGTTGCAGGGGGAACCAGCTGAGCACGTGGATGGATCGGTGAAATTTCTCTCTAACCCTGGGAGACTACTAAAAGCTCAATCCCTTTTAATATTGGCTTAGTAGAACCATGTTTTTATACTAAGTATTGTACATACAAGTTAATGCTTAAATTGCACGCAGTGGCATAGGATCTTGATATGTTTTAATCTATCCATTTAAAAAGTAGGGATTATATAAAAGAGTAAAAGTTGACTTTATTTTTCTCCAGACTTAGAAGAAAATAAGAGCTGCAAATCAAAAGCTAAAAATATAGGTACTGAGGGCAAAAAGACAGAAAGGAAGTATTATTTAGTGGTTAAGGACTCAGGTTGGAATTCTAGCTCTTCTGTTTACTAGTTTGGCAATTTTCGTATGGTATTTATCTTCCTTCAACTTTAGTTTCCTCATATTTGAAATGAGGGTAATAGTGAACCCACCTGGTAAGGCTTTTGTGAGGATTAAATGAGATAATTAATGGCAGGTGTCTGTGGCCCATAGAGCTCAATAAATGTTTATTTACTATTATTAGGAAGTAAAGGATAAAAATAAGGTTAAAAACATTTATTTATTTGTAAGGACAAACTGAATTTACATATGCTTTTGGGAAACCAGAACTTTTTTTGGCCGCACCACGCAGCTTGCGGGATCTTAGTTCCCCCACCAGGGATCAAACCCAGGCCTACGGCAGTGAAAGCGCAGAATCCTAATCACTGGACTGCCAGGGAATTCCCGAGAAACCAGAATTTTTAAGAGAGCTAGAATAAAGATATAAGTTATCCTAAAGGTTTATAAATGCATATATTCAAAGATTGTTTTATCCCACTTTTCTCCTTTTGGCTTCAGAGTCATATCTAGATTTGAAACTGCCTCTCCTGTTTAAGCTTTTATCCTGTGGAGGTAACTCTTCCAATCAGCGTTTGTCAGTAGACACCAGGAGTTCAGTTTATACAGCTCAACCACTTGCACTTTTTAAAAAAAATAATTGATTTTTTAAAAAACACATAATACTTCAACTGTTTTTGTTTTTTGAACTGTTTTTTTAAAAGTTTTTCTTTGCTAAAAAATTAATCTCCCTCTAAGAATATAGTCATAATTTTCTGTGTTAAATCATCCTTTGATTCCTTCGGAAGACAATGAGGGAATCCTAAAATGAATTCTCTTCTTTAAGGGTAGAGAAGTAACATATAGGCATTGTCTCCTGGTTAAGAATTCATTCTATCCTTTCTGTGATTTGAGGTTCCAAAAAGAAAACAAGATATATCTGTAATATCTTATAAAAACAAAGGGAACTGGAGACTAGGTAAGTTTTAAAATATTTCTTCTGCCTTGGATTTCTAAATGAACAAAAGGAAAGAATAAACTTCATGAATATTATTCTCTACTGTTATAGACTGTCTAGATTAGTGCTTCTTAAAAAAACATTTTTTATTATGGAATATCTCATTTCATAAGAATAGAAAGAATAGTATAACAAATCCCTATGTACCCATCACCCAGTTTAACAATGATCAGTTTATGACCAGTCTTATTTCATTTATAACTCTGTTGTCTTCCCCCCACCCCATACTGTTTTAAAGCAAATCCCAGCTATATCATTTTATCCATAAATATTTTAGTACATATCTCTAGAAAATAAAAACCAAAACAAAAAACTCTTAACCAAAAACAAAAAAATAAACAAAAAAACCTCTTAAAAACAAAACAAAAAAACCTCATTATACTGTTATCACCTAAAAAAAGAAAAATTTTAGTTTTGTCAAGTATTCAGGCATGTGTTCAGAATTTCCCCAATTGGCCCATTGATTTTTCGTCTTCTTTAACTGTTTGTTTGAATTGGGTGCTTTTTGGCTGCTGTCCTGTTCCCAGTGTGCTGTATTTTGACATTGTATTTCATGTGTGGATATTTCATAACCCTAGGATTTGAAGGAGGGTGGGGTAGGGGACTAGCAGAAGTATAAGAATCTTACACGAGTGTATGAGTTAGTAGGCTGGTCTGTGGCTCTGATTATTTGAACAGGAGGAAAGTAATCAGTGCAAATTGGCCAATAGGCAGGTGCCGTTCTCCTTTAAATTTCACAGAAGTGTCTCTACATTTGCTGTTGCCACTCCATCCTTGCTACTGTGCCTTCTGCCTTCCTCCTTCCCTGGACATGTTCAATGTGTATCTAAAATATTTTATGTTCTTTTGTTTTAAAATTGTTTTTAACCTGTGTTTGGGTCCTTGCCTCACTCTATTGTGATTATCTTTCTACTTGCTTTTCTTCCTTATCTCAATGAAAACCCCTTGAGGACAGGTACTTCCTTGTTTACAGTTAACAGTTCCAGTACCTAGCACAACTTAGAGTTAGTGCTCAGTAAATGTTGTGGAACTGTAACTAGGTTTTCCGTATTAATATTAATTGTTATAATTTATTACAAGACTTCAGATCTATTATAATATTTACCTCTTTGTATTAAAATAAGTCATGATGACTGACAGTCTTCTGTGTTGGGCATTGCCCTTGGCCCTTTACATGAATTTTCTTTAATCCTTATAGTAACTAATGGATAGATAGAATCCCCATTTTATATTTGAAGAAACTGAAGGTTGAGAGGTTTATTAGTTTTCTTAAGGCCATACACGTCCATGCCGCTCTGGCTTTTAAGCCAGTGCTCTTTCCATTACATCACATCCCCTCAAAGGGTTGATGTGTCTGCATGGGGGAGAGAGGGAGAGACTGATATGAAACTTAGGACACTGCCTTTGCCTCTGAAATAGTATTCAAGAAGAGTAGGCAGGACTTCCCTGGTGGCGCAGTGGTTAAGAATCCGCCTGCCAATACCGGGGACACGGATTCTAGCCCTGGTCTGTGAAGATCCCACATGCCACGGAGCAACTAAACCCACACGCCACAGCTGCTGAGCCTGTGCTCTAAAGCCAGCGAAGCACAACTACGAAGCCCACGTGCCACAACTACTGAAGTCCACGCTCCTAGAGCCCATGCTCCGCCGCAAGAGAGCCACCGCAATGAGAAGCCTGCGCACTGCAATGAAGAGTAGCCCCCGCTCGCCGCAACTAGAGAAAGCCTGCATGCAGCAACAAAGACCCAATGCAGCCAAAAATAAATAAATAAATAAATAAATATATATATATATATATATTTAAAAAGAGGAGTAGGCAGGACCAAGTCAGAGGTCAGTTATCAAGAGGCTGTATAAAAAGTTTCCATGAAGGGACTAGGGGGATAGGAAGTAGACCAGGAAATAAATTGGGAGGGTCAGAGCAGGAAAAGCTGCTTAGTTAGACATCAGACTGGAAGGCCTGGAGGAGATAGGAGGCTGGAGAGGCAAAGATAGAGACAGAGAAGGGACAGGGTACAGGCATGTCACAAACTGGTTTGAGTCAAATCTCACAAACGTGAAGTTCCTTTAGCATAAGTCCCCGTAAAGCACAGTTTGACATTTCTTGCTGGGCTAGGGGTGGGTCCTCAAAGTGAAACACCAGACTGAACAGACCATGAGAGCCAGGAACCAGGGATGCCTAATTAATATTCTAAGCTGCTTTTATGGTGCTGACACATAGTAAATACTTAATATAGGCTTTTAAATCAATGATGAATTTATTTCTAATCTTTTAGAGTTGCTGACATGGAAGAGATGCTGAGAACACTGTAATTTTGTAAAAATACATTTTACGTTCAACAATGTTCAAAAAGGAAAAAAATAGCTCAGTTTGAGATTTGGGGCAGAAATTTGGGAGAAATACTGAGAGACATGTTCAGAAAAGGAAGTCCTGTCACACTTGGACTGAAAATAAAGAAGGGGCAAGATAGCTGAAGTTAATGACTTGGTACTTGGTTATCAATACAATTGAATTCAGTGAATGCCTTTTGAACACCTATTAATGTGCCAAGACAGTGTGCCAGATATTACGCCAGGCTAGGGATAAATTAGATAGCCCTCTCTTTGGGAACTCCCAGTCTAGACTAGAGGAAGACAGAAAAAACAGTGACAACGCTTATCATCCGTTCTATTGTGAGACATATGTCAAAGGAAGTAAGGGAACACAGGGAAGTTCTGTATTAGAGTCGCGTTCAGCTGAGATAGACAGAAAGCCCAAATTAACAGTGGTTTATGTGAGGTAGACGTTTGCTTCCCTCTCACATAAATGCTTACTTAGGTGGACTGGGGGGTGGTGTGGTATTTCATGGTGTTAGAGTATCCGTGTTAGTGCTCCACCATGTGTGGCCCCAACCTCACGGTCTGAGATGGCAGCCTCTTCATTCAGGCAGTAGGATGGGGAAAGGAGTGAAGAAGAAAAGGCATAGAGCTGTCTCTTAAAGAAGGTCCATGGACCCTTGTGCTTATATTACATTGGTGAGAGCTTCATTATATAGCTACCCCTGTAGTTAGCTAAAAACGGGGGTCCTACCCAAGTGCTTAGGTAAAAATGGGGGTTCCCTAACTTAGAAGAGGAGGATGAATTTTGCAGAACAGCTAACCGTCTCTGTCACTAGAACCAAATTTCACCTTTCGGAGAAAGTGATGCTTAACCTGAGACCCGAAGACGATGGGAGTTAGCCAGGTAGACAAGATTAAGGAAGGCAGAAGGAGGCATGGGGATGGAAGAGACATTGGCAGTTTGTGGGACTTCAGGTCTTAGGTTGATTCAGCATTGGGTAGGTAAAGGGGAGCAGCCTCGGATGAGCCTGACGAATCATTAAGAGCTGTGTCAGTCATTTTAATGAGTTTGTATTTTATTTTGTAGTCAGTCAGAGCCATTGACCAGTTTTAACCGAAGGAGTGACTTGATGAAATTTCTATATTAGAAGGGTAGCCCATGTTATTTGAAAGACAGATTTTGGGTGTGGTGAGCCCACTTTAGCTCCAAGACCACTTAGAGAGTTGCTACAGTGGTCTGGGGGAGAACTAGTGGTCTACTTTTAGTTCCCCAAGCATGCCAAAATACTCCCTTCCCTTCCCCCTCTCCCCTTCCCTCCCTCCCTTCCTTCTTCCTTTTTTTTTGTTCCTCAATTTAAAAAAAAATCAAGTTCACATACCATAAAATTCACCCTTTTAAAGTGTACAAATCAATGGTCTTTAGTATGTTCACAAAGTTGTACAACCATCAGCACTATGTAATTCCAGAACATTTTCATCACTCCAAAAGAAACCCTTACCTGTTAGCGATCACTCCCTGTTCACCCAGCCAGCCCCTGGCAGCCACTAATTACTTTCTGTCTTTGTGGATTTGCCTATTCTGGACATTTCATATAAACAGAATCATGTGATATGTGGCCTTTGTGTCTGGCTTCTTTCGCTTAATATGTTTTCCATGTTCATCCATGTTGTAGCATGTATCAGTACTTCATTATTCTTTTGGTTGAATAATGTTCCATTGTATAGATATACCATATTTTGTTTATCAGTTTATCAGTTGAACGTTTGGGTTGTTTCTCCTTTTTGGCTATTATGAATAGTACTGCTGTGGACATTAATGTGCAAGTTTTTGTGTGGACATGTATTTTTAGCTCTCTTTGGTATATATCTAGGAGTGGAATTGCTGGGTCATATGGTAACTCTGTGTTTAGCTTTTTGAGGAATTGGTAGATTTTTTCCCAAGTGGCTGCACCATTTTACATTCCCACCAGCAACGTATGAGGGTTCTAATTTCTCCACATCCTTGCTAACATTTATTATCTGTCTTTTTGTTGATAGCCATCCTAGTAGGTATGTAAATGGGTTGTTTGTCTCTTTATTGTTGAATTGTACGTTTATTTTATATTGTGGATAGTAGACTTTTCAGATACATGATTTGCGATTATTTTCTCCCACTTTGTGGGTTCTTTCTTGATAGAACAAAGAGTTGTGAACACAAAAGTTTTTTATTTTGATGAAGTCCAGTTTATTTCTTCTTTGGCTGTGTGTGCTGTTGGTGTCATATCTAAAAAAAATGGTTGCCTAATCCAAGGTCATGAAGATTTACACCTATGTTTTTCCTTTAAGAGTTACATAGTTTTAGCTCTTACCTTTAGGTCTCTAGTCCATTTGAGTTAATTTTTGTATATGGTGTAAGGTAGGGGTCCATATTTATTCTTTTGCAGATGGATATCCAGTTGTCCCAGCACCATTTTTTGAAAACTCTTCTTTCCTCCACTGAATTGTCTTGGCACCTGTGTCAAAAATCAGTTTTGAAATTGGAACGTGTGAGTCCTCCAACCTTTGTTCTTCTTTTTCAAGATTGTTTTGACTGCCAAATTGTTTCTTGCTTTGTAGCTATCTATTCTCTCTGTCTAAAAGACTTATCTTGCCCTTGTTCTCCTGGAGAATTTTACTTATCCTCAAAGATTCAAATCAGCACAGCATCTCTGTGAAGCATTTTGTTTTTGCCTTTGCAAAACTGATTGCTCTCTCCTTCAAGCCACCACTTTATTTATCTCAGTCTTCCCAAATGCAGGAATGAGCAAACTAGGGCCAGAAGACCAAATCCAGTCAGTTATCTTTTTTTTTTTTTTTTAAATGACCCAGGAGTGAAGAATCGTTTTTCAGTTAACAGAGTTACATTTTAAATGGTTATATGAGTACCTACATAATAGTCTTGATTTTGCCTTCGGCCAGTAAAGCCTAAAATATTTCCTATCTGACCCTTTAGGAAAAAGTTTCCTAACCCCTGTATTTATCGTGCAAAGCATATGTAATATTTTACATGTCTTTCATAATAGAATGAGCTTTTAAGGACAGGACTGAATCTTGTTCATTTTTCTGTTCCTATTGTCTAGGAAAACACTTGATATATGGTAGGGGTTTAGTGAATGTTTTTTCAATGGATGAATAGTGTGACACAGTTATTTTTAAATTATAATTTAATTACTCTTATAATACCTTGCTTTTTTTGGCTTTATCTACTTAAATTTTGTATACAAGTATGAATTATGTAGATTTCAGAATTTCTTTACACCTTAAGAAAGACTTACAGAATATAGTTATGGAACACCTTTTTAACAGAGAGAAAAATCCGAGTACATATAAAGTAAGATTTATTGAGGAATTTATTAGAAACAAAAGCAGGATTCCTCCTCTTGATTTTACAGTTCCTTCTGTGGAAAAGATATGAGTACAATTGAATATAGCAGGCTGCTATGCCTGTCAGCTTTGTTTCCACTCTGCACTGATTCCATCATCTTACCCTATCCTAGGCCAACCAGATGTGCTTCCTTTCTCAAATAAGATGAAAACGGTTCATTGTTTATGCACACTTGTGCAAATATGTACAAATGTAGCAAAAGTTAGTCCTGCCCTTTGGGAAATACAACGAACTAGTATTAAGCGAGAGGCAGCATGGTTTACTCCAGGGATGGCATACAGTTTTAGATGCTTACTCCTTCCTGTCGGTTGGAGGTATGCGCTGTGGAGAATCTGAGGCCATGCCTGAGATCAGTGAATAGAAACCTCTGCTTTTGTTGCAGGAAGAGGACATGTATGCCACATATTTACCTTCCATAGGTGGTGGAATAAGGCACAGTATGGAACCTGACTGATTCAGATATTTCCAACCCTTATTTTTAGACAAGCTATTTTGTTCCTTGAGAGTCTCAATTTTCTTATTTGGAAATGAGTCCAGTAATACCTCCTTCACATACTTGTTAGGATGAAATAGGGTAATGCATGTGAAGCATCTGCCCACTGTTTTGCAAATAATAGGTACCTAACAAGTGTTAGCTCTCAAATAGGGACACTTCTGAACCAAGAATGATCACATCACGGCCCTATGTCTCAATTTGCAGGGGCTAATGTAGTAGGCAGTGGAGAAAGAATTTTTAAACGAGATGTCTGTTTTGAACTCATAACTGGTTTTATGTATAAATAATTTAGAAATGCATTATTTACAAAACAATTAAAAAAGATACCACTTCCTATTAGGCTTTATTCCTTTTACTGAAGCTGCTTATTCAAAGGTTAACAATTTACCTTGGCTTATTTTTACTTCCCTTCCTCCTTGACATTCACAGCACTGTTAACCACAAACTTAGTTGAAGCCCTTTCATCCCTTGGCTTTAGTGAAAATAGCACTTTCTAAACAATTTCACTCTTTTTTGGGGAGGAAGGGACAAACTTTTATGTATAACTTTAACCATTTTTTTTTTTTTTTTTTTGCCGTGCGCGGGCCTCTCACTGTTGTGGCCTCTCCCATTGCGGAGCACAGGCTCGGGACGCGCAGGCTCAGCGGCCATGGCTCACGGGCCTAGCCGCTCCGCGGCGTGTGGGATCTTCCCAGACCGGGGCACGAACCCGTGTCCCCCGCATCAGCAGGCGGACTCCCAACCACTGCACCACCAGGGAAGCCCTAACCATTGATTATTGATTCGATTGGTAGTTAAAATTAAAGTTTGTCTCAAAAGATTGAAAGATATCTAGGAAGTAATAATTTCCCTGTGTAATTTTTTAAAATTAATTAATTTTTTTGGCTGCATCGGGTCTTAGTTGCGGCACGCCGGATCTTTTGTTGCAGCTTGTGGACTTCTCTAGTTGCAGCACGTGGGCTTAGTTGCCACATGTAGGCTTAGTTGCCCCGCGGCATGTGGGATCTTAGTTCCCTGACCAGGGATCGAACTTGCATCACCTGCATTGCAAGACAGATTCTTAACCACTGGACCACCAGGGAAGTCCTCCTGTGTAATTTAATGATGACTACAACCCTAGACAAAGAGTCATTTAAAATGCTTAATGGAAATATTAATTGGTACCATTTTTTCAAGAAGATAATTTGGCAGTAACTCAGAGCAGGGTTAACATTCTGTAATTTGGGATCCAGCACATTCCATGTCTAGTAATCTCTCGCACAAAAATAATAGCAAGAATGGTAAAAATATATATCGTGAGATGTTAATCTAAGCATTAGTCTAAGAGCAAAAGTGGGAAACAAACTAAACGCTTGTCAGTAGAAAAATGGTGAAAATTTACTATTTTTTTTTTACTATCATCTTTACTATTCATTCATTAAAAAAATGAGCTATACAGGTACTGAGCTAAAAAATGTCTGATATATTAAGTGAAAATAATCAGGCTGTGACACAGTATGTATGGCATGATTTCATTTTTGTGTTAAAAGAAGTGTGTATATGTTAAACTTTGTGTAAACATAGGAAAAAACTCATTAATCTTAATGATTTCCATTGGAATTGGGTTTAGAGAGGCAGAGTAAGGAACTTTCACTTCTTACTATGGCTGATAATTATGGGTGACTTTTACATTTTTTGTGTGTACTTTTCTGTGATTTTTCAAATAAAGCTACCTTAAGAAAAAAGAAAAATTAATGGAGAACAGTAAGGGGGAGATATGGATCCAACTAGCTACTCTTAACAAGGATGCCCTTTAAAATTGTATGTATTTATATGCATACTCCTGTATATATGTATTGATACATAAATTTATGTATACACACACAAACACACATACATATGAGTGAGTACAGTTGGACATTCAGTTAAGCTGCATGATGCATTGTATTGACATGCATTTTAAAGTGCAAGACACAAAGAAGTGTTTTTTCAAACATCACAGTGTACAATAATAGTTCTTAAGTTCTTTAAGAAGTGATAGGATTTGTTCTGGAAATGTACAGTTTTCTAGTGTTGCAGTAATGTGTGTTCACGTTTCCCCAATGCAGGTTACAGCTTGTTCATGTCTCTTAGTTAAAGTTTAAATTTTGTGGTAATCAACCAACTGCATGACCTTTGAAACAGAGCAAAGAAAGTACTCCAGAGCAATGAAACTCTCAGTACAACCACTCTGGGTTTGGACTGTAAGTTGGAATTCTCTTCCAGTGACCAAGTCAGGGATGAGAGTAGGGTCTGTTAAGAAAGCTGTGTGTTGTTCATGATTTCCTGTTTAAATTTATTTTATAATGATCTCCTTTACATGTAGAAATATTTAGCTTATGTCTCTGTGCTCTTAATTTTGTTTTATTCTGAATAATTTTTAAAGAACTGAATCTTGGGCTTCCCTGGTGGCACAGTGGTTGAGAGTTCGCCTGCCGATGCAGGGGACGCGGGTTCGTGCCCCGGTCTGGGAAGATCCCACATGCCGCCGAGCAGCTGGGCCTGTGAGCCATGGCCACTGAACCTGCGCGTCCGGAGCTCCGCAATGGGAGAGGCCACAGCAGTGAGAGGCCCGCGTACCGCAAAAAAAAAAAAAAAAAAAGAAGAATTGAATCTTGTGACTTGTTCTTTTTTAGATATGGAAATTTAAGCTCCGCATGTAACAAAGGAAAAGTCCTATTCCAGATTTAATAATCTGGAATTATTAATTAATTATTAATTAATTATTATTAATTAATCTGGAATTAATAATCTGTATCAGATTTGGAAATTTTCTTAACCTTCCCTTCAGTGTCACTGGCAATTTTAGATTTTCTAGAGACTCTTCAGTTTGCAGGTTATCTGTGCTTCTGTTTTCCTCCTTCATTCCCCCGCCTGCCCCCTGGAACGGCAGCCGTATGCTCTGTGTTAGTTCTTTGCCTGGTGAAGGCAAAGGAGATGCCGAGAAACTGTGGATTTTGGTTTTTTAGGCCTGACTAGTTCTGTTTGTAATAGATAACATTAAGCTTTGAAAATTTCGATGAGATCTCTTGGGTTTTAAATTTGGGATTAAATACCAGCTTGCTTTTTGAGACTTGAAGTTTCCTGAAGATTTGGCCAGTTTCTTCATTGATTTTTTTTCTCCGTCCATCTTTTTCATGAGACTGTGACATTCACAAGTGAATTGAGAAATTGAACTACTCAGAATCTAAGTATGAATATTTCATGAGAGACACGCTGTCTAAAAGAACGATTAGCCTCTAAGATATTCTTTATAACCATTGGTATATTACTAGGTCTGTAACAGTTTACCATATTTCAGGATTCCTGAGGGGGAATGGTCTGGAGAACCTAACAGGCTTTTCCATCTCTCACGATTCATTTTACTTTATTGAAAAATTACCTTAAACATAAGGAAGTGAATAGCTGGTAGAACTGGATTCTAAACTGTGCAGCTTCAGTGGGAAGGGAGTGATTTGTCAGTCAGTGCTTGCGCTGGCTGTTAATCTACAGGCAACGCACTGGCCAACTTCTGTGCAGTTGGTAAACACTGCTGTGGGCTGGCGACAGGTGCTGCTTACACACATCTCAAAGCAAGTGACAAATTGCTCTTCTAGGGATTCTATTTAGCCACAGATTTAAGGTTTATCAGTAGTGTTTTCAGAAAACAATATTTTGAGAACCAGATTCTGTCATTTCTTTGTTTTGAAGTCTGTAGTCAAAGCAGCTTACATAATGTATACGTTAACAATAGCTTCCATTTATCGAGTACCGCTTTGTGCCAGGCACTGTGCTAAGTACTTTACATATATTATTTATGCAAAAACCCTGCAAGATAGGTATTGTTATTTTCATTTACACATGAGAATTAAACATGTGAACCTTTTTTTTTTTTTCTAATTAAAAATTTTTGGCTGCGCCACATAGCTTGCAGGATCTTAGTTCCCGGACCCAGGATTGAACCTGGTGGGCCCATGGCAGTGAAAGCGCCAAGTTCTACTGCTGGACTGCCAGGGAATTTCCAACACTTGGACCTTTTATCACACTTCCTTTTGGTCAACTTTTTCATTCTTTCCTTTACCTCTTTTTTTTAATTTTAAATAACAGTGTTATTGAGATATAATTTACATGCCACAAAAGTTCACACTTTTATAGTAAGTGTACAGTGAATTTAGTGGTATTTACTCTATTTACAAGGTTGTGCAACCATCACCACTGTCTAATTTTAACATAGTTTCATCATCCCATAAAGAAACCCCAAACCCATTAGAAACCACTCCCCCTTTCCCTCTTGCCCTGCCGTAGGCAACCACTAAACTTCTGTCTCTATGGCTTTGCTTGTTCTGGATTTTTCATATAAATGAAATCATATAATGATATGTGGTCTTTTGTGACTTCTTTCACTTACACCTTTTCTTTTTAAAGTACCAAATATTACATCAGTCAGGGTAATTGATTCAAAAGAATAAAGCAGTAATAATATGGTAATAATTCTTTTATTATTGTTGAGTAACATGGTATTTTGAATACGTAGATTTCCCAGATGACTGATACTTACCATAAGCACATTTGAAGAGCAGAAGCTATTCAGATTTGAGTCAGGGACGATGTAATTCAACCTAAATTGCATGATATATTTTCTCTAATTTCTTAAACATAGCATAGTTAATAACCTGGGGTTCATTATTTTGAATGTTTATTGCACTGTACTATATTGCTGTGGTGTCCTTGGGCATTGGAGATGTGAAAGACTCATCTCTATGTTCATCTCTGTACTGAATGTCTTCTGATTGTTGTGCTTTAACGGTTTCTGATACTTCTGTGTGAGATCAGTTCATTTATTTTAAATTTGAATTTGATTAAAATTTGTTCTTTTTCCCATATTGAGCAATACATACTCATTGTAGGAGAAGTAAAAAATCATAGCTAAGAAAAAAGATGAAAACTTAGCCATGTACCACAGAGCTAACCATCGTGAATATTTTGGTATATATCCCTAAAGTCATACACACATGCACACACCCACGCTTGCACATGCACAGGGATGTATACATGTATGCAAGGACTTGATATAATTCTATGTCTTTTTTTTCTTTTTCTTCCTTTTTTTCTTTTTGCCAAATGGAATCATACTCTTTTGTCATCTGCTCTTTACATTTCAATAAATATATTTTCACAACCTAAAAAAAATTAAATGAATTTATGTCAAAGAATTTTACAACGTATTCAAAAGAGAATCCAAAGAGCAGGCACTTGTATAGACAATCAGGAATGCTGAAATAAATTTACTAATAGATACAACACTGGTGTTTTGAGGGGCAGAGTGGTGAGAGTATCAGTTACATTACATTTTCTCTGGACAGAATTCATTTTCATTCTTATCAGTTTTATACAAGTTACAGAGTTGTGAAATAGCTGTCAATGACTGTGAAAGCCCCAGACTCCAGCAGTTTCAGATAACCCTGGAAGGGTGTACCTCTATTCTATTGAAAGGACACTGAGTAATCTTTTTTACAGAATCATTTTTATTTATTTATTTTAAAATTTTAAAAAAAATTTTTATTTTTTATACAGTAGGTTCTTATTAGTTATCCATTTTATACATATTAGTGTATATATGTCAATCCCAATCTCCCAGTTCATCACACCACCACCACCACCCCCGCCCCCACCACTTTCCCGACTTGGTGTTCATACATTTGTTCTCTACATCTTTGTCTCTGTTTCTGCCCTGCAAACTGGTTCATCTGTACCATTTTTCTAGGTTCCACATATATGCATTAATATATGGTATTTTTTTCTCTTTCTGACTCACTTCACTCTGTGTGACAGTCTCTAGATTCATCCACGTCACTACAAATAACCCAATTTTGTTCCTTTTTATGGCTGAGTACTATTCCATTGTATATATGTACCACATCTTCTTTATCCATTCGTCTGTCGATAGGCCTTTAGGTTACTTCCATCACCTGGTTATTGTAAATAGTGCTGCAATGAACATTGGGGTGCATGTATCTTTTTGAATTATGGTTTTCTCTGGGTATATGCCCAGTAGTGGGATTGCTGGGTCATATGGTATTTCTACTTTTAGTTTTTTGAGGAACCTCCATACTGTTCTCCATAGTGGCTGTATCAATTTACATTCCCACTAACAGTGCAAGAGGGTTCCCTTTTCTCCACACCCTCTCCAGCATTTGTTGTTTGTAGATTTTCTGATGATGCCCATTCTAACTGGTGTGAGGTGATACCTCATTGTAGTTTTGATTTGCATTTCTCTAATAATTAGTGATGTTGAGCAGCTTTTCATGTGCTTCTTGGCTATCTGTATGTCTTCTTTAGAGAAATGTCTATTTAGGTCTCCTGCCCATTTTGGGGTTGGGTTGTTTGCTTTTTTGATATTGAGCTGCATGAGCTGTTTATATTTTTTGGAGATTAATCCTTTGTCCATTGATTTGTTTGCAAATATTTTCTTCATTCTGAAGGTTGTCTTTTTGTCTTGTTTGTAGTTTCCTTTGCTTTGCAAAAGCTTTTAAGTTTCATTAGGTCCCATTTGTTTATTTTTCTTTTTATTTCTATTACTCTATGAGGTGGATCAAAAAAGATCTTGCTGTGATTTATGTCAAAGAGTGTTCTTCCTGGGTTTTCCTGTAAGAGTTTTATAGTGTCCGGTCTTACATTTAGGTCTCTAATCCATTTTGAGTTTATTTTTGTGTACAGTGTTAGGGAGTGTTCTAATTTCATTCTTTTACATGTAGCTGTCCAGTTTTCCCAGCACCACTCATTGAAGAGACTGTCTTTTCTCCATTGTATATCCTTGCCTTCTTTGTCATAGATTAGTTGACCATAGGTGCATGGGTTTTTCTCGGGGCTTTCTGTCCTGTTCCACTGATCTATGTTTCTGTTTTTGTGCCAGTACCATATTGTCTTGATTACTGCAGCTTTGTAGGATAGTCTGAAGTCAGGGAGTCGGATTCCTCCAGCTCCATTTTTTTTCCCTCAAGACTGCTTTGGCTATTCGGGGTCTTTTGTGTCTCCATACAAATTTTAAGATTTTTTTTGTTCTAGTTCTGTAAAAAATGCCATCGGTAATTTGATAGAGATTGCATTGAATCTGTAGATTGCTTTGGGCAGTATAGTCATTTTCACAATATTGATTCTTCCAATCCAAGAACATAGTATATCTCTCCATCTGTTTGTATCATCTTTAATTTCTTTCATCAGTGTCTTATAGCTTTCTGCATACTGGTCTTTTGTCACCCTAGGTAGGTTTATTCCTAGGCATTTTATTCTTTCTGTTGCAATGGTAAATGGGAGTGTTTTTCTTAATTTCTCTTTCAGATTTTTCATCATTAGTGTATAGGAATGCAAGAGATTTCTGTGCATTAATTTTGTATCCTGCAACTTTACCAAATTCATTGATAAGCTCTAGTAGTTTTCTGGTGGCATCTTTAGAATTCCCTATGTATGGTATCATGTCATCTGCAAACAGTGACAGTTTTACTTCTTCTTTTCCAATTTGTATTCCTTTTAGTTATTTCTTTTCTCTGATTGTCTTGGTTGGGACTTCCAAAACTATGTAGAATAATAGTGGTGAGAGTGGACATCGTTGTCTCGTTCCTGATCTTAGAGGAAATGCTTTCAGTTTTTTACCATTGAGAATGATGTTTGCTGTGTGTTTGTCATATATGGCCTTTATTATGTTGAGGTAGGTTCCCTCTGTGCGCACTTTCTGGAGAGGTTTTTTTTTTTTTTGCTGTACGCGGGCCTCTCACTGTTGTGGCCTCTCCCATTGCGGAGCACAGGCTTTGGACGTGCAGGCTCAGCAGCCATGGCTCATGGGCCCAGCCGCTCCATGGCATGTGGGATCTTCCCGGACCGGGGCACGAACCCGCGTCCCCTGCATCAGCAGGCAGACTCTCAACCACTGCGCCACCAGGGAAGCCCATCTGGAGAGTTTTTATCATAAATGGGTGTTGAATTTTGTTGGAAGCTTTTTCTGCATCTATTGAGATGACCATATGGTTTTTATTCTTCAGTTCGTTAATATGGTGTATCACATTGATTGCTTTGAGTATACTGAAGAATCCTTGCATCCCTGCGATAAATCCCACTTGATCGTGGTGTATGATCCTTTTAATGTGTTGTTGAATTGTTTGCTAGTATTTTGTTGAGGATTTTTGCATCTATATTCATCAGTGATATTGGTCTGTAATTTTCTTTTTTTTGTAGTATCTTTGTCTGGTTTTGGTATCAGGGTGATGGTGGCCTCATAGAATGAGTTGGGAGTGTTCCTTCCTCTGCAGTGTTTTGGAAAAGTTTGAGAAGGATGGGTGTTAACTCTTCTCTAAATATTTGATAGAATTCACCTGTGAAGCCATCTGGTCCTGGACTTTTGTTTGCAGGAAGATTTTAAATCACAGTTTCAATTCCATTACTTGTGATTGATCTGTTCATATTTTCTGTTTCTTCCTGGTTCAGTCTTGGAAGGTTATACCTTTCTAAGAATTTGTCCATTTCTTCCAGGTTGTCCATTTTATTGGCACAGAGTTGCTTGTAGTAGTCTCTTAGGATGCTTTGTATTTCTGTGGTGTCTGTTGTAACTTCTCCTGTTTCATTTTTAATTTTATTGATTTGAGTCCTCTCCCTCTTTTTCTTGATGAGTCTGGCTAATGGTTTATCAATTTTGTTTATCTTCTCAAAGAACCAGCTTTTAGTTTTATTGATCTTTGCTATTGTTTTCTTTGTTCCTATTTCATTTATTTCTGCTCTCATCTTTATGATTTCTTTCCTTCTGCTAACTTTGGGTTTTGTTTGTTCTTCTTTCTCTAGTTCCTTTAGGTGTAAGGTTAGAGTCTTTATTTGAGGTTTTTCTTGTTTCTTGAGGTAGGATTGTATTGCTATAAACTTCCCTCTTAGAACTGCTTTTGCTGCATCCCATAGGTTTTGGATTGTCGTGTTTTCATTGTCATTTGTCTCTAGGTAGTTTTTGATTTCCTCTTTGATTTCTTTAGTGATCTCTTGGTTATTTAGTAACGTATTGTTTAGCCTCCATGTATTTGTGTCTTTTACTTTTTTTCCCCTGTAATTCATTTCTAATCTCATCGCATTGTGGTCAGAAAAGATGCTTGGTATGATTTCAGTTTTCTTTAATTTACTGAGGCTTGATCTGTGACCCAAGATGTGATCTATCCTGGAGAATGTTCCATGCGCACTTGAGAAGAAAGTGTCATCTACTGTTTTTGGGTGGAATGTCCTATAAATAACAGTTAAATCTGTCTGGTCTCTTGTGTCATCTAAAGCTTGTGTTTCCATATTAATTTTCATTTTGGATGATCTGTCCATTGGTGTAAGTGATGTGTTAAAGTCCCCCACTATTATTGTGTTACCGTCCAATTCCTCTTTTATAGCTGTTAGTAGTTGCTTTATGTATTGTGATCCTCCTGTGTTGGGTGCATATATATTTATAATTGTTATATCTTCTTCTTGGATTGATCCCTTGATCATTATATAGTGTTCTTCCTTGTCTCTTGTAACATTTTTTATTTTAAAGTCTATTTTATTTGATATGAGTATTGCTACTCCAGCTTTCTTTTGATCTCCATTTGCATGGAATATCTTTTTCCATCCCCTCATTTTCAGTCTGTATGTGTCCCTGGGTCTGAAGTGGGTTTCTTGTAAACAGCATATATATGGGTCTTGTTTTTGTATCCATTCAGCGAGCCTGTGTCTTTTGGTTGGAGCATTTAATCCATTCACGATTAAGGTAATTATCAATATTTTTGTTCCTATTGCCATTTTCTTAATTGTTTTGGGTTTGTTTTTGTAGATCCTTTTCTTCTCTTGTGTTTCCCACTTAGAGAAGTTCCTTTAGCGTTTGTGGTAGAGCTGGTTTGGTGGTGCTGAATTCTCTTAGCTTTTGCTTGCCTGTCAAGCTTTTGATTTCTCCATTGAATCTGAATGAGATCCTTGCCGGGTAGAGTAATGTTGGTTGTAGGTTCTTTCCTTTCATCACTTTAAATATGTCATGCCACTCCCTTCTGGCTTGTAGAGTTTCTGTTGAGAAATCAGCTGTTAACCTTATGGGAGTTCCCTTGCATGTTATTTGTCGTTTTTCCCTTGCTGCTTTCAGTAATTTTTCGTCTTTAATTTTTGCCAATTTGATTACCATGTGTCTCGGCGTGTTTCTCCTGGGCTTTATCCTGTATGAGACTCTCTGCGCTTCCTGGACTTGGGTGGCTATTTTCTTTCCGATGTTAGGGAAGTTTTTGACTATAATCTCTTCAGATATTTTCTTGGGTTCTTTCTCTCTCTCTTCTCCTTCTGGGACCCCTGTAATGTGAATGTTCTTGCATTTAATGTTGTCCCAGAGGTCTCTTAGGCTGTCTTCATTTATTTGCACTCTTTTTTCTTCATTCTGTTCCACAGCAGGGAATTCCACCATTCTGTCTTCCAGGTCCCTTATCCATTCTTCTGCCTCAGTTATTCTGCTATTGATTCCTTCTAGTGTATTTTTCGTCTCAGTTATTGTATTGTTCATCTCTGTTGGTTTGTTCTTTATTCTTCTATGTCTTTGTTAAACATTTCTTGCATCTTCTCAATCTTTGCCTCCATTCTTTTTCCAAGGTCTTGGATCATCTTCACTGTCATTATTCTGAATTCTTTTTCTGGAAGGTTGCCTATCTCCACTTCACTTAGTTGTTTTTCTGGGGTTTTATCTTGTTCCTTCATCTGGGACATAGCCCTCTGCCTTTTCATTTTGTCTGTCTTTCTGTGAATGTGGTTTTTGTTCCACAGGCTGCAGGATTGTAGTTCTTGCTTCTGTTGTCTGCCCTCTGGTGGATGAGGCTATCTAGGAGGTTTGTGCAAGTTTCCTGATGGGAGGGACTGGTAGTGGGTAGAGCTGGCTGTTGCTCTGGTGAGCAGAGCTCAGTCAGAATCATTTTTAATAATTGCATGCTGTTTCATAGCATGCTTTAACATAATATATTTAACCCATCCCCCATTCTTGGACATTTAGGCTCTTCGTGTTTTTTCAACTTTAGACACCATGTGCATTGCATAGTCTTAAACACTGTATCTTTTCTTAATTTCTTTAGAATCAATTCCTGCCCCCTGCCTGCCTGCTTCTCTAGTCCTGTAGTAACATTTGTGGGTCCTGTAACAAGTTGTGTATTTTACATCTCTTTTCTTTTACACAGTTCACTTTTCTTGCCAGTCTTATCTTTCATGTCACAGTTTGGGTGACTCCTTCCCTTATCACTCACTCCCAGGGCTGGGTTCTAGGTGCCTTTCATATGCCACCTCTTAGTTCCTTTTATCAACCCTCTTGTAGCATTTCCCACACTGTTTTGTGTTGCTTATCTTCTTCTTTCGTTAGACTATGAACTATGGACTATAAGCTCATTGTGGGCAGTGTTGGCATCTTCTCTCTTCTACATTGAAACATTGCCTGACACATGATATGTCTCTTCGCATTTTTATGCAGGTGTTTTTTCTATCTTCATTTTAGGAATCAAATTCTACCTTCTCTATTCCAGTACAGCACTTTTACACTTACAGTCTAGAGTTTACCATATACTGCTTGGTATTATGGTTCAGAGCCCAGTAAGTCTTCCCCAGAGATTGTCACTTCTTAGGGCAGTCCCACTCATCTTTGTCACCTCCAGAGAACTTAGGGCAGTGCCTTGTAAGCAGCCATAAATGTTTACATTGAATTGATTCATATGCTCTTCATTAGGCCTGTCTTCCACTCATGTTTCTTGTTAACCACTTGTTTCCTTGTTTCTCACCTAAGCTTTTTGTCTTCTTAATTGTGGTAAAAAACACGTCTCGTAAAATCTATCATCCTAACCATTTTTAAGCGTACATTCAGTAGTGTTAGGTATATTCCACTGTTGTGAAACAGATCACCAGAACTTTTTCATCTTGCAAATCTGAAACTCTGTGCCCATCAAACAACTCCCCATTTTACCCCTTCTCCTGGTTACCAGCCCCTGGTAACCACCATTCTACTTCCTGTTTCTATTGGTGTGACTGCTCTAGGTACCTCATATAAGTAAAATCATACAATATTTGTCTTTTTGTGACAGGCTTCTTTCACTTAACATAATGTCCTCAAGGTTCATCCATGTTTTAGTATGTGTCACAATTTCCTTCCTTTTTAAGACTGAATGATATTCCATTTTATATATACACACAGACACACACACACACACACACACACACATATCACACTTCCTTTATTCATTCATCCATCAGTGGACATTTAGGTTGCTTCCACATCTTGGCTATTGTGAATAATGCTGCAGTGAACATGGGAGTGCACATATCTCTTCTTCGAGACCCTGCTTTCAATTCTTTTGGATATATACCCGGAAGTAGGATTGCTGTATCATATGGTAATTCTATGTGTAATTTTTTGAGTAATCGCCACACTGTTTTTCATAGCAGTCATACCATTTTACACTCCCATGAACAGTGCACAAGGATTCCAATTTCTCTGTATCCTTGCCAGCACTTATTTTCTGTTTGTTTTTGATAGCAGCCATCCTGATGCGTGTGAGGTGATAAGTCACTGTGTTGTTGTTTTTAATTGAACTGTAGTTGATTTAAATATTGTGTTAGCTTCAGGTGTATAGGAAAGTGATTCAGTTATATATATATATTCCTTTTCAGATTCTTTTCTGTTATAGGTTATTACAAGATATCGAATATAGTTCCCTATGCTATACAGTAAATGCTTGTTGTTTATTTTATAGTGGTGTGTTTTTGAAGTCACTGTGTGTTTGATTCGCATTTTCCTGATAATTAGTGTTGCTGAGCCTGTTTTCATATCCTTGTTGGCCATTTATATATCATCTGTAGAGAAATGTCTAATCAAGTCCTTTGCTCATTTTTTTTGGTTTTGTTTTGTTTTTTTGTGGTACACGGGCCTCTCATCGCGTGGCCCATCCTGCTGCGGAGCACAGGCTCCGGATGCGCAGGCCCAGCGGCCATGGCTCACGGGCCCAGCCGCTCCGCGACATGTGGGATTCTCCCGGACCGGGGCACGAAACCGCGTCCCCCGCATCAGCAGATGGACTCCCAACCGCTGCACCACCAGGGAAGCCCCTTTGCTCATTTTTTGATCAGGTTATTTGCTTTTTTAATTGTTGAGTTGTGGGAGTCCTTTATATAGTCTGGATATTAACTCCTTATCAGATCTGTGATTTGTAAATACTTTAAAAATTTTACCTTTATTGAGTTATAATTGACACATAAAATTGTAGGAGATTTAAAGTATACGTTGTAGTAATTTGGAAGCATACACGTTGTGAAAGGATTTCCCCCTCTGGTTAATTTTTTTAAAAAATAAATTTATTTATTTATTTATCTATGGCTGCATTGGGTCTTCGTTGCTGCGCACGGGTGTTCTCTAGTTGCGGCGAGTGGGGGCTCCTCTTCGTTGCAGTACACAGTCTTCTCATTGCGGTGGCTTCTCTTGTTGAGGAGCATGGGTTCTAGGCGTGTAAGCTTCAGTAGTTGTGGCATATGGCCTCAGTAGTTGTGGCTTATGGGCTCTAGAGCACAGGCTCAGTAGTTATGGCACACGGGCTTAGTTGCTCCGCGGCATGTGGGATTTACCTGGACCAAGGCTCGAACCCATGTCACTTGCATTGGCAGGTGGATTCTTAACCACTGTGCCACCAGGGAAGTCCCCCTCTGGGTTAATTTTCTTTTCTTTTCTTTTCTTTTTTTTTCCCCCCCGGCATGCGGGCCTGTCACTGTTGCGGCCTCTCCCGTTGCGGAGCACAGGCTCCGGACACGCAGGCCCAGCGACCATGGCTCACGGGCCCAGCCGCTCTGCGGCATGTGGGATCCTCCCGGACCAGGGCACAAACCCGCGTCCCCTGCATCGGCAGGCGGACTCGCAACCACTGCACCACCAGGGAAGCCGCCCCTCTGGTTAATTTTAACACACTTATCACCTCACATATGCATGTATGAATTTAATTAATTAATTATTTATTTCTGGTGAGAACATTTAAATTCTCTTTTAGCTACTTTAGTTATACAATAGAGTGTTACTAGATACAGTCACCAGGTTTTACATTAGATCCTCAGACCTTATTCATCTTACAGCTGAAAGGTTTTATCCTTTTACCACCTCTCCATATTTTCTCTAGCCCACAGCCCCTGGCAATCACTTTTTTACTGTTTCTGTGAGTTTGACTTTTTAAAAAAATTCCACATATAAGTAATACCATGCAGTATTTGTATTTCTGTCTGACTTATTTCATTTAACATAATGCCCTCAAGGTTCATCCATGTAGTTGCAAAGGGAGATTTGTAAATATTTTCTCCTGTTCTGTAGGTTGCCTTGTTACTCTGTTGATTGTGTCCTTTGATACATGGAAGTTTTTAAGTTTGATGCAGTCCCATCTGTCTACTTTTGCTTTTGTTTCCTGGGCTTTTGGTGTTATATCCAAGAAATCATCCCCCATTCCAATGTCGTAAAGCTTTTCCCCTAAAGTTTCCCCATAAAGCTTTATAGTTTCAGGTCTTACATTTAGGTCTTTAGTTATTTGGGGTTGGTTTTTGCAGATGGTGTAAGGTAAGAGTCCAACATCATTCACTTCATGTAAATATCCAGTTTTCCTGGCACCATTTGTTGAAGAGATTGTCCTTTCTCCATTGAGTAGTCTTGGTACCCTTTCACTTAAGCTGTTTTTTAAACTGTCATTTTATTTGCGAGATCATTTGATTAAATCTCTCTCCGACTATACTGAAGTATCATGAAGGCAGGGATTGTGACTGTTTTGCCGACCTTTGTACCCCAGCATGTAGCACAGTGCCTCACGTTTAGTGTAGGCACTCACATTCATTTATTGAGTAAATGAGTTAAGCAGTTTAGCAAGAGCCAGCATGTATATTGCAGGTCGGTTTGAGAAATATTGCCAGAAGTGTTGCCAGGTAGGACTGAATTACATATCTGATGGCACTGTCCATTTTATCTAAATAGGATTGTTATTCTGACAGCCAATATACAGTCTTTTAAAAAAATCTCCTAAAAGAGGCCTTTGGTTCAGTTCTCTTTTCCTTTATAATTGAATTTTTACTTAAATTTTATTTGTATTGAAATTTTATATGCACGTATTTCAAAGTTAAATAATTTTATAAGATTTCACCACAAACAGGAGTCTTCTGCTCATCCCATTCACCCAATCTCTTTCTCCCTAGAGCTTTTAGCTGATTCGTTTAGGTTTTACCTTTATGCCTTTATGTAACATGCAAACATTACTTCTTTTTGATTTTCAGTTTTGGGTTTTTTTTTTGCGTTATATATTAGTTCCCACCTCAGGCACCCACCTCCATTTTCTGTACCACCTTCCTCTCCATATAGCATAATTGTGGTGAAATGTTAGATTGATATTAAATGTTCACATTATTATGACTATATAAATGCTATTGACACTAAATATTGTGGTACGCCATTAACATTTCTTCTTTCCTGCTTAAATTTGTTTTCTTTGGAATTGTTCGATATTTTTATTTGCTTATTTTCTATGTATTTATCATTCATATGTCTCCAAACTCTCTCCCAGTTGCCCGAGTCTCCCCTTTATGTGATCGTTTGCATTAAGTATTCTGTCGGTTTCACCTTCTTGAACAGGTCCATCCTGGAGTCTTCTGACCCGCTCTGGTGTAGATGGGTTGATCTGGTTGTGTGGCACAGCTGTAGAGGGGATCACCTTTCTCTAGGTACCTCAGGATTGCCCTTGCTTTTTGTGTTGCATCCTCTGGTTTCTGGGTTCCATGTCTTTACCTTGGGGTTTACTCCTTCACTTTGGCTGAGTGCATCTCTGAAAGGTATCTCTACATGCCTCTTACTTTTTCAATACGGGGTCCACCTCCTCAACTGTGCTGGTGTCCCCCATTCTAAAGATGCTCTATTTTGTCTTCTAGGTAATAAATCTGTAGTCTTCTGCTAGGGTGAGGAAAGGGCATTGTCTTGGCTGCATGGAGGAAGGGAGAACGTCTGCGAGTCTAACTTTTCTTAAACAAACTTTCAACAAATCTTTCTATTTGTAACCTACTTTCACTCCCATTTCCAGAAGGAACTGGTCCAGCCCATTCCTGAGCCTTTTGGATTTTCACAGTGTAAATTGCCCCGCTTCCCCATTGCCACTTAGGATTCAGCTTTCTTGGGTCTGCTCAGTCAGCTATCACTTTATCCTGCTTCACGTCTCTTCGACTTCTCATCTTTATACCAACTACTCATCTATTGGTATGTCTTCCTCCTTGCAGGGTTTTGCCACTAGGAAAACAGGTGTTTACTTGTTATGTAGAAAACACATGAATAATAGAACAAACATATTAGGAAGGCTGAGTTTATTATCCTAAATGATAATACATATTGTGAGACTTTCTGAATTGCTAAGTCTTGGTTCTTTGTGTATAAAATGGGGATAATAATCTCTTCCTACTTTACGGGACTTTGAGAGGCAAATGAGATAGATGGAGCAAAAGTGTTTGGGAAGCTCTGAAATGGTATGTAATTTTTGTGCTCATCTTGCTTTCTACACGTGGTTCAGGCAGAGGTCCGGGAGGTGCTTTCCAAGTGTGGTGTGTGTGCAACAGTGGGAATTAGTAGATCCCTGGGGACATGGCTGCAACTTGGGTGGTATCTCCACTTTTGTGTGGAAGCCATCGCTGCTCTGTCCTCTTAGCTTGGTAGATCTGACGCATTGGTTATACCATTCCTGGTAGGGACACCGATGTTCTCACAGCAGTTGCAGGGCCTCCCTAGGCAGAGGACACTGCAAGGATGCATGAAGATGGCTGCCCCCTGCTGAACTGTGGCTTATGGGCTGCTCTGGGGGAGATACTCCCTGAGGGATCTGCTGGAGCCCATGGTGGGCAAAAGCGAGCAAAAATTTATTACCATTATTGTGACTATATCTATATGCATGGCCAGCATAGCCCTGGAAGAATTTAAGTTATATAAACTTTGTGAATCTTAGTAAATACAGTCTAGCATTCTTGTTGTTTCTCCTAAGGTTGAGCTTGGCGTCTCTGCTATATAATTGGCATACTTCCTTGTTTAACTAACCATGTTTCCTTTTTTAAATAAGGAAAACTAAGTACATAAATGGTAGTGTTATAGATAGTAAAGAGTGAACGTTGGGACTTACCTGGAGGTCCAGTGGTTAAGACGTCGCCTTCTAATGCATGGGGTTCGGGTTTGATCCCTGGTCGGGGCGCTAAGATCCCACATGCCTCGGGGCCAAAAAGCCAAAACATAAAACAAAAGCAGTATTGTAACAAATTCAGTAAAGACTTTAAAATGGTCCACATCAAAAAAAGAACAGTGAACATCAGCACAATCCAATGTAAATTGTCACAAATTTCAAGATTTTTAGGGTTTTATTAAATAGATTAACTCAATCTAGTTCAAAAACTTTTAGAGATTGCATTGTTTTGATCAATCTCCTTTACCCTTAGAGATAACCCAAATAACAGAAAAACTTAAATAGTTTCAGGTACAGCAGTGCTGGCTGAGATTATCAAGGTGATTTAAAAGTTTCTGTGCTTCTGCCAAGGGTATCATTGAGAACCGTACACTCCTAGGATTGAAAGGAACCTTAGGAATTCTCTGTTCTGACATTTTCTATAGATGTGGAAATTGGGGTCCTGAGAGGTGGGGTAGTTTGCTTGAGGTCACTGAGTTGGCAACACTGTATTTCTGAACTTGTTTGCTACCAACAAGGAGCATCTCAACAACAGTTCAGCTTCCAGTCAGAAATGGCCAGATTAATATGCCTAACAACCTCTATTCTTTCTCATACTTCAATTAATGTCAGTAAAGAAAAAAAAAGTTGGGCTTCCCTGGTGGAGCAGTGGTTAAGAATCCACCTGCCAATGCAGGGGACACAGGTTCGAGCCCTGGTCTGGGAAGATCCCACATGCGGCAGAGCAACTAAGTTTGTGCACCACAGCTATTAAGCCTGTGCTCTAAAGCCCGCGAGCCACAACTACTGAGCTCACGCACCACAACTACTGAAACCCACGTGCCTAGAGCACGTGCTCCGCAACAAGAGAAGCCAGCACAATGAGAAGCCCGCGCACCGCAATGAAGAGTAGCCCCCACTCACCGCAACTAGAGAGAAAGCCCACGTGCAGCAACGAAGACCCAACCCAGCCCAAAAAATTAATTAATTAAAAAAAAAGTTAAGCATTACCTCATAAGGGTAAAACAGAAGTATAGAAGAGACAACAGCAACAAAGTTCTGAAATTTGCAGAGCAAGTGGATAAGTGATAGCTGACTGAGCAGATACAAGAAAGCTGAACCTTAGTGGCAATGGGGAAGCAAGGCGACTGTGTAAATCCAAAAAGCTCAGGAATGGGCTAGACCAGTTCGCTCTGGTGATGGGAGTAAAAGTAGGTTACAAACAAAGATTCATTGAAAGTTTGTTTAAGAAAAGTTAAGACTCGCAGATACTCTCCCTCCATGCAGCCATGAGAATTCCTCATCCTAGCAGAAGACTACAGATTTATTTTCTAAAGAGGGTAAAATAGAGGATCTCTAGAATGGGGGACACCAGGCACAGTTGAGGGCAAAGAGGGCATGCTGTCAAGGCACTTTCTACTCATGTGTAATTTCTCTCCATACCTAGTATCATATATCAAAGTTGATTTAGTTCCAAATCTGCGACACAGGTGATTAGGTGACCCCCACCCCCACCCCTTCCCCAGAAAGGGACAGACTTCTTACTAACCATTCTCCTACTGAGTGAATCCTTTAGGTTTTTGGATAACATTTCATTTTACCTTTTCTTGCCTCTCCTGTAATTTAGAAGTTAATCTTCACAGAAAAGAAGAGGATGATATAATGAAGTTTAAAAGTCGAAGGGTAAATATTTTCTTGGTATTATACCAGTTTTGTCCTAACAATTGGACTAATCAGCAGTTGGTGCTTTAGAAAAATATTATTTTATTAGTCCATAGATCTTGCGAGTCACCTTAGATGTTTTGGCCATGGAGGTGGGGGTGGCGTACAAAGAATCCTAAGATGTATTCTTTGCTCTTGTAGAAGGGATGAGATTCAGCACACCAAGTTCAATCTAGTTGTCATTGTGTAAAGTGGAAGACTGGGTAAAAAGTTTAAAAAAAATCTTGTTCCCTACCCTCAGAGGGTAAATGGTCTTTCTGCCATTTGCAGGAACATGGATGGACCTAGAGAATATCATACTAAGTGAAGTAAGTCAGAGAGAAAGGCAAATATTATATGATATCACTTATACATGGAATCTAAAAAGTAATACAAATGATCTATATGCACAACAGAAACAGACTCACAGACATAGAAAACAAACTTATGGTTACTAAAGGGGAAATGGCAGGAGGGCTAAATTAGGAATATGGGATTAATAGGTACAAACTAATATATATGAAATAGGTAAGCAACAAGGGAACACAGGGAACTATATTCAATATCTTGTAATAACCTATAGTGGAAAACAATCTGAAAAATTAATAAAATGGAATCATGTTGCCATATACCTGAAACTAACACAATACTGTAAATCAACTATACTTCTATTTTAAAAAATAAATTTAAAAATAAAATTGTCTTTCTTATTATATTCTAGTATCTCTTAATCTCAGGTATTCCATCTCTAAAAGATTCAGTGGTTTGAGATTCACATAAAACAATATCATATTAAAGTGTTAGGCAAGTGTCTGGCAAATAAACTGTTTCAACATTTTTATGGCTCAGTATTTCCTAAATTTATTCTATAGAATAAAACTTTTAGGAAATAGCAACCCATATAAGAGCACATACCTTTAACTGCCATGCAAATTAGGTTGGCGCTGAATTGTATTTCATTCATCAGCCATTTCCCCCCTATTTACTCAATATAGATTGTTTATGAAAAGTTAGACACCCCAGATCCTTTTCCTTCCTCCACTCAGCCAAGGGAATTAATATTGGTGAATATTTGAGATTTTATTTTCATTGTCCTTCATTAACTATGCTTAGGGGCCATCATTTTGAATTGGAGACGTTTCCAGGTTCTTAAAGAAGGCTGATGAGTGTGTTTTTTGTTCGTTTGTTTTATTATGTAACTGAAGAAATTAATTGATTCTAACGTAATACTGTTCAATCTCTTTTGTAATGATTGGTTTGTTTCCCTTTGAGGAATTCTTAATCTACTAGTAAGTGACCAAGTTTTATCTCTGTATTGTGAGATAAGTCCTTCTTGATTGAATGAAAGAGAATAAATAATATAGTGTCTTAATTCAGATATTTGGAATCACTTTCCAAAGTGACATGTGAATTGTTTAGTTATCTCAACTGACCTCTTGACTGCTGGGTACAAGCTTCTGAATAAAAAGAGGTGGTAGAGGGGCTTCCTTGGTGGCGCAGTGGTTGAGAGTCCGCCTGCCGATGCAGGGGAAATGGATTCGTGCCCCGGTCCGGGAAGATCTCACATGCCGCGGAGTGGCTGGGGCCGTGAGCCATGGCTGCTGAGCCTGCACGTCCAGAGCCTGTGCTCTGCAACGGGAGAGGCCACAACAGTGAGAGGCCTGTGTACCACAAAAAAAAAAAAAAAGAGGTGGTAGAGGAAGGGGAAGTGTCATGAACTGTTGTTCCAGATTTTGGATCAGGTCTTAAATAGTGGTTATCCCTGATTCTAGAATAAAAAGACTATAGGGCATAGTAAGGGAGTATAGATGGTAATAAGGACAGGAAGGAAGTTAGCATTTAGGTCTCTTCTGTACATAGGGTTGGAGCAAATGCTTAAAAGCATAACTTTTCCATCCCTTACAGCAATGCTGTTTGTTTGTTTGCTTATTCATTCATTCATGCTGCACTGCACAGCATGCAGGATCTTAGTTCCCTGGCCACTGATCGAACACTCGCCCCCTGCAGTGGAAGTGCGGAGTCTTAACCACTGGACTGCCAGAGAAGTCCCAGCAATGCTATTTATATTGAAAGTTATGGAGTTAATTTTCTTTAAAAATATCCTCAGGTTATTTTATGGTCAGATTAATATGTCACCTAAGTACAATTCATTAGTATGACTTTATGGCCTTTGGGTGGCCAGGGGTGGGGTAGGGACAGACTGATTGTAGTACAATATGAAATGTAAGCCAAATAAATACTTAGTCATGTTGGTACCAAGGGAATAATTGTAACTCTTACGAACCGCCAGGTCCATTTTAACTGTCTTGTAAAATCTAACTGCCATCTAACTGTCTAGAAATGATTTAATATCTCAGTTGACCTAGCTGCCACAAAGAAACCTATAATACTTTAATAAAATTAGGTGTAGAATAATTGTTAAAAATTTTAAGGTTATAAAGCATAGCTTTATGTACTCATGGAACCAGAAAACCAGTGCACCAATTTTCATTCAGTTCATTTGTTTGGGAGCTGCTGGTTGTTTGGTTTCAACGTATGCTTAAGTCTTGTTGAGATATAATTTCTTCCACTTTGTTTCCTTCCCTTTTTTTTTTTAAACTCTTGTTCTGTGTACCTTCTTTGATCCTTAAGCCTTGAAGCATTGACATGACATGTGGCAAATTTATTTTTCAGTCCTTAGGTGGTGAGGATTGAGTTAATCATGTATCCCAGTTCATGGCACACCATCAGCATTGATCTGTGCAAGTCTTCTCTCTTAGCTTTCAGAATTAATTAGAATTAATTAATTTCTCTTTTGCCTCCACTTTCCACTTCTGTTCTCAGTCCCCCATAGTTAACTGTTCTAATATGTTTGATGTATTTTTGTAAATATATAGTAGTGGTTTTTTTTGATGTGTGTGTTGTTAAATTTACCTAAATGGTGTGCTGTAGTCTTTGTTCTGCTTCTTATCCCCCTCAACCCCTGCCTCCTTCCCCCCTTTAAAGACTATTTTTGTTGCTGTGTATATATCTAGTTCTTTGTTTCTAACTGCCATCTACTGTCTATAAATGATTTGTTCTCTCAGTAATAGACACCCAGATTGCTTTCAACTCCCCATCACCACAGACAATGGGATAAACAGCCTTGCACTTGTTCTCCTGTGGTCCTGCGGGAGAATTTTCTGGACATCTGCATAAGAGTGGATTGCTGCACGTACTTTGATTAAGCACTGCCAGATTTGGGCTCTTTGTCAGTGTGCACAATGGATCCTGTTTCTCCATCTTCCTGCCAGCACTTGGCTTTATCTACCTTTCTAAGTTTTGCCTATCTGATAGGGGTAAAGTGGTATCTTAATGTTGTTTTAATTTGCATTCTCCAATTACTAATGACTTGCAGCATCTCTTTGTATACAATTAATCCATTTTGAATGCCCCTTCAGTGAATTACCTGTTCATATCTTTCGCCCATTTCTTTAATTAGAGTTTCTGTCTTTTCTTGGTTGATTTGCAGAAGTCTTTTATCTAGTTTAGAATATTAGCCTGATATTTGCCTTATCCCAGTCTGTGATAATACATTAATTTTGTCAGTGGTGCCCTTTGTTGAGCAGAAGCTAACCTTGATGTAATAAGTCTATAATTTTTTTTACCTTATGGCTTTCTGGGTCTTGTTAAATATAATAAAGATATTCTGTAGTTTTAATGATATATTTTTATAATTCAGCTTTTTACATGAGGTCTTTAATCTGTCAGAGTCCATCTTTGTATATGGCTTAGAATAGTAATTTTTTCTGCATGTAGTAAGACTGTTTCTCCAACCCCATGAACTAATTTGTGGTACCACTGTCCTTATATATCACATTCCTATGTTTTCATGGCTCTCTCTTTTTTTTTTTTTATGTTTTTGTTTTGTTTTTTTGCGGTATGTGGGCCTCTCACTGTTGTGGCCTCTCCCGTTGCGGAGCACAGGCTCCGGACGCGCAGGCTCAGCGGCCGTGGCTCACGGGCCCAGCCACTCCGCGGCGTGTGGGATCTTGCCGGACCGGGGCACGAACCTGTGTCCCTTGCATGGGCAGGCGCACTCTCAACTACTGCGCCACCAGCGAAGCCCCATGGCTCTCTTTTTTAATAGTCTTTGTTTTTTTAGATATATTTGTTTTTTCTCACATGAGTACCAACTGGTTGTTTTTTTTTTTTCTTTCACTCAGCTTTGTGCTGTCTTAAAAACTCATACGATACATAAGTTAAAAAGATGTCATTTCTTTCTCAAATTAATCTGTAAAATCAGTGTAGTCCCAATTAAATTCCATCTATTTTTTCCCTTTAGATTTGGCAGACATTTACAAATTTGAATGGAAAAGTAGAGGTCTTTTTCAAAATTGATCTACCACTTTCTGGTCCTCTTAACGCTTAGTCTGTCTAAGCTCACAACTTTTCTTGTGCCAACTTTGGCATTTTATATTTTTCTGGCAATGTATCCATTTCATTTCTTTTTTTAAGAATAAAATTTTTATTTTAGAACAAGTCTGGATTTACAGAAAAATTGTGGAGATAGTACAGAAAGTTCCCATTACTACTGACAAATTCTCTTAGCCTTTCTTCATCTTTGTTTCGCCTTCACTTCTGAAGGATATCTTCACTGAATTTATTATAGAATTTTGAATGACAGTACTTTTCTCTGAGCACTTTAAAATTATTGTTCCACCATCTACTGGCTTCCATAGTTTCTGATGAGAAGTCTGCATTTATTTAGATTATTGTTCCCCTATGTGTAATATGACTCTTTTTTTTTTTCTGGGTACTTTCAAGATTTTTTTTTCAGCACTTTGATTATGATGTGTTTGGATATGATTTTCTTTAAATTTGTCCTGTTTGGGTTTTCTTCAATCTCTAAATTTATGTCTTTCACCAAATTTGGGAAGTGTATAGCCATTATTTCTTCAATTATTTTTTCTACACCAAGCAATTTCTTCTCTCCTTCTGTGATTCCAATGACATGGATGATAGTGTTTCATAGTTCTCTGAGGCTGTGTTAACTTTTTTCAGTCTCTTTCCTTTTTGGTCTTCATATTGAATCATAATATTCATCTGTCTTTATGGTCATTGAGTTTTCCCCCTGTTATCTCAATTCTGCTATCCAGCCCATCCTGTGATCTTTTTTTTGTTTGTTTTGTTTTGTTTTGTTTTCACGGGCCTCTCACTGTTGTGGCCTCTCCCACTGCGAAGCACAGGCTCCAGACGCAGGCTCAGCGGCCATGGCTCACGGGCCCAGCCGCTCCGGGGCACGAACCCGCGTCCCCTGCATCGGCAGGTGGACCCTCAACCACTGCGCCACCAGGGAAGCCCCCATCCTGTGATCTTTTTATTTGACATACTTTACTTTTCTGTTGTAAAATTTCCATTTGGTTCTCTTAAAAACACTTTTTAAAAAAGTATTTTATTTTATTATTTATTTATTTATTTTGGCTGTGTTGGGTCTTCATTGCCGTGTGTGGGCTTTCTCTAGTTGCAGTGCACGGACTTCTCACTGCAATGGCTTCTCTTGTTACGGAGCATGGGCTCTAGGCACACGAGCTTCAGTAATTGTGGCGCATGGGCTTAGTTGCTCTGCGGCATGTGGGATCTTCCCGGAGCAGGGCTTGAACCCATGTCTCCTGCATTGGCAGGTGGATTCTTAACCACTGCGCCACTAGGGAAGCCCTTAAAAACACTTTTATTTTGAAATAATTATAGATTTATAGGAAGTTGCAAAGAAACGTGCAGAAAAGTTCCATGCACTCTTTTCCTAGCCTCTCTCAGTGTTAACATTTTGTGTAACTCTCATATGTTATTAATAATAAGAAATTGACACTGGTACAATCCATAGAGCGTATTCAGATTTTTCCAGTTACACATGCACTTGTGTGTGTGGGTACAAGTATGTGGGTATGGTTTTATGCAATTTTATCATGTGTTGTATCATGTAACTACCACCACAGTCAAACTGCAGAACTGTATCATCATCCTTTTGGGTTTTTTTCATTGTTTCTACTTTTCTGTTGAGAACATCAGAAACAAAACACCTTTCAAGAGTGTTTACCTTTACCTCATGGAGCATGGTTATAGTAACTGCTTTAAATTCTCTGATAATTCTAATATTGAATATCTGTTTAATTTTGGTTTTGGAATCTATTGATTTTTTTCCCCAAAGAATCAGTTACATTTTCTTCCTTCTTTGTATGTCGAGTAATTTTGAATTGTGTCATGGACATATTGAATATTACGTTGTGAGATTTTGGGTGCTGTTAAAATCCTCTGGAGAATGTTGAGATTTTTTTGTTTTAGCTGACAGTTGACTTGGTTAGGTTCAGATCATAAGTTTGGTTTCACCTTCTGTGAGTGGTGGTTCCAGTGTCATTTCAGTTCTCAGCATTTGTTATGCTCTTTGGAACTACACTGCGCATGCACTAATCAGACTTGGGCAATGTCATATTGTAGTTCAGACTCAAAGCAGTTGCTGTCCTTCTTTGGATTTATTCTACACATGTGAACTTGGAGAGCAGACAGACACTCTAGGGGGTGGACACAGGGGAGAAGGACTCAGCCCAAGACTTAACATTTGTTTATATGTAGAATTGTTTATATGTCCTCTTTCCAGTTTTTTCTTGTTTGGTATATCCCTACATTCTTGGGCTTCCAGAGGCCCCTTTCCCATGTAGTTCTGTGGAGAAGGAAAAAAGGAAAAAATTTACATTGTACTCTGGCTTGCTTTGGCTCTTTTTTCCAGTCCTCTGGCCAGAACAAGAAAGTTTCTCTCAGCACTTTTAGAGAGAGAGAGAGAGAGAGAGAGAGAGTGAGTGTGTGTGTGTGTGTGTGTGTGTCTGTCTGTCTGTCTGTACGTGCGCATGCGCTGTGCCATTGTGAATTGGCTACCTGGACAAAGCCATTCTTGGGTCAAAGCTGGGCGGTGAAGGAATTTAAAAAGAAAAAAATAAAAAGGCGAGGAAATTCACTGGTACTGTAATTTTTCAAGTTTTTACTTCCCTTCCCTACTTGCCTGTTATTTATGTACTTTTCTCCATCCTCGGGTAGTTTTTTTTTTCTGTTTTCAGTTCAGAGTTTTTAGTTGTAATCAGTGGGAGAGAGTGGGCTTACTCCATCTTGGCATCTTTGGTAGAGTGTAATTTGTTAATTTCAGGGCAAAAAAAGTATCAAATAGTAGAGAAACTAGTTAAGGGCGTGGATTTGTGAAAGCAGAGAACTATCTGGTACTGAATATAAGCTTTCCATGGAACTGCTTCTCAGTCTGGGAAGAGTGTTGAGCTGTTAGAATCCATCAATGTGTTAAACCTAGTGGGGGAATTTGAGTAGTGAGCTGGGGGTGCAGTCATGCCTTGTCCATTTTTTTGTAGACCAAACATATTAGGTTGAAGCATGTGCAATTGACAATATTTGACTATCTTTGACTTACAAAAACCGCATTTTCTCATGATTTAACCTATATTTAACTCTCAGTTCTGCAATTTGAAGAAAGAAAATGAAACCTCAGGTTTAAATATGATCTGTATTAAGGTGATGCTTGATGCTTTAACAGACAAATCCAAAATCTCAGAGGCATAACACAGTCCAAAATGGACATTCCCGTTGTTGGACAGCGAATGGGGGAAGCTGCTCAGTGAGGTCACGTAGAGACTCAGGATGATGAAGTCTCCTCCATTTTTCATACATGGCTTCCAGGTGTCCTGGGGGTTGATATCCAGCCAGGAGACTGGGAAAGGGAAAGGGTGACAAAAAGAGAGGGTAACAAAACTTCTTAATCTTAGCCCAAAGTGGGTATGGTATGTTGGATTGGTGAGAACCAACCTAGATGTGGGGTGGGGGGTGGGGTGGGAGGGCAGAAAATGTATTCTGTATTTGTCAGCTGCTTTCCAGCACCAGTTGTGATGGGAAACATGAACCTCCGGTGGGCAGCCGGCCATCTCTGCCATACTACTTCTTGATCACTTGGAGAACATCTTTTGCTGTGTGCATTAGTTTGCTAGGGCTGCTGTAACAGAGACTAACAAAGACCAGACTGGGTGGCTTAAACAATAGAAATTAATTTTCTCACAGTTCTGGAGGCTAGAAGTCCAAGGCCAGTGTGTCAGCAGGTTTCATTTTTTCTGAGGTCTCTCCCCTTGGCTTGCACACAGTGCCTTCTCACTGTGTCCTCACCTGGTCTTTTCTCTATGTGTGCTCATCTCTGGTGTCTCAGTGTGTCCAAATTTCCTCTTTTAACAAGAAACCAGTTCGATTGGATTAGGGCCCATCCTAAGGGCCTCATTTTAACTTACTTACCTCTTTAAAGGCTCTGTCTCCAAATAGTCACATTCTGAGGTACTGGGGGTTAGGGCTTCAATATATGAATTTTAAGGGGACAGAATTCAGCCCATAACACACACTCTACATTTATAACAAATGAATATGTTTTTACTAAAAGTAGTCATACTCCATTAAAGAAAAGAAGAAAGTGATGTTAGATATATGTTATAATTATACTTTTACTGGATCTGTAATAAATTTTAAATTATACATATTAATGAAGATTGCCAGTGTCTCAAAGGCATTTTTCCTTATTTATTAATCAAGGAAAAAGGTTTAGTGATGAAGATAGTTTAGTTTTTAGCAAACGTGATCGTTTTTCTCTTCCAGAGTTTGTGTTTGGTTCTTATTGTAGCTTACCCAAGGGGTATGTTAATTACTGAGATAGTAAAGAGAGTTACTAAACATGTCTCCTATAAGAAAATCACCACCCTCTACAGTGTAAAAGTAAATCTGTAAGTGTATATTGGACATTTTAGAATTTTGTCTTGTTGTGACTTGCTAAATGACATTTTGTTACTGAAAACCAAGGCGATGTTATGTGGTTGGTAATATCCTTTTTAGCCTACCAGACACTTGAAGGTGAAAGAGAATGTGCCTGTGAATTCCACCATCCGAACTGTTGGACCCCTTCCCTTGGTCTGCTCTTTTGTCACTATTTCCAGTGTGTTGGAGGTGAAGCTCTAAGGCAGCGTTCCCCAACCTTTTTGGCACCAGGGACTGGTTTCCTGGAAGGCGACTTTTCCACAGATGGTGGGGGGCGGGGGTGTGGGGATCGTTCAGGCGGTAATGCTAGTGTTGAGGAGTGTTGGGGAGTGGCAGATGAAGCTTGGCTTGCTCACCCACTGCTCACCTCCTGCTGTGTGACCTGGTCAGCAGCCTGGGGGTTGGGGACCCCTCCTCTAAGGGAAGGATGAGGCTCTTAACCCTTTATGTAGGTGGTGATTAAAGATTGTGTAGCCTCACTGTCAACTGTCAGACCCTTTTTTTGACTTCTCAGGATTACCTTTTACCAAATGGTGGCTTGAGATTCAGCTCTCCTTTATATAACTATGCTCCACCTTTATAGATTTCTTTTCTTTTTCTTTCTTCCTTCCTTCCTTCCTTTCTTTCTCTTTCTTTCTCTCTTTTTCTCTCTCTTTCCTTCCTCCCTCCCTCCCTCCTTGTGGCTTGCAAGATCTTAGTTCCCCAACCAGGGATTGAACCCAGGCCCAAGCAGTGAAAGCGCCAAGTCCTAACCACTGGACCTCTGGGGAATTCCCTACTCCACCTTTAAAGGAACTATAATTATGATTTTAAAAGTTATTATATAAATATCAGGTAAACATTGGTCACTTTAGAGATTTTGCTTTTATACTTGTTTTCATAATTACTATTTTAAAAGTTATATAGATATCAGATGAATACTGGTTTTTAAAAAGATTTTGTTTTTTACAGGTTTTTATATTTATTGTGAAACTAATAAGTTTAAAAATCTTCTAGCTTTCAAGAAGGAGTAACAGCTCAGCTTCTGTGTTGACATTTGCTGCTAATTGTTAAAGTGAGAAATCTTTTGCAGTTTGGTGTAGAAACTTGTCACCTCTATGAATGAAGTTATCCAATTCCTTTGTGAGAGATTCAGTAGTCAGACTGGTTTTTTGCTGTGTCATGATTCCTTTATCACTTCTGAAAATCAACTCTAGAAGATTTTCCAAGTCGTGGTTAAAAATGAGAAAGTTCCATAATTTTCCCTTATATGTTATTTAACATGTTCATATATTGAAAACAGATCTAGGGGATTCTATAGTATATAATATATATGTTTCCTCTCTCTTTCTTTTGCTTTCTCTCCCCCACCTCTCCCCGACCCTGCCTTTCTTTATATATATATGTATTTAAACACCTACAGTGTTCTACATGTATTAATTGGATCAGTAAATATTTGAACACCTACTAAGGTCAAACATCGTTCTGCATGAGACAGTTGCTGACTGCCTAAAGATATAGGCATCAATATGTGACTATAGGTTGTGTAAACAATTCTTTTCAATACCTTGAGTTACTTGAGGCCTTCCTTTCAGTGAGCAACCTTTAATTTGTAAAATGATAGTCTCAGAAGTTTTGATTTCATTCTTTCAACAAAACTTTTATTAACTGCTTTACTATTTTAGTAGATTATAGGGATAGCAAAATGACTCTGACCCAGTTCTTGTCCACAAAGAGCTCACAGTCTAATCAGGAGCTGACTTGTAATGAAAAGGAGATTAAAGTTTGATTCTATGTTGAGGTAAATGATAATAGAAGTATGAAAAGAAAATGCCATGGCAACATAGGGGAGAGGTTGGGGAAAGGGTTTGCCAGGAAAAGCCTCACAGAATATATTATTGTTGGCAGCCCTTTGAATGACTTTGGCTGTAAGTAGATGGGAGTTCAATTCTCTGTGACCCTTGGAACCTAGGCCTTTTAATTATTCATAAATAACTTAAGCGTACATCTAGGACTGGGAATTTATTTAAAAGATGCATCTGTCTTTCTAGTTTAAACTTTAGTTTAACTAGTCCTTTAGGAATAGGCATTTAAGGATGCAGCTGTATGGCAGCATTACAGATGTTTGCTCTTCAGAGCCCCTTATAACACAGTTACAGTTATCCTGCTTTGCTTAGGTTGCCCTTTCCTTTTTAACAAAAAATATTTCTCATTTGTCTTCATTCAGTCCGTATAAACAAAGCAAAACTTTTTAAAAAAAAATCAGAAACTTGGATCTACTCTACTTTAACGTCCTCATGTGTCTTCCTTTTCTCTTCAACACTAAGATGTCCATCACATGCTGATACACAAATATTACCCCCAGACTAAGATCGTAGTCGCGTCAAACTTTGCTGAGTAATATATGGCTGCTTTTTAAAAGAAATATACCTTTACAAAGGAGATTCTGGTTTTTTTCATTTATATATTATGAAGTTAAGATATATTTCCTAGAAAAAATATTTTGCTGTAAGCAGAACTGAAAGCATTTGCTAGGAGAGAGTTAAGGGTTGCTAAACTCAAGGCATGCAGGATTGGTGGTGAGCCGAGAATGCTTTCACAACAATTTGATTCAGCAAACATTTACTGAATGCTGTGGTCAAAGCATTGCTGCTAGACCCTCTGACGGGTCAGAAAATGAACATAGGCTCTGTTTTGAAGGATCTTCCAATTTACAGCACTGTTTCTGAGTCTCCTCTATTCCATTCTCCATCTTTGCCATTTCCCAGATAATGAAAATTAGAGCTGTGATTTATCAAGTCTGTAAGCTGGAAAAGCTATAAAATTAGTTTGCTTAAAATGTTGGTTGCTGGTTCTCCGTAGTGCTGCCAGTATTTAAAATAACGGAAAATATTTGGTGTCTCCTTCCGCAAATTAACATTTCCATGAGTGGCTGCTTTTCATAGAGCATCTCGAGCCAGCCCCTCTCGTGCTGTGAGTCTTCATTGACAGTATTAAATCAGATCTGAGCAGCTCTAGGAGACAGTTGAGAGTTTGAGAATATGCCCAGTGTCAGCATCTTGGCTAGAGTGTGCTGTGAAACAAAGAAAACTCTTGGCACCCAGTAAGTGGTTAGGCATGTACCATTCTATGTGTGAGCTCCAATAAATAAAGCAACGTAGGGCATTCCGTGCTTTCATTTGGGCAGAACTAAATGGTTAAGTGTCCTTTTAGGCTTTCCCCTAAGTCTGTCCCAGGCAGTCAGCACATAATCCAGAAGATGTAAAATCTTCAAATACAGCCACTTATCTTTATTATGTAGAGCTCTGTGCTGGGTGCTTCAGGCTGTAAAGAGACAAGACTGAGTACCTGTCAAGTAGCTTACAGATTGAGTAGCACCCTGGTCTAGCTGTTCCACCGGTCTTCCCACTACAGGTCCATTTTTTCCTGGCCTACCCTGGTCTGTAGCCACCTACCACTTGGTGTTGACGCATCATCATTCAGTATGGTTATTCCAACACAATCTGTATAACCTATCCTGAATGTAGAGTGGATATTGGAAACAGTAGAAGAGATGGGCCTTGATCCCTGGACAGGGTCTGGAGTGATTGGTGAAGCCCATTGTAGCGCTATTCACTTGAGGTACTGCTTCAGGGCCATTTTATTTTTCTGACTGAGTCCCATGATTGTCATGGAACAGGCAGAACCCAGATAGGAAGCAGTCTTTAAAAATGGTTAGCCCAATTTTGTTTACGTTTCCTTTTTCTACAGTGTGTATTTTTCCTTCCTCAGACTAAAAATAGCACAATGTAGTATATAATAGTGTGGAGTTATTTGCATGAAATCACTGAATTCATTTATTCAAATAATTTGTCTTCTCAAGTATTTTTAAAGTGACCAGGGATAAATATTTATGAATTACATTTAAGTACTTGGAGGGTATTTTGGAAATGTGTTTTTCTTAAGAATAGATTTGTGCTATGGTTTCCTTGACTATGTTTGATGATATTAAGAGTTCTTGGAAATTTTTTCCAAAATCTTGCAATTTGAAAGTGGGTGGAGTGTTTGGAATTAATTTCAGCTGTAATTATATCTTTAATGGTGGTAGTCTCTTGCCTGTTTCATATTATAACAAATGAGAAGTGCAACACCCTCATCATCAAAATACTTAAGAAACTTGCATCTAAAAGGAAGATGGGGAACTAATACAACCTGTTTAGAAGTCTTGAGTTATTTTACTATGATTACACTAAATTAGATTAATTAGATTATATTTATCTAAAGTTAGGTGGTTGTTTACTTAAACCTGGTGTTAAGATCTAGAAAGGAGGGGAGAGCAATAAAAGCACCTTTCTCCCCCACTGAAGTTTTCAATAAATTGAATAAAAACTAAAGGATTAGCAAATGGTGGCCATAATATTACCTTTATTATTGATAAAGGTGAAGGTAAAGGAAGCAGCTTCATATTAGAGCCAAATTGGCTTGCTAATAACTAAGTTCCAAAATTAGGCAGACCTACCCCCTGGTCACAAGTAGTGCTGGATTAGAGAAGGCAGTATGTGGTATACAGAGCCTCCACCCAACCCAGTTCCTATAGGCAGCTCACTCATATGAGGAAGAAGGGCGCGACTGGACCATTTATTTTTCCCAGATTTGCCAATCAGATCAGTTGCTTCCCTCCCCAGGATAGAAGCATCTAAGTGGCAAAGAAATGCCAGAGAGGTTACAACTGGTAGGGCTCCGTTCACAGAAGGGGACTTCAGAAATGAGGAATAAGCACTCCCCACTAGCATTTGGCTTCTTCTCCTATGCGTGGTTTCTATGAAGAATGCGTTGGTGCCAGGTAGGAAATGGTAGCATAACTAGGCCAGGAGCAAACCTTTGTTTTGAGGAAGAGGCCTTATAACAATTGGCCTCTTGAAAATTATAGCAAACGTTTGTTTACCAGAATCAAAGAAATTGTCTGTCCTTAGGCAGCCCTTGCTGCCTTTCTGAAGCATCTGTGATTTAGCATGCTTTGCTGAGCATTAAATGAAGGCCCACAACTTAGTCTTCTGCTGTCCTTTAGCATTTTAAAATATACTTGCTGTTCTGTCTCTTCTTTGAGTTTTCTTCACAGACTCATTTTGTCTCCTCCCCCAAACCCTAGTGTTTCCCATGATCGTAGCCAACTTTCTTCTCACTTGACACTCTCACCTTGGCTGTCAGCCATTTACACAGTTTTAACTGTTTAGTATCTTGATGATTTCCAAATCTTTATCTCCACCCAGACCTCTGTTCTGAGCTCCATGTTTATATGTCCAGCACTCTATTTAACAGTTCCACCTGGGTCATGTAAAACTGACTTATTCTTCCCGCACACTCTCAACTCCATCAGTCAGAAATCCTTGTCTTTTGTTTTGTGTCCACAGGCTTTGTGAGTGGCATCTCAGCCTATCCACTAGGTTAGGCCAGAAACGTGGGTGTCACCTCAGCAGGCTCTTCCTCTCCTTTATTGCTTACCTCCCAGGTCAGGGGTCAGTATCTGGCCAGAGACCTGTGAGCCAAGCATGGTTTTTACATTTTTAAGTGGTTGTTTAAAATAAGCGTATATGTGTATTTGTTACAGAGACCCTATGTTGTCTGCAAAGACTAAGTATTTACTATCTGACCCCTGTCTGAGGCCAGCAAGTCTTATCAGTTCTCCCTCTAAAACATCACTTTTAATTGTTTCTTTCTATCCCCCCCCCGCCCCCCAAAATCTCACCTGCCCTGTTTCTCCCTTGGCCTCCTAACTAAGTGTTGTCATATTTCTTTATAAAACACAGAACCTAGTGATGTCCTCTCTTGTTTAAAATCCTGCAGTGTATTTTGCCCTTTTCTCCTCTGTTTTCTGCCTGCAACCTCTTCAGCCTGTAGGACTCTGCTCAGTTGTCACCTTTTCCTTAAGCCCACCTGCCTTCTTATGGAGTTATACCCCTATTCCACCTGGTCTGTACTTCTGTTATTACACATTCTAGATTGTGTTCTGAGAATCCATTCGCCATTCAGTCATTCCTACAACACTGTGCGTACCTGGAGGACAGGTTCCATTTCCTATTCGTTTCTATGTCTTCTTTACCTAGCTGTGTGTGGCATGTCAGAGGACTGTAATGAATTAATGGGTGCTTTAAGAAATAGTTCTTATTCCTAAGATATGAAAAAATATTAGTAGTCTAAAGATATCATTAATCAGTTTGAGTTGGTAGGCACGATTTATAACATCTAGACTTTTGATAGAGTCATGCTACATTCTCCTGATTTCTGTTTCATAGCTTTTTCAGTATTACATTTTTAATTTTGAGATAGTTGTAGATTCACATGCAGTTATGAAGAAATAATACCAAGCTATCCCAGTTATCTTTTACCCAGTTCCCCCAATGGTAACATATTGCAAAACTGTAGTACAAGGTCACGACCGGGATATTGGCATTGAGGCAGTCAAGATACAGAACATTTCCATTAACAAGGATCCCTCCTGTTCCCTTTTATAGCCACACCCACTTCCCCTCCCACGGCAGCTTGCCCCTCCCCCATGGCAATCACTAACCTGTTCTCCATTTCTGCAATTGTCATTTCAAGAATGCTATCTAAGTGGAATCAGAGTATGTAACCTTTTGGGGTTGGATTTTTTTCACTCAGCATAATTCTCTAGAGATTCATCCAGGTTGTTTTGTGTATCAGTAGTTTTCCTTTTTGTTTCTTTTTGTTGCTGAATTTTCATAACTTTTAAAAGATGAAACTCTCCCCTATTTATATATCACTGCAGTTTTTCTTTTTAAGGCTATTTACATTTTTTTCCTCTTGTTCTTTATCTGTAACGGTGGTTTTCAAACTTTGTACTCTTCCCCTGTACTTTTTTTTTGGCGGTACGCAGGCCTCTCACTGTTGTGGCCTCTCCTGTTGTGGAGCACAGGCTCCGGACACGCAGGCTCAGCAGCCATGGCTCACGGGCCTAGCCGCTCCACGGCATGTGGGATCTCCCCGAACCGGGTCACGAACCCGTGTCCCCTGCATCAGAAGGTGGACTCTCAACCACTGCGCCATCAGGGAAGCCCCAAACTTTGTACTCTTAAATTGAGACTCAAAGAGCCTTTGTTTATATGTGTATTGCATCTATCATTATTTACTTACTACATTATAAATTAAAACTGAAATATTTTAAAAATATTTAATTCACTTAAAATAACAATGAATCTATTACATTCTCATAAGTAATATATTTTTATGAGAAATACCTGTTTTCGTAAACAAAAAACATTTAATGAAAAGAAAAGCACTGTTTTACATTTTTTGTGACTCTAATGTCTGGATTCTCATATCTACTTACTCATTTAATCTGTTACGATAAATTGTTTTGGTTTAAGTATATGAAGAAAATCTGGCCTCACATAGCTATGTAGTTAGAAAAACCAGGAGATAGTCTTATCATATAACTGTGGATAGTCTTCTATGGTACTACACCCAAACTCAAGTGATAGTTTATTAAAGATTAGTTACAATGTAGGATGGGAAACCAATAACTTTTCATACTGTTACATTAAAATTATAGTTTGAATGGGTCATTAACTTGTGTATGATTTTTTGTTTTTAACATCATGCGTTGGTCATTTGGAAAATATTGAATCGCTGTGTTAGTTACATCTTCCAAATTGTGACACATTTCATTATACATTGTCAAAAATTATATTTGTTAATCTCACCTTCAGTCTCGTAAGAAAAAATGCTGAGTATTGGGAAGCTGTCAATCTCAAGTTTTCTAAAATTTTGATTTTTGCTTTGAAATCACTGTCAGTTCATTGAAGTTTATGATTGTCATTAATGCTGCCAGTAACTGTCTCACTTCATTAATTTTTAAGAACATGTCTGCCAGATACTCAAGTCTGAAAACCATAGTTTGTTCATCATTTCAAGTAGAAATGGTGTTAAAGTAGAAATGGTGTTTGGGTGTTAAGTGCTCAAAGGAGGTAGCCATTGCCATCGTGGGGCCATTTTTCTGGCCAGGCTCTCCACCATCCCCATGCGGCGAGGCTACTGGGGTAACAAGATTGGCAAGCGCCATACTGTGCCTTGCAAGATGACTGGCCACTGTGACTCTGTGCTGGTGCGCCTCGTCCTTGCCCCCAGGGGCACTGGCATTGTCTCAGCCCCTATGCCCAAGAAGCTACTGATGATGGCCGGAATTGACCACTGCTACACCTCTGCCAGAGGCTGCACCACCACCCTGGGCAACTTCACCAAGGCCGCTTTTGATGCCATTTCTAAGAACTACAGTTATCTCACTCCTGATTTCTGGAAAGAGATGGTGTTCACCAAGTCTCCATATCAGGAATTCACTGACCATCTTGTAAAGGCCCACACCAGAGTTTCTGTGCAGAGGACCCAAGGCTCCAGCTGTAGCGATCACAGAGTTTTATATGAGAAAAATAAAGTGAATGTAGCTGGTTTTAAAAAAAGGCAGTCAGTTCAGCTCACAACTCAGTTATGTAAGTGCTCTTCTTTGAGACAACACAGAATATTAGAAAGGTGTGGACTCAGGGGTCAAAATGTAATAAAACTAGTAACTACCACTGTGAGTGCATGGCCTAAATCACCAGCTGTCTTGATTTGTCCTAAGGCTCCAGCCGCTTTATTCTCCATTGCTTTTATACCATCAGAGCAAATAATTTAAAAGTGTGAAGTTTGAAATCCATTGTTATAGATAAAGAACAAGAGGTAAAAATTTAAAACAGACTTTCACACAGTAAAAATGGCAAATAATGTCTTAATATATTATTAAACTATTTTATACTTTGTGGACCTTCGTAAGTTCTTGGGGGACCCCCAGAAGCCCACGGACCACATTTTGGAGGACCGCTGATTTACAGTAATTTGTGATGACTTATTTCTTTCTCTTTTCTCAGATTTCTTCTGTTTGCCTTTACTTTTGCTGAGATAGACCCTATAGAGGCACTGATCTAGGTTGAATACCATTACAGGTGAGAGCTCCACTCTGGACTGGCAGCCTCAGCGTGGGCACTAGGCCAATGCTAGGACTGACCCTGGGCACAAAAGAGAAGACTAGTTCACAGCCTCACCTTGGGCAAGCAACAAGGAAGGGCCATAAACCTGCTAGCCTTGTTGGCTTGCTGTGTGTGCATTCAGAAACTGGTCACATCACATGGACCTGAGTCCAGAGGGAGACATTAACTATGACTACTCAAGTGCTTTCCTTCTGAAGCAGTCTTTCAGGCTCCAGGGTGGGAGAGATTCTCAGGCTAGAAAGGGCCCTCCATAGGTCTATCAGACCTACACACTCTAGTCCCAAATCTTCTGAGTCATATCACAGCCTTTTCATTCTGATTATCTCCAGGAAAGGGCCTCAAGTTATCCTGGCAGTAATAAACCTTAGGAGTTAAGAAGTTTTTCCGTATGAGTACTCTAGATGCTCCCTTATATAACTTAAGTCCATTTTCTTTAGTTTTGTTTTTAATAAAAATAAAGAGCTAATAACAGTGCTTCTCATGCTATTGCTTTATATTTTGAAGACAATTTAACTTTCTGTATCTTCACTGCAGTCTACTTGTGCAATTTTTTTCTTCTATTTTTAACACAGTTCCTTTAATCCAGTGGTCCTGAACTGGGGTGATTTTGCCCCCAGGGGATGTTTGGCAATGTCCAGAGACATCTTTGATTGTCAGAACTTGGGGGGATGCTTCTATCATTCTAGTAGATAGAAATCAGAGAGCTTGCCTTCATTTCAGCAAAATCACTCATTATGTTGTTACAGTAAGATTTTCACTGAATTTATATTCAGATGATAGGAGCATCCTACAGGACAGCCTCTATCAACTAAGAATCATCCAGTCCAAAATGTCAATAATGCCAGTCTTAAAAGACTGTGTGTTAGTCCTTCCTTGTAATTTGTTAGCTTTTTATTAATTTTTTGTCTTGCTGAATTAACAGTTTGATTTTACTTTGCATATTATTTAGAATTGTGGTTTTATTTAGAGAAAGTATTTTGATTATGTTCAGAATAATTAAAGATTTTAGAGGTAGATTACTCTTTTGAATATGACTTATGTTTGTACCTCAGGTCATAATACAACATTAGTTTCTGTACCTGAGTGAACACAACTACCTGATGACTTTTAAAAATAATTTTTATGGGCCCCAACCAAATCTTAAAAGAACTCTTCTAGAAATTCCTATAATTAACCAGATTTGGGAACCACTGAAACAGATATGTATTCATAAGCTAGGAAACTTTTAGGGCAGCTAGTACAAAGAGAAAACGTTCTTTGTGGCTCTCAGAGATAATATCCACCCTACTGGGCAACCAGTTCTGTCAGTGAAACCAGTCAAGTAACCCTCCCATTGACAAGGTGGAACTGGAGCAGCGGTGTCCAATAAGATTGTGGCTCTTTCCAGTCATATGGTGTCCAGTTCATTTTATTTGCCACAAGTTTGGTTTTAGAAGGGGGTGGTGGTGAAAAGAGATGAGGGAGGCGATAGAGGAGAATTGCTAGTAGAATCGAAGAAATATGATCTACCGTATATCTCAGGAGGGGAATTACTCAGTGCTGACTTCTCTTCCGTAGCATTCATTTGCTACCCACATTCACCACAGTGGTTAAGTGTTCTTAAAAGCTACTTCTGGTATAAATTAACCTGACCAAGGCAGCAGGGGCGCTGACTGGGAAGCACAGAGGGCTGTCTAGTCCATTCCCACCATCAAGGATCCTCTGGTCTTGGCCCTTTACTTCTTTTGGCTAAAAGAGAAGTTCATGAAGGTGAGCTTGTTTGTTGGGGTGGTTCCAAGAGCTGTGGAGATGAGACAGTTGTTGAGGAAGGAAAGAAAAGATGGTTACTTTTATTTTACTTTTTCTTTTCCTTTTCATTTTTGAGACCGAAATGTTGCCTTTAATAGTGATCGAGGCAGAGCTTACTGTGGGAGCCGGTGAGCCTGAAGCCGAACCCCCAAGTCGGACAGTAGTGGATAGGCTGCAGGGGGACCTGGCAGTGGGGCAGGCTTGATCCAACAAAACGGACAAGAGAGAAGGATGGTGACTTCTGAAATAAGGCGAATTTTGTTTGGAAGGATAATAGCTTCTTTTCCTGATTAGTTAGTTGTTAAGCAAACTAAAATTTTGGAAATGAAAAAAAAAAAAACTATGAAACTTTGGAATATTAGTTTATATTGGAAGCATAAAATAAATATTGGTTGTATTTTAGTGTTCTGGATTTCTTTTATTATTTGTTTTTACTTTTTTAATTAGAGATTTTCAAACATATACCAGCGTAGAGAGACTAGTATAGGGAATCTCCATGTACCAATCACCCCAATATCAACAGTTACCAACACATGGCCAGTCTGATCTCATCTGTACCCTAACCTGCTTTCTCCCACCCCCTCCAATTATTTTAAAGTGTATCAAGCATCAGTATGTAATTTTATCCAGAAATATGTAAGATATTCAGTCTGTGGTCACATTTCCCCTGATTATATAATTTTTTTTTTGTCTCTTTGGTTTGTTGTCTGGTCTCTTTTTTAAAGATGCTGGTGATCAGATGATTGAATCAAATCCTGGGAATGTGTAGAGAGTCCATAATATTCTATTTTGGTGAGGGGGGCGGCATTTACTTATATTGGATCAGTGATTTCCAAAGATGATATTACAAATCTAATTCCTGGTATAAATTTGAATAACAAATCGATTGAAGGAAATATTTACCATGTACAGAAAATGTTACTAAAATTCCGTGTAGACATAACCCCAGCCTGAAATGGGCTTCATCACTGCCAGGAAGCCCAGCTGTTAAATTTGCTTTCTCAGGTTCTAAGAAGACTATTTCGTACCTTTCCCTCAAACCTCATAGACTTCTGTTCTCTCAGCTGATGGCTTTGTTTGATGCTTCTCTGAGAAGATAGAAATCTGTCCAGAGGGACACCCTCATCTGCCCTCCACCACATCTAGAGATTTTTTGGCAGCTGGGCCACTCTTCTCTCATTTCCCTCCAGTTGGTTATAATGTAGCAAGAGCTTGTTTCTCCCCCCGCCCCCACCCCCCGCCATTACAGTCCTTTCCTTTGTGCTGAGTGTCCCACCTCCTTCACAGGGACCTTGCCGCTTCTGTGGTCCCGCATCTCCCTCTTCCATCTTCAGGCTCTCCCTGTCTGCTAGAGCATCCCTGTTAGTGTACAGATACGCTCTGGTGCACTCTGTCTCTAGAATTAAATTGTCCCTTGTTAAATCCACCTCTGTCGATACTTAGTGACCCGCTTTCTCTCCCCTTCACAGCTCTTTTCAAAAGAGTTGTCTGTTCTCTCTTCTACTTTTTTTTCTCTTCCATTCACTCTTTAAACCACTCATTACTGGCTCCATTCCTCACTACTTCACTGAAACCGTTCTTGCCAAGAGCACCCAGGTCCTCTGCGATGGAATCTAGTTGTTTTCTTTCTGTCTCATAGACCAGCCCTCCTTCTCTTTTACTGCCTCCCCTTGCCCTGTGTGACCTCTAAGTGCTGGCATGCCTCCAGGCTCAGTTTTGGGCCTCGCTTCTCTTTATTTGTACTCCTTCCCGCGGTGATTTCACTCACTCCTGTGGCTTTAAATACCATCTTTGTGCTGATGACTCGTAAGTATGTATCTGCAGCCCAGACCTGTCCTCTGAATTCCACCTAGAGATCGGTAACCTATGACTCAGGCTTCATGGGTGCAAAAGACAGTTCTGGCTTTTCCCCTTCAATCCTTTTTCATTTCAGTAAGTAGATCCTGATACACCCAATTGCACAAGTCAGAAACTTGGGAATCATCTTAAATCCTCCCTGTCTCCATCCAGCCAATCAACATGTCTTTTCAATTCTACCTTAGTACATATCTCAAGTACATTCACCTCTCTCCATCTGCGTTTCACCACTAAATCCCTGTTATTTCTCAACTGGAAAACTACTTGAGTTTCCTAATTGGTTCCTCTGCTTTCATGTTTGTCTTCCATACACTATTCTCCTCACAACAGGTACAGTGCTCTATAAAAAACACTTAACCACATTATGTAACTCCTTGCTTAGTCCTTAATGATGGCATTTCATGTAGAATAAATTACTGACTCCTCACCATAGCCTTCAGCATCCTGCCTGCTTCTCCAGCCTCATCGACTGCTTTCCCCTCCCTCATTATGGAGGGCTACCTTGTCCCTTTCACACCAGGATCTTTCATGCCCCAGGGCCTTGACACTCACTGTTCCTTCTGCATGCACTAATCTGTTCCTGGCTCTTGTCCTTACTGTTCAGGATGCAGCTTAAATGTCACCTCGTCTGAGAGCCCTTTTCTGATCACCCTTCCCAAAGTGGCTACTTGCCCACCTCAGTTTCTTCTTTGTCACATTATCTGTTTTTTCCAGCAATATTTATTGAGTGCCTACTCTGTGCCTGACACTGTTCTAGGCACTGGGGCGATAGCAGTGAGTGAGGTAGACACATTCAGGAAGCTTCCATCTAGTGGGAAAACAGACAAACCACAAATATATCATATTCTGGCTGTGATCTGTGCTGTGTAGACAAATGAAGCAGGTGGAGTGAAGTGAGGGATGCTGTTCTTGACAGCGGTTAGAGGAGGAGACATTTTGACAGGGATTCCAATGAAGTGAGAGAGCATCATCTTGGGTATTTACTTGCTTCTTTTCTGGAAGTATATCTAGAAATATAAGCTCTAAGAAGTCGGGGACCTCACCTGTTTACCGCAGTTCCTGAAACCTAGCACAGTGCCCGGCCTTCGGCAAATACTTATCAATGAATAAATGACCTTTAGGTTCCCACATAATCATGGCATTCTGTGAACCAGTGCATTCTAGATGTGGCCCACTTACCTTGTCTCTGTGAGCTTGAGTCTTTTCATGTGTTCAGTGAGGGAATCCACCTCAGGGAGTGATCTCTAAAGACTGCCAACCTCACTGTGGATGCTGTGGGCGATCATGTACTCTGCTCCTGGTTTCACCGAAATGGTGAAAAGATTGCAAAAGATTTGAGCATTCACTTTAAAACAAGATTTGCATTTAAAAAGTTATGTCAGCTACAGTCCTGAGTAGAATGGCCTAGAGGAGGCAAGAGGGTGGATTATTTGGAGGATGTGGAGGGGCTGGGGCAGGTCCAGGCAGGAGCTGATGGTGGCCTGGACTCAAGAGGTGGCCACAGAGATAAGGGAGAATGCTGAAGAAATGGTGGGACTTTCCCAAACTTGCACAGAATTGAGGCAAGAACCCAGACTTCATAATCCAGAACTTTCACTCTTCTCTTGATACTTTAAAAAAAAAAGTCTTCGGGAATTCCCCAGTGGTTCAGTGGTTAGGACTCCATGCTTTCACTGCCGAGGGCCCGAGGTCAATCCCTGGTCGGGGAACTAAGATCCTGCAAGCCGCGTTGATGGGCCGAAGAAAAAACAGTCTTGACTTCAGCCTCATAGAAAGCTGGAATGTATGAATATGTGTGATGCCAGTGAGTTATTTAAAACAAAGACTGCTTTTTAAAAAATATTATTATAAACATCTAGATCAGAATTTGCCTACATGAAAATGTGCTTTTGCTTATTGTATGTGCATCTTTGGGCAAATTCTCAGGAAAGAATTTGGAAAACAGGAGAGGGAATGATATTTTCACTATATGTATATCTTTTGTATCTTTGGATTTTGAACCACAGGTGAATGTATGATAAAAGTAAGTAGTGGGGGCATCCCTGGTGGCGCAGTGGTTGAGAGTCCGCCTGCCGACGCAGGGGACGCGGGTTCGTGCCCCAGTCTGGGAGGATCCCACATGCCGCGGAGCGGCTGGGCCCGTGAGCCATGGCCGCTGGGCCTGCGTGTCCGGAGCTTGTGCTCCGCAACCGGAGAGGCCACAACAGTGAGAGGCCCGCATACCAAAAAGAAGGAAAGAAAGAAAAAAAAAAAAAAAGTAAGTAGTGGGCTTCCCTGGTGGCGCAGTGGTTGAGAGTCCGCCTGCCGATGCAGGTGACGTGGGTTCGTGCCCCAGTCCGGGAAGATCTCACATGCTGTGGAGTGGCTGGTCCCGTGAGCCATGGCCGCTGAGCCTGGGCGTCCGGAGCCTGTGCTTCGCAACGGGAGAGGCCACAACAGTGAGAGGCCTGTGTACCGCAAAATAAAATAAAATAAAAATAAGTAGTAAGGCTTCCATGGTGGTGCAGTGGTTAAGAATCCGCCTGCCAATGCAAGGGACACAGGTTCGAGCCCTGGTCTGGGAAGATCCCACATGCCACAGAGCAGCTAAGCCCATGTGCCACAACTACTGAGCCTGCACTCTAGAGTCCCTGAGCCACAACTACTGAGCCCACATGCCACAACTCCTGAGCCCGCATGCCACAACTACTGAAACCTGGGCGCCTAGAGCCCATACTCCACAACAAGAGAAGCCACCACAGTGAGAAGCCTGTGTACTGTAATGAAGAGTAGCCCCTGCTCACCACAACTAGAGAAAAGCCTGTGTGCAACAACAAAGACCCAATGCAGCCATAAATAAATAAGTAGATAGATAGATAGATAGATAAATAAAAAGTAAGTAGTATACATTAGGTAAAACTGAAGCCTGTCTGCTCTGAGGTTTGTCTCTTCCAGATGCAGACACTTTGTTTTCACATGTGTGCACCTTCACTCCATTCTTCACTCCAGTTGGAAGTATATGTAAAGCCAGCTCGCTTCTAGATAAAATAGGAGCTTGACACAAAGTCAGGGGCCCCTTCTCTCTTCTCGTGCCCTTTTCCTGTCCTCATACTAATGTATTTGTTTAGCATGTACAGCGTGATGGTTTAATATATGTATTCCCTTGTCCTTTTAGGTTCTGTGGATGTTCTCTTATTGACTCTGCACACCCTTTAGACCACCCTCTTGTTTCACCCTTCACTTGCTTATATGGACCTTATTAAAATATTTACATGATCACTAATTAAAGTTGCTTTTTACACCTTCTTATGACTTGGTAGGTCACCCCTCTCACCTCTTCCCTCTCCCACAAAGACCATCAGAACCTTGGCAGGTACCTAGGGATTCCCTGGGATTTGGGGCAGCAGTGGGAGAGGGAGTGCCCGACCTAGGGTAGTGCTGACTCCCTGCTTTCAGCTTGCAGTTCAGCCCTGCTCCCTAGATCCCAATGTCCCTGGTACCAGCTCTCCCCTCTTCATCCTTTCTTTAAAAAAATAATTAATTAATTAATTTTGGCTGCATTGGGTCTTCGTTGCTGCATGCAGGCTATCTCTAGTTGCAGTGAGCGGGGGCTATTCTTCGTTGCAGTGTGCGAGTTTCTCCTTGCGGTGGCTTCTCTTGTTGCGGAGCACGGGCTCTAGGCGTGTGGGCTTCAGTAGTTATGGCACGTGGGCTCAGTAGTTGTGGCACACAGGCTTAGTTGCTCTGTGGCATGTGGGATCTTCCCAGACCAGGGCTCAAACCCATGTCCTCTGCATTGGCAGGCGGATTCTTAACCACTGCACCACCAGGGAAGTCCCTCTTCATCCTTGATGTGAAGGCAAAAGTGACTCCAGGCTCTCCACCAATTCTTCCTGGTCCCTCCCACCGGGCTCTTTGTTCCTTATGTCCCCATGTTTCTCTTCCTCTGCATCTTGGCACCTTTCTTCTGTTCAACAGTTTTCTGTAAATTTTCTTTTTTCTTTCTTTTTTTTCATTTTTTAAAAAATAATTTGCTTTCAGTTCCAAAAAATGAATAAATGAAGAAAGGAAGGAAGGAAGAAAAAGAAAGAAGGAAAGAGAAAGGAAGGAAGAAAGGAGGAAAGGAGGAAGGAAAATTACTTACTTTTTGCCCTCCCTCCCCTTCTTTTGGATACCTGCCCTATTAGAGGTTATGAAGGTATCTTCGATGAGGAGGGAATATTTTTCATGGGACAGTTTGTTAGGTTCTGTCCAAAATAAGACTAACATCTTATTTTAAGTAACAGAGGTGCATAGAAGTGATTCATGCCAGACTGAGATCACCTAGGAAGTTGCCAATACTGTAGTACTAGTTCAGTCCTAGTCTATTTTCAGGTTTTCTTCCTCTCCGTAGTGTCTCCTGTACTCTGAGATCTTATGTGGAAGCAACAACTCTAAAAATACTTTAACCAGGGCTTCCCTGGTGGCGCAGTGGTTGAGAGTCCGCCTGCCGATGCAGGGGACACGGGTTCGTGCCCCGGTCTGGGAAGATCCCACATGCCGCGGAGTGGCTGGGCCCGTGAGCCATGGCCGCTGAGCCTGCGCGTCCGGAGTCTGTGCTCTGCAACGGGAGAGGCCACAACAGTGAGAGGCCTGCGTACCACAAAAAAAAAAAAATACTTTAACCATTTCCAGTTCATTTTCGAAAGCTAGAAATCCATATAAACCTTGCCTGCCACTCGTGCTTCTCTATTCTGCTCTTCCCACCGGTTCTCTTAAGTTTTCCAATTACTTGTCTACATACTGCAAGCATTCTGCCTGCATTTCTGTTTTGAGGTCCATCAGAGAGTAGAAAGACAAGCTGTATTATACTTGAAACTCTGTCCTAGTTGTGTTTGAAAACAAGGTATAGGAAAGAAATTTTGAAGAAAATTCTCTCTTGGGACCATTGGCTTTTATAAAAATGTAATCTGTAGGCTTAGAATTTATTTTGGTAGCTACAGAATACTGATGAATGAAAGCAAAGCTAGACTTATATGTTCAGTTACCCTGACCCACCCCTCCCCCAAGAAAACCAACCTTGGAATAACACATTGGTGAAACAGCTTTAGAAATTGTTTTGTTAGTATTTCTACTGTATTGTGCTTACACAAGATATTCAGAGTTCCGAATGGATGTACAGTAGTTATTTCCTTACTAGTCACTTCACTGAAGATCAGGAGGACCTTTTTCAGGGAATGCTATCTGAATGAGATACCTTTCTATCCCTCTACTGTGTGGGGAACAGGTGCCTTTAACAAGACCGTGATAGCTAGAATTCCATCTTAATCCAGCTGCTGGGGTGTATGTGTATGGCCGCTGCTGTCCATCTGGGTGTTGTGCCTGTTTCTATAGAACGTTTTAAGTGTAGAGGGTAGAGTGGGGACCGGTGAAGTCAAGTGATGTGTAAGGGAAAATCTCTTAACGTTCAGAATTTGTATTATTTGTATTAAAGGTGAGGACCTTTAAAGTCATTTGATTTAATGAAGTGATTGGAAGTGTCTTACTGATTTAAAATTGTGATAATCCTGCTGGTTGCCTTAAAATGACAAGTAATTGCTGTAGTGCGCTATTTTCTATGACATAAGGTAAAACTGATGGGTTATAGAGTGCTGTTTACTCTAGGGTGATAAGAAACAGTGTTTCTGAAAACGTGATAAGAGACTGAGTTGAGACTTGGAATGATGAGCGGGAACCATTTTATGAGAAAGTCTAGGGAAGGTGTGTTTCAGGCACAGGAAATGATTGGTGCAGGGATCCTCAGAATCAATGTATTTGAGTAACTGCAAAGGGTGTGAGGTTGGTGAATTAGAAGAGTGGTGATGGGATCCATAGATACGGGTGAACAGGGGGCAGACATAGTAGGCTCTTTTGGGCCAGAGGAGGATTCTTCATGTTACCTAAATTTTAAACAATTGAGTGATTTAGGACCTCCAGGAAGAAAAGTTAGAAGAGGTTAAGAGGAGAAACTTGAATATTACAGTGGAAATATGTGCTAATTAGGAGCTAATTATTTTCTAAGATTCTCATGCTGCTCTTCTTTCTCTCTTTTTTCTTCCTTGCAACTGTTGAAAGTAAGGTGGTGGAGTAGATAGGCAGAGTAACATTTACAGCATGGTTTCCTTCTCTCTTTAAAGATGGCATTTGTCGCCCCACTGGAGGAATGATTGAGGTTCACGGTTGTGGCCCAAAGAGTGACTCATTGGGTTAATTGTTACAGCACCTGCTACTAGAGGATCATTATTGTGATAATTATTTCCAGTGAAGGCACTTTTTTAAAAACAGGAATTTAGACTTTTAATATAAAAGTATAGATTGATCAAGTTTTGATGTTATAAAATTTTAGCTTGTTTATGGACCAGAACTCACATAGGAAATTCCTTTTACAAGTTAGGTATACCATCTTTTCAAATAGTAGGAACTAACTCATTTGTCTCATTTCCCCATGAAGGCCAAGAAGCTGGGGGCTAAATTTAATGCCCAGTTGTTGAACCTGAAGCTATTCTAAGATTTTATTATATTGATTTTTTTTTTCTTTCTGTGTATCCATCTGGTGTGTGTTATTTTAAATCTTTTCTTTCTTTTTTTTCTTTTTTTTTCCTTTCTCTCTTTAGCAGGCAGCTAAATTTCAGTCTGAGCTAAACCTGAGTTTTACACTTCTCCTACCACCTTTCTCAACCTTTCTACTCTTGCTGGAATTAAAACCCATACACTAAGTAGAACTTATGTATAGCTCTAGACTTAATGTCCTGGTATAAGACCAGAGCTGAGTTTAGTCTTCTAGAAAGATCAAACATGTTGACTTTATGTTAAACTCAAAGCAGCAGCTCATTAAATACATGTCCCAGTTTTACAAATGATTCCACCCATTTTGCATATGAAAAAGAGCCAGTCAGAGATTAGTGAATCACCTAAGGTCACAGATGGAGATGATGTGAAGGCTACTCCTTTGTTTCAAGTATGAGATACTGAAACACAAGCAACCTTCTCTGCTGCCTTATTAATTAATATTAGAGCACAGAAGCAAATGTCATCCTAAGCTTGAATCTGAACCATGATATCTTTTGCTCTTTTCCCTTTGATCTGATTCTCACACCTGTAAAGATAGTGTTTCCCTCAAGGGATTTTGTGATAATTAATTTAGGTTTAATTTTTAAGTGATGAGGCCTCTAGATGGAAAGAAACCTCCTTTTTTATTTGGCTGATGTTTAGACCAATTTTAGAACTTAGTAGAGTTTTCTTTAATTATATGAAGTAAACTCAGTGTATGTTAACGTGAAGCTTGGTACATATATTACCTCGTCACATGTATTACCTCGTGATATAGATTAAGATTCATATACTCAGTCATTATAAGGCTTTATGGTAAGTGTGAAGCAGTTTAGCGATTGGATTATTGATCTAAGAACTCAACATTAATTGTCAAATAGGAAAAGGACATTAGAAATATTAAAATAATGTATTTAAAAAGTTGAGCCCAGCTAAAATGTAACATAGGTATTTATAGTTTGATATGTGATAAAGTGTTTTGTCTATCTTGGTCTTATATCAACTTAGGTATTTTGCTGTTTTTATTTGCCTGACTGGTTTTTAGATTATCTGGTTTATTTTAACAATGGTAAAATAACTTAATGGTGTCAGCCCTGGGTGTCTTAAAGGGTTTGTCTTTCAGAATTGGTGACCCACCTTTCAGCTTTTTTGGGGGAAGGGGGAGCCGCCCTGCACGGCTTGCAGGATCTTAGTTCCCTGACCAGGTATCAAACCCGGCCCTGGCAGTGAAAATGCCAAGTCCTAACCACTGGACCTCCAGGAAATTCCCCCACCTTTCAGCTTTTAGCTGTCATTCAATTATTTTAGTTTACTTTGACATTTTTCTCTTATTGAGAGGGAGGAGCTCTACTTTGAATAACTTGATATGTTAAAAAATTATTTTATTAGTACCATTACGTTACACTGGCCGCATAAATTATCACAGAGCTTGGGTTCAAAGTCTAAAATGATTAACACTTTGGCAGCTGTTGGCTCTAATGAGACTAAAACCATGCCGACTCTGGCAACGCAGGTTAGCAAGCTAGTGGTGCACACAGCTAGTGGGTTTCCTGTCCCTTTGTGTACTGGTAAATATATTTAGAACTGGAGAGTGAACTGGTAAGTTTTTTATTTTTAATGTTATTTATTTATTTTTGGCCGCATTGGGTCTTTGTTGCTATGTGCGCGCTTTCTCTAATTGTGGCGAGTGGGGGCTACTCTTCCTTGCAGTGCGTGGGCTCCTCATTGAGGTGGCTTCTCTTGTTGTGGAGCACGGGCTCTAGATGCGCGGGCTTTAGTAGTTGTGGCATTGTGGGCTCAGTAGTTGTGGCTCATGGGCTCTAGAGTGTAGGCTCAGTAGTTGTGGCGCACAGGCTTCATTGCTCTGCGGCATGTGGGATCTTCCCAGACCAGGTTTCGAACCCGTTTCCCCTGCATTGGCAGGTGGATTCTTAACCACTATGCCACCAGGAGAGTACCGACTGGTAAGGTTTTATTAACAGAAAGCTTCAAGTACACCAAGATTATACTTAATGTGGCCATTGAGGAGAATACTACATCCATGTCTCTCAAGTATAGTTTTTTCTTTCTTTGTGACAATTAAATGTATTAACCAAAAGTCTGTGTATTGATTTACATTATAAAATAAGCCATTTATTCACAGAAGAAAAATCTCCAGATGGACTAAAGTAAAAATGAGAAAAGAAATAAGTGGCCTCTGGCACATGGCCTCCTGGGAATGTATTGAAGGGCTCCTCCCTTCTCCCCCTTTACTCTCAACCTTCCTTCTTCCACCCTCAAGGTGGAATTTCTTTGTGCCTTTGTGATCTCATAGCTCCAGGTCAACTTCTCGAACATGGTTTCTTTCCTTCTGTGTTTTTTAGGCATTTACAGTGTTCAGTAAAGCTGAATAATTCTATAGCACATTGCCAGTAGGTGCTGCCATCTTATACACAGTATTCCAGCCTGATAGCTCCATGGCTTTAAGACTTTGGTTCATGTAAGAAGAATCTAATCTCATTTATCAGTGCTTTATATAACTTAGTATATAAAAGAAGACCTTTGGCAGGGATAGAGTTTGTTTTAGAAATATAAAATAAGAATCATAAGTAGAAATGAAAAAGGGAGAAATTGGGAGAGGGTCTTAAAGACAAAGTTTTGACCATATGAGTTGGATTGTGTCTGTTTTGCATGGTGGTAAAACAGGTTAACAAAAGCCATATATATATATAGATAGTTGAGGATGATCATTACTATGCATAGCCAGTCTGGGGTTAATTGAATCTTAGAGCTTTGACTGTGTCCAAGACCAGGAGACTTTCAGAGTGTTGACCTGGTTTGGATGATCCTGAAAAACACAGCTTCCAATTGGCACTAAAGTACACTGAAGATTCACTACCTAAGGAGTTCAGTAACCCAAGGTATTTAGATAAATATGATTTGCATGTTTTAAAAATAGCTGTGACTTGTCTCAGTTTTATTTCTTTGAAACTTGGTTATTTTTACTTTTTATGCTAGAATAGGTAATATTTGCTTTAAATATAGTCAGATATTTATACAAGATCAGTAAAAATTTCCACTAACTTCTTTTAAAAATTATCTAAGCTAGTTTTTTTCCTTATATATTTAAAAACTCACATATTTCTCCAGTCTTTGTGAATCCGTCTATTAATTTGCCCTTTAGGCAAACTAGCATATACACACGGAGATGTACTCTTTGTATGGAGGGACTCCACTATACAAAGTTTTCAGCACATTGTTTTTCACTTAGTTACTCTCAGAGCACTTTCCATGTCAACATACATCGATTTACTTCATTTTTTTTTAAAGGCCTGCATAGTGCATATTGGAATGGGAAATCCATCATTTATTTGACAGCATAACTTATTAAATCACTATAAAAGTTATTTTAATTTAAGCACAGGTGGTTAAAAACCTGGCATCTAATTTTTAAAATTTTTTTTATTGGCGTATAGTGCATTTACAATGTTGTGTTAGTATCAGGTGTACAGCAAAGTGAATCAGTTATACATATACATATATCCACTCTTTTTTTTTTTTAGATTCTTTTCCCATATAGGCCATTGAATAGAGTTCCCTGTGCTATACAGCAGGTTCTTATTAGGTATCTGTTTTATATATAGTGGTGTGTATATGTCAGTACCAATCTCCCAATTTATCTCGCCCCACCAATCCCCTGGTAACCACAAGTTTGTTTTCTACATCTGTGACTCTACTTCTGTTTTGTAAATAAGTTTATTTGTACCTGGCATCTAATATTGAAATGTCTGGATTCTTTGTCAGCAGCATGGAATTTCATATAAATGAGTTTTTAATTTATCCATTGTCCTCAGAGTTTACAGACAGAAGCTCCCTCACTATTCTGCTTACTCTAGAGAGGGAAAAGGTTAGAAGTGAGAATGTTATCTTAATATAACAATATTAGGTAGTGCTGTGGCCTCCTGTTTCTGGAGGAGTATGATTAATAAATGAGCATCTCTTCTTTGAGTCAGCGGGCAGCACTGGGATGCCTGATGACTGAGGGCACCTGAGAGGAGGGAGGTCAGAAGAACTCGCCCTGGAATCAGGGAGCAGGGCTCTCAGACCTCTCCTGTGCAGTCCTGGACTTTGTCAGAGTAGCATGAATGATGAATGCTGACTCCTGTTTAGCTGAAACAGTAGGATGCTTTAATGATATTTTAGAGCTTCTCTTTTATAGTTATCTTTTCAGTCTTCTTTGTGAATATAAAGTTATGTTATATTAAAGTGAGTGGTCACATTTAAGGGAGAAGGTTACAAGTGAACAGTAAGGTTCTTTGGATGGTTTAGTTGTTTTCAGCCCTTCAGAGTTTTCTTTATCACATTTGGCAAGTATATTTTTCTACCTCCCACTGGCATGAAGTGAGCACTCTTGCAGAACATGGTCACACTTAATTCTGTCAGGTTGGGTCCAAAGCAGCCATGTGACTGACTGATGTTAAGATGCAGAAATAACTTAAGTAATTTCTAAATATGAGTTTGGTTTATTTTCCTTTCTTTAATGCCATCAAGTTATCCACACCTACCTATTTCTGCATTAATGAGCAAAGGACTTTTTCTTTTTTCTTCAAAGGAGGGACAAACTGGGAATCCTGATGATTTACTGGGTAAATCACTTAAGGTAATGATAATGGTAGTGTCATGGGAACAGTGGATATAACTTGCAACACAAGTTGTACTCCTCTTGAACAGAATTTTGTTAAGTAGTCTTAATCCTGGCCTTAAACTCTTCAGGAGAATCTTAACACAAGTTCTTCTGTCATCCTGCCTCCCATCCCTCACACACATACCTTTCTTCTCCATGCCCATTCCCACCGTACATCCTCCCCTTCTTAGAGACTTTTGGAACATATTATTTTACCTGGCTTTTCAGCTTCTTCTTATTGCTCTAAAATGTATCCTTGTCCAGCTCCAGATTCTCCGTGAATGCCACCACTTTACCTCTCTGGTCACCCATAAGTGGGTAATTCTACAAGGCATCCTGCTTTCCTTTTCTCCTTTGGCTACTGAGAATAAAAATACCTCCTTTTCCTTTTTTATCCTTTCCTTCAGATGCAGCTTTGATGATAATGATAATGATCCTTTACTAACAACTTTCAAAAGGTTTTCAGATTTATTACTTTCCTTTGCTCACACATGCACACACACAAATTACTGTGAGGAAGGTAAGTTGGATATTTACATCCCTATTTTGCAGATGAGGACACTAACAGAAGGCTGGAAATGACTGGCTTAAAGTCACATAACTAGTTAAGAATAGAACCAGATCACTAACCAGATCATTTTATTCCAGAACCAATGCTTTTTACACCATACTATACTGTCTACTTTGTATATTTAAAAAGTTTTTTCCTAAACAAAAATAGTTCCTTTTTGTGAGAGGAATTCTTTTTTTCTTTTTTTAACCCATGTTTATAGCAGCAGCATCATTATTATTTTTTAACATCTTTATTGGAGTATAATTGCTTTACAATGTTGTGTTAGTTTCTGCGGTATAACAAAGTGATTCAGCTATATGCATTCATATATCCCCATATCCCCTCCCTCTTGCATCTCCCTCCTACCCTCCCTATCCCACCCCTCTAGGTGGTCACAAAGCACTGAGCTGATCTCCCTGTGCTATGTGGCTGCTTCCCACTAGCTATCTATTTTACATTTAGTAGTGTGTATATGTCAGTGCTACTCTCTCACGTCGTCCCAGCTAACCCTTCCCCATCCCCATGTCCTCAAATCCATTCTCTATGTCTGTGTCTTTATTCCTGTCCTGCTCCTAGGTTCATCAAAACCATTTTTTTTAGAGTCCATATATATGTGTTAGCATACAGTATTTGTTTTGCTCTTTCTGACTTACTTCGCTCTGCAGGACAGACTCTAGCTCCATCCACCTCACTACAAATATCTCAATTTCGTTTCTTTTTAAAGCTGAGTAATATTCCACTGTATATATGTGCCACATCTTCTTTATCTATTCATCTGTCTATGGATACTTAGGATGCTTCCATGTCCCGGCTATTGTAAATAGTGCTGCAGTGAACATTGTGACATGACTGTTTTTGAATAATGGTTTTCTCAGGGTATATGCCCAGTAGTGGGATTGCTGGGTCATATGGTAGTTCTATTTTTAGGATTTTTTTTTTTTTTTTTTTTGGCGGTATACGGGCCTCTCACTGTTGTGGCCTCTCCCGTTGTGGAGCACAGGCTCCGGACGCGTAGGCTCAGCGGCCATGGCTCACGGGCCCAGCCTTTCCGCGGCATGTGGGATCTTCCCGGACCGGGGCACGAACCTGCGTCCCCTGCATCGGGAGGCGGACCCTCAACCACTGCGCCACCAGGGAAGCCCTATTTTTTGTTTTTTAAGGAACCTCCATTTGCTTCTCCATAGTGGCTGTATCAATTTACATTCCCACCAACAGTGCAAAAGGATTCCCTTTTCTCCACACCCTCTCCAGCATTTCTTGTTTGTAGATTTTAATTTTTTGCGGTACGCGGGCCTCTCCCGTTGCGGAGCACAGGCTCCAGACGCGCAGGCTCAGCAGCCATGGCTCACGGGCCCAGCCGCTCCGCGGCATGCGGGACACTCCCGGACCGGGGCACGAACCCGTGTCCCCTGCATCGGCAGGCGGACTCTCAACCACTGCGCCACCAGGGAAGCCCTGTTTATAGATTTTTTGAAGATGGCCATTCTGACTGCTGTGAGGTGATACCTCATTGTAGTTTTGACTTGCTTTCCTCTAATGATTAGGGATGTTGAGCATCCTTTCATGTGTTTGTTGGCAATCTGTATATCGTTTTTGGAGAAATGTCTGTTTAGGTCTTCTGCCTATTTTTGGATTGGGTTGTTTTTTTGATATTGAGCTGCATGAGCTGCTTGTATTTTTTGGAGATTAATCCTTTGTCAGTTGCTTCGTTTGCAAATATTTTCTCCCATTCTGAGGGTTGTCTTTTCATCTTGTTCATGGTTTCCTTTGCTGCGCAAAAGCTTTTCAGTTTCATTAGGTCCTATTTGTTTATTTTTGTTTTTATTTCCATTTCTCTAGGAGGTGGGTCAAAAAGGATCTTGCTGTGATTTATGTCATAGAGTGTCCTGCCTATGTTTTCCTCTAAGAGTTTTATAGTGTCTGGCCTTCCATTTAGGTCTTTAATCCATTTTGAGTTTATTTTTGTGTATGCTGTTAGGGAGTGTTCTAATCTAATTCTTTTACACGTAGCTGTCCAGTTTTCCCAGCACCACTTATTGAAGAGGCTGTCTTTTCTCCATTGTATACTCTTGCCTTCTTTATCAAAGATAAGGTGACCATATGTGTGTGAGTTTACCTCTGGGCTTTCTATCCTGTTCCATTGATCTATATTTCTGTTTCTGTGCCAGTACCATACTGCCTTGATTACTGTAGCTTTGTAGTATAGTCTGAAGTCAGGGAGCCTGATTCCTCCAGCTCCGTTTTTCTTTCTCAAGAATGCTTTGGCTATTCAGGGCCTTTGTGTTTCCATACGAATTGTGAAATTTTTTTGTTCTAGTTCTGTGAAAAATGACAGTGGTAGTTTGTTAGGGATTGCATTGAATCTGTATATTGCTTTAAGTAGTATAGTCATTTTCACAATGTTGATTCTTGCAATCCAAGAACATGGTGTATCTCTCCATCTGTTTGTATCATCTTTAATTTCTTTCATCAGTGTCTTATAGTTTTCTCCGTAAGGTCTTTTGCCTCCTTAGGTAGGTTTATTCCTAGGTATTTTATTCTTTTGGTTGCAGTGGTAAATGGGAGTGTTTCCTTAATTTCTCTTTCAGGGTTTTCATCATTAGTGTATAGGAATGCAAGAGATTTCTGTACATTAATTTTGTATCCTGCAACTTTACCAAATACATTGATTAGCTCTAGTAGTTTTCTGGTAGCATCTTTAGGATTCTCTATGTATAGTATCATGTCATCTGCAAACAGTGACAGTTTTACTTCTTCCTTTCCGATTTGGATTCCTTTTATTTCTTTTTCTTCTCTGATTGCTGTGACTAAAACTTCCAAAACTATGTTGAATAATAGTGGTGAAAGTGGGCAACCTTGTCTTGTTCCTCATCTTAGAGGAAATGCTTTCAGTTTTTCACCATTGAGAGCAATGTTGGCTGTGGATTTGTCATATATGGCCTTTATTATGTTGAGGTAGGTTCCCTTTGTGCCTACTTTCTAGAGCCTTTTTATCATAAATGCGTGTTGAATTTTGTCAGAAGCTTTTTCTGCATCTGTTGAGATTATCATATGGTTTTTATCGTTCATTTTGTTAATATGGTGTATCAGATTGATTGATTTGCGTATATTGAAGAATCCTTGCATTCCTGGGATAAACCCCACATGATCATGGTGTATGATCCTTTTAATGTGCTGTTGGATTCTGTTTGCTAGTAATTTGTTGAGGAATTTTGCATCTGTGTTCATCAGTGCTATTGGCCTGTAGTTTTATTTTTTTGTGATATCTTTGTCTGGTTTTCGTATCAGGGTGATGGTGGCCTCATAGAATGAGTTTGGGAGTGTTCCTCCCTCTGCTGTATTTTGGAAGAGATTGAGAAGGATAGATGTTAGCTCTTCTCTAAATGTTTGATGGAATTCACCTGTGAAGCCATCTGGTCCTGGGCTTTTGTTTGTTGAAAGATTTTTAGTCACATTGTCAATTTCAGTGCTTGTGCTTGGTCTGTTTATGTTTTCTATTTCTTCCTGGTTCAGCCTAGGAATGTTGTGCTTTTTTAAGAATTTGTCCATTTCTTCCAGGTTGTCCATTTTATTGGCATATAGTTGCTTGTGGTAATCTCTCATGATCCTTTGTATTTCTGCAGTGTCAGTTGTTACTTCTCTTTTTTCATTTCTAATTCTGTTGATTTGAGTCCTCTCCCTTTTTTTCTTGATGAGTCTAGCTAATGGTTTATCAATTTTGTTTATCTTCTCAAAGAACCAGCTTTTACTTTTTTTGATCTTAGCTATTGTTTTCTTCATTTCTTTTTCATTTATTTCTGATCTGATCTTTATGATTTTTTTCCTTCTGCTAACTTTGGGGTTTTTTTGTTCTTCTTTCTCTAATTGCTTTAGGTGTAAGTTTAGGTTGTTTATTTGAGATGTTTCTTGAGGTAGGATTGTATTGCTGTAAACTTCCCTCTTAGAACTGCTTTTCTGCATCCCATAAGTTTTGTGTCATCATGTTTTTATTGTCATTTATTTCTAGGTTATTTTTGATTTCCTGTTTGATTTCTTCAGTGGTCTCTTGGTTATTTAGTAGCTTATTGTTTAGCCTCCATGTGTTTTTAATTTTTACAATTTTTTTTCCTGTAATTGATATCTAGTCTCATAGTGTTGCGGTTGGAAAAGATACTTGATACGATTTCCATTTTCTTAAATTTACCAAGGCTTGATTTGTGACCCAAGATATGGTCTATTCTCAAGAATGTTCTATGAGCACTTGAGAAGAAAGTGTATTCTGTTGTTTTTGGACAGAATGTCCTATAAATATCAATTAAGTCCATCTTGTTTAATGTGTCATTTAAAGCTTGTGTTTCCTTATTCTGTCTGGATGATCTGTCCATTGGTGTAAGTGGGGTGTTAAAGTCACCCACTATTATTGTGTTATGGTTGATTTCTCCTTTTATGGCTGTTTACATTTGCCTTATGTATTGAGGTGCTCCTATGTTGTGTGCATAAATATTTACAATTGTTATATCTTCTTCTTGGATTGATTCCTTGATCATTATGTAGTGTGCTTCCTTACCTCTTGTAACAGTCTTTATTTTAAACTGTATTGTTTTATTTTTTTTTTTTGCTGTACGCGGGCCTCTCACTTTTGCGGCCTCTCCCGTGCGGAGCAAAGGCTCCGGATGTGCAGGCTCAGCAGCCATGGCTCACGGGCCCAGCCACTCCACCGCATGTGGGATCCTCCCAGACCGGGGCACGAACCCGTGTCCCCTGCATCGGCAGGCGGACTCTCAACCACTGCGCCACCAGGGAAGCCCCTAAAGTGTATTTTATCTGATATGAGTATTGCTACTACAGCTTTCTTTTGATTTCCAGTTGCACAGAATATCTTTTTTCTATCCTCTCACTTTCAGTTTGTATGTGTCCGTAGGTCTGAAGTGGGTCTCTTGTAGACAGCATATATATGGGTCTTGTTTCTGTATCCATTCAGCCAGTCTGTGTCTTTTGGTTGGAGCATTTAATCCATTTACATTTAAGGTAATTATTGATATGTATGTTCCTATTACCATTTTCTTAATTGTTTTGGGTTTGTTTTTGTAGGTGTTTTCCTTCTCTTGTTTTTCCTGCCTAGAGAAGTTCCTTTAGCATTTGTTGCAAAGCTGGTTTGGTGGTGCTGAATTCTCTTAACTTTTGCTTGTCTGTAAAGGTTTTAATTTCTCTATTGAATCTGAATGAGATCAATAGAGATTGTAGATTGTAGGTTTTTCCCTTTCATCACGTTAAATATGTCCTGCCACTCCCTTCTGGATTGCAGAGTTTCTGCTGAAAGATCAGCTGTTGACCTTATGGGGATTCCCTTGTATGTTATTTGTTGTTTTTCCCTTTCTGCTTTTAATATTTTTTCTTTGTATTTAATTTTTGATAGTTTGATTAATATGTGTCTTGGTGTGTTTCTCCTTGGATTTATCCTCTGTGGGACTCTCTGTGCTTCCTGGACTTGATTGACTATTTCCTTTCCCATGTTAGGAAGTTTTTGACTATAATCTCTTCAAATATTTTCTCTGTTCCTCTTTTTTCTCTTCTTCTTCTGGGACCCCTATAATTCGAATATTGGTGCATTTAATGTTGTCCCAGAGCTCTCTGAGACTGTCCTCAGTTCTTTTCATTCTTTTCTCTTTATTCTACTCCCTGGCAGTTATTTCCATCATTTTATCTTCCAGCTCACTTATCCATTCTTCTGTGTCAGTTATTCTGCTATTGATTCCTTCTAGAGTACTTTTAATTTCATTTATTGTGTTGTTCATCACTGTTTGTTTGCTGTCTAATTCTTCTAGATCCTTGTTGAATGTTTCTTACATTTTCTCCATTCTGTTTCTGAGATTTTGGATCATCTTTACTATCATTACTCTGAATTCTTTTTCACGTAGGTTGCCTATTTCATCTTCATTTATTTGGTCTTGTAGGTTTTTACCTTGCTCCTTCGTCTATAACATATTTTTTTGTCATTTCATTTTTTTTTTTTTTGGATGGGTGGGGCCTGAGGCATCCAGCACTGGAGTTTGCAGGCAGTTGGATAGAGCTGGGTCTTGGTGCTGAGATGAGGACCTCTGGGGAGACCTCACTCTGATTAATATTCCCTGGGGTCTGAGGTTCTCTGTTAGTCCAGTGGTTTGGACTCGGAGCTCCCACCACAGGAGATTAGGCCCAACCTCCGGCCTGGGAACCAAGATCCCACAAGCCGGTCACTGGCGGTTCCTCCCATCCTCTAGGTGTCTGTGGTTCCCCACTGGTGCCTGGTAGGTGCCCTAGTTGTGCGGAGATGCAAATTCCGCGTCCTCCTAGTCCACCATCTTGACTCCGCCCTTGCTAGAGGAATTCGTAGTGAACATCTTTTTTGCTGGATATATAATATTGTAAAATAGTTTTTTAAACTGTTAACAGTCACTGTAAAAATAACATTGAGTGGACAAATTTTTGTTATTCTTTTGGGTAGATTCCTAGAAGTAGTATTGGGTCGAAATATAACTGTTTTACAAACTTGTGAACACTGCACAACTGTTTCCCCTGAAAGGATGTTCTGATTTCATTGTTTCTTCATATTAACCAGATAGCATATAATATAACAGAAAGCTTGACAGAGAGTAATTATAGCCTTTGCCTAGGGAGACTGGAGTCACTGGTTGTTATTTATTAGTTTAACTGTTATCATCAACACCATTTCTATAAAAATGGCCTGTTTTCTGTGATGGCAGTAGGAGATTTTGAGATTATGATCTTTCGTATTGTTTTGCTCTTTTCCTGATCATGTAATTTATGACAACAGTTCTGTAAGGACATCCGTATTTACATTCACATTCAACTGCTTCCATTTCCTGCAGCTCAACTGAACAGGAAAAAAAATTGAAATATTGGGAACCTTTGTTTTTAATTAGTAAGCCACCTCAAATGGCTGGGAGATGGTGTCAGTTTATAGAACCAGAAAGAGCAATTTTCATGATGGTTAGTAGTTAACATTTACTTACTCAGGTTAGTAAATAAATACAAATAAATTCAGGAATGGTATATGTTTGAATTAAATACATCTCTGCCCTTCAGTTTTGTACATATGACCAGGATAGTTAATTTAGACATCTTTTTTTTTTTTTTTTTTTTTTGCGGTACGCGGGCCTCTCACTGTTGGGGCCTCTCCCGTTGCGGAGCACAGGTTCCGGACGCACAGGTTCAGCAGCCATGGCTCACGGGCCTAGCTGCTCCGCAGCATGTGGAATCTTCCCGGACCGGGGCACGAACCCGTGTCCCCTGCATCAGCAGGCGGACTCTCAACCACTGCGCCACCAGGGAAGCCCTAGACATCTTTTGATGTTTCAAATGATTTCCAAAACCTCCCTTTGGTTCCTACTAGCTAGTACCTGATGAGGACAAATTATTTTCTTAAGAATTTACTGTTTTAGTTATTAGCAGTATTAATACTAGAATATGTTGATTGCTATTTTCCACAGAAAAGCTGTTGTTGTAATATGAATAAGTGTGGATGTAAATAACACATTACAAATGAGAAAAACAAATCTCTCTCTTGTGAGTCCCAAACTAGATGTGCTTCCTGTGTGGGGGGAGCAGCCTGATAGTAGGGTGGGGAAAGTCTACTCTCTGGAAGCACAGGCTGTAACAGGCCTGACAGAGGAGTGAGGAGGTGGGGCCCTGCAAGCCTGGCCTGGCATTAGCTGCCCATGGGCTCTCTTCTTTCCCCCACTGGATAGTTCAGGAGAATATTCACTTACCTGTTCAGATAACCCTTTTAATTGATTAGTTTTTAAGTCAGTGGGTTACTTTAAAAATATTTCTGTAAAATCTGGACACTCCTATTTATCTTTTTTAACCCCTTCAGAAAAGTTTTTTCCAAAGATGATTGAGTGTTTTGGAGAAGCCTGATATTTGCTTCTAGTGTTGTGTTAAAGCTTGAAACATGTTCATATTTCTCAATTCATTGATTTGCATAGCTGTTTCCTCTTCCCGGAAGATTCCTACCAGAAGGCTCTTCTCAAGATGTCTGTATGACTAACTCCTGCCTCAGGTTTTGCTCAAATCTCACATTCTCAAATGAGTTCTGCCTGATTGCCTTATTTAATGCTACCGCCTGATGAACATCCCCCCATACTCTGCTCTCCTTCTTCTAAATTTTTCTTTTTCCGAAGCATTTTCCACCTTGTAACATTCTATATAATGTATCCACTTGTTATGTTTATAGTTTACTGTCTATCTCTTCCCTCCACAAGGGAGTCTTTGTCTGCTCTGGCACACTCCAAGCACCTAGACCAGTGCCTGACTCCTCGCAGGCCATCAGCACTGGCTGAGTGAGAGATTAGTAACACACGCTTATGTATGTGCATGCTTATGTATGTTTATGTGGACAGTACAAGGTGTGTGGAACAGGCTGACCAGGGGAGCCTTTTAACTTAAAAGTATGTTTGCTTTTCATGTTTTATATATTTTATGATTTATACATTGTGTTTTTACATCTTAGCCAGGCATTAAACCCAAGCATCTGGCTCCAGATTTGGGACACTAACGAGTATGCCACGTTGCCTCACAGTAGGATGTTTTTGTCGGCCTTTGTAATGTTTCTGTGCATTCTTACTACACCTTGCTTCCTATTTAACCTGTTACTTCTATTCTAGCACTTAAATATTACCCTGTCTCATCCCCAGTCTCTAAAGAGCCCAAATCTGTTTGCATATGATTTTGTTCTAGGCACCATCTTCACCCCTGTGTTTTCTGGTCTGTCTTCTCCTGGTTCTGCAGTTACTGATCCTATTATATAAGTCAACATAATGATCCTGTGATCAGAGAGCAAAAGTTCTCTCGCTCTTGTTATTAGCCACTCAGGGCTGGATCACAAAGGAGCTTTTGGAGTTCTGGAAATCCCCCTTGTCAGCCTTGAGCAGGTTCATATGTTTCAAATTTAAAGCTTGTATATTGATTTACTAAAGTAGTTTCCATCTTCCCTTCTAGGAATCTATAGAAAGAAATGAGGTAGAAATAGAGCAGCAATTTGCACACTCACAAATGGTATGGTAGTATCAAAGTTTATGTAACTTAATACATACATTGTTCAGCAATATAATTGGTATCTAAGTTAAAATTCAGTATTTAATATTTGCAGCAACTATTTTTCTCAAGCAAATAAACAAGTGATGTCAATTTAAAGAGGCAATAGACAAGATTGACAAGATCATGCCTTTTTATAAATTAGCAAAGAATATAGTGTTGCCTTTGATATGTCCAGGTCTGAAAAGAGGACTAGGGAGGGTGGGCGAACCAGGAGAAGAGAACATCACAGTCCAAGAAATGAGCACTTAGTTTTGTCTTCATCTGAAGACTGCCTGGTCTAATAAAAAGCAAGCAGTTGGGAATTGGGTCTTTCAAAAGAGGCTCAAGTGGTTCTGTGACATTAGCCTGGAAAGGAAAGGGGAGAGCTATGACTTGGCTTGCCATTTTAGTGGTGAGGAAGATCAGTGGCTGTCTTTCAGATTTTTAAGCTAGTTGGTCACCTCAAGTGGTTGAAGCTTGGTCCCATTTTTCTGCCAAGATAAGACCCAGTGGAGGTCTTTTCTCAGGAACTGCTCAAGGATAAATCCACAGTGATGATAAAGCCATGGACTGGTTCCAGGCCTTGGCTTGCTGAATTAGAAGAACACTTTGGGGAAATGTTGACCTTGGCACTGACCAGAGCACCAAATTCCTTTCTCTGTATTGTTTTGCATCTCATGCAAGCTCCTGATGGATTGTATTCTCCCAGATAGTGATAGTGTACTGAATTCTCTGCGAAATACAGAATAAGCTTTTGAAAGAATTAAGTGCAGATGAGTTAGGCAATAATTATTTATAGTACAAAAAGATTTACTCCATGAATGCTTTAAATAGCAAATTCCCAAATGCTCCTAAATATGATTGATTATATACATTTTTTGAGAAACAAATGTGTTAAATATAACGAGGTCTGTTGGCAGTATGCAAACATACACCCAACCTCAGCCCATTTCCTTATGAACTAACATTATCAAGTGGCAGTATATATATATTACATGCACAGTATATAATACAAGTAAGTGGCACAGTAGACTATTTTTTATAGCCGGCCTTTAAAAAAAGTTACCTTGTATTGATTTGTATTGTATTGTTGACATATGAAGTGGTCGGTAGGATAGCAGTTCTTTGACATGTTTATAACTTACTTTATGGTCTAGTATGTGGTCAGTTTTCATAAATGTTCTATTTGTTTAAAAAGAATGTATATCAATTAGAATTCTACAAGAGATTTAAGCTGAGTGGCTCTTCTCAGTTTTCTCAAGTATGGTACATAGCTGGTATCATTTGAGGTGCACAGGAGATAAGGCATCCATTGTATATAATGAGTAGAAAGAAATAAACATGATGAACTGCTAAAGACATTATAAAGTGACTTAGAGGTTTATATACACATACCCACCAGTGTAGTCTATTTTCTAGATGATAGTATATTTTGAATAGCCATGATTTGATTTATTACATTTTAGATGCAATGAGGTGGTTTATTTTTATTTTTTAAATTTATTTTATTTTTGGCGGCATTGGGTCTTTGTTGCTGCACACGGGCTTTTTCTAGTGGCGATGAGCGGGGGGCTACTCTTCTTTGCGGTGCACGGACTTCTCATTGCGGTGGCTTCTCTTTGTAGCGGAGCATGGGCTCTAGGTGCGTGGGCTTCAGTAGTTGTGGCTCGTGGGCTTTAGAGCGCAGGCTCAGTAGTTGTGGCACACAGGCTTAGTGGCTCCACGGCATGTGGGATCTTCCCGGACCAGGGCTCGAACCCGTGTCCCCTGCATTGGCAGGTGGATTCTTAACAACTGCACTGCCAGGAAAGCCCCGCAGTGAGGTTTTTTTAAAGCTTCATTGAGGTATAATTCACATGCCACATAATTTACCCATTTAAAGTATGTAATTCAGTGTTTTTTAGTAAGTTCAGTGTTGTGCAACCATCATTACAATCTAGTTTTAAAACACTTTCGTCACCCCCAAAGGAAACCCCATACCCATCGCTGTCACTTTCCATCCACTCCACCCCTTCTACTTTCTCCCTCTATGGATTTGACTCTTCTGGACATTCCATGTAAATGGAATCATACAAAATTCAGTCTTTTGTGACTGGCTTCTTTCACTTAACATAATGTTTTCAAGGCCATCCATGTTGTAACATGTACCAGTACTTTATTCCTTTTTATTGCTGGATAATATTCTGGGTTTGGACATACCATATTTTGTTTATCCGTTCGTCAGTTGTTGGACATTTGAATTGTTTCTACTGTTTGGTTGTGAATAATGCTATCAACATGCATGTGCAAATTTTTGTGTGAATGTATGGTTTCATCCAGGGAAGTGTTTTTAGCTGATCTCCAACATAAATATCACTCATTGCAAGAAGGCATACAACCCACCTAGAACCCTTTCATTTGAAATTTGTTCTGAGAGTTTGGTGTTTGGTGGCAGGGGCAGAGTGGGTGGAGAGGGGAAGTAGCATTTATTGATTGTCTGCTCTGAACTAAGCACACTGCTAGGAGCTTTGTGTACATTCCCAATCCTGTTAACAGTCCTGTGAGACAAGTACAGGTCTCCTCATTTTACAGATGGAAAAAACAAGGACCCAGGAAACTTAAGTAATTGGTCCAAAGAGACAAAGCTGCTAAGTGATGAGCTAGGCTTACGACCTAGATCTGTTTGACTTTTGGAGCGTCACACAGACATGGAATATCCAAAAGATTTTAAACATTAAAAACAATTTTTTTAATGATAATCTCATTACTTCTTTTCATCACATCAGGTCTTTCCAACGATTTATCTTTCTTCCTTTACTTGACAGCTATTTTTTTTCAGCAGTAGCTATATGCTTATTGTTCTATGTCTATTAGCTGTATATTAGGTAGTTTTAAAGTCTTTTGGCTAAGGTGAGGGGTTTTTGTTCAAACACAGTCTTACACTGAAGCATGATTGAGTGTTATCAGTAAAAGCAGAGTTGCTCTTGTTGAAGCTCAGAGAATTTCCTGGATTACTAATGGCTCTGGTATAGCAAGCTCTTAGTCTGAAAACATCATTCCTCAAACAGCTTGCTTATTTCCAGGCTATAGTCCTTCAACAGTTGGCAAATTGGTAATTGGAATTTGTGTTCAAGCATCTATTTTTAACTGGGGGTTTATTTAGGTAATATTTTGATGGGGAGCTCAGCATATCAAATGATTGCTGTTTTAACTTTAAGAATAAAAATAAACACAAGCACAGTGTAGAAATGCCATCCTGATTGTGCTAAAAACCTTTCATGGAAACGGCATCTATCAGAAATATTTAACATGCACAGTGTATTGATGCGCCAGTTCAAGACTCTTAATGTGTGTTCTTAGATAATTTTACAAAGAGTTGCTGTGCAATATTTTGATTTCAGATAAGTAAACCAGATTTACTTTATAAGAATTCAGCCTGGATCAAAATCACATGTGCATAAAACTGGTTGTGAAAAAAGATTTATCAAGAGGATTAACAGTGAGAAGTTGATGAGGGTATGTCTCACCTATGTAACAGTTAAATTAGCTTTTAACAGTTTTAGTGCCATGGTTTGTGCTTCTGGTGGGGACACAAGTAGCAGCAATTATTTGCTGCCACAGACTGGAAATCACTTCATTTACTATATATTTGTCAAATTATGGGTTTGACTGTATGTAACAGAGATACCAAATAACAGGTACTTAAACCCAATAGAAGTTGATTTCTGTGTTATGTAATAGTCTGCACTAGTGTGGCCACTCTGCTCCATGAGGTCGTCAGTCTCTGGGCTCTTTCTGTCCTGAACTTCACCATCCTTGGATCTGGCCGTCAGCCCGTGTCCAAGATGACTGCTCACCACAGTCCCATTTCAGCTGTCAGGAAGGGAGAAAAAGGGAGGACGTGCTTTTTCCCTTAAAGAGCAGGACCTGGAAGTTGCACACATTCTTTCTGTCTGGACCACATTGGGCAGAACTTAGTTATTTGACCACACCTAGCTGTGAGGGGACCGCGAAATGTGGTTTTTATCCTGAGGGTTGTTTTACCCAGCTAAAAATTCTCTTCTGGAGAAGAAAAGAAGAGTTGGTGGGGGCACTTGTCTGTCTTTAAACTCCTTGGCACACAAACTGCTTATGCTTGGCTTTTCTTTCTTTTATACTTGGTTTTTTATACTGTTTCCTCACCTTTCATGTTCTGTTAAAATATCAAAATTGCATTCTGAAAAAACTACATTGCAAAAACACTTCAAATGGGAAAGGTAATAAAGAAATAGTATTTCAAATTCACAATGACAAAATATATATATATTTTTAAAATTTATTTATTTTATTTATTTATTTTTGGCTGCGTTGGGTCTTCGTTGCTGTGCGTGGGGTTTCTCTAGTTGGGGCGAGCGGGGGCTACTCTTCGTTGCAGTGCACGGGCTTCTCATTGCGGTGGCTTTTTTTGTTGCGGAGCACAGGCTCTAGGTGCGCAGGCTTCAGTAGTTGTGGCACACGGGCTCAGTAGTTGTGGCTCACAGGCTCTAGAGCGCAGGTTCAGTAGTTGTGGTGCACGGGCTTAGTTGCTCGGCGGCATGTGGGATCTTCCCGGACCAGGGCTCGAACCCGTGTCCCCTGCATTGGCAGGCGGATTCTTAACCACTGCGCCACCAGGGAAGTCTCAACAAAATATTTTGAATGAAAGAATTTTAATAGTAAAGTTTTAAAAAAATTCTAAGTATACAACTACTAATTAAACAAATCCAACTTTTGATTATTTCTAGCTTTTACTCTAGAACAGTAGCTTTTCTCATTACTTACACTACTGTTATGATGATGAATGTTTATCCTGCTTAATATTCACATTTCCATGTATTGACAGCTCTCAAAGTTTATTTTTGTAATATTCAGACATGTAGCAAGCAGTGTCTTGTTTTGGGGGGGTGATGAGGGTAGGGCAAGAATGGTATACTGGGTATTTTGTTGTTACTGAGGATAAGTGTCAGTAATGGTGTTTTTTTCCTTTTAATTCCTAATTTTGATTGTGATTAGTACCTCAAGTGAAGTACAGGAAATATCTGTTCAGCCTCTGAAGTGTTATTCCTCGCATTGTTGTCTTTGCTATTTTAGGAAGGAATTTGTTGTTGTTTTTTTCTCCAAGTGAAACTGCGGGAAAGAAGTAGATTTTTTAGGTAATGGTATTGGAGATTTAAATATCTCCAGGGAAACAAGAGACACACACATTACAGAAAGAAAGAAACCATTCTTTGTCAGCCAAACCGAAAGTTACAGCTCCTAAACACTGGTGAATGGTGTATACAAAATTACAAGTCATTTGTAAAAATCCTTAAGCCGTTTTTATCCCATTTCTTTCTTTCACTCTACTTTTTTTTTTACCTGCTAAGGATATTATCTCCTGGGCCAGTGAAAAGCCACGGGCAGCTTTCTATTACCAATTGTGTAGCTGCAAGATCATTTTTATTCTTTTTGCTTTTGCTCAGGGAGCCTCTATTCCTGAGAGTATTATTAACGTTTAACATTTATTCTTTTTGTTGAGGCTTCATTGAGGGGTGTGGGTTGTTTTCATTTAATCTTTAAAAATAGTGACCACCAGCTAGTTCTTTTAAATTTTGCCATGGTAGAAAGAGGAACTGGCAGCAGCATCTGGCCATCTTTTATGGAAGTCTGATTCAGGATGGACCCCGTTGGATTTAGGAACTCCCTTTTCCTCTTCTGATAGCTTTATCCTCTCCCTTCCTCTAGTAACCCATCCCTCAGTCACTCTTTTACCAGACCTGATCCCCTTCTCAGTTTCTACCAATTCCCACAAAGCTGCTCCCTGCACCAGCAATTATCTCTTCATTTATAGACTCTTCCCCTGCCCCCCAGGCCTTTTAGGTGGAAATGCCAAAGAACATTTCAATTTTTAGTGTTTCTTCTACAACATAAACTAATCTTTAGTCTTCCTTATCACTTTTTTCATGGTTTTTGTCTTTAATCGTTTTTTTTGTTTTTTGGTTGTTGTTTTTTGGTGTTTAGTAGGTTCAAAGTGAGAAATGAAAAACAGGTATGGGGGGTGGGAAAGGAGAATTAGCCTAGCAGGGAACCTTTATATACCTTCCTGATCTCCCTTCTCTAATTCCTTTCGGTACTCTCTCCTTTTGGAATCCTATTATTTCTTCTGGAGGGTGATGTATTCTGCTATCTCAAGGTGAATTGAGTGCTTTCCCCATAGAAACTTTAAAAAGTTATAGAAGTTAGGTTGATGGTATTACAAATCATTTATTCAACGAGTATTTATTATTGATTGATTGTTAATAAATACTTGCTAGCCTGGGTCCCATCATCCTCCTTCCCTTCCATTCCCCTTTCTTGTTAAAACCCAGCTCTCAGTTATTCAGACCATCAGCCTTCTCCCAGAGGTTACTGGAGAAAATCACAAAACTGGAAATTGGTGTCACTAAAAGTTCCTTTTCTCCTCTCTCCCTGGACTCTCGTCAGTGCCTGACACACTCTCATCTCTTTAGTTAACCCCCTCTGCCATTAGAGTAGCAGATGTTATTAAGTGCTAGGAACTAAGAACTTTGCACGTATTATCGCTTTAATCCTCACAAAGTGTATATTCTATTATCTTTGTTTTATAGCTGAGGAAATTGAGGCTTAGAGAGATTAACTTTTTTCAGATACAACTGGCAGAGCTGGGACTACACACTATATCAACTTCAGAGTATGTGCCTCCTATTCTTTTTTTTTAACATCTTTATTGGAGTATAATTGCTTTACGATGGTGTGTTAGTTCCTGCTTTACCTCCTATTCTTATAGTGGCAACTCAATATCTTTACCAAAACCCTCTCTTCCAGCTCTTTGGTCCCTCTCAGCAAAGAGCCTTAGCAAGGCAGTGTTGAGTAGTGGTTAAGAGCTTGGACCCTGGAGCCAGACCGTCTAGTTTGAAGCTGGCTCTCTCACAGTAGTGTGTCCTGTGAAGGTAACTTAATCTCCCTGTGCCTCACTTTGTCACCTGAAAACTGGGACTAATAATAATACCACTTATGGGATTGTTTTGAAGATTAAGTGAGTTAACACATGTGAAGGTTTGTTTGTTTATTTATTTATTTATTTGGTTGGTTGTGCCAGGTCTTAGTTGCAACAGGTGGGCTCCTTAGTTGTGGCTTGCTGGCTTCTTAGTTGCGGCACATGGGCCCTTTAGTTGCAGCAGGTGGGCTCCTTAGTTGTGGCATGCAAACTCTTAGTTGTGGCATGCATGTGTGATCTAGTTCCCTGGCCAGGGATCGACCGCGGGTCCCCTGAATTGGGAGCGCGGAGTCTTAACCACTGCGCTACCAGGGAAGTCCCTACATGGTGAATGTTTTGATGAATGGTACCTGGCATGAGGTAAGTACTAAATGAAAGTAGGGGGAAAATAGATCAAAAACCTTTACTCTGATGCCTATGCAGAAAGAAATTTAGAGGTCATCTGACCAGAGTCCCTTTGTCTTCTGCCCCCCATCCCACCCCCGCCCCCAGGGCTCCCTCAGCAACTGTACTGCCTTATCCATCCTTATCTCCTTTCTCCGAGAAAGGGATATCATTAAAGTCCTACAGCACTTCCAATCTTTCATGCATCCTGACAGACACAGAAAATGATAATATTTGCTCAGGACAGTGGGATTAAAAAGGCTGTTTGCCTGCTTGAGGTGACTGCTCCAGGGTTCCCAGCTTCTCTAAGCTCTGTCAGGCAGCCCAAGGGCTGAGGATAAACGGTTCCACACCCAGGAAGCACTCACAGATCAAGGACACAGACCACATTCCCAGCATAGGTTGACCCATGAGGTACCCCTACCCCCAGCTCTGGATCTTATTCCCTCTAATCCTTTCAGGAACTTCAGCCCTTGTCAGTTGCCTTGTTCCCTGGCTCTGTTTCATCATGTTACTCTCCTGCTTAAAGCCCTTCAAAGGCTTTCTCTCTCATTTATAATGAAATCCCTAAACCTTTGCATGGTCTCCAGGACCCTGCAGGATCTGGGCCCCTGCTGCCTCCCCTACCTCATCTCACCCCACTGGCCGCACTGGCTTTCAGCTGTGCTCCCTCCCAGACGTGTCCCCCTCAAGGTCTTCTCAGGGGATGTGCTTAGCGCTACTGCAGGCCCACTGCCCCTGCCCCCAGCTTCTGTGTCGTTTTCAAAATAATTAATGTATTCATTTTTTTTTTAAGGTCTCAGTTTAAACGTCACCCACTTCCTCAGAACAGCCTTACCCAGCTAGCTGCCCAGAAACTGCCTGCAGGTTTGCGCTGAGCAATGCCTGCTGACGTCTGTCAGAGCCCTCTCAGCCCCTGGACAACTTCTGTGCAGCCCTTATCAAACTTGTATTTAAGCCATTCATTATATGATTGTCATTATAAGGATATCTCTGTGCTGGAAAACTCATGACCATGACTATAAATTTTGGGACCAAGTCCATCCTCTTCTGTTCTGTACCTCTAAAGTAGTGCTTTGCAGGTAGCGAGTTCTTAGTTTTTGTTGGTTGAATCAGTGTTTCACCCTCTTTCTAATAGCTCTTTCTCTATAATACATAAATTTGTCCATCTTCAAGAGAAAGAAAAGAAGACTCATTCTCCTTGACTCTGTAGCCTTCTGTAGATACTGCCCCATATCTTGTTCACTTTATAACAAAACATATTGAAAGAAAAAAAATCTGTTACTCTCATATTACCACTTATCTACGCTTTAGTACTGTAAATAATCTGTCTTCTTCCTCAAGTTCCTTTAAAACTGTTCTTAACTGGGCCACTGGCGATCTAGCTGCCAAATCTAGCTGGTGCTTTTCGATTCTGATTTTACATTTGTGACAGTATACATTATTCATCATCTCCTTCTCGCTTTCCCTCTCCCTCTTCTCTCCTCCGTCCCCCTGTGCCCTCCTGGTCTCCCTGCTGTGTCCCAGTATCATCTCTTTTAACTCTGCCCATTCTTTAAATGTTAGTTTTCTCTAGGATTTCTTTTCTGGCCTTCTTCTCTTTTCACACTGTACTCCCTCTGATGATATCATTCACACCCAAGCTTTCAGCTCCCACCTTCTACAGTGATGGAGAGAATGTATATATCTTACCCAGAGCTCATTTTTTTTTGCCGTACGCGGGCCTCTCACTGTTGTGGCCTCTCCCGTTGCGGAGCACAGGCTCCGGACGTGCAGGCTCAGCGGCCATGGCTCACAGGCCCAGCCGCTCCATGGCATGTGGGATCTTCCCGGACCGGGGCACAAACCCGTGTCCCCTGCATCGGCAGGCGGACTCTCAACCACTGTGTCACCAGGGAAGCCCCTTCCCTTGGTTTTTGCCTTGTCACACATAGCAGTGCCAGGCAAGTGGCGTTCATCAAACATTGACCAAAAGCAGCCTTAGAGCTCATTTGATCCTTATTTCTACATATATGGAAACCGAGGCCCAGAGAAGTATAGTGGCTTGCCCAGGATCAGAGACCTAGTTTGGAGCAAAACAGAGAAGAAAACATAAGTCTTCTGACACCTGGAATCTGAGATCAAACAAGTTGCTTATTTTGTGATCCACATACTACAACAGTGGTGGTATTCTCCCTACTTATATTTTTCCCTGAGCATCTTTGGTTTCCAGAGCAGTATGAACTAGCTACCAACAAAATTCTTCCTGTGTTTAAAAATTTTCACTTTATTTCTGTACTTGAGAGAGGACATACTCAGATTTTCGATTCATTGTTAATTTCATCTGCACCATTGACAAAGATTGCCTGGCACCATGCACTGTTCAATTCAGATTCGATGAATGGTATAGATGTCATTACATATTGCCTAGTTTAAAAAAATTATTCTGATCGATGCTAGAATAAAGGCAGAGTAATTGCATATACCTAGCTGTCCTTGTAAGAAATGGTTTTCTAATTTTCTGAGGAAAATTAAAGATAAAAATCAGGGAAAAAAGAAGCTGTAAAGAAAATTACCTGTTTTCTCTTTTTCTTTTTTTTTTTTTTTCCCATTCCCCACCCACTCGAGGCATTTGCAGTTTTAGCCCTAAATTAAAACTACAACATCCATAGTCAGATGCATGTCATCCTGTTTTGTGCATAATGGCACAGTTTTATTTACAGACATTTATATATATTTATTTGAACTAATCTGCTCGTTTCTGGTTTAGATATTTGTTCTTCCTCTTTGATATGTTTTTCTTCTTTTAGACTCTTAGCACCCAAAGTCACTAACTTCACTGGCTCCTACTGCTAAGGATCTAGAACTGTGCCATGATGTGTCTTTAGAGACAATGCACTCTCTCCTCTTTTAAATTTTTTTATTTTTTTTAAAGAGAACCTACCAACCCAGAATTTTCTAAATAACCCTTTTAAGGATAAAGTTAATATTAGGACTTAAGGGTGGGACTGGGGCTGGGGTGGTGTCAAATACAGCTAGTCGAGTGTGTGCTACGTGCCAGGAACTTTTGTATATATTCTCTCATTCAAGACTCATCATAAGCCCTCAAGGTAGGAGTTATTCCAATTTTACCTATTATGAAACTGAGGCAGAGTTGTTCAGTAACTTGTCCAGGAGCCAGTAAATGGCAGATTGAGGGTCCAAACCCAGGTCCAGGTCTGCCTGTTGCTAAACCCTGTGCTGCTTCTACTGGCTGAACCATCTCAGAGATTCCTCCTGTCCTGGTTAAACATCCAGGTCATTTGTATAGCAGATCTCTCATTTGCAGACATAGTTTTTCTAATGGACACATGAACATACCTTTTGCATTAGATGAATTAGTTTAGCCGCTGCCTGTTGATGTAGCAGCCTTAGAGTTTGGTTTCTCCGTGTGTTTCAAGTGTTTTACTCTGTTGCTTTTTATTCGTTTGAACTTGCTGGGTGCCTTAGGTGAAATACCATCTGTAAGAATTCATATATATTTGACCTAGAAAACAGAACGGTGCAGCCAGAGCAATTCTATGATTTGAGTTTTGGGAGAAAGCAGTCTGGGCTTACTCTCAAGTTCTTGATGTGGGAAATGTCTAGTTATTGTCCTAAATGAGGTGAGAGGACATCTACAGAGAATGGAAATTTGAATGTCTTGAAGTTAAATTTTCTTGAAAATCTTTTGTAAGATTAGCAAAGTTAAAAGAAGAGAAGACCGTAGCTTTTTTAGGCTGCCAGTTGAATACTTTAGAATCACTGATTTTTTCCAAAAGAAAAATTAGATAAAATAAAAATTCTCATCTTTCAGCAGATTGAAGTATTTTAACAGAGGTTTACTTCTGCTAGACTATGAAAATATTGTATCTTTTCACCCTCCTTTCAACATAAGATTAGTCCTATCTATGTGCAGAAAGAAACTTCAGAGAGTTTTAAAAGTAATTCAAGGTTTCACATTCTTTGGAGTCCTCTTAGCCCTTTTTAGTTCAGATAAGGGAAGAAAACTAGGTAGGAAAAGACAAAGGCCAAAATGCCTCTATATCTGGCTTAAGGGGTAAGGCCATTGTTTTCGGTGATGATGAGCCTTTATTTTGTATGTTTGTGAACCTTTATGTATCACCTCTGGAAGGAGGATATTTGGAGGATCCGTGGCTGGTACATGTAATTCATTGAATGGAATTGTCATTGTAAGGAGAACATGGTAAAATTTAATGATCGATAACTTTCTTTGTCTTCTGGCCCATGTCTCCTGGATATGATCCAAATCCTCTGCCCTTTTCAGTTTTGCTAAGACTGACCCCATTCACATTCTCAGCTATATTTTGGCTCTTTCTCTCTATGTGTGTATTTATATTCCTAACATACGCATAGCCATAAATCCCAGTCCGACTCCCCATCTCCAGTCATAGCCAACATGTCCCACCTTCCCGGTCTAACGTTTACATGTAGAGGATAGAATAGGATTTAGATACAGGTATAGATTCAAAGGTGATGACTCTAGAACTTTTTCTTCTCAGTCTCTCATTTCTTTCCCTCCTAATTACTCCTTAACAAAACAGAGAGGCCACATTCTCCCTTAGCTGAGTATTTAGTAATGATGTATGATCACTTCTTGCTGACTGTTTTTTTAATGCACTTGGACATTTTCTACAGTTGGCTGTCTCATTTAAAAAATAGCTAAAAGAGACAATTCACCCAGAGCCCTGTTGCAGGCAGGGTGGTAGTGGTGGTGCCACTGGTGTTTAATGCCTTCTTGAAAGTCATCTATATTTTGGGGTGAGTCATAAAAATTGTTTGTCCCATGCTGTTCATTTTATGAACAATAGGTTAGTTTTATACTTTTATTGTGTCTGATTTGGGGGCCACTTACAAATGAACAATGGACAAAGAACAATAAGACCAAAGACCCAGATTCTAGTCTAGCCGTGTATCCTTAAAAAAGATATTTATCTTTTCATGTCTCAGTTTCTTGTTCTGTCATAAAGGTCATGCCTTTCCTGTATATTGAAGAGGAGTTTTTGGCAGATTAAATGGATTGTCAGAATATTTTGAAAATCTAGAATGGTGGCTGCATTATATAGAGGCATTTAAGGAAGGGGGAAGTAAATTGATGACCCATGAGATTATATAAGCCCTAAACTTCAAGCCTCTGAGGATCCCGTGTTGATGCTCCCCTTTGGCTGGACCTGCAGGAGCAGCGGTAGGGCCAGTGTCCTGCCCTGTTTGCGGGAGACTGAATTTACAGCTCTCATATCCGCCTGTTGCTCCAAGCATGCCACTCTCTTTCACAGCCGAGGGTTTGAGAAATAGTGTCTTCACCCTCAGTGTCTCTCTGTCTGAAGTCATCCTTCAAGACCCCACCCAAGAGCAACTTCTGTGAAGTCTTCCCAGTGTTTCTGAAGCTGAATTTGGAGCTTCTCTCTGAAAATGAATGTAGTGTAGTGTTTAAGAGGAGGCGCCCTGGAGCCAGGTCTGCCTGGGTTCAGTTCTTGACCATAGCACTTACTAGGTATGACTGCGGGCAAGTTGCTTAAACTTCCTGTGCCTCACTCTCCTCATCCTATAACATGGGAATGATGATAATATCACCTGATAAGACTGCTGTGAGGCTCTTCAACGGAGACTGATACGTAGTAAGGCCTTGATAAGTGTTGTTGTTTACTTATTTATTCTTATTGAATATTATAATTATCTTTTATCACCGTTACTTCCTTCATACTTACGTAAGACTTTGTACATAATCTCTAATGTAGCACTTGTCACTTTTATCGTAGTTATTTTTTTAGACCTGAAACTTCTTGAAGACATGGATACTATTTTATTCATCTTTGCTTAACACTCTGTGTGTCATCCATTCAGTGCTCAAAAATGTTTTTTTGTGGCATCTTCCAAATCCCCCCAGCCATTGCCCCCTCTGACTGAATAGGTGTGACTTTGAGGCAGAGCTGCAGTGGCACATACCTTTTTATTTCCTTCGGAGCAGAAAGAGTTTATGGCTAGAGCTGTAATCCTTGCTCTCAACAAGCTGTAATCCTTGTCCAACAACACCATACTTACATCCGACTTGGTGACCCTCCAGAATTTCCCAGACCCTGTGTTTATTTAGCACCTAATTGCTCAGGGTGCTGCACAAGGTCATCTGTGAGAATTACTTAACATTGCCCTACTTCTCTCTGGGAGATGAGAATCATAAAGGAACTACCAAACACGGCCATACCCATGCAGCAGAGGAAAACTAGTAAAGCAATAAGTGACTGCGCCATTAGGAGTTCATGTCATAGCTCTGATAGTAGAAAGGCCAGACCCAGACCAATGTCACCACTCTGTAGAGCTTTCTTTCGGTACCCAAGTAGAGAGCACGACACTCCCTTCTGGGCCCCACGCTGCAGTTGGTGTGCACCTGTCCGTGGCGCTTCATTGTGGAGCATTAGTGATGCTGTGTGCCTTGTCTCCTCTCTCTGAACATAGTTGCCTGCCCTTGCCCCACCCAGCCAGTAGGGTAGGCCTTCAGTAAATGTTTATGGCTATTGGAACTTTTGATATCCCAGAGCCCACACTAAGTACTTTTATTTTTATATTTTTAATTTTTAAAATTTATTTATTTATTTTTGGCTACGTTGGGTCTTTGTTGCTGCGTGCAGGCTTTCTTTACTTGCGGTGAGTGGGGGCTACTCTTTGTTGTGGTGTGTGGGCTTCTCATTGCGGTGGCTTCTCTTGTTGCAGAGCACGGGCTCTAGGCACACGGGCTTCAGTAGTTGCAGCACGCAGGCTTAGTAGTTGTGGCGCACGGGCTTAGTTGCTCCGCGGCATGTGGGATCTTCCCAGGCCAGGGCTTGAACCCGTGTCCCCTGCATTGGGAGGTGGACTCTTAATCACTGTGCCACCAGGGAAGTCCCCACACTAAGTACTTTTAATCACAAATAAAAACTTTGCAACATGGATATTATTGTTCCCCATTTTGCAGACATGGAAACCGACACGTATCAAGAGGTTAAGTGAAACTTGTCTAGAGTCAGATAGCCAGGAAGTGATAAGGCTGTGCTCCAGGTGCAGCTGTGTCTAGCTCTTAGGTTCTGAACCACAGCATGGTGCCGCTCCTCCAGTGTAAACATATACTCCCCGAACTGCTAACTGACTTGTGGGACTATTCCTCCTATCATCGCTGACCTTTAAGAGGCTGGGTTGGCTGGCAGGCTCGCACCCTCCCAGGCGCTCTGTCATTCTGCTGGGAGATGAGTTGCGGGCTGCCTGAGCCAAGCCACTTTCATTGATCCCAGGTGGCGAGGAGAGAAGTTGGGAACACGCTTCCTTTCTGTTCTGCCCCACACACCCATCTCTCCATCGGTCTGGTGTGGCTCTTTAAGACTGTGGTGGTGCTGAAGCATCTAGACAGTCTTGGGTCACGTGGGTCTCTGACTGCTCAGGGCTGGTCTCTTGGGTCCCTGTCTCATCAGGCCAGGAGCCTTCACACCTGCTGGGTGCTGCAGACCTCTGGAAGCGGCTACTCTTCTGAGTGTTCACTAAGTGGGTGAAGAAATACGTTACCCTAGTGGGAGGGGAAGGCTAATCCTCCCTGTATTTGTTTACTTCTCAAAAAACTTGAACAACAGGTTTAACTTAGCTCTATGCCATTTTAATGCAAATTTTATACAGGTATAGTTACGGCACTCCTTTTTGTTTTATATGCCAGCTGGCAAAAAATCTGTTGTGAGTAAGAATGCCTGTGGTGTGACTTAGTATCTGTGAGCTCCCGAGGCTCCGTGCTCTCCCTGGAGGCCATGTCGCCGAGACAACCTTCTCACGCACCCTTCTCACATTAAGTCAGCAGAACTGTCCAGCACACTCCAGACAGGATTCTTCAGTGCAACGATTTGATTTTGAGACTCATTGGAAGGAACTTGTTAGAAACACAGGTATCTGGATCTTAATCCAAGCTTAGTGGATCAGCATCTTCATGGGAGGGGCCTGGGAATTTGTATTTTTACAGATTCCTCGGGTGATTCTTAAAAATTGGGCAAGTTTAGAAAGCATTGCTTTAGTGCAGCAAAAAGCATTTTTTTAGTGCAAAAAAAGCATTGCTTTAGTGCTTAGCTACAGGTGGTAAGAGTGATAAGAGCACAGACTATAGGAGGCAATGACAGAAATGTGGATAACAAATTCAGTTACGTGGGATAACTGAATTCCTTCTGTCTGGTCTTGCTCTCTGACTAAGGGATACCTCGCTATCTGGTGGGAGTTCCTTCCGATTTTAGTGCCCAGTGATTTATGTACTATTCCTCTCTTGCTTTTCTGGCCACCTTCGAGGTCTAGCTGTCGAATTTCAGTAAACTTTTGGTTCACTAAATTTCTCTCCCTGGGCGTTTCAGCTCCTGCTAATGTAAAGACCCATTCCCCACTCATTCTCCCATTTCCAGTTTTCCACCCAAGCACATGTGTCTCGTTGATTTATTGTTCTTTCACTGCCTTCATTTTACCAATTCATTCAGTCACTCATTCAATAAGTGTCTATTGTGCCGGGCTGCAGGCGGGCTACAGAGATAAACAAGACACAGGCCCTGCCCTCCAGTGCACAGTCTAGTAGGGACGTAGATGTGTAAACCAATAATTAAAATACCAGTGATGTGCTGAGTGCTATCACAGAAGTGTGTGCAGAGTTGTAGGGGCACCAGGAGGAAGTGACTAACAATTGGTGGCAAGTGTCACAGAGGAGGTGACTTTTGAGCAGGGTCTTGTACTCCGAGAAAAGGGAGGGGGCATTTGTAAGTTATATCACCATAGTCCTCACTTCTCTTTGCAGTGCATCTTCTCCTAGGGCTCTTCACTGTCTTTGCTCGTTTATGGAACAAATGGAGCTAATTGGCATGGCTGAATCAGACTCTCTTTATTGACCTTTTTCAAAACCCGGGATGGTTGGTTGTTGAGTAATGTCCATGATACCAAGTCTAGCAGTTTGTCCCACGATCATTTACCGACAGTGAATGGTTGATACTCTAAACACTGAAGAAAGCTTTTAAAGGCCTTTCACTTTATCAGATGTGTTCTGAGCCAGCAGAAGTGGTCTTTGTGCTTTTCAGGGAGTGGCATGTGTGCACGCGTGTGTGTGCGCACGCACGCGTGTGTGTGTGTGTGTGTGTGTGTGTGTGTGTGTGTGTGTGCGTGGTGGAGGTAGGGGAGCTTGTGAGTGGGGAATGGGACAGGAGAATGCTTGTTTCTTTTGCAATAAAAGACATGATTTCCTGTTTCTCAGGAATGTTTCCTTGGTAGGCTCCCACATCTCTATTAGTTTTGTGTGTTATTAGAGATTACCTAAACTCTGCAGTTTGCTGATTTGACAAGGCTTGGTTTTGATTTCCAAAAATGCACTGTGGGTTTTTCTTACTTCACTAGGAAAACAGAGATGAAGGGCCATTGTGATTAAATTTGTACAGTCTAGTAAGTAGTCATGATTGCAGTTTTAAAATGTTTGTTTCTTGAAATAATGGATGCTCATTGTAGAAAACTTATAAAATACAGGCAAGCAAAATTGCAAAGAAGCTAAAACCAATCCATAATCTTGCAGGCCATAACTAACCACTCAATATTTTGGTGTATAAAAATCCAGAATTTTTTCTGTGCATATACATGTATGTAGAAAAATGTTGTTATTCCAGAAATTGAATATACTGTGTAAACTGTTTAGTGTCTTGCCTTTTTTCCTGTTATATAATTTGACCATCTTATTATGTTAACAAATATATATCTACAGAACTATTCATTCTTAATGAAAAAAACTTTATTGTCAAGATTATACAAGTCGTTCAGGCTTTTTTTTTTTTAATCAAACTCTGTTAAAGTATATAAAACAAATGAAAATCCCCCATAATCTCATTCCCCCAAGGATAAACATTTAATATATGTGTATATATATAGCCTTCTAGACTATTTTCTTTATATATGCAAACATTTCTATTACCTTTTTTTTTTTTACAAAATTAGTTCCTATTATACCTAGTGTTCTGCAACTTGCCTTTTACCCTTAATATATTTTATTTTATTTTTAAAAAGTTTTTAAATATTTTTATTTAGTTAGTTATTTGGTTGTGCCAGGTCTCAAGTTTTGGCTTGCTGGTTCCCCAGTTGCAGCACATGGGCTCCTTAAGGTGGGCTCCTTAGTTGTGGCACGTGGGCTCCTTAGTTGCGGCAGGAGGGCTCCCTAGTTGCGGCTCGTCGGCTCCTTAGTTGTGGCACGTGAACTCTTAGCCACAGCGTACATGTGGGATCCAGTTCCCTGATCAGGGATCGAACCTGGGCCCCTTGCATTGGGAGTGTGGAGTCTCAACCACTGTGCCACCAGGGAAGTCCCCCCTTAATATATTTTAGAGAGCTTCCTGTGCCAGTACATTTGGAATACCTGCATAATATCATGTGGATCACGGTTTCTTGTCCTCAACACTACTGACACTTTAGACTGGTTAATTCTTTGTCGTGGGCCTGTCCTGTGCATTGCAGGATGCTTAGCAGCATCCTGGCCTCTATCTTTTAGATGCTAGTAGCATCCCTTCCTCTAGTTGTGACAAAAATGTCTCCAGACGTTGTCAGTTGTCCCCTGGAGGGCAAAGTCATTCCTAGTTGAAAGCCACTGATACAGATGGTCTATAATGTAAGCATCTAGAGACCTTCCAGTTTTTCCATGACAAAGAATGGGTCAGGGAATATTCCTATACTGATTTTTGTGCACCTCTGTGAATTTTATCGTTGAATAAATTCCTAGAAGTGCAGTTGGTGAATCAGAATTTTGATAGAAATTGCCAGATTATTCCAGAGATTGTATCGATTTATTTTTCAACTATATCCTGATGGTTCCAAATCAATATCTCTTTCTGAAGTTCTAGATTCATGTAGCCAACTGTTGATTGGACATCTCCTCCTGTGTGTCTCATAGCCCTTTCCTAAGCTCAACTCTCATCTTCTTCAACCCACCAAACATGCACTTCTTGCTGTATTTCTCTGTCAGAGAATATCATGACCATCTGCCTGGTTGCTCAAGCCAAAAACCTTCTCCATCCTACACTGAACCAGTCATCAAATCCTATCTAGTCTTCCTCCCTAATGTCTCTCTTAATCCATTCACTTCTTTTCATCCCTTCTACCTCTATCTTTAATTTAAGCTACTAGCCCAGATCACTGTAGTAGCACTGGGGCAAGAACTAGCCTCTCTGGCTTTTACCTTGGTTCCACGCTCCTCAGGAAGAGCAAACTTGCTGCACTCTGTGATATGCAAGTGTTACTCGCCTGCTTAAGCCTTTCAGTGAGCCCTGCTGCCTCTCCGCCATCTGCTCCATCAGTCAGATGCTGAGGCCAACACATCTAACGTTCATCACCCATGATTTCAAATCTCTGTATCCATCAGAATAGGCTTTTTTCTCCCCACCACATATATTTATTCACCAGATATATTTATTCCCCCAGCTTTGAATTACTCACTGTCCCTTAAATGTCCCTTTGTTCTCCTGCTGCATTTCCTGGTCCTTTTAACCATGCTCTCTGCCCATCCATTTTCTACCCTTTCTTTAGGACCAAGCATATTTCTTGAACTCTTCGGCCACAGAGTTTCTCCTCTATTAATCAGTTTTATCCTTATTGCATTTATTGTATATGTACTTTTTCATTTAACCTTGTGAAAAAGACATACATGAATAGAAATAATACAAACCAGTGAACCAAGTGGAGAGGATATGGGAATTCCAGCTCCAAGTTCCAGCACAGATCCTAGGGTGCAAAAGTGCATTTCAAAAATCCCATCCCAGTGCGTGAACCTTGACTTCTCCCCTTAACTGGACTTTTGATTTTTATGTGGTTCTGTAGAGCAATGTAATTGAATACCTCCCAAGTCAATTGCATTCATTTGGTCAAACTAAAACCTTGGAGAGAAGTTCATTTGTCTGCCAGCCTTGCCACGTTCCATTTTGGTATATCTTAAATACCACGGAAACAGGGGTGCCCTAGGCACTTGGGAATCTCTGACATGGAATGCAGCATACTGCTCTGCTAGATTGGTGTAGGGACAAACCCTGCAATTTTCCACAAGAAGTCAGCTCCAATCCTGTGGGAAATCACACATAGCAAAATCCTTGGCAAAGAACTATACATTTTTTTCCTACTCTCTATGTAGTAATTCTGTAACACTCTGTAATTAATTTTATTTCTACAGTGAACAACCACAGAGTAAGAATAATGCATAACCTAAGTTTCTGTTCTTGTTATTTTAGGGGACATCACACAGAAGGGATATGAAAAGAAAAGGTCAAAACTCCTGTCTCCTTACATCCCGCAGACACAAGGTAGGCAATGAGAAGTGGTTTAAACCTTTTCAGTAAGAATGCTGTCTTACAGGAGACCTGTCTTTTTTGTTGGTTCCTGTTTTTTCCCTCCCTCACCAGGGAAGAGAAAAAACAGAAGGAAGGAAAGGAGGAAATGAATCTTAATTGAGCATCTGCTGTGTGGTAGGCACTTTTAAAATACCCCACGTCATCAAATCATTTATACAGAACTTGAGTGGTAGTGTGTCTATGCGTAGCTGACATGATTCAATGGCAGAAAATTCCAGGTTATGGAAAAACTGCATCTTTTAAATGCCTGAGCATGAACTGTAATGGAGAGGAGCAAGTGGGGCAAAGATAAGAAGGAGGGACAGATTTAGTTTGCAAGGCAACCCAAGGATTGCAGTCCCTGAGCATTTGGGGGTAAGAACCCTAAATAAACTTTTAAACTATTTCACAGCCTGACTTATTCCTTCTGCAAAGAGACTGGCGTGTTCTTTATATATCAGAAAGTTCTGAGTCACTTCTGTGCTTAATTCCAGGCGGGTTGCTGGAACCTTTGCCTCTAGGCAAGGCTGTCTGTTTCTAAGTCATCATATTTTTAAAGTTACTCAGCCTCCAGAATTTCCTTTGATAGCCTGTTTCTATTTAATCACTTTTACTATAAAGAGTTTTTTCTTTATTTCTAACTTCCCCCCTGCCGTCAGTTAGAGTCCATTTCCACAAGACTGTGTTTTGTGGAACTAATAATTGCTTTTATTTCTGGATTATAATCCTTTGAGGACTTTGGATCCCCCATGGTTCTAATATCAAGCCTTGCACAAGGTTTATAGTCTGTAAATATTTGTTGAATGGATAATGGAATAAATAAATGAGCAATGGTGGTATACCAATCGATTTCACTGAAGTCCTTGTTTTACTTCCTGCATTATTCTTGGAAATTCCTCCCTGCAAAAACTAGTAGGTCAATTCAGTGATAGCCAGTTTAAAATATCTTAATGAACAGATGGATGTAGAAATGAATTGAGAGAAAAGAGGTGGATATCAGGCCAGTGACAGCTAATGAAAAGCCAGCTTTTGCTGAGCAAGGCATGGCAGAAAAGGGGAGTCCTCTGATTGGCTGCTTAATTATGGATCTGGTCCATGCCTCTGTAGGCCCAGAGATTTACTGTAGTCACTTTGTGCAAAAGCAATCAGATCCTGAGAAAATAACTCAGTAAGGAATGTAACTATAAAAAGGACCATGATCTGTCTCATATCTGTTGTCAGGCTACAAAGAAACCAAATCATGTTCAAAAACCAGTTTATCAATTTACTGTGAGAAACCACTGAGACACATTCAAGTCTGTGTGGTCAGCACATTCTTGCCCCACCGGCAGGCCTACGAGAGGAGCTTGATCACACATAGAAGGTTGCTTAGTGAGAATGGATATGACGAAGCAGACATTTAGTTACAGCAGGCCAAGAGAATGTGACATAGCATCTCACAGTAGGGATGGTCTTGCATGTGACCTCATGGAAGAGAAGCCATTTGATGGCATCTCCTTCCTGCTATTAGACTTCAAACTCACCACATCAGTGCCCATCATGTTTATCACCTCCTCCCTTCTGGTTGAAGAGGTGATCTGTCCCTCCTAGCCAAGGGCAGTCCTTTCACCTGGGCTTTTGATCCCATCTCCTCCTCCCTTTTCAGAAACCTTTTACTATCGTCCCGTGACACCAAGGACAGGGCAGTGGGAGTGGGCCACCCCAGTGCAGGCAGTGAGGGGTGCAGTATCTATAGGAATTTTAAAAGCAGTAATAAAACCAACAAAAAGTTGGTCGGCTTTTTCTTATCACCATGGATAGCAATTCTAAATGCTGTAAGTAGTAAAGTCTCCTCCCGCTGAGTCAGACAGCTGCACTGCCCCCTCGGGATGCCACTGCAGTCAGCTCCCTGTCTCTCTCGTACTGTCACTCTCTCCCTCTCAACCAGATTATTCCCCCAGAAGTTCATCATACTCATTACTGTTCTTTTTTAAAAAAAATCCTCCCTTGGGAATTCCCTGGTGATCCAGTGGTTAGGACTCGGCGCTGTCACTGCTGGGGCCCAGGTTCGATCCCTGGTCGGGGAACTAAGATCCTGCAAGCTGTGTGGCATGGCCCAAAAAAAATCCTCCCTTGTCGACCACTTCCGTCTCTACCCTGTCTGTCTCCCCTTTATGATCAGACTGCTGAGAACTGTCTATATTTACTATCCCTGTTTTCTCAACACCTTCTCACTTCTCAGCCCATTCCAGTCCCTTCTGAAGCTGCCATAAGTGATATCTCAGTACTATTTGCCACTCTGCCTCTTGAGACACTCTCCTCATTTTCTTACTCCTCTCTTCATGTTGCTCCTAGTCATCTTTGCAGGCTCCTTCTCCTGTGTTAAATGTTGGAATTCCCAAGGCAAGACCTCAAGCCCTCCTGACATCTCACTCTGTATCAGTGGTTCTCACATTTTAGCCTACATCAGAATCACTGGAGGACTTGTTCATATACAGATTGCAGGACCCTGTTCTCAGGGTTTCTGATTCAGTAGGTCCAGGTTGGGATTCGAGAATTTGCATTTCTGTCAGGTTCCCAGGTGATGGTTGCTGGTATGGAGAACCAATGCCCTGTCTCCCTAGAGCTTTTCAAGGGAGACTTTTCTTAGTGGTAAAAAGTCTCTCAATTTGTGTTTGTCACTTTCTTTTCCCACCTTTGTTCTTGAATCTATTCATGTCTTTCCCAGAAATGGATTGTTTGTAGGGCTGGGTTATATTGTATGGATTCTGTAGCAAAAGAAGAGATTACACCTTGACATTTTTACCCCGTATGTCTTTGTAGATTTTGAAGAAGGCATTTAGTTTGATTTTTTTTTTAATGGCATTGGATTTAATGCAGATTTTAAACTTACTGAATTGTATTAATGCTTTATATAGGATTAAATGAAATGAAAGTCATTTTAACACTTTTAGTAGGAGTTTCCTACTTACTTCTAGAGGGATTCAACCTCTTTCAAACTATTTCTGTTACCTTGTTAGATTTCATTTCCTCCAGTTGTGAGGTGTGCTTCATTGTGAGGGCGGCTCCTTGAGTGTAGTATATAAAAGTAACATTCTCCACCAGTCTCTCTCGAAAGAAAAAAGTAATACTGCTTGCAGCATTGTACTGCTAGAACAATTACATGCACATGCTTATCTAAAAATTTAGTGAGTGATTTTCCATACAGAATTGACTTGGAGTGACCTTAGGTTGCATATTTATGTATATTTTAGATTTCTTTTCTCAAATGTTACATAAATCTTTAAAATAGGACCTTCAGAAAAAAATTAACAATGTAACAGGGAAAATGGGGAAATATGGAAGAGAACACATGGTTGAAGAAAATACTTAGTGGAAATTGAGTAAGGACAATTTGGGGTAATAATAAACATAGCTTTGTTCACTAACATCACAGGGGTTAGATTCTAAACTTACTGTATGACAAAAATCTGATGTCTCAAAATTACCCTTGGAAATCACTTTAACCTGTCAACATTGGAGCTGGTTGTTGTTTCTTTAGTTTCTACAAAACCCAAACTTTATCTGGTATTTAAGGGCATGCCGTATGAAATTCATATCTTGATAAAGGTTAAAACCATACTCAGGGCCGCAAGATGCTCTCACTGTGAGAGGCAAGGGAGAAATGAGGATGTGGCAGGTTCATATCTCCTCGTTCTGAGCCATATGCTCTTTGAAAGGAATGACCCATAGAACATCTTTCAGTGGCTTGGAAGCTACGAGAGCCTGGATATAAAGCTTCCCACACACCTCAGTTATTAGCAGCTTTGCAAGGAGAAGAGGCCAGAACTGAACTCTCTTTTGTCAAGGCCCAAAGAATTGATTATTCAAACCACATACACTCTTAACTCCTCTGTAAATTAGTAGCTCTTGGCCACACTTGGATTTAGAAGAAAATGGAAGGTTTTGTGCAGGGAGGCAACTTCCTGTAGTCTGATCCTTAAGATGTTTTGCATACAAGTAACTGATTAATTCCAAATAGTTTTAATAGAAAAGAGTTTATTCTAATGATACCTGGGTTGCTGACAGAACCTCAGGTCAGCACGTATTTACTGTGTGCTTTCTGTGCTCCAAGTACTGTTAAGACATCAGGAGGCAGCCGGCATTGGACAAGACTGCCTGGGACCCCCTGGCTTGCTCCCTCAGTCTGCTAGGGGTTTGCTCAGCTACCACTAACACTAAGAAGGCTTCCTTGACCAGCTTTATCACAGTCCCCACTCCCATGATCTGCGCTGCGTTTATAAAAAGCTCTCTCTGACTGTCCCATAGATTATGGTTTGTTCGTGTGTCTTATTCCCCTACTGGACTCTTAAAGTCTTTATAATCAGGAACATTCTTTTTTTTTTATTATTTCTTCATGTCCCCAGCTTCTAGCATTAGTACCTGGCACATAGTAGAATTCTATAAATGTTTGTGGAACTAAACAGAAGGAACATTTCGAATTTAGAAATATTTCCTTTCGTAAACATCTGTGAGGATGGAAGTGTCAGATAATGAAAAAAGCAGATGACTCTACAGATTGGAGAGTGATTGGTCCTGGCAACTTGTCTCTACCTTCAATAGATCTTTTAATTTAGATCTTCTAAATCTCAAGAGACTGTGCGCACGTATTGATTCTCATCAATATTATATTACAACATTATATCAATATTAGCATTCCTCTTTACTTAATTTTTATTTTTAAATGAGATTACGGAATCTATTTTACAGAGTCAAATGCTACTACGAGGTTTGTAACAACAACAAAAATAAGCAGTGTCCTCTTCTTCCCCAGAGACAGCTTCTTTCAACTGTTTTAACTGTTTCTTCTGGCATTTACCTCTGTAGGTAAAAGATTAGAATTTTTCTCTCTTACACATTCTTCCCCCAACCACCTGGACACCACACACTCCCCTTCCCTTTACCCCTTCCTTCACATCTCCCATCTCATACTCATTGTGGGCTGTCTGTTCTATGTACTACTTTTGTTGTTGCTAAGTCAGCATTCAGTGTTTGCATTATTTTGATTAGGTAAATATTATTCACAGCTAAGTCACTTGGTTTGCTAGGATTACATTTCCTTTCTTTCTCTCTCTCTCTTTTTTTTTTACAGTTAATCCATTGTTTTATTATTATTATTATGTTTATAGAGACAACTCTTGATGCTGTCTCTTCCTGAACTGATTGTTTCTTTGTCCTGCTACAGACCTTTATTATCATTCTAGTGGTGTTTTAGGAAGGAGTGGGGATAGATAGATGTGTTATTCTGCCATGTTTAATCGGGATTCTTTATCCTAACGTTTCTATTTAAGGATTGTTCAAAACTTGTACCAAGATCATTTCTATCAATCTAAAAGATCTCAAAGACGTCAGTACCTTATTTGCTGGTTGTTCACCAACAAGCTGATCAAATGGTCTCTACCACAGCCTGATTAAAGTGTTGAAACTGGGGGGCCTCCCTCCTTTGGGTGGTTCTGAGAATGAGCCCTGCCTCAGCTCTGTTTTGCAACTCTCCGCTATTTAAAACTGCCCTTGAAGTTCAACGGTGGCATCTTCTCTTGGACCCACATCCTTTGCTTTAGGATATTACTGCAGCTTCTGTTTTTCATGGCATTGATGTACACATTCCATTCTGTCTTTGTGTATTTGAGATCATCTGTGACCTTTGTGTATTTGTTTTTCTTCCTTCATCCATTGACTTTGTCCTACTGTCTTTCACTTCATTTAATTGTGTTTGTCTTCTGCTTCAGAATAGGATCTCGCCTTTTACATATTCCTTCCTGGGCTAGGTTCCCACATTATTTTTCCCCTGGGCCCTTACCTGCTGCCCTTTTAGGGGTAAGACATGTCAGTTTATGATTACGCTTACGTGTTGGCATTTTCTAGCGTGTCTTGGTAAGAAGTGCTGGTGGCCCAAAGGTTCTTTCCAAACTTGGATTCCTTTTGTGGTTGCTGCCTATTTTGCTGCAGGGTATTTGCTCACCAGTGTTCCAGTGTATGTACATATGCTGTACTTGCCAGTTGTTCCCCACCCCTTTCGTCCCAGGTCTTCTGAGTTCAGTCCTGCCTTTGAGATTGTGCAAATGTGTATATAACCGAGTGAAAATGAAAGAAAAGAAAGCCTTGTAAGTTTTATCCTCTCTCTCTAAAGACTCTGGTAACTCCTCTCAAGGATAGTCTGTGATCCTGTTATTCTTACAGACCTCATGTAATTGTATGAAAATTGTGAGAGGCACAAATTTTTGCATAAAATATTTGCGGCGTAGAGATACACAAATAAGCAGCCTTCTCAGATTAACAGTTAACCATATCCTTTAAGTTGGTATCTCTTCATTTTTGTCTTTGTTTTTCCCAGCCACCCACTCCCATTGGTGGAAGTGAGGAGACAGAAAAGATCTTAATTTCTTTATTTTAACTAAAATTTTGGGTGCCTGCAGTGTAATACCCAGAGCTAATTACTGCAGGAGATAAAAGATGAATTAAGACCAGCCTCTGACCTCAAGTTTATTTATACTATAAAATAGGAAAGATAGGTGCACAAATGAGAATCATAAAAGATAGAGTGAAATAGGGGCTTCCCTGGTGGCGCAGCGGTTGAGAGTCCGCCTGCCGATGCAGGGGACGCGGGTTCGTGCCCCGGTCCGGGAAGATCCCACATGCCGCGGAGCGGCTGGGCCCGTGGGCCATGGCCGCTGAGCCTGTGCATCCGGAGCCTCTGCTCCACAACGGGAGAGGCCACAACAGTGAGAGGCCCGCGTACCGCAAAAAAAAAAAAAAGGTAGAGTGAAATAAGCACTGTAAGAAAGTTCTAAACAAAATATTACGGAAATTCAAAGGGATGTGAACCTAAAACTAGCTACTGAAATCAAGAACAGCATTTTGGAATGCTGTAGAACATTCCCAACCATATAAATGTTAAGTAGACAGAGTGCCTCTTTGTGTGCTGGGGGTGGGATTGATTGTATTTTCTCTATCACGTTTTGATTTTAAAGTTCCTTCCCAAGTGAGGATCACAGAATAATGGAAAGAACATGGAATTTTTTATTCCAGTCCCAGTTCTGCCCTTTCATTAGCTAGGTTTGGACACTTGTATAGTTGCTGTGAACTGGAGCATGCATTGCAATCTTATCGGTACCCACATGCCTCATTGGAAGGAAGTCCGCTGTCTTTTGGGGCTCCTCTTTCCTCTTGAATTGTGCAAGAACCCCCTGGGATATAGGTAGTACAGGAGGAGAGGTGGTCAGTGTAGCTTCCACACCCAAATGGGAAGAACCCCATTGTCTGCTGCTGCTCCTCAGTGCCTCGTGGGGCGCTACTGAAAACCGATCCTCACCTTGTGACCAGCAATGCTGTCCCACTGCTAACCCTGGGTCCTGCATCAGTCACTCTGAGGAAGGAGCCCACTGTGCTCGGCTCAGCCAAGGTACCCCACTTGGATTCTCAGGGCAAAGCTCTAAGTATTGTGTTCTTTTAGTCCACGCACAGCCATTTTCCTGATGCCAAGTGGCCCAGGAAGCTTCAGGTTTACCCTAGGCAGATGGCCCCTTTCCAGACTGTGAATGTGGACTCTTTCTTTCCTCCCTTCCCCCAGGCAGCGAGGCAGGTTAATCACCCATCCTTCTGAGGAAAACTCTCCTCAGTGAGCTCCCAGGGAAGAGTCTCTGAGTGATTCAAGGTACCTTCACCCAGGGTGGAGCGTGGAGTTGGGAGTGGAAGCTCTGTTTATAATGATTCAAGGTGATTATGGACACACTCTCACTGTAGAAAAACAAATTTAATCTGGTATAGGTGTCCTGCCTCCTTTATGGTATCTGTCAGATGGTGTTATGAGTTTAAAGAGCCTGTATTATCACTGATAACTGTATTATCATTGTTATTCTGTCATTCCCTTTCTAAAGCCCTTTAAAGGCTGCTCGATGGGTTAGGAAAAGTGACCTGACCCTGCTTTTCTTCTATGGCCTCATTTTGTCTCACTCCACCTCTTTCACTGTGCTTCAGCCCCACCAGTCTTTCTTAGACTTGTCAAGGCTTTTCTCCCTCACGGGACTTATACAAATACCTCGTTGCTGTGTAAAGTAGCCCTCCCCACACCCTTACCCCCACGCTGAAGCCCGCATCAGCCTATCCTTTTAACAGGCTCTTCCTGAAACTCTAGTACAAATTAAATTCCTCATTACGTGGGCTCAGAGATCTTTGTCTTTTTCCTTCTCAGCGCCGATCACGCTGTAAAAGATACACCTGACTGGGTGATCACTTATTTAATATATTTCTTCTCTGACACCAGCCCCAAGACCAGTGACCATGTCTGCTTAAAAAGCTGAAGCATTATGTTCGCTGGTTCTCAGAGCACATCCTCCTTCCCTCTGTTACTCTTACAGGTGAAAATTCCTGTTTAATCATTGGCAGAGTTGAAAGATAAGAAGCCAAGGTTGGCTTTCCTCCATGTTTCTGATTTGGAGATTTTGCATGGTTTTATACTAAAGATCAGCTTCTTTTCCAGGTTATCGTTGTTATTATGTTCAAACAGTAGAATCATGCAAGACTGTGATGTCTCTTTCTGCCAGAGAACCATAAATTGTGTACATGCTGACCATTGAGAAAGGAGGCTTTGTGTTGTAGAAGAAATGAAAATTTGTCTAAACTTATTGTTAATAAACATTGTAACATCATCACTATTTAAACATAATGGTGACCCCTAGTGGATATTCTGTATAACAGACTGAAAGATCCAGGAACTCCCAAACTGAAGTGGTCACTGTGTGTCGTGATCAGCGAGTAATTTTTTTCTTTGAATCTCAAGTATGTTTCACAATAGAATTTAGAAGTTTGGAAGAAGGCTTGATTTATGAGGTTCACAGCTCTCCTTATAGCTGTCTCCTTACCTAACCTATATTTAAGGTCTTTTAAAATTACTTTGATTTTATACAGAGCTCTTTCAGTAAACAAAGTGGTAAAGAAATGGTAAAGTTCTCCAGAGTACCTCATCCCTACCTCATCCCAACTACTTAGGGGATTTTATATCCCCTCCAATCCGTATAATTGTATGTGAATAGTTTTTACGTGCACAATTGTAATTATATACATAATATTTGGTGTTCTTTTATTACTGGAGACCTTTTCATGTGTCTGCATAGTCAACAGTTTTTCACTTTTCGTGGCGTATAATATGTATCTCCTCATGTTGATACATAAGTTAATTCTGTCTTTGCTTTTAGCTTCTTACTGTGGTAATGAAACTGTGCACATCTTATTCAAAATGTAGAAATCTCTACTTTTGGGCCCCAGGTAGTTCCTGAGATCTGGTTGGAGTGTGAAACCATGGCCAGGGAGCGATTCATCTTTAAGCAGCAACTTGCCTGCCCAGCTGACATTGGACATGCTGTTAAATAATGCCCTGCTGGGCCCCTATGTCCTCAGACCTCTTCCTCCTCTTTCAGGAGACCTGAGGTCCATGTTTCCTGCTTCCTTCTGTGATGAATTGGTGCCCTGGCAAGTAAGCATTCCAAGATTTTTTTAATCCAACCAGGACATAGTTTCCTCCTTCTCACCTCCATATATGCATTGAATTACCAGTTGCTTTGGGGGAAAGAAAAAGAAGACAATTGATTTTAGAAGATTGGAAAATCCTGCTCACAATGTCATAATTTCTCTAGGAAACTGAAAACTGGGCATTATTTTAACTTATTTTGGTAAGAATCTGCTCTCTGTGGTATGGCCTTCAAATAGAAAATCCAATATCATTTTTATTTTCTTCTTTATACTTAACTGTTACCTTGATGTTCTATAATGAACATATATTATTTTTATATCCTGAAAAAGAGAACTTCTCTAAATTATGGAAACCTAGTAAAGCTGTGGAATAATATACAAAACATCCAATCTCATCACCTAGAAATGATGGCTATTAACGGTTTACTGTATTTGCTTTCCATTTTTTTAATGCACATATAAAATATATCTGTAAGTCTTGTGTTTTAAAAAATGAAACTCCAATACATGGAAATTAAAATTTATAAAATAAAATTCGTAATAAATTGGAGAGTGATTATTAACAATCAAACAGATTAGCTACAGAGTTTCATCATTAAGCTTCCCTGTTATTCTTTCTTTCTTCCTTTCTCCCTTCCTTCCTAATATTTATATATTGATTGATTGATTGATTGATTGATTTTTGGCTGCTTTGGTTCTTCATTACTGTGCATGGCTTTCTCTAGTTGCAACGAGTGGGGGCTACTCTTCATTGCAGTGCGTGAGATTCTCATTGAGGTGGCTTCTCTTGTTGCGGAGCACGGGCTCTAGGTGTGCAGGTTCAGTAGTTGTGGCACACGGGCTTAGTTGCTCTGCGGCATGTGGGATCTTCCTGGACCACGGCTCGAACCTGTGTCCCCTGCATTGGCAGGTGGGTTCTTAATCACTGCGCCACCAGGGAAGCGCCCTCTTTATTTATTTTTGGCTGCTTTGGGTCTTCGTTGCTGCATGTAGGCCTTCTCTAGTTGCAGCGAGCAGGGACTACTCTTCGTTGCTGTGTGCATGCTTCTCATTGTGGTGGCGTCCCTTGTTGCAGAGCACAGGCTCCAGGGTGCGCGGACTTCAGTAGTTGAGGCGCGTGGGCTCAGTTGTTGTGGCTAGCGGGCTGTAGAGCGCAGGCTCAGTAGTTGTGGCGCACGGGCTTAGTTGCTCTGCGGCATGTGGGATCTTCCCGGACCAGGGCTCGAACCATGTCCCTTGCATTGGCAGGCGGATTCTTAGCCTCTATGCCACCAGGGAAGTCTTCCCTATTATACTTAAAGTATATTCCTAGGATTCAGTTCCTAGGAATTCATTTTATTCTTTTTTTGTTTCTTTATGTCACCTCTCTTAAACCTGAACAAGTATATTAAACATTTGAACCAAGCTTGTTCTGTCAGAAATCCATGTTTTTGTGGCATTGTGCTTTGGGCACCCGAGGAATGCTCACTGAACAAACTTGTCAGCCACTTACTGAAACTGCAAGTTGACCTTTTGGTTTCATTTCTGGCAAGCTACCTTGAAATGTCTGTCATGATTTTAGACCCAAAGAGACCTGGTCTGCTTGGATGACTAAATACCCGAGGGGACCGAGAAAAACTTTGCAGAGCATCATACTAATGTTGCTTGGTGAATAGTGTGTTGTGAGGCTTTTTTTTTTGGTACCAGTTCAGTAGATCTCTTGGCTAAGTGTCATCTGACTCTCAATTCTCATCAGATGTCTGTATTTATGTTACATTTCCTTGTGGTTTGTTCTTTGATAACCTCTAGATAATCCTGAGTGGAAATGTTCGTTCTTTCTAATTCTTCCTCAAATTTATCAACTCCCAGTTCCCCTATCACCTCCCGATCATTTTTTGGTAAAATTTTTTATTTAGTCCACATTATCTTCTTTTTTCCTAATTAATTACATTGAAAAATACAAAATAAAAGCACAGTGAGGGAGGAATCAGAAAAAATACATCAGACTTTTGTTTCCATCTGTTGTGAAATGAGAATCCATATTCCTTCTTTTTATCCTTTGGATTATTAACTATCTAATTTGAAAGCGCCATGTTTCTTAGCAGGGTAGTTTGGTTCATCCTAGCAAATCTGCTTACTTAATTTAAAAAAAAGAAATTAGTGACAGGTAATTCAATTTTATATTCACTATAACCCTCCAAAAAGGAATACAAAACCAGTGTTTTAATATGGGTGCTTTATCTGTTTAAGTCAAACCATTTTCTCTGTGCATGTTTACAGACAGAGTAGTTCATGTGTGCTAATCTGATTTCCTTCCTGTATGTATCATCTGACCATACAAATAAAAATAGCCCCTTTCTATTTTTTGTCCTCTGTTTAAAGGTAATTGAAATATGTTTTAAATAATTTCTCTAGTGAATGGCTGAAAACTTTATTTGGAGGGGATTTCTGCGTTATCTTTCACATGAAGGGAGATGATTTAAAAAAATTAACTCCTGACTGTAAATTCTGAAGCATTTAGATGCTCCTAAACTAAATTATTAATTCTGATTGCTTTCCTCTTAAGAGCCTTGGGAGAATTTTCATAACCTTTTCAGGTCGAGAACCTGTGGAGTTAGACCTGGTTTGAATCCTGGCTCTGCCATCCTCTGGCTCTGTAACCCTAATCCATGTCTCTCTTTTCTTTTCCATAAAAAGTTGAGAGTGATAGTTCTGGCTTTGTAGGGTTGTTGTGAGGAATAAATAAGACAAAAATTCACAGTGCCTCGCACAAAGCAAACACTTAAATGTTAGCTTTTATTATGATGATTTTTTTAACATCTTTATTGGAGTATAATTGCTTTACAATGGTGTGTGTGGTTTTTTTGTTTTTTTTTTTTTTTTGCGGTACGCGGGCCTCTCACTGTTGCGGCCTCTCCCGTTGCAGAGCACAGGCTCCGGACACGCAGGCTCAGCGGCCAAGGCTCACGGGCCCAGCCGCTCCGCGGCATGTGGGATCTTCCCGGACCAGGGCACGAACCTGTGTCCCCTGCATTGGCAGGCGGACTCTCAACCACTGCGCCACCAGGGAAGCCCTAAAATGGTGTGTTAGTTTCTGCTGTATAACAAAGTGAATCAGCTATACGTAAACATATATCCCCATATCTCCTCTCTCTTGCGTCTCCCTCCCATCCTCCCTATCCCACACCTCTAGGTGGTCACAAAGCACCTACCTGATCTCCCAGCGCTATGTGGCTGCTTCCCACTAGCTATCTATTTTACATTTGGTAGTGTATATATGTCCATGCCACTCTCTCACTTTGTCCCAGCTTCCCCTTCCCTGTGTCCTCAACTCCATTCTCTACGTCTGCGTCTTTATTCCTGTCCTGCCCCTAGGTTCTTCAGAACCTTTTTTTTTTAGATTCCATATATATGTGTTAGCATACGGTATTTTTCTCTTTCTGACTTACTTCACTCTGTATGACAGTCTGTAGGTCCATGTACCTCACTACAAATAACTCAATTTCGTTTCTTTTTGAAGCTGAGTAACATGGCATTGTATATATGTACCACATATTCTTTATCCATTCATCTGTCGATGGACACTTAGGTTGCTTCCATGTCCTGGCTATTGAAAATAGAGCTGCAGTGAACATTGTGGTACATGACTCTTTTTGAATTATGGTTTTCTCAGGGTATATGCCCAGTAATGGGACTGCTGGGTCATATGGTAGTTCTGATTTTAGTTTTTTAAGGAAACTCCATACTGTTCTCCATAGTGGCTGTATCAATTTACATTCCCACCAACAGTGCAAGAGGGTTCCCTTTTCTCCACACCCTCTCCAGCATTTATTGTTTGTAGATTTTTTGATGATGGCCATTCTGACTGCTGTGAGGTGATACCTCATTGTAGTTTTGATTTGCATTTCTCTAATGATTAGTGATGTTGAGCATCCTTTCATGTGTTTGTTGGCAATCTGTATATCTTCTTTAGAGAAATGTCTATTTAGTTCTTCTGCCCATTTTTGGATTGAGTTGTTTGTTTTTTTGATATTGAGCTGCACGAACTGCTTGTAAATTTTGGAGATTAATTCTTTGTCAGTTGCTTCATTTGCAAATATTTCTCCCATTCCAAGGGTTGTCTATTCATCTTGTTTATGTTTTCCTTTGCTGCGCAAAAGCTTTGAAGTTTCATTAGGTCCCATTTGTTTATTTTTGTTTTTATTTCCATTTCTCTAGGAGGTGGGTCAAAAAGAATCTTGCTGTGATTTATGTCATAGAGTGTTCTGCCTATGTTTTCCTCTAAGAGTTTGATAGTATCTGGCCTTACATTTAGGTCTTTAATCCGTTTTGAGTTTATCTTTGTGTATGGTGTTAGGGAGTGTTCTAATTTCATTGTTTTACATGTAGCTGTCCAATTTTCCCAGCACCACTTATTGAAGAGAATGTCTTTTCTCCACTGTATATTCTTGCCTCCTTTATCAAAACTAAGGTGACCATATGTGCGTGGGTTTATCTCTGGGCTTTCTATCCTGTTTCATTGATCTATATTTCTGTTTTTGTGCCAGTACCATGCTGTCTTGATTACTGTAGCTTTGTAGTATAGTCTGAAGTCAGGGAGCCTGATTCCTCCAGCTCCATTTTTCTTTCTCAAGATTGCTTTGGCTATTCAGGGTCTTTTGTGTTTCCATACACATTGTGAAATTTTTTGTTCTATTCTGTGGAAAATGCCATTGGTAGTTTGATAGGGATTGCCTTGAATCTGTAGATTGCTTTGGGTAGTATAGTCATTTTCACAATGTTGGTTCTTCCAGTCCAAGAACATGGTATATATCTCTCCATCTGTTTGTATCATCTTTAATTTCTTTCATCAGTGTCTTACAGTTTTCTGCATACAGGTCTTTTGTCTCCTTGGGTAGGTTTATTCCTAGGTATTTTATTCTTTTTGTTGCAGTGGTAAATGGGAGTGTTCCCTTAATTTCTCTTTAAGATTTTTCGTCATTAGTGTACAGGAATGTGAGACATTTGTGTGCATTAATTTTGTATCCTGCTACTTTACCAAATTCATTGATTAGCTCTAGTAGTTTTCTGGTGGCATCTTTAGGATTCTCTATGTATAGTGTCATGTCATCTGCAAACAGTGACAGTTTTACTTCTTGTTTTCTGATTTGGATTCCTTTTATTTTGTTTTCTTCTCGGATTGCTGCGGCTAAAACTTCCAAAACTGTGTTGAATAATACTGGTGAGAGTGGACAACCTTGTCTTGTTCCTCATCTTAGAGGAAATGCTTTCAATTTTTCACCATTGAGAACGATGTTGGCTGTGGTTTTGTCATATGTGGCCTTTATTACATTGAGGTAGGTTCCCTCTGTGCCTACTTTCCGGAGATTTTCTATCATAAATGGGTGTTGAATTTTGTTGAAAGCTTTTTCTGCGTCTATTGAGATGATCATATAGTTTTTCTCCTTCAATTTGTTAATATGGTTTATCACATTGATTAATTTGCATATATTGAGGAATCCTTGCATTTCTGGGATAAACCCCACATGATCGTGGTGTATGAATGTGCTGTTGGATTCTGTTTGCTAGTATTTTGTTGAGGATTTTTGCATCTGTGTTCGTCAGTGCTATTGGCCTGTAGTTTTCTTTATTTGTGACATCTTTGTCTGGGTTTGGTATCACGGTGATGGTGGCCTCGTAGAATGAATTTGGGAGTGTTCCTCCCTCTGCTATATTTTGGAAGATTTTTGGAAGGATGGGTGTTAGCTCTCCTCTAAATGTTTGATAGAATTCACTTGTGAATCCCTTTGGTCCTGGACTTTTGTTTGTTGGAAGATTTTTAATCACAGTGTCAATTTCAGTGCTTGTGGTTGGTTTGTTTATATTTTCTATTTCTTCCTGGTTCAGTCTCAGGAGGTTTTGCTTTTCTAAGAATTTGTCCAGTTCTTCCAGGTTGTCCATTTTATTGGCATGTAATTGTTTGTAGTAATCTCTCATGATCCTTTGTATTTATGCAGTGTCAGTTGTTACTTCTCCTTTTTCATTTCTAATTCTATTGACTTGAGTTGTCTCCCTTTATTTCTTGATGGGTCTGGCTAGTGGTTTATCAATTTTGTTTATCTTCTCAAAGAATCAGATTTTAGTTTTATTGATCTTAGCTGTTGTTTCCTTCGTTTCTTTTTCATTTATTTCTGATCTGATCTTTATGACTTTTTTCCTTCTGCTAACTTTGGAGTTTTTTTGTTCCTCTTTCTCTAATTGCTTCAGGTGTAAGGTTAGGTTGTTTATTTGAGATTTTTCTTGTTTCTTGAGGTAGTATTATATTGCTATAAACATCCCTCTTAGAACTGCTTTTGCTGCATCCCATAGGTTTTGGGTCGTTGTGTTTTCATTGTCATTTGTTTCTAGGTATTTTTTAATTTCCTCTTTGATTTCTTCAGTGATCTCTTGGTTATGTAGTAGCGTATTGTTTAGCCTCCATGTGTTTGTATTTTTCACAGATTTTTTTCCTGTAATTCATATCCAGTCTCATAGCATTTTGGTCAGAAAAGATACTTTATATGATTTCCATTTTCTTAAATTTACCAAGGCTTGATTTGTGACCCAAGATATGATCTATCCTGGAAAATGTTCCATGAACACTTGAGAAGAAAGTGTATTCTGTTGTTTTTGGATGGAATGTCCTATAAATATTAATTAATTCCATCTTGTTTAATGTATCATTTAAAGCTTGTGTTTCCTTATTTATTTTCATTTTCAATGATCTGTCCATTGGTGAAAGTGGGGTGTTAAAATCCCCTACTATGATTGTGTTACTGTCGATTTCCCCTTTTATGGCTGTTAGCATTTGCCTTTTGTATTGAGGTGCTCCTATGTTGGGTGCATAAATATTTAGAATTGTTATATCTACTTCTTGGATCGATCCCTTGATCATTATGTAGTGTCCTTCTTTGTCTCTTGTAATACTCTTTATTTTAAAGTCTATTTTGTGTGATATGAGAATTACTACTCCAGCTTTCTTTTGATTTCCATTTGCATGGAATATCTTTTTCCATCCCCTCACTTTCAGTCTGTACGTGTCCCTAGGTCTGAAGTGGGTCTCTTATAGACAGCATATATACAGGTCTTGTTTTTGTACCCGTTCAGCTAGTCTATGTCTTTTGGTTGGAGCATTTAATCCATTTACATGTAAGGTAATTATCGATATGTATGTTCCTATTACCATTTTCTTAATTGTTTTGGGTTTGTTATTGTAGGTGTTTTCCTCCTCTTGTGTTTCCTGCCTAGGGAAGTTCCTTTAGCATTTGTGGTAGAGCTGGTTTGGTGGTGCTGAATTCTCTTAGCTTTTGCTTGTCTGTAAAGGTTTTAATTTCTCCATTGAATCTGAATGAGATCCTTGCTGGGTAAAGTAAATTGGTTGTAGGTTTTTCTCTTTCATCACTCTCAATATGTCCAGCTACTCCCTTCTGTCTTGCAGTTTCTGCTGAAGGATCAGCTGTTAATCTTATGAGGATTCCCTTGTATGTTATTTGTTGCTTTTACCTTGCTGCTTTTAATATTTTTTTTTATATTTAATTATTGATAGTTTGATTAATATGTGTCTTGGCGTGTTTCTCCTTGGATTTATCCTGTATGGGACTCTCTGTGCTTCCTGGACTTGATTGACTGTCTCCTTTCCCATATTAGGAATGTTTTCAACTATAATCTCTTCAAATATTTTCTCTGTCCCTCTTTTTTCTCTTCTTCTTCTGGGACACCTATAATTCGAACGTTGGTACATTTAATGTTGTCCCAGAGGTCTCTGGGACTGTCCTCAATTCTTTTCATTCTTCATTCTTTATTCTGCTCTGCGGTAGTTATTTCCACTATTTTATCTTCCAGGTCACTTATCCGTTCTTCTGCCTCAGTTATTCTGCTATTGATATCCTTCTAGAGAAATTTTAATTCCATTTATTGTGTTGTTCATCATTGTTTGTTTGCTCTTTAGTTCTTCTAGGTCCTTGTTAAACGTTTCTTGTATTTTCTCCATTCTGTTTCCAAGATTTTGAATAATCTTTACTATCATTACTCTGAATTCTTTTTCAGGTAGACTGCCTATTTCCTCTTCATTTGTTTGGTCTGGTGGGTGTTTACTTTGCTCCTTCATTTGCTGCGTATTTCTCTGTCTTCTCACTTTGCTTAACTTACTGTGTTTGGGGTCTCCTTTTTGCAGGCTGCAGGTTCATAGTTCTCTTTTTTTTGGTGTCTGCCCCCAGTGGGTAAGGATGGTTCAGTGGGTTGTGTAGGCTTCCTTGTGGAGGGGACTGGTGTCTGTGTTCTGGTGGATGAGGCTGGATCTTGTCTTTCAGGTAGGCAGGACCACGTCCGGTGGTGTGTTTTGGGGTGTCTGTGAACTTACTGTGGTTTTAGCAGCCTCTCTGCTGATGAGTGGGGTTGTGTTCCTGTCTTGCTAGTTGTTTGGCATAGGGTGTCCAGCAGTGTAGCTTGCTGGTCGTTGAGTGGAGCTGGGTCTTAACGTTGAGATGGAGATCTCTGGGAGAGCTTTCACCATTTGATATTGCGTGGGGCTGGGAGATCTCTGGTGGACCAATGTCCTGAACTTGCCTCTCCCACCTCAGAGGCACAGCCCTGATGCCTGGCTGGAGCACCAAGAGCCTGGCATCCACACGGCTCAGAAGAAAAGGGAGGGAGGGAGGGAGGAAGGGAGTGGGGGGAGGGAGGGAGGGAAGAAAGAATAAAATAAAGTTATTAAAATAAAAAATATGTTATTAAAAATAAAAAAGTAATTCAAAAAAAGAAAGAGAGCAACCAAACAAAAAAACAAATCCACCAGTGATAACAAGTGCTAAAAACTATAGTAACAAACAAACAAACAAACAAAACGGATAGACAGAACCCTAGGACAAATGGTAAAGGCTAAGCTATACAGACAAAATCACAGAAAGAAGCATACACATACACACTCACAAAAGGAGAAAAAGGAAAAATATATATTTTTTTTTAAAAAAGGAAGAGAGCAACCAAATCAATAAACAAATCTATCAATGATAATAAGCTCTATGTACTAAACTAAGATAAACATAAAACCAGAAACAGATGCAGAAAGCAAACCCCAAGTCTACGGTTGTTCCCAAAGTCCACCCCCTCAATTTTGGGATGATTCGTTGTCTATTCAGGTACTCCACAGATGCAGGGTACATCAGGTTGACTGTGGAGATTTAATCCGCTGCTCCTGAGGCTGCTGGGAGACATTTCCCTTTCTCTTCTTTGTTCGCACAGCTCCTGTGGTTCAGCTTTGGATTTGGCCCCACCTCTGCGTGTAGGTTGTCTGAGGGCGTCTGTTCTTCGCTCAGACAGGACGGGGTTAAAGGAGCAGCTGAATCGGGGGCTCTGGCTCACTCAGGCCAGGGGGAGGGAGGGGTGCGGATGCGGGGCGAGCCTTCATTGGCAGAGGCCGGAGTGACGTTGCAACAGCCTGACGCGCGCTGTGCGTTCTCCTGGGGAAGTTGTCCCTGGATCATGGGACCCTGACAGTGGCAGCTGCACAGGCTCCAGGAGGGGAGGTGTGGATAGTGACCTGTGCTTGCACACAGGCTTCTTGGTGGCTGCAGCAGCGGTCTTACCGTTTCATGCCCGTCTCTGGTGTCCGCACTGGTAGCCGCGGCTCACGCCCGTCTCTGGAGCTCATTTAGGCGTTGCTCTGAATCCCCTCTCCTCGCGCATCCCGAAAGCATGGTCTCTTGCCTCTTAGGCAGGTCCAGACTTTTTCTCGGACTCCCTCCCAGCTAGCTGTGGCGCACTGGTCCCCCTCAGGCTGTGTTCACGCAGCCAACCCCAGTCCTCTCCCTGGGATCCGACCGAAGCCCGAGCCTCAGCTCCCAGCCCCCGCCCACCCTGGCAGGTGAGCAAACAAGCCTGTCGGGCTGGTGAGTGCTGGTTGGCACTGATCCTTCGTGCAGGAATCTCTCCGCTTTGCCCTCTGCACCCCTGTTGCTGCACTCTCCTCTGTGGCTCCAAAGCTTCCCTCCCGCCCACCCCCTGTCTCCGCCAGTGAAGGGGCTGCCTACTGTGTGGAAACTTTTCCTCCTTCACAGCTCCCTCCCAGGGAGTTTCTTGCCTTTTGGGAAGTCTGAGGTCTTCTGCTAGCGTTCAGTAGGTGTTCTGTAGGAGCCGTTCCTCATGTAGATGTATTTTTGATGTATTTGTGGGGAGGAAGGTGATCTCCACGTCTCACTCCTCCCCCATCTTGAAGCTATCAAGGTATCAGAGGACCATACAGTCTCTGTCACAACTACTCAACTCTGCCTTTACAGAGTGAAAGCAGCCATAGGCTAACAGATGCATGTGGTTGTGTTCTGATAAAACTGTTTATAAGAAGAGACATGGGCTATTAGTTTGTTGACCCGTGTTCTAGAGAAATAAGACTTAGCAAATGAAACAAGGTGTGAATATATCAAGAATCAGTACAGGTCTTCTGGGAAATGGATTATCAATAGGATTTAGGTTGGTTAAAAACTTCCATTTATAACCCCAGACGTTACACTTAAAAGTCTCAGTGTTGAAATTGTTCTGCTCAGATATTTTATAATAAAACTCTCAGCTACTAGGAACCATCAAAAATAAACATTTCTAGATCCATAAAAGCACTGTAATAGAGAGCACCCTAAAATATACTATTCGTTGCCTTCTTAAAAACAGTATATAAGGACTTCCCTGGTGGCGCAGTGGTTGAGAGTCCGCCTGCCGATGCAGGGGACGTGGGTTCGTGCCCCGGTCCGGGAAGATCCCACATGCCGTGGAGCAGCTGGGCCTGTGAGCCATGGCTGCTGAGCCTGCGCGTCCGGAGCCTGTGCTCCGCAACGGGAGAGGCCACAGCAGTGAGAGGCCCACGTACTGCAAAAAAACACAAAAATAGTATATAAAAAAATAATCTTTTTTTAAAAAAGGAAACCTTTTTTATTACATCTTCTGACTTCGTGGGTCAGGAATTTGGGCAGGGCTCAGATGGGTGATTCTTATGCTCCACATGGTGTCACCTGGGGTCCGTCACTAAGTACTTTTCACCTGGTCTGTAAGGTCCAGGATGGCTTCAGTGACATGTCTGGTTTTTGGCAGAGGCAGATGGAAGGCTGCGCTCAGCTGGGACTGTGGACTAGAGGTCCTACACCTGGCTTCTCTAGCATGCTAACCGTTTTTTAAAATTGCTATGACTTTGTCGTTAAACATCTCAGTTCCTGTAGTACTGTGATTCCGTCAGCCTTTGCTGAGGTTTGTGGGGCTGTTACTTGCACTCCCCAGACCACTGTCTTTCAGTCTGCTTTTTTCTTTTTGGGTTTCATAAGCCAATTCTTAGCTGTGGTCTGGAGCAATGCATTTGCTGGGTAGGTGACATCTTCCTATAGTGGGCACTTAATTTGCTGTGTGAAGGTACCCTTCTGGGCACAGCTAAATGATATTTAAGAAACTTAAAATACTCCTTAAAAGAAGCAGCAAATTCCTGCAATATGCGACAACATGGATGAACCTGGAAGACATGATACTGAGTGAATTAAGCCAATCATAGAAGGGCAAATACTGTATGATTCCACTCATATGAGGAATCTAAAATAGTCAAACTCATAGAAGCAGAGAGTAGAATGGTGGTTGCCAGGGGTTTGGGAGTGGGGGAAATGGGGAGTTGCTACTCAGTGGGTAAAAAGTTTTAGTTACGCAGGATGAATAAGTTCCGGAGATCTGCCGTACGACATCATGCCTGTAGTTTACAATGCTGTACTGTACACTTAACAGTTTGTTAAAAGATTATATGTCATGTTAAATATTCTTACCACAGTTTAAAAAAAAATATGACTTAGGAGCTAACACCATTTGAAAAAAAAGGCACTAAAATGTCAGAACTTAAAGTGTTTCTCTTCTGCTTATTTTACTGCTTATTTTCTCTGCCCCATATTCTTGGTAAAACAGTAAATGTTGGGAGGACAGAATATAGGGACAGGCCAGGGACTAGAAAGGGATAAGTTCAATGGTGATTCCAGTTGGAAGAGGGGCTAGTAAGACGTGACTTGAAGGTGTGTTTGCACAATAACCACCCTAGTTTTGTTTTAATGACGTTTACTTGGAGTAACTTACGATGGGGAGGCCAAAGCTCCGCAAGCTATGCTTTGTGCAACTATGCAGGATTAGGGGGGCATGTACACCCCACCCCACCTGCCATTCTCCCACTTGACCAGTCCTTGGAGTCTCTGGAATGGCCTTTTCATTTACTTATGTTTCCCGTCGCCTGTTGACAGTTACAGCTCCAAGATGATATTTTTTTAGCCTGGATGCCTTTGTATCTTTTTAACATATTTACGTTAAATAAAGCTCTCTGACCCTTTACTGGAGATGGGGTAATAGTACCTACCTCAAAGTTTGTGGAAATGCTGTAAAGTGCTCAGAAAACATCAGCTATTATTGTCATCTGATAACCATCTTCCAAACTTCCTGTTTCAGAAACTGATTCAGCAGTACAGAAAGAACATAGAAACCAGACACCTGCTCCATCTGCAGCTCAAACTTCCGCTCCTTCTAAGTACCACCGAAGTCGATCTGGGGGAGCCAGGGATGAACGATACCGATCAGGTGAGAGGGAACTGAAAATTACCAGTGGAACAGTTTTTACTAACTGTAGTGTGAACTGTATATCCTGAGATATATGTTTGTTTTATTTTTTTCCCTTGAAGTGCCAACAGGTGTATATTAACTAGTACCTGTTACGTGCCAGGTGTAGTAGATAACTCTTATTTGCTGGGGATACAGCCCCAAATAAGACATTTCTGCCCTCAAGGGCAGAAGAGGAGCCAGGCAAGTACAAAGGCACTGTGCATAAATAAGAAGGCAGAGGGCTAGGGTCTCATGGGATGGTACTGGGAGAACTCAGTAGGCTCTGTTTGAAGAGACATGTCCTTCTGTGTTTGCCAGAGCTGTTGATTAGTCTCTTGACTGAGGGAGCTGGAACAAAAACTCAACAGTGAAATTTCAGATTGCTAAATTCTTAAACTTTATTTCTTCTCACCCAGGAAAAACCCATGGGAAAGGAAAAGGTGATGTGCTGTGGCTGGCAGTGGGGGCATGCTCCTGCCACACCGTGTCCAGCACTGATGAGCAAAAATGAATCATAGACCCTCAGGGGGACGTGTGGCCTAGTGAGCTCATCCCATGCCCACCTGCTGTCCACTGCACTAGGATAGTCTCCACAGCATGTTTATTGTTTTAAGGACTAGCAGAATTAAGCCAGAAGACTAACTGGAATGTTATTTTACTTTCTCCAGATTTTTGTCTCCCTTATACCAGCCAAGGTTACCTTATCCTTTTCTTGAATTGAAAAACAGGGTTTATATCAACCCTCTCAGAAACTGCTTTAGAGGATGGTTATTTTGTGAGCTGATATTATTAGATATATATTTTCACACACTGGAAGGAAGGAGGGAATGAGAAGTGTTCAGTCAGAAAGATAGAGGTTGCATGCCACAACAGAATCTCCCCTTGTACCAAACCTGGTGTTGAGTGATCAGAGGAGGCTTTCTCAGAGAATAAAACATCTGAACGATGTCATGGCAGCCAGACAGAGTTAGGGAAATAGCATCAGATAGTAAACCTGAAAGTAGTTCATTATGACTGAAACTTAGAAAGCAAGGGCCCAGAACGAGGTGGGAGATGAGGCTAGAAGATGATCAGAGACTTGAGGAATCTTGAATACCGTTGAAGGATTTTCAGCAGAGCAGTAACACAGATTTGTAATCTGTTCTAGTAACTTGCGCCAGCTGCACAGGGCCTAACATACCTAAGAGGTAAATAAATATTTTGGAGAAAGGAAGGAAAAAAAGTAGTATTAGTTAGGGAATGGATTAGAGGGAGGTAAAGCTAGATTTGGAAAAACATATCAGGAGCTCCTGTTTGTCACCAAGACCCCAGCCCGATTTCCCAGCACCTGGTGTTGCTTTTAGAGGCTGGGGCTCAGGTGCTGCAGGAGCAGCAGGTTCTAACCAGTCCAGAAGGGCTCTAGCCTGTACAGCTCTCATCCCTGGCCTTCTGGGAAGATTTTTGTTTTTTGTTTTAACTTTGACTTTCTCTTTGGTTTTACAGCAGATAACAAAAGGATTAGTAAGGAACCCCAAAGAGGATTCTCTATACTCTATGTCCAAGCTGATCACATAGAGAAAAAAGGCTTTAGCCAGCTGATTCAATAGTGTAAAACTTTGATGTACACCTACCAAAACCCAACTATCCTTTTTTTCTTTAATATCCTTATTTATTTGTTTGTTTGTTTATTTATTTATTTATGGCTGCATAGGGTCTTCGTTGCTGCGTGCAGGCTTTCTCTAGCTGTGGCGAGCGGGGGCTACTCTTTGTTGCAGTGCGTGGGCTTCTCGTTGTGGTGGCTTCTCTCTTGCGGAGCATGGGCTCTAGGCATGCGGGCTTCGGTAGTTGTGGCTCATGGGCTCTAGAGCACGGGCTCAGTAGTTGTGATGCACAGACTTAGTTGCTCCACGGCATGTGGGATCTTCCCAGACCAGGGATCGAACCCGTGTTCCCTGCATTGGCAGGCGGATTCTTAACCACTGCGCCACCAGGGAAGCCCCAACTATCTTTTATACCAATTCTTTCAGATTTACCCCCAATATTAGAAAGTATACTCTGTGAATCAAACACTGGTTAGCAGACTGTGGTTAGGTGCAGGGGTATTGAAGAGGGTTTAATAGTTGGGTCTCGGTTATTTGTCTCACTAGGACTTTTTTTTTTAGGGTAGTAGCGAGAAGAAGGCCAGAAAGTAGGTAAAGTAGGGAACAGAGGTGATTTTAAAACCCTGAAGATATTGAAAGTTATGAGAGTTCTGCAATACTGTCATGAGCGGGGAACATGAAAGAGGAGGCCTGCAAGCATGAATTTTGGCTAAACATCACATTTTTCCATGTTAGGGTGTGCCCAACTAAATAACAAAGCAAAGCTGAGCACACGACGAGAATTCTAGCTTTGGTGAGTAAGAAGAAACCAACGGTAGCCGCAGAAGTAGAGCAAATAAGTTGTAGAAATCTATGGGACTGGAACTTCGCCTCTTTGCCGCTCCATTCATAGGAAGGGTTACGTTTACATGTCACATGCAAAAATAGCTTAAGAATGGAGGGTATGTTTAGAAAAAATTACAAGCATTCAGATTAAAGTGATGGGTACACAGAAAGGATTTAATATTGATTTCAGTGAATGTAACTTGAAAATCCTCTCTTATTTGGTGGAGGCTTATTAATACCTACCACATTTCAACTAATCATAATCAAATCTAAACAGACTTAGTGTTTCATGTTTCAGACATGGTGTAAAGAGCTTTTATTTATTCAGAGTTTAGATTATCTGCCCTTATTCTGTTCTTTGTGCTTAGCCAAGAGGGTCTGACATTTCAAATACACTAATTTAGTACCTCCTTTACCTGCCCATCAAAGCAGGATACACACATGTGTTATGGTCACAAGTGTAGTCACAGTCAGTGCCTGAGATGGAAGGTCGCTCTGACAACTTCTTTAATGTTAATCTTTTGAGCAGTTAGCTCAAACAAAACAACAAAACAAAAAAAGGCCTTTAAAGGAGCAGTTGTATCACCTTATTCAGCTCAAACGTTCGTGCTGGAAAATGAAACCCAGCTTTCTGGTGCTCCTGGCAGAGATATCCAAAGTCAGCCGCGTCTGGGGACTGAACTTCGGAAGTGATTTCTCTATCAGAGATCAAGATGAATTGTATACTGCTGAATGAGTCAAATCCAGTCACAAGAGCTGCCTGTTCTTATCGATAAAGAGGCTTTGCTAACACAGGAACTGTGAACATCTCCTTTTGACACACGTGTATGGGCCAGGGCTTCTCATGTTAGGAAATAAATGGGTGGTTTGATTTGTTCTGTGGTCGATGCTAAGAATCCTTATGGCAGAGAAGAACATGCTCTTTAATTATTACTTATCCAGATATCATGGGCCTTCTAAAGCTTGACTAATGTGAACAAGTCCCTAGTTTTCGCAGGTTTGCTTTCACATGTTTCATGTCTCGTGCAGCAGTACTTTTGACTAAAAAGTATGAGCATTTAATGTGCCGTCTTTCTGTTGAGAAAGTGCTTTTTCTCAGTATAAGCGATTATTCATTGGTTTTCCAAGACAGCTAAGAACCATAGTTTCATCTAATATAAGAAGGACACTTTTCACATTCTGGCATACCTGAAAGCAGGATATCTTTTAAACATTTTTTTTTTTTTGGCTCTGCCATGTGTGTTGTGGGATCTTAGTTCCCTGACCAGGGATTGAACATGGGCTCTCAGCAGTGAGAGCACGGAGTCCTAACCACTGGACCGCCAGGGAATTCCCTCAGGATATCTTTTTTTTTTTTTTTTTAAATCTGGACGATATCTTTTATATAAGGTGGCATCATAGATTCAGTAAAATGACAATCTTGATTCAACTAAGTAAACCTCAGGGACACTAAAATAGTATAATAAATATAAATGCAGTATAAAATTATTTCATTTCAGAGACAAAAGTACGTTGGTACTGTGGTCTTAAAAGTAACAGCACAACAGTTTGGCACTATCTTTTAAACTTTAAGTATTCATACACTTTGACCCAGAAATTCTCCTTCTAAGAATTTGCACCTACGTATGTACACAAAAATATATATATACGAAAATGTTTGTTATCGTATTGTTCATAATAAATACAATGATTAAATAAGTTATAGTAGGTCCACACAATGGAATTCTGTGAAAGCTGGTTTAAAACTTCTGTGAAGGCTCGTGGAAAAACAATGAGGTTATTAGATTTATTTGAGCAGATATGGAGAGATGTACAAAATACATTTTTAAGTAATAAATACAAGACAGTATGTAGCATATGATCTAAATTTTGTAAATATTAATACTAACAATTACATATATTATTATGTACACAGATACAGAAATCTGGAAAAATATATACCAGACTATTGAGGTGGGATTATTTCTGGGAAGTGATGGGTCTAGGGAAAATTTTCACTGCAGCATTATATGTGTTTAGGTCTTTCCCCAATATGTATATGAATTTTTTCCAGGATTTTTGTTGTTGTGGTAAAATGCAAAATGCATATAACAAAATTTATGTATATTAATTTTAAACAAAAAATAACAAAGATTGTTTTCTTTTTTTAAATCGAGGTATAATTGACATATAACAAGACATTAGTTTCAGGTATATACCATAATGACTTAATATTTGTATGTATTGTGAAGTGATCACCACAATAGGTTTCATTAACATCTGTCGCCTTTCATAGTTACAAAAATTTCTTTTTCTTGTGATGACAACTTTTAAGACGTTCTCTTTTAGCAACTTTCAAATGTGCAATACAGTATTATTAACTATAGTCACCATTCCATCCCATGACTTATTTATTTTCTAACTGGAAGTTTGTAAAAGATAGTTATTAAGGTGATATCCCTGGATAAAATATTTAAAGCCTTACATCAGTTGTTCTTAGTGATTTTTACTCTAAGTGTGGATTTTTCTGACTTAATTCTGTGAGCTAAATGCAACAATAACTACCTCTGTCACCTTGAGAACTTTCTTTCTCTATGCAAATATGATCTCTGTTATGGTGACATTTGCCAAGGTGGCTGCCACTGGCACACCAGGACCATTTTATTTCTTTAGTAATACACTTCCTCATACCAAGGAAGATAAATTGAGTTCAGTTCAGTTAAGCAAGCATTTATTATAGACCTCCTATGAGTTGAGCACAGTTGAGATGCTAGAGAAACACAGGACTCCTTTCTTAAACAGAAATCCTTTATACAAGGTAGAGGCAGCATAGAAGAGGGGGTGACAGGGGAAGGAGCCCCTGGGCACCAGGCACTGTCAGCGGCAGGCTTCGTGGAGGTGGTGAAGTCCGAGCCATTTTGAACAATGAATAACTGTTTGCTATATAGATATTCCAGGCTAAAGAAACATAATTTGTAAAGGCAGGGGAATGTGAAATGCAAAATTAAAATTTCACTGCTCCTCCCCACCAGCAGATAGAGTAGTGCCAAAATTAATGTGATATCCTAATGTTCCAGAAGTTAATAGTTGCTGCCTCTGCCATAATTAAAGATGTGAAAGTGATCAGTACCTTAGAAATCGGTAAAAATTGCATGACTACTAATTGGCTTACAGGTAACTCCTTGAACTCTACTTCTCTACCTAAACGACTCAACCTGCCCACACATCTGCCTTTCAATCTGTCCTCATCTATCTGTCTGTCTGTCTATAAGTAGTGTCCTAGCAGGTAAGGGCACTTGGTGTCTGTTCTGCCCCTGGTCCTTAACGCCCAGCTGTGCCACTTATGTACCATGTCTTAACCACTTCATAACAACAAGCCAAGGATAGGAGCAGCTACTTAAAAAATGTAAAATAACATTTTCCACTTAACTTTTTGGGAAAGATGACAAAACATGGCCCAGTATTGTCCACAGATGTGGGGAAATGGACAGTCTCTCACCTCGTTGGTAGAAGTGTTATTTCTTTTATTACTAATGAGACTGGACATTTTATTTTATTTTATTTTATTTTTTTGCGGTACGCGAGCCTCTCACTGTTGTGGCCTCTCCCGTTGCAGAGCACAGGCTCCGGACGCGCAGGCTCAGCGGCCATGGCTCACGGGCCCAGCCGCTCCATGGCATGTGGGATCCTGCCAGACCAGGGCACGAACCCGTGTCCCCTGCATCGGCAGGCGGACTCTCAACCACTGCGCCACCAGGGAAGCCCCAAGACTGGACATTTTAGAATACGTTTATTTTCCATTTGTGCTGCCTCTGTAAACTACCTGTCCATTGCCTACGCCTATTTTTTTTCTAAGTTGGGTTCTTTTTTTTTTTTCTTATTTGTAAGAGTTTTTCTAATCCTAGGGATGCTAACATTTAAATTAACTAGAGGTATTAACCAACACAAAGAGACAAGAGAAATCAATTAGAGGTGTAAGAATTAGAAAAGAGGTGAAGCTGTATTTGCAGTTGGTATGATAATTCATTTTAAAAACCCAGGAGAATTGATGACAGAATTAATGAAATAATTTAGTCAAGTAGCAAGATCTGAAACTAGTATAGAAACCAGTAGCCTTCATATATGCAAACAATAACTGGTCAAAAGATATAATGGTAGAGCAAACCTCATTTACAAAAGCAATAAAGAAGATAAAACGTATTTAGGAATAAACTTCAGGACTGTGTAAAATCTTTATAAAGGAAACTTTAAAACACTCTGAATGACACAAAGTAGACATGATAAATGGAAAGGCATCCCTTGTTCTTAGATAGGATGATTCAACATCACAAAAATGTTAGGACTCCAAAAATTAGTTTATAAGTTTAATCCAATTCCAATAAAAACACTATCAAATTTATTTATGGAGCTAGAAAAGATATTTTTGAAGTTCATTTGGAACAATAAACACGTAAGGATAGCTAGGAAACACTGAGAAAGAAAACCTAAAAGATATTAAAATATACTCCAAAGACTGTATAATTAAAACAGTGTGGTATGGCATACAAATTGGCAGACAGACCATTGGAATAGAATAACAAGTTCAGAAATAGACCAAAGTACATCTGGGATTTATTATATGATAAAGATAGCATTGTGAATCACTTGGGTGAAAAAGTACTTTTTAGTAAACAATGCTAGGACAACAGGAAAAAGATTAAGTAAATCCATACCTCACACCATATACAAGCAAAAACTTCAAATGGATCAGAGATCTACAAGTAAAAAAGAAACCATATAAATACCTAAAGAAAATATTAGTCAATTTTTTAATAATCTAAGCTTATGGAAAGCCTATGGGAAGGCTTTCTGAGACTCAAAATCGAGATGTGATACAATGACACAAAAATTTTTTTACTGAGGTAAAAACACATAACATAGAATTACCCTCTTAAAATTTTTAAGTGTACATTATATTGTTAACCATATGCACATTGTTGTACAACAGCTCTTTAGAACCTTTTCATCTTGCATGACCGAAACTTTATACTCATTGATCAACAACTCTGTTTCTCCCTCCTGCAGCCAACCACCATTCTACTCCCTACAGTAGTTCTATTTTTAATTTTTTTGTGGAACCTCCATACTGTTTTCCATAGCAACTGTAACATTACAGTCGCACCAAGAGTGCACAAAGGTTCCAATTTCTTCACCTCCCTGCCAACATTTGTGATTTTCTGGTTTTTCTTGGTTTTTTTAAAAGTGACCATTTTGTCTTCTTTGGAGAAATATCTGTTCAAGTCCCTTGCCCATTTAAAATTGGGTTATTTGAGATTTTGTTGTTGTTATTGAGTTGTAGGAGTTCTTTACATATTCTACCTATTAACTCCTTATCGAGTATATGGTTTGCAAATATGTTCTCTGATTCAATAGGTTGCCTTTTCACTCTGTTGTTTCCTTTGTTGTGCAGAAGTTTTAAAGTTTGGTGTAGTCCTATTTCTATTTTCTGCTTGGATGTCCAAGCAAATTATTACCCATTCCAAGGTCATGAAGTTTTTTCCCCTGTGTTTTCTTCTAGGGGTTTTATAGTTTCAGGTCTTATGTTTAGGTCTTTAATTCATTTTGATTAATTTTTGTATATGGTGAAAGGTAAGGGTCCAACTTCATTCTTTTACATATGGATATTACAGTTTCTCCAGCACCATTTGTTTCTATCAAGACTATCGTTTCCCTGTTGTATAGTCTTGACACCCTTGTTGAAGACCGTTTGACCATATACACCAAGATAATTTCTGGGCTCTCCGGTCTGTTCCATTGTTCTACATGTCTGTCTTGATGCCAATATCATGGTCTTGGTTACTGTAACTTTGTGATGTGTTTTGAAATCAGGAAGGGTGAAGCCTTTAGCTTTGTTTTTCTTTCTCAAGATTGTTTTGGCTATTTGGAGTCTTTTGAGATTCCATATGCATTTGGGAATTTTGTTTTGTTAATTCTTCAAAAAGTGCCATTGGGATTTTGATAGAAATTACATTAAATCTCTAGATTGCTTTGGGTAATATGGACATTTTAACAATATTAAGTCTTCTAACCCATGAACATAGGATGTCTTTCCATTTATTTTTGTCTCCTATTTCTTTCATCAATGTTTTATAGCGTACACATCTTTCACCTCCTTGGTTATGTTTATTCCTAAGTGTTTTATTCTTTTTGATGCTCTTGTAAATAAGTTTTTTTTTTACTTTTCAGATGATTTGTTTTTAGTGTTCAGAAATACAACTGATTCTTGTATGTTGATTTTCTATCCTGCAATTGCTGAATTTGTTTATTAGTTCTAACAGTTTTTTTTTTTTCTAAAAGTTTTATATGTGAGATCTCACGGGTTTCCTACATATAACATCATGTCTTCCACAAACAGAAACAGTTTTACTTCTTCTTTTCCAATTTGTATGCATTTTATTTCTTTTTCTTACCTAATTGTTCTGGCTATGATGTCCAGTACTGTGTTGAAAGAGTGTGAGAGTGGGCATCCTTGCCTTATTCCTTAGGAGGAAAAGCTTTCAGCTTTTCACTGTTGAATATGATGTTGACTGTGGGTTTTTCATGTATGATCATTATTATCTTGAGCTAATTTCCTTCTGTTCCTGGTTTGTAGCATGTTTTTATCATAAAAGGATGTTAATTTTGTCAGATGCTTTTTCTGCATCTGTTGAGATGATCATATGAGTTTTGACCTTTGTTCTATTAGAGTTTTACAGATATTGAGTTGAATTTGTTCACATTTGTTGAATCAGCTTAGGTATGGTATGTATGGTCTTTTTAATGGTCATGCTGTATGGTCCTTTTAATGTGCTGTTGAATTTGGTTTGTTAGTATTTTGTTCAGGAATTTTGCATTAATAATCAGGGATTTTGGTGTGTAGTTTTCTTTTCTTGTAGTATCTTTGCCAGGCTTTGGTATCAGGATAAGGCTGGCCTTATAAAATGAATTTGGAAATGTTCCCTCCTCTTCAGGTTTTTGGAAGAGTTTGAGAAGAATTGGTGTTAATTCTTCTTAAAGTGTTTTGTAGAATTCTCCAGTGACACCTGGGCTTTTCTTTCTTGGAAGGTTTTTGGTTACAGAGTCAGTCTCCTTATTAGTAATCAGTCTGTTCCAATCTTCTGTTTCTTCATGATTTAATCTTGGTAGGTTATATGTTTTCTAGGGACTTGTCCATTTCTTTTAGGTTATCCAGTTTATGGTGCATAATTATTCAGTGTCTTATAATCTTTTTTATTTCTGTGACATCAGTTGAAATATTTCCTCTTTCATTTCTGATTTTAGTTATTTGTCTTTTCTTAATCTAGATAAAATTTTGTCAACTTCGTTCATCTTTTCAAAAAATTAACTCTTATTTTTGTTGATTGTTTTCAATTGTTTTTTTTATTCTCTATTTTGTTTATTTCTACTCAAATCCTTGTTATTTCCTCCTTTTGCTAACTTTGGTTTTAATTTGGTCTTTTCTAAGTTCCTGCAGTTGTGCATTTAGGTTGCTAATTTGAAATCTTACATAAATTTTTTATTAAAAAACAACGTTTGCGTGGCAATAAACCACTGCAAACAATATCAAATGACAAACTGAAAGAAAATATTTCTAACATATCTCAGAGATAAAGGGCTAATATCCTTTATATATGAAAAACTTTTAAAAATCAAACGAAAATAGGGACTTCCCTGGTGGTGCAGTGGTTGAGAGTCCACCTGCGGATGCGGGGGACATGGGTTCGTGCCCTGGTCCGGGAGGATCCCACATGCTGCGGAGCGGCTGGGCCCGTGAGCCATGGCCGCTGAGCCTGCATGTCTGGAACCTGTGCTCCGCAATGGGAGAGGCCACAACAGTGAGAGGCCCGTGTACTGAAAAAAAAAAAAAAAAAAAAATCAAGGGAAAATAAACTGAGAATCCCAATGGAAAAATGGTAAAGTGACATGAACATTCACTTCACTTTCAAACAAACAAATATTAAATGGCTCTAAAATCCTCTGTAAAGATGTTTAATCTCACTAATGATAAAAGAGGTGCAAATTTAAAGTATACTGAGGGAATTTCCCTGGCAGTCCAGTGGTTAGGACTCCACGCTTCCACTGCAGGGGGCATGGGTTCGATCCCCGGTTGGGGAACTAAGGTCTTGCATGCCGCACAGTGCAGCCAAAGAAAAACAAAAAATAACATAAAATAGTACCATTTCTCAGCCACTGAACTGGCAACAGTGAAAAGGTAGATAACACACTTTGAAGGTGAGGCTATGGGGAAACAGGCACACCTATACATTGTTGATAGTACTACAATATGACAAAACTCTTTCAGAGGGGAATTTGGCAAGATGTAACAAAATTTAAAATGTATTCAATTTTTGATTTAGGAGTCTCACTTGTAAGAGGTTATCCTGAAGATATATTGTCATCAGTATAAAAATACATTTGCACAAGGCTGTTTGTTGTATCATTATTTGTAATTGTAAAATATTGGAAACACTTAAATGCCCACACATAGGATAGTAGTAGAATAAACTGTGGTATACAATGGAGTGCTATCTATGCTGCTTTAAAGAATGAAAAAGATCTCTAGTAGCTGATACAGAATGAATTCCAGGATCTATTGTTAAGTGAAAAAAGCATAGTGCAAAACAGTATATATTGTATGCTACCTTTTGTGTATGAAAGACAGGGATATGAGAAAATATGGTTATTTGTTGCAAAAAGAAATATAGGCAGGATAAATCAATAAGGAGATTGGTTACCTATAGAGAAGGTAGAATTGGGATAGAAGTGGTTATTGGGGGTAGTGACACATCTTTAAGTTTACCTTTTGGTATAGTTTTGACTTTTGGAACCATGTTAATTAAAGAAAAACTGTATGTTTACTCACAGTATTCCTGACATCTAGTGTGTGGGTTTTCCACACTGAGCAATTCTCCAGTTCTCTGCAGACACCAACTAAGTATCCTACAATTTAATTCAATTTTGACATTAGCTACCTGGAGTTAGTGCAGACCCCAGAGGCTTATTCCCACAAGACTCTCCCCACCTTTAGACGCCAATCACAAGTACAGATTTTCCTCGACTTACAATGGGGTTACATCCCAATAAACCTATCGTAAGTTGAAAATATTGTAAGTTGAAATGCATTTAATACATCTAACCTACCGAACGTCATAGCTTAGCCTGATCTGCCTTAAACGTGCTCAGAGCACTTACATTAGCCTACAGTTGGGCAAATGGAATGGCTGTATGGTTACAGAATTGTTATAAGTGTATCCGTTGTTTACCTTTGTGATCTTGTAGCTTGCTGCCACTGCCTAGCATCACGAGAGAGAATCATACCCAGGAAAAGATAGTTCAGAATTCGAAGTACGGTTTCTATTGCATGCATAGTGCTTTTATACCGTTGTAAAGTCAAAAAATCATAAGTTGAATTATCATAAGTTGGGGACTGTTTGTAATGGGTGCCCACATTACCCATACTTCTGTCCATCTTGGCTACAGATGAAGATTCCCACAACCCCCTCCTCCGGGTTGATTATTTGTTATAATGGCTCACCAAACCCAGGGAAATACTTTGCTTAACGTTACCAGTTTATTATAAAGGATACAAATGATCAGCCAGATAAAGAGGTACATAGGGCAAGGTCCAGAAGGGTCCCAAACCCAAGAGCTTCCATCCCTGTGGAGTTTAGGGAACACCACCCTGGTGGCACGAGGATGTGTTCACCAACCGAGAAGCTCTCCAAACCCCTTACTTCAGGGTTTTTTATGAAGGCTCCATTACCTAGGCATGCTTGACTAAATAATTGGCCATTGGTGATTAGCTCAATCCCAAGTCCCTTTCCCCTCCCCAGAGGATGGAGCATGGGGCTGAAAGTTCTAAGCCTCTAATCATAACGTAGTCTGTCTGGTGACCAGCCCCCACCCAGAAGCGATCCAGGAGCCCACCAAGAGTTGCCTCATTAGAACAAAAGACATTCCTGTCACTCGGGAAATTACAGGGTTTTAGGAGCTCAGTGTCAGGAACCCAGGCAGAGACCAAATGTATGTTTCTTATTGTGTCACATAATGTTTAATCCACACTTTGGAAAGGACCTGTGGAATACAAAGAAAAACAAATGAACCTAACAGTATTACTCAAAGAATAATATAACCACCGAAGGGGGGAGGGGTGAGAACTAACCCAAATAGCTTTTTTTTTTTTTTTAATATTTATTTATCTTTGGCTGCATTGGGTCTTCGTTGCTGCGCGTGGGCTTTCTCTAGTTGCGGCGAGCGGGGGCTACTCTTCATTGCAGTGTGCGGGCTTCTCATTGCGGTGGCTTCTCTTGTTGCGGAGCACGTACTCTAGGCGCACGGGCTTCAGAAGTTGTGGCTTGCGGGCTCTAGAGCACAGGCTTAGTAGTTGTGGTGCATGGGCTTAGTTGCTCTGCAGCATGTGGGATCTTCCCAGACCAGGGCTCAAACCTGTGTTCCCTGCATTGACAGGTGGATTCTTAACTACTGCATCACCAGGGAAGCCCCCCAAATAGCTTTTTTTTTTCCCCAAATAGCTTTTTGAACACAGTACTTTAATTTAGTCTAAAGACAAAAAGAACTCAAATATTGAACTCTAGTTAGATTTACCTTTCATAGGAATTTTGAAACTTTCTGTGTATTGTGGCATTTAATGAATGAGTAAAATATATTGATTATACTGTGAACCAGGTGTTTTACTGTTAGAGAAGGGAGTTTACAAATGGAAAGGGGAAGATTGGAATGAATTCTGTGGTGTTGAATTGGAATTGTAGGTATTAATATGAACTCATGGTTTTTAATATAGATGAAAATAGATATAGATACATATGTGTGTATATTGGTTTATGTTTATATTCCTTTATCCACTGAAAAGGCTTAGAAGAAAGACCCCAATAGCAGTGAGCACTCCTAGTTCTAGGATCTTGGTTTCTAAATACCATTCTTCACTAAGAGGAGCCAGAGCTCCTTGGAGAAATGTATAATTCCAGTGCTGGAGCAGGGAACATACCAGATGAGCATGGATCATCTTGTACCACAAAACAAAGAACATTCAAAGTGACCAGAATACATCAAAAGGATATAAGAAGTGGTTTGAAGGGGCTTCTTTTGGCCAAAGCTGGGATATGTGAGCATCAAAATAAGTAACGATAGTAACAGACTAGTCATGGAATAAAATGAGAATTGATAGGTCCAAATATAAATAAATAAATGATGATATAAATAAATAAATAGTGGAGAAAGGAAAGCTTTTTCTTAGAAGAGAATACCAACTAATAAATACAGAAGGAATGTTGGAGTTATGAAACCACCATTTTGTAACCATTATAATAATTGATTCAGCCAAGAATTATCAATGGATGCTGAAACTAGTGGGTGAACGTTTAAGGAAGTATGTAACATTTACATAGTCTCAAAAGTATTCACCCATAAATTATTTATTAATTACACAAAGGAAAGAATAGTAACTTACAGTAGATTAATTTAGCAGACACCATCTTAACTAAGTAAAGTCATTATTACCAGTAGCAGGGCAGATGCATCTTGATATCTTGTTTCAGGAAGATACATTACTTCTGTGGTATTCCTGCAAAAATGCATAACCTAAATCCAATTCTGAGGAAATATCAACAAACCAAAATTAAAGGACATTCTACAGTGTAACTAGTCTGTACACAAATGTCAAGGTAATACAAGATAAAAGTTGAGAAACTGTTACAGATTATAGGATGATAAAGAGACATGACAACTAAATGTAATGTGTGATTCTGTATAGTGTCCCGGATCAGGAAAAAAGGGGGAAAATTGTAGATGACATTATTGGGACAGTTGACTAAGTTGGAATATGGGTTGTGGGTTAGATAATAGTTTGTATCAATTTTGAATTTCTGGATTTTGATAAATGCACTGTGGCTATATAAGAAAAAAATCCTCCTTCTTAGGAAATACGTTTCAGCAGTTGTTGGAATTAATCCTAAAGAAATAGGATTAGACATATGTGCTAAAATGAAAATACTGAATTATTCTTGTGGATAGTTGTATGAATAGTAGCAAAAATTTGGAAACACAGTTATTTAAATAAATCATGGCACATTTATACAGTGAAATACTACACAGCCCTTTAAAATTATATTGTAGACCTGCATTTACATAGAAAGATGTTTCTAGTTATGTTAGTGAAGGTTTTTGGGTTGCATGAAATAGGATAACTCAGTCTAGCTTAAATGGCTGGGGTAGTTTATAGAAGCAAAGGAACAGCTGAGAAATCTCCAGGAAGGAGAGACAGCTCTGGGGATCTCAACCTTGAAGTTCAAGAACTTTCCTTCTTTCTAGGGCACTGCCATTCAAGTGACTCCACTCTGGGAGCTGTGGTTTCTTGATTCAGAGTTTCAATTCCCCCCTCTCCCCAAAACAATCCGATTGGTCCAGCTCTTACAAGGGACAGACCTTTAAAGGTCATTTGCTTATGTAGATTGGGCCCATTCGTTGAGAATAGGAAATCATTGTGATCCAGGAAGCCACCTCAGATGTTATCTACCTCAGTAGGATTTTGTAAGAGTTAAAAAAATCAAAGCACAGTACAAAATACTGTGTATAGTATGATCCTATTTTGTACAAGTGTAGATTGAGTTTTGGGATGGGAGTGGAGAATCAGGAGTTCTGCCTGGGTATGCTATTTTGCGATTCCTATTAGACATTCAGGTGGAGAGCTGAATTCTTTTGTGGCCAGAGTGGCAAACAAGTACCATCAGCCCTTATATTTTCTAGATCAAAATCAGCCCTTCTCTTCCTGTGGTATAGAACTGAGGAGTCTCAACCCCTTTCAGACAGCTAAGCACATCCTAAATTTGAAGAACAGAGAGTGTCCTGTAGGCACCTGCACAGCACGCATTCCGTTCAGAGGTCGGGTCCCCACCGGGCCCAGATCCGCGTTAGACTTTTCCTTTCTCTCCACCCCCACCCCCATCTCCATCAGCTCCTTCTCTGCTGTGTTAAGCAGTCTCATTATCATTCTCGGCTTCATTTCCCTCCCCTGTAAATTATCCTTGACTACTTCTTTTGTCTCTTTTTCATATTCATTTTTGTTATAACGCAAATGATAAATAAAACTCACCTAAACATCCCTTTTTAACGATTGAGGCAGTGATAGTTCAGCTCACAGAAGTAAACACTTTGAGAACCAGGACCTAATAAATGCAAATGTTTAATCTTTCAGATATCCACACAGAAGCAGTTCAAGCTGCGCTGGCAAAGCATAAAGAACAGAAAATGGCTTTGCCCATGCCAACCAAAAGGCGGTCCACATTTGTCCAGTCTCCCGCGGATGCCTGCACACCTCCCGGTAGGTTTATCAGAAGCTTTCTGTCTGACAGTTACTACTTCGATGTTTCTCAAATGACTTCTGCTTTTTCTTTTCTGAGGCAGGAGCCAGAACTCCTCTCCTGTCATCAGAGGTGTATGAGAGTACACACTGAAGGTGACAGGTTTTGATTGTTGCATCATAAACCACACACAAAGAGAGGCCTCAAGAGTAAAGCTATTTTTTAAAAAAATTTCCTTCTGAGTTTTCAGCATTTCCTTGCTGTAATCTCCAAACTCATGTAGTCATAAATAAATAAAGCCAAAGCTTAGGGTCTAAGAAATATCCTTCTGTAGTTAAATATAATAGTTATTCTCATTGACACCCAAAATATGACCCAGAGTCATGTATGTCTTTAACAAATTTATACTCCTAAATCAGATGCTTTTTCTCTGCAACAATCACAGGAATGTGTGGTCTTGGGACAAAATTTTTTTGTGTCATGAGAGAGAGAAGTCATGCAAAGTTATAATAAATCTGGAAGACGTATGTAAGTGTGTTTATATGCGTTAATGTATTTTGTATATGTTTTTAAGAATCCACTTTCTATAATAGGATCAGGAGATCAGCGGGAACCAAGAGGCCCATCCCCATCCCCTAGGCTTGGAAGCCTTACCCCCCACCCCCATAAATTCATATTTGAGGAGCAACTGGAACAACTTCAAGTTGTCTTTTCTATTCAGAATCTTTCCCAAAGCTTTAAAAAAATTGTGAGATGAAATCACAGACAGAATCTCGATGTAGGCCTCTGAGACTAAACATAGTAAATGTATTTCACAGCCTCAGTGTAGTGTCTGTCTCGCTACCGTCATGTTACTGGTAATGAAATCTTCGGGGAAAAATGTTTCCTGTACTGTTTTGGTCTCAGCGACTTACCCTGTCTTTTGGGGGAGATTCCCAGGAAGGTTACATTTGTTGTGGTTGACTTTGATTCACAGCCGTCAGGTTGAGCTGTTCACGCTGATCCTATTCCCTGGCCTGGGTTTATAGTAATAGTCTTCTACTAGGTTTTGGCTAACTTCTCAGAGCATTTGGGTGTGCTGTGGGCTCATTAACTGTGTGTGCTTTTTTTTCTTTACATCTGTGGTGTCAATATGTTCAAAAGAGAAATAGCTCTGTGGCTTCAAGTGTTTCTCAAAACGTAACACAGGATACCTCTTGCAGACCATCACAATGAGACATTCTGTGTCTATAGTGGTGCATACTTCCAGCCCACTCATTCAGAATCTTGGATGGCTTCCCTTCCGCATTAGTACAGCACCAGTTGGGTCCTCGTGGACAAAGGGGGCTCTCAGTTTCGTAGCTATTCCTTCCTGGCAGATTCTGCTGCAGCGCAGCTGAGGGTTCAGTTGTAGTAAATGGCAAAGGGTAGGGATCAATGTGACTGGGAGTTCTTAGAAACAGTCCTCTCCAGAACTGTACTAAAGAAATGCAGTTTCACAGTAAATAGTCTGCTCCCATGGCCTCGGGTGAAATGTGAGAGTGCAGCAAAGGATCTTAAGAATGCTCGGAAGGAATGGAAACCTTTTCTATCCCCTTACAAAAGTCATTGCCTGAGGGGAATTTACCAACTCTAAATCACGGCTATTCATTGCTAAATGAGACTATAGTCCTTTGGAATTCACCACAGGCCTCTGTATTTCTAAACAGTAATGTTCTCCTCTGTCTGCAGCCTTAAAGATGTGGCATCATTTTCTTGATCACCTTGTGGTTTTAATAATTTCATGATTGTAAAGATTCAGTCCTCTCTCCTAAGACCTTTTATTCAGCAGAGCAGAGAAATAAAAAGGTTTCCTATCCATTTATGTCCTCTTCCGGGAGCTCTGAATAGTACATGAGAGATGTTAATATGCTCTTAGAGACATCAGTGTTGTCAGATAGAAGAGGAATTCTCTCCCAGCATGAGCATTGAGAGTATCCCACATAGCGGTTTCTAACGTGGCCCCACATAGAGCTGGATCTTGATGCTTTTGTTCAACAATAACGCACGTGTCTGGGACAAACCCTGTGTTCCAGTGTGAGGGAATGTGTGGGAAGGACTGTATCATAAGGCTTCCGTTAGCACCTTTCACGTGGGGGGATAGAATTTGCTCTTCATGGGTTAGGATTTGGATTCCATTCTCTCCAAGCATCTGAGAACCACCGGTTAGAGACTTGGCTGTTGCACTTTAACCCTTTATCGCTATCTCCCAGAACCTGTTACAGCCTAACCCAGGGATGGCAGGTAGGTTTCCTCTTGCATATTTGCTCTGATAGCCCCCCAAACCCTGAAGTTTAGAGGAAACGCTGAAGCTGCACTCAAGGGGTGGGGAGGAAGAGGAGAATTGACATTAATTACTGCTGGTTATAGACTGATTTTCTAGGCAGCTATAAAGGTGACCTTGCTGTGATTTTCTTTCTAGAAAAGTTGTGCCAGTCTTGCAGAGCAAAATTAACCTCAAATTTCACAGTATTTTAGTTGTGTTGTCCTTTGCGCACTGAGAAGCCACACCACACACATCACAAAACATGTTTCCAGTCAGAGCCCTTACTCTGCACGTGCTGTGCCAGGTGAACCTAGTTTCTGGGATACCTGCTAGAGCACGCTGGCCAGTCGGCTTCTTTGGGAGGCACCCAACACATAACTATCGGAATTACTGAACTGATGAAAATTTAGAGCTGTTTTTGGAGAGATTTAACAAAAAGGATTTAAGGAGTAAACTATGTCATAAGTCTTGGCTTTATTCGTAGTATCATATAGTCTGGAAAATATGGTAAACAGCATGAGAAATCATTTGTCTTTTGTTCATAAATCCTTCTCAAACAATAAAATGTCAATCAGCCTAAAATTTGCTTATTGATATGTGCACTGCTTTCTGTCTTGTGGATTGGAAAATTTAAATTCTCCAAGTTGGTAGCAATCTATGGTTCTTTTAGTGCCTGTGGCCTCTTACATAGTCTTTTAGACTGCTTGAATTACTGCCATCCAGTTCCCTTTATGTGCTGAAACCATTTACTAATGTCATGAGGCAATTACCTCAGCTCTTTCTGTGTAGGGGTTCTTTGTGTAACACTATTACTCATTCATACAGATAAACACAATGCAAAAACTACAGCATATATTTTTTCTCCTCTAAGCTTTTTCTGCACCCGTGTGGACTTACCCTACACTGCGTTCTGAGGGTACACAGATGAACAAATAGACCATGTAATGACCCCAAAACACAGTAAGGTATTTTGACTGACTTGCATAAAATGAAGCTTAAAATGTAGAGGTCTGTGTCCACAGGTCTCCGCTTGAAAGTGCCTATAGTAGTGATTCATAGGGCCGGACAAAAGAGAGATTTACCTCTCTGCATTTCTATATGTGAAAATGATGCCCATGAACAGACTGGGAGATTGTTATACTTTTAACACACTTTAATAATGCTTTATAGGATTACACTATGTAAGGGACTTCCATATACCAGTGGCTGCGCTGCCTCATTTGTTCCTCATAACCAACTACTCTGAGAATTGTGAAGTCCAGATTTCTTTAGAGATGAGGAAACAAACAACCTTCTAGTCACTAAGTGATTTGCCCCAGGTCATTCAGCAATTATGTGTCAGGCTCCTTCCTTGATTTTCTTTTTTCTCTACTAAAGTGTCAGGTTTGGAAAGTCCTTTTTTACTTAATAGATACTCCTGTATGCGTGGTCCTGGAATGGGTATTATTCCAAGCAAATTGAATAGCTATTGCCTTCTGAGAGCTTATAGTCCAAAACACATAATAGATGGTTACCAACTTGGAGAGTTTCCCCAGAATATTCTAATTTTATTCAGAACCACAAAGTAAACAGAGATGGCTAATCAGACCTCTATAAACGTGGTCTAATTAATAGAGTTGGATCTTTTAATAACATACTTTCATTATTGGTATGGGTTATGAGCAAAGCTCCGTAATTACGTGGACGATTAGTATTCAATATTCTTTAAGCCAAAGCACAATAAAAACCCACTCTATCAGATTGAATTTGTTTATTTCAATAGGTTATTGTAAAATTTAAGGTTTTCCAAGAAAAGTAATTTCATAGTTACCATTTCTTGAGTACCTCTGTGTACTGGTCAAAGGGCTAAGTGCTTAACATATATATTTTTTATCATTTGTTCTCTCAACAATTCTCTGTACCATTTTACGGATGAGAAAACAGATTTAAAGAGACTCAGTAACTTGCTCCGACATCTGTTTCTAGCTATGTAGTCAATTAGATAACCTGAAAGTTCTCTCCTAGAAAGAGAGGAAAGAAAATTTCTCTTTCGAAATGCTAGATAGAATATAACCAGCTTCCTTTTAAATACACACAGGAGCAAGAGGAAGAGAACGATCACTGAAAATCAGTGTGATGAGATGGAGCTGACTTTGGCTGCCCAGGGAGAGGGGAGACAGTAAACAAGGGGCCTAAATTTTAATTACTATAAGGGTAGAAAATATAAAACCTTGGACCTGTGTAAGGTTGGAAGCTGGAATTGAGACCCCAAGAGGGACTCACATCTTTAGCAGAAGGGGGAACTAGAAAAAATTAACCTGCCAGCAAAAGAAGACCTTGTCGAGAAAGCTTGCCTGTTGCCTGGCCTTAGAAGGATGGGGTCAGGGACCTTCCCTAACAATTTGTGGTTAGTAGGTACAAGAATTGAATTTCAGTGGCCTGCCTGGTAAGAACTAATGTTAGAAAGTGGTCCTAGGCTGATGATAACCTGGGGCGCAAATGGTTTCTGGAAGGATACAGCATCAATTCAGGGACTTACGATCCCCACAGACGAAGATCCACTGAATTTTTTTTTCTTTTTCTTTTCTTTTTTTTTTCTTTCTTTAAGATCCACCATGAAAGAGAATCAATAGAAAAAGAACAACAACAGCAAACAGTAGAGTTAAGACCCGTAAGAACTGATTTGCCCAACAGCTATCAGTGGGGCAGAGCTAAGGTTGGAATTCAAAGCAGCCTGATTTTAAAAGCCTATTCTCCCACTGGGCATATTGCCTCGCATTCTGCCATACTGTCAAGTAAATGTTTTCTGGTAATTTTGGAGCTCTAACAATTGCTGCATGTTTGGTCTAACTTTTCAAGTAGGTAATAAGTTAAAAAAAAAAACACCTCTCTTCTCACCCCAATATTAATTGTAATATTAGTTCATTTTGTGAGATGTTTTTTCATAGACCTGGGACAATACCTAGAAAAACAGTGGAGATCTCTTATAGGTAGAGTGAGCCCGGAGTAATTATTACTAGTCAGTGCTCCTCCCTCGTAAGTATCCCCGTTTGGATGTTAATGGTCGGGCAATGCATGGGCCTCTGCTGATTAGGCTCTACATAGTGATTTTCAGCCCCAGCCTCCTCTCTGTCCACACAGGTTACTGTGGGATGCTGGAAAATCTCTTGAGTAGCTCTGAACATCTCCCTAAGCCTTGTCTGGTGAATCAGTACTCACCCTTGTTGAGTTTAGTGCTAGATTAATCTGTTCAGAATTTGTAGCCCAACGTAAATTCAGAATGGACTGCTTCCCAAACTAACCTTTTAATCTTCTCTTCCATATATGCTTTTACTCCCGGACTGCCCCTTCTTGGGTCTCTAAAGCTTTTCCCTCCTAAGCTTCAAACTCTATCTTTGCCTACATGGAAACTTCCTTTGCCTCTCTTGAAGGTTCTGGAAGTCCTTAATTCCCCTGACCCACCAACGTAAGCGAACATGACACTTTCCTGCCTGATACCACCCCTTCCCACCTGCCAACCCCAAACACACACAAAAATTTCTTTTCATGGGCTCCAGAGTATTGTACACTAACTGTACAATGGTTAATGGTTGTTTCCTTTATTTGTTCTTTGAAGCTCCCATTTTCTGGCCTAGTGTATGTGGCATATTTTGGAATAGTTGTTAGGATGAGGTCTTTCTTTCAGTGAATCTTGACTTACCTGCTGTTCTAAGCTGGTATCTGGGCCTAGTTTGGGTATCAGCTGTCAGAACCCAGTGGCAAGCGCCGTCTTTCCAGGAACTTTTGCACCTTGCACCATACCCTCAGGTTGTGTAGACTAACCTTCAGATGTTACCATCCTCTCACCAAGGCATCTTTTTCACCCCTACAAACCTATGAAAATCGGATTTGTTGAAGTATAATCGACATACAATAAGTTGCACATATCTAAAGCATATACTTTGCTGTGTTTGACATAGCAAAACTGTGAAACCATCACCACAATTAAGGTAATGAACATATCTATCACCCCCTCAAAAGTTTCCTCATAATTCCCTTGTAATCTCAACTCTCCCCCTCCCCATGAGGTAACTAACCACTGATCTGTTTTTTCTGTCACTATACATTGGTTTGAATTTTCTAGAATTTCATGTTTTTGTATAAATAGAATCACACAGTTGTTCTTCTTTTCGGTGGCTGGAAGGTCTGAGTTCCTTAACTCAGCACAATTACATTGAGATTCATCCATGTTGTTGTGTGTATCAGTAGTTCATTCCTTTTTATTGCTGAGTAGTATTCCATCATAAAGATATGCCACAATTTGTTTATCCTTTCAGTTGTTGATGGACATTTGAGTTGTTTCCCATTTTTAGCTATTACAAATAAAGCACCTATGAGCATTCATGTAGAAGTCCTTGTACAGATAGATATATGCTTTCATTTCTCTTGAGTAGATACCCAGGAGTGGGATGGAAAGATAATATGGTAGGTATTTAAAATTTTAAGATAAACATTTTTAGATATAATAGATATATTTTCTACCAAGAATAAGGGAGTCATTTCCACAAATGGCTAAGGAGTGCTACAGCAGTTAGTAAATAAATTCAGGACTTTTCTTCCCTTAAAGTCCACAAACTAATTGTTTATATGTTTCCTAATTGGTTATAAATGGATTTTAGGCTTCTGGTGATCACTATTAAATGATACTGTGTTAAAATCACATCAGTTATAACCTGAAGGTCAAACTGTGTTTCCAAAATAGTTTTCTGTTGTGTAGACCTATTATATTCATAATATACAGGAAGTTAGGCAAGGGCTTTAGTTATGATGGATAAGAGTTGTGAGTTCCTGGGCTTCCCTGGTGGCGCAGTGGTTGAGAGTCCGCCTGCCGATGCAGGGGACACGGGTTCGTGCCCTGGTCTCGGAAGATCCCACATGCCGCAGAGCGGCTGGGCCCGTGAGCCATGGCCGCTGAGCCTGCGCGTCCAGAGCCTGTGCTCCGCAACGGGAGAGGCCACAGCAGTGAGAAGCCTGTGTACCGCAAAAAAAAAAAAAAAAAAAAGAGTTGTGAGTTCCTGTTCAACCAGAGCAGAATCAGTGGGAAAATGATAGCTTTATTTCTATTAATATTCATTTAATCTTGCCCAATTTTCTGCTAATCCATAACAATTTCATGGGCAACAGTTACTTTAAAAAAAAAAGGTACCAAATAAATGTATGAATATTTAAGGGAGCTTGTTTTTATCTTTAAAAAGACATAGTCCTAGAGCAGTGCTTACATTTTGTGTGATCTTAACATGTGATCAGTTGTAAGCATTTCACAGCCACAGTTTTGTGTCTGTGAGGTAACATAGGGTGGGTTTTTCAGGGCAGAAGGGGACTTGATGTTTATTGGCCACCTGCTGTATGCTGGCACTGCTGGTGCTTTCTGTAGCTTGTCTCATTTCGTGGTCTCACACAGCAGTTAGCACAGAGGCGAGTTTCCTCAGCTGATTTATGTGGCCTTTAGCAACCCAGTGCTGTCTACTCGTCCAGCCTCATCTCTCGTCAGTACCAGCTTTGCATCCTGTGCTTCAGCTGGTCTCATTTCTTCCAGATCCACAAATGTGCTTTGTTTCCTCTCCCCTCCCAGGTTTCTTACATGCTGTTCCCTCTACCTGACTCTCCTCTCTCCTCTCATAAGTAATTCCTGCTTACCATTCCACCCTGGTTGAGGTCTCACTTCCTTGGGTGCCTGCCTCGAACTCCTTTAAGACTAAGTCCTGTTAGAGTAGGGACTGTGTCTTCTTGCTTACCATTTTATTCCTACCAACTAGTGTTGAATGGACAAACAAGCAAACAACCTTCTCAGATGGGTAATTTTGTCCCCAAGTCACATAGCTAGTAAGTGGTGGACCCCAGAGTTCAAATGGAAGGAGGACACCAAAGCCATGTTTTTTCCACTACACTAAGCCTCCCCACAGTTGTAGTCACTAAACACTCTGAGGAGGACTGGCAGGCAAATGAGGTAATTGAATTGAAACAATATACCTAATTACATGTTGATCCAATATAGGAACATAATGAAGCCAATTTTCCATAAACCTAATCATGAAAATACTGGTTTTACTATCTTTTTAAAATTGAGTTATTCTGATTTTAGACTTAACACAGATTACAATAATTGATTCAGTAAAGACAGCCTGCAAATACAGTGGAGGTTGTGGGATCCTGAGAGGTATCACCCCGAAAATACTTCATTCTTAGGGTCAGATTCACCTGTCCTATTCCTCCCACATGTACTTTTTTTTTTTTTTAAGCATATTTGCAAAGACTGAAATCTCTGCCTCCCAAGGTACAGATGAAATGTTAGAATATTTTCTTGGAGATTATGCAAAAATGTTTTCCTTAAGTAAAAGGTTACAGATTCTGTTACTTTTCTTTCTCTGTATTTTCCTTTAATCACCCTCTGTTTAATTATAAATCTCTTTTCCTTTTGAAGAACCTCATCGCTTTATCCCTTTGGAGTCTGGTCACTGTTTACCTCTCCAGCCTCATCTTTTGCCCTTCCTTACCTCCTCAAAGTGTGCTCCATTTACATAGAAGTACTTCAGATCCCTGACTGAGATTGGTGCCCCTCCTGTGAAACCCTTTGCTCATCCCATTTCCTAGCATCTGTTATATTCGTATGAAATAGTCTGAGGAGTTGTGTATCTCCTTTATTAGATGGTAAGCCTTCTTAGGGCATTTACTGTCTCAGAAGAATTCATACATCTCAGAATCCCCAGAACCTGACAGTTCCCAGCACACATTATGTAGCTAAGTAGTACATTGTAATAAATAAATAAGTAAGTAAATAAGTAAGTTTTGGGCCTCAGATCTCCTTCAGTATGAGAGAATGAGTCAGAGGTAGTTCAGAGCAGGAAGCAAGGATGTAGTCATTATTCTAACTTTCTTACTCCGGATCTGCGCAATTTGACTTCTAGATTAAATTAGTCTTTTGTTCGAATTTCCATTGTCAGGTTTTAGCAGTGTTCTAGCCCTGTTAGTTATCTGTTTGGCTCTCTGAACCAAAGTAATAGAATCTGGACCCACAGTTTCACCTGAGTTAGAGGAAAGAGTTCAGCAGGACAAACCACAGAATATTTACTTTTAAAAAAATTGAATGAAATTCAATCCACAGGCCATAGATTATAACCCTCAAAATCATTTAGAAGGGTTTATCTGACATCAGACTAAATGCCACTCTAACTTGTATGACTCGTAAGCTCAGAGCCCTGGAATAAATTCCTGACTTCTGCTTCCCTTGGCTATCCTATATTTGGTTGAATTTTTCTTTTTTTTTTTCTTTTTTTCAACATGCTTTTCTAATCTAGACCTTATTTTCCTGAAGTCAGAGCCAGTCTAAATACAGATGTCAGTGAATTTCTCACAGTTCTCTGACTGGGAATCAAGGAGAGAAATACAGATCTGTGACCTCTCCAGTCACGTTTGGAGAGCTCACCTGTGCCCTGTGACCAGCTAGCTTTTCCACTAAAACCATGAATGCCTCCAGGCTGAGCACTGATTCTTATTCCACATAAGAATAAGTCAGTTCCTCAACACCTAGTTCACTGTTTGGCACTTTAGTTGTTGTTACCAAAAATAAGTGTTTATATTTCCCATCAAGATCATTTTCTTTTAAGTAGACACTAATTAGTAAGTACTTACGAAAATCAGTATAGCAGCCTATCACAAGGTTCTCTAATAAAGAGACTGAAGAAGATATAGAGGCACTTCAGGGTTATTTGAATATAAGAAGATAAGCCAGAAGAACTCAGATACTGATTTAAGCTCAGAACAGAAAAACAGTGAAGTTTAAATGTTCTAAAATGGGTTTTTTAAAATAGCTTAAAATTACCTCTAGATTTTGGCTGCTTTATTTTTGCAGACTTTGGTTCATAAACCTTTCCTTGAGATTCTCAAGAAACTTTACATATTAATCTACCTTAAGAATATAAATGTTTTTTGCTGCTGTCAAAATTGAATGTGTGATCGATGAGAAAGATCTGAAAGCCCTCTGTTCTAGGCAGGATCGAGAACTTCTTTTTTTCTAATTCCACACAGACACGTCTTCGGCCTCTGAGGATGAGGGCTCTCTGAGACGCCAAGCTGCGCTCTCTGCTGCCTTGCAACAGAGCTTACAGAACGCTGAGTCCTGGATCAACCGTTCAATTCAGGGATCGTCCACTTCTTCATCCGCATCTTCTACGCTGTCCCATGGAGAGGTCAAAGGAACCAGTGGGTCTCTAGCTGATGTATTTGCCAATACTCGAATAGGTAGGAGCTGGATCTACCCGAGAAGCCCAAATTATGTTCCATTTGGCTCCCAGTATCCAGGAAATAGGTTATGATTTGTATTAGGTTTTTCAGGGTGGCCTAAAAAAAATAGAAACAGAAAGAACATGACAGTTAATGAGGCAAAGAAGGAAACACGAGCATTAATTACACTTGCAATGATAGAGAGCGTCTGCATTATTGGTACATAGTATTTATTGCCCACCTGAAGCCATAGCTATTTCTATAAGCAATACTCAAGCTGCAAGATATAACACCAGTCTTAGTGTGGTTTATCCCTATTGGAGAATATTCCATCAAGTAAAAGGTGTTAAAAGATGTCATGTATTAGATTTTCCCAGGATTGTTGTCTACATTCTCTCAAACACAAAAAAATTAAACCTGAGCAAATTCTGAACTAAGACAATATCAATAAGACCCTTTTGTCTTTAGCATAAAGACTGGATTTATTGTCGTTGCTGCTGTGCTATTGCTACAACGGAGTGTGCGGGCTGAGAACGTTGGTACTCTGTGAGCTGCTACCTGCTGCCAGTGCTCCTCTATGGAGTATAGCTTTCGCTTGGCTCTGCTTTGTGTGTGTGTGTGTGTGTGTGTGTGTGTGTGTGTGTGTGTGTGTTCTAAGAGTCTGTGACATCTGCAGATAAAGATACAGTTCAGATCTCTGCTTTTGCTTAATTAGTTGGTACACATGGCACTAAGTGATGTATATGAACATCGTGTGTCTGTGATACTTTTCCTTGTTTTTTAACAATCCACTTGCATTTTGGTGTCTTAATTTTTATATCAGTGACCTTCCTGTTTCACCTTATATATATCTTTATTCTATTCATTGATTTCTGAAAAGAATAACTTGGAAACCTTTCAATTTAAGCCTATAATTTTGAAAGAAAATAGCTACCTTGAGGGTATGCTTGCCTACATTAAAAGACCAAGTGCCAGCAACTGATGGCTTGTCTGCACTCTTAGCTGTGCCCTTAATTGACTGAACCTCCCAAAGCAGCTACGGATGAGCGTGCTCACCACCTCTTCTATTGGGAGCGTAAGCAACAGAGCCATGGTGGGGTCAGGTTTTATTCCCACATTGTCTAAAAGAGAGCAGTTTCACTTGTTAAAAATATTTTCCTGATACCCAGTTAACTTTACCTGAATTTTTGTTAACAAGATGATTTCATCTGACTTCATAGCTCATATTGCTTCCACTCTGTGAAAAGTTATTGGTTCAGGTACTCACAGGAACCATTTTATCCCACATTATTGCCTTTCGGATGTCTGCTCTAACAGAAGTAATTCAGGTTTCTAAAAGAAAAATTTGAAAGTACAGATAAAAGGAAAAATAATCTACAAACCCACTTCTATGGGTAACACTTCAGTGTTATCACTTTCACATATATCCTTCTAGACCTTATTTGCATATAAATATGTAAGGTTTTGGTTTTGTTTTTACAGAAGTGAAATTGTACTAAATATAATGTTCATAACCTTTTATTAGCAGTGTATCACAGACATCTTTTATATCATTAATATAGAATTATACTTTTTTTTTATGGTTTCAAAATATGCAGCTGTATGGCTGTGCCCTAGCTTATTTTAGCCATTTCCCTATTTTGGACATTTAAGTAGTATCCAGTTTTTTGCTATTATGAAACCGGAATGAACATCCTCGAACACACAACTTTGTGCATTTGTTTGATTATTTCCTCTTAGGATGTATTCCTATAAGTGGAATTGCTGGGTCAAATAAAAATGTCTATTTTTAAAGCTTTGTTATCACATTATCCTACAGAAAGAATATACTGCAATATACTTGTGCAAAATATTTAAAGCTTTAAAAAATATTAAACTAGTAATTATAGACTTTTGGGGCATGGAAAGCTTACTCCCAAATTGATTTTAGAAATTGTTTATATTATGCTTTTTCCCTTTTCCATAGTTATGAGTGGCCTTTCATCATTCTTACGAATTGTATACTTTGCTTCCTCTAATTTTCGTTTTCTTCTTCTAAGTTTTTTGTAACACATCCCTGTTGAATGGCTCTCTTCCAACTATATCATTATTTCTTTATAGTAAGAATCCCTACATGAAGCAGAATATAACAACACTGTTTAATCGTGCTTAGAGCAAGGGAAGAACCTTTTCTGTCAAGTAAATCCAAGTAACCTATTGGTTATTTTATAAAAATTAAAAGTGGATTTTATCTGGTTTTCTTCATTTGGGAACTTGAGCGATCTGACTCCCAAGACACAATTTCTGTCTTCAGTGAAAGAAGAAACATAGATAAACCAACGTAAACATGAAGAAATGCTCAGAAGACTAGACTGTTAGTAGCCATAATGATCATACTTTGATTTCATTTTGAAGTCACTTGCAATTTTTATTTTATTATGGTTATTTTTATAACATTGGATTTCTACCAGACTTTCTGTGTAGGAAACAGCATTTTTGAGAAATATTTGATATGCGATTTTATCTTACTAAGGCTGCTCAAGTTCTCAAGAGTAATAATTTTAGAAAGCTGATATGCCCTGGCTTAACCTCTTCCTCTCTCATTATATCTTGCTAGTAAAATGTGATTTTAAAGGTGGTTTTATTGGAGCTAGTGTCCCATTTATGTAGTTTTCTTTCTTCTTAAAAAACAAACCAAAAAAAAAAAAGATTTAAAGATTCTTATTTTTATTGCTAATGTAATATAATTCTAAATCTTGGTTTCTTCCCTCTTAGAGAATTTCTCTGCTCCCCCTGACGTCACTACAACTACCTCTTCTTCGTCATCATCTTCCTCAATACGCCCAGCAAATATTGATCTACCCCCATCGGGGATAGTTAAAGGCATGCACAAAGGATCCAACAGGTCCAGCCTCATGGATACAGCTGATGGTAGGCATCTCTGTTTGATAGCTAAATAGGGCATATTAGTTAAACAGAAAAAATTCAAATTATAAACAGCACTGCCTGATGTCCAGCAGTGGCAGAACTATACTGCGATTGACCTACTGACACAGATCATCTTGAGCTCCCTCTTTTCAACGTCTGCACTGTAGCAGCACTAACACTTGTTCACACTTCGTCTATACTTTCAAAAAGATACTCTGAACAAAAAGTATGGAAAAAGAAAAGAATGCTATGAGAGAAAAGGGATGTTAGATGAAATATTTAAACAGTATTAATAATAGCATATTTTTTCTCTGTTGTCATAAAAATGATAATGTACGTATTTGGCCCAGTTGAAATAGAATGAGACTGTGGACAAAGGCCAAACATCATTAGAAATAAAAGCTCCTAAGAGAATTGAGGAACTGAAGTATCCCTAAAATCAATTAATTTTAACTTACCATTTTTTCCCTTATAGGTGTTCCTGTCAGTAGCAGAGTATCCACAAAAATCCAGCAGCTTCTCAACACTCTGAAACGACCCAAAAGGCCTCCCTTAAAAGAATTTTTTGTGGATGACTCTGAAGAAATAGTGGAAGGTAGTGGTAATATTAACAAACATGTATATTCCTTAGAAATTTCGTAAGCAGTTGCTACATGTTAGGTATTATAGGATTTAAGGATGAACAAGGCATCGTTTTTGGTTGAAAGAGTTGATAGCTTTCTGCTCTTTATATTTTAAATCTGAGATGAAAAGTAAAGAGAGAGGGAGGGGAGAGAAAAACAAAGAGATAACTATGGAACACAGAAATATGCTCTTTGAAATTAGGAACAAACACATAATTTTAAAAATTGTTTATATTTGGCATTATCCTAGAACTGGAGTGTCAAATTCGATCTCAAAAGTTTGCCCATTCTTTTTTTTTTTTTTGGCTGTGTTGGGTCTTAGTTGCTGCACGCAGGCTTTCTCTAGCTGCGGCGAGCAGGGACTACTCTTCGTTGCAGTGCACAGGCTTCTCATTGTGGTGGCATCTCTTGTTGTGGAGTATGGGTTCTAAGCGCGCAGGCTTTAGTAGTTGCAGCATGCGGGCTCAGTAGTTGTGGCTTGCGGGCTCTAGAGCACAGGCTCAGTAGTTGTGGCGCACAGGCTTAGTTGCTCCAAGGCATGTGGGATCTTCCCGGACCAGGGATTGAACCTGTGTCCCCTGCATTGGCAGGCAGATTCTTAACTACTGCACCACCAGGGAAGTCCTGCCCATTCTTTTCTACTATAACCCAGTCGTTTTGTTAAATCAACCAGTCAACACATATATGTATCTGCTTTAACGTGGTAGATGGTGAAATAGGTTCACGAAAGTACAGTCACTTCCTTCTTCCTTCATGTTGTTGTTTACAGTTTAGACAAAACATATACTGTAGGTGAAAGCTGAGTTTAGTCAATATGCATGTATCAACTGGTACAGGCAGTTTGGAGAAGGGAAGAACTCCATTTCATCTGTGTGGTTAGGGAAGGCTCCCTAGAGGAAGTGATAAGTGATTTATTCATTCAATAATTTTAAAAATATTTAGGGATAAAATAATATGATGTCTGGAATTTAATAGAAGGATTGGGAGGGGACCATATGGCGGCATAGATGGAATGAGGGTGGCCATTTGATAGTTCTATCTAACAAAAGCTTTCATCCAAAGAACTAAGTCTTGGTAGTTTTGCAGTCCATTTTTACGTCCTGGGGCTAAGAGTAGGCAAACCTTAATGGAACTAGGCATGTTGGTAGACCAGATCCAGTCTTAGCCCACTTTGTACAGCAGGAAGCAACAAGCAACCTGACGTATGAGGTTAAGATGAATTTCTGTTTCTTTAGGAGTCACTAAACTCATTGAACTATGGTCATCTTTCTTGATGGACTGATATTTTCAGGGTGTCTGTGCCAGTAATATCCTCTTCAGTCTTTTTAGTACTGTGTATTGACTAGGCAAGTGAAGGTCAAGGTTTAATAGAGTTATACTTGAGCAATATTCATACTTGAGCTCAATTAGAATAGAGCTAACAGCTTTCCACTAATTTTAAATAGGCAGCATTTTTTTATTTGAATGACAATTACCTTTGGAAAAGAAAAATACCTATATGTCTTTGGAAGTCTGGAAGAGTGTGCCCCAGGGTCTGCATTGAGGCCTAATGAATGGCAATAATGTACGGACTTTTATGACCAGAACTATGCCTACCATATATACAATCTGTCCATAAAAAGAAAACTATTTATTTTTATACTTAATCCAGTGGTTTAGGGTCTGAGAATATGCAAATGTTATTTACCTAGGGCAGTGAGTTGGGAAGAGAAACTGTTAGTTTTGTGTCAGTAGAAAAATGAATGACATTTTAAGTAAGTTTCCCCAACCTGTCATTAAATTGAGCTGTAAAATAAAATTTATTTCACATTTCATTTGCCCTTCTAATACTTGCTGCTCGTTCCATCTGTTCTCTCTTCTATAATGCTTCTCTCATCTCCTACTCACCTGGCTAATCCCTACCCTTCCCCTCCCTTTAAGACTCAGCTCAGGCATTACCTCCTCCAGGTGAGAGACCCCATCCCCTAAGCTGGGTGGCATGGCCCTCTTCTGCCCTCTCTGTACCTGTCTCTGTCACGCACTGGTCATGTTTACTTAGCTCTGTGTATGAGTGTGTCCCCACTGTCTGGATACTCCTAGAGGGCATGGACCCTGTATTCCTTGTACCCGGCATTATTAGAAGCAATAAATGTTTGTTCAAAGAATGATATGTGCAGCGTTTATCTTCTCAATGTTTATCACATCTTGTGCACATAATTGGCACTCAGTGAATACTTGGCCTTTTGTTCCATATGTAAATTATCTTTCCTACTATGAAAATACAGGATTTTTTTTTTTTTGCTTTTTAATGTTTGAATAATACTTGTTTATTGTAGAAAAATTAAGAGGACTTAAGTTTTGTCTATATGAAAGAATATGAAATATTAGTCACCTCCAGTTTCTGGAATTGCCCATGTTAATGATCCTGGTGCTTTTCTTTTTTGTCCCCCAAGTTCAGTTCAATTTAATTAACATTGATTGAGCAACCATTATGTATTAGGCACTCTAGGCAATAAGAGGAATATGAACCATGTCTTCTCTCAAAAAGCTCTCAGTCAAGGGACTTCGCTGGTGGTCCAGTGGTTAAAACTCCACGCTTCCAATGCAGGGGGCCTGGGTTCGATCCCTGGTTAGGGAACTAGATCCCACATGTCGCAACTAAGGGTTCGCACACCGCACCTAAAGAGCCCACGTGCCGCAACGAAGATCCTGTGTGCCGCAACTAAGACCCAGAGCCGCCAAATAAATAAATAAATATTTTTTTAAAAAAAAAAAGACCTCTCAGTCAAAGGGGGAGAAAAAATTATAGAGTAGCAGATGCTCTTGAGCATCGTCAGTACTTTAATAAGGGTGCACTAGCACACAGTGTGGAAGCACTAAGGAAGGGATGGCCCCGGGCGGCTTCCCAGGGAAGGTACCATTAGAGCTGCATCCTGAGAAGGATGAGTGCAAGTTCACCAGGAGGCAAAGGGATTGGCCATATGAGATGTGCACAGAGGTATAGAGACATGGAAGGAACATTGTCATTCATGCCCATTGTCTGCCTGAGTCCAGTATGACCCTGTTGTATCCCCATTTTATAGATGAGGAAAATTGAGGCTGGGGTAACTCCTTTTGCCTCAGGTCACACTAGTAAAAAGGGAACGTAAGCTTGGGTTTTCTGATTCATAGTTCAGTGCTTTATCATTAAACATAACCTGGTGAGGTGGAACCTGGCTTTCTAACATTGGACACAAACTAAAGGTCTAAAAACAAGCTTACTAAAAATTGTAAAATTGCTAAACAGAAATGTATGCTTTGTGTTTTTTTGAACGTTCAGGCATTTGCTTTGTCAAGGTCAGGATTTGTTGTGTAAAATATATTAAATATGATTTTACGATTATGTGGGAAAATGAATTAAGGCCCAGTTTGTGGATTACTATTTCTAACGATGTCCTTTATTTTCTCAGAGTGAGTTCAAGCCAGATAAAGATAAAGGGAAAGGGGAAATGTACTTGAGATTAGAGACCTAAGTTGTGTTACTTGGTATTTGTACTTACTTCAGATCGTATTTTCATAACCTGTTGGGCTTGTTTTGGTACAGTACCTCAGCCAGACCCCAACCAACCCAAGCCTGAGGGACGGCAGATGACCCCTGTGAAGGGAGAGCCACTAGGAGTCATCTGTAACTGGCCTCCTGCTCTTGAGTCTGCCCTGCAGCGCTGGGGCACCACTCAGGCAAAATGCCCCTGTCTGACTGCACTGGACGTAACAGGGAAACCAATTTACACTCTTACTTATGGTGAGTTTCAGGAGTCCAGTTCCTTCCTTCTCTCCTAATAGTTCTTCAGATTATCATGGGTAATGTTTTTATCTTGCTATTTAGCAGTTACTGGTCATTGTGTTTCACTAGATCTTTTAAATTATTTTAATAGGATCCTAAGTTCTAAGTACAGCTGTTGCCAAATATTTTCTTTTGCTAAAGGGACTGTTGCAAGCCAGCTGATATTTAAAAGAAGAAAGAGACTTTTTAGATCCACTGATGTTTAAACATTAGGAGAGGATTTTAGGAAGATATTTGGGCAGGATTAATGGCATATGGTAAAAATCAGGTGGTTTTATCTAAAAATTGAAATTGGTTACTTTTTAGATCTTTGTCATTTACTTCATCCTGCCTCTTGCGTGTAATAGGCACAAAATTCTATAATGAACAAAGAATCAGTAGTTTTCCATTTAGTTTTGTTTTACAAATTTTTAAAATAACTTTATTTTTATTATTTCTTTTTTTAAATAACAAGAAGAATGGATTCAACTTGGGCTGTGAGATTTTGTACTAGTTTATTCAGACAGATTCCTTTTTCAACCTTCACAAGTGGTATACATTGTCCATAGATCTCCATATAGAATACTTCAGAGAAATAGTTTTTATTTAAAGAATTGTACAGATTGACATGAGTTTCCATCTTCAATGCCCTTCTGAACGAGTTGTGTGTAAAACTAACATATCTTTGCAAAATAAAATGATTTTACTTTCTTCATAATCTAAAATAAGAATTTCTAAGGGTGGTCAGGGAAAGGAGCCGGAAGAGGGGAGCAATAGGCTTTTCCCCCTAAAATTGTTTTTAGCATTCATTTCAGAAGCTGTACATTGATCTCATCCATGTACCCTTTAAGAAAGCAGTCAGCTAGCCAAATCTTTACATGTTTATTTAACATCTTTGACTATATCCACATGTTTCACATAGTTAATTTCCATTTTATTGTCTGTTTTCACTGAAATACAGTGGTATGGAATGCTCAGTCATTTGAGGCGTACTTTTGCTTTGCACTCACTTCAGGTATCCAGTATCATATGTGTAAGTGTTTCTTCAGAAAAAGCTTAGAAAGAAGCTGTCTTCTGATTTTCAGTCCTGTGATAAAAACTTGTTTCCTTCCCTTTAAATCTGATCAGCTCACATCAGATTATTTCTAAAGACATTCAGATTACTTCAGAGAAGAATTTGAAATATTATCTAAATCAGAGTGAGCTTTCGGTGATGTTTCATTTTTGCTTGAAGGCAGCACTGGCTTTCGTAAACTAGAGTGACTGTAAGCAGTTTTTGTGGCGGAGGGCCTCTCTGTGTGTTGAGGGTGATGCTTGTCTAATGTATCATTTGCTAGAGGCCGTTATCTCCTTTGGTGTGCTGATGAACTGAATGCCCTCTTGCTGAAGTAGGCCTGTGTTTTTCTATATGACTGTTTTCTTTTTCCAGGAAAGTTGTGGAGCAGAAGTTTAAAGTTGGCCTACACACTGCTTAATAAACTGGGGACCAAAAATGAACCTGTGTTAAAACCTGGAGACAGGGTAACTGGTTTTTTTGTTTGTTTGGTTGGTTTTTTGGGGGGGTTTTTGTTTGTTTGTTTTAGGGAGGTGATGCTTATTGTTTTCTAGCATGCACATTCTGAATTTTTAATGTACAACAGCACAATTTATATAACTCTTACTCTTAGAAAATGAAAATGGTTTGGTTCCAACCCAGGTTATAATTCTTGCATTTATAGTTTGAAGGATATTCACATGTCTCTTTACTAATGAAAATAAAGAGAAACCTAAGTCTTTCTGTAAATAAATATTTCAATATTTAGACAACAAAAATAGCAATCAAGTTTACTCTTTGATTTTTTTCTTTGAAAAATGCCCCATAAAACTTTCAAAACAATATTCTGGGGTTTTGTGTGGACAGGGAGGGAGACTTATGATACTTCTAAGAAGAAACAAATTGACATCATTAATTTCTTTTTAAATTAGAGGTGACATTAAAATTTTTTTCAATATTTAAAGGTTTTATTCACTTTCTAAATAAAATTACTTCTTATCATCAAATATTACTTTTCATTTGGGCTTGTAGAATGAAACACCAGCTACATACACAACAGAATTCATTTTAGTAGGCTCATGATTACAAAATTTCCTAAACTAGCCTTTTAAAGATATTAATACTTCTGCATTTTGGCAAAGGGCATCTAAAGTATGGCTTTTACTTTTAAGTATGACTTGTGAGTGTATCATAATCTTCACTGAACCCTAAGAAGGTAATTTCGTGTCTTCCTAACAACATGGACACTGGTGTGCAGAAAGGAAATGGGTTGTTTAAATGTCTTGTGCATTTAGTATTTTTTTTAGAACTCTAGAAGGTTCAGAACTGAACTTATCTTGGGAGTAAGTTAAGAGAATTTTTAAGTGAGAGAAAGAAAGGGAGAAACAAAAGTCCAATGACATAATTAAGTTTCAAATGTTAATCTGTGAATATCCAAGCCAAGGAACAAACTCCACAACAATCGTGACTTCTGTGTTTTTGCATTCCTTGAGGAAATTAGGAAGGGTCAGTTATCTCTGATGCATTACAGGTGAGATCACAGGTTTGAACATATTATGGAGGTTTCACTGTTTATCTTTTGTAAATGAATTAACTTTATATTCATAATGGTTTCTGCCAGTATTGCTTATACCTACTACCAAATGCCTTCTTGCTAGTATACTTGCATTGTTGGTTAAGTGAGCATAAGGATTAATGCAATGAATTTGTTAAAAAGTAAGAAACCTTAGGTTTGCCCTAAGGTGGTAATTGAGTCCGTCAATTCTTGTAGGTTCTCTCTGAGACATACAAGGCGTATTCTTTAATATGTTAGTCTATCTAGAGAGATCCATCACAATTTTATTGCTTTAGCCCTGCACTAAAGTAAATTGCCTTAGGTTTTCTAAGTAATTAACTTACTGCTGAAGGTGGGTTGTTTACTGCTAAATCACCAATAGAATTAAATGAAAAATTCTTATGGTGATGATGATGAATTGCATTATAGTCCCCGAATTGTGCCTAGTATAATCATGGGAATGACAGAGATCTTTTTAGATGTGTGCATCCTTCTGAATAAGTTAATTTTCTTTAGGCCATTAAATGGTTTGATGTATTGTGTCCATGCTAAATGTCATATATAAATCTGTCACTTAGTGGCATTGAAAGCGTTAGTCTCCTCTTATTCCTCTGTATTGAATGTCATTATGTATTATAGGTAGCCCTGGTTTACCCCAACAATGATCCAGTCATGTTTATGGTGGCTTTTTATGGATGTCTCCTGGCCGAAGTGATTCCAGTGCCTATAGAGGTACCTCTTACCAGAAAGGTAACATTGCTAAATTTAAGAGAAGTGTAGCCTGATGCGACATGGCAGGCATTGGGTTCTTGGATCAGTTGACTCAGTTACAACATTAAAAAATAGTCTGACCATTTTCTTAAGTACTTAGCTTCACTTTCTAAAAACATGAAAGTTGTAGAAAATTTATTTATGAATATTTATAAGTTTCATGAAAATAACCTGTTTTCGACCGAGATAGAATTTTTCTAGTGTTATATATCACGTAAAAGTTATGGGGACACACTTGACTTTTCAACGATTACCATTTATAAAGAGTACCACTCGGGAATTCCCTGGCGATCCAGTGGTTAAGACTCGGGCTTTCAGTGCCGTGGACCCGGGTTCAATCCCTGGTCAAGGAACCCACAAGCCACGTGGTACAGCCAACAACAACAACAAAAGTACCACTCTCGGGACTTCCCTGGTGGTGCACTGGTTAAGATTTTGCCTTCCAGTGTAGGGGGTGTGGGTTTGATCCCTGGTCGGGGAGCCAAGGTCGCACATGCCTTGGGGCCAAAAAAACAAAACATAAAACAGAAGCGATATTGTAACAAATTCAATAAAGACTTTAAAATGGTCCACATCAAAAAAAAATCTTAAAAAAAGAAGTAGCACTCTTGCTTCAGAGACTATAGATAATCCACATTTACAATAGGTGAAACCTTTCTGTGAAGGGATTTCCCTTAACTGCATCATAACATCTAGGGCCTCCATTAAGTCGAAGGGCAATGCAGTGATGTTGTGTTACTACCTTGGGGTACAGAATTTACTTTGACCACACATCCGTCCTACTAAAATAAGCATATGTGGCAGATGTCAAAGTTTAACTGAATGATTTCTCCATGAGCTGTTTGACCCTAATTTTCTCGTGCAGTTTATTATTGGGAGTTGATGGTGAAGACAAATATGGTGGAGACTATGGATTTATAAGAAAAAAATTATTTTCTGAAAGGAATAAAAAAATGGGTAGCATCCCTGAAACTCTGGTTGATGGGTATAGTATCTTTAGATTGGTCAGGAAATCATAGGGTTGTTCTTAAATTATTAAGTTGGCAATGTTTATGTGGTTTCATAATGATACTTTTAAGATGAAATTTTAATGGAAATGCTTTAGGCTATCTCTTTTGGTTTCTTCCTCAGCTATTGCTGTAAGGCTTAAATCTACCTCCTTTAAAATAGAATAATAAGGAGTATGTGGACCTGGGTACAACCGTCCATTCACTTTCATTGTAAATTTGTACATTTGATGTCCATTTACATTATTTATTTTGTTCTGACCTGAATTGCTTTGCTTTTGGATTTGGAGGTATGGCTAGGTCAAGACAGCTTAACCATGTTCACTTTTATTTCATTTCCTGAGATTAATCTAAGAGAGGAGTGTTGCTGACCGTTCACTAAAATGGTCACATTTGGCTGGTGGAATTCGTCGTTAGCAACGTCAGATTAATAAAATGTGGTTTGCACTCAGGAAGTCACTGTGTTGTAGAAATTATTTGGAAGAACATATTGTCACTGGATTTTGACAATTGCCAGATATCAGGGGGTTCCACGAATGTGTCACACAAGTGCCAGAGTGTTACTAAGTGTCAGGTTTGGGGCTTCAGTATGCTCACGTTCACTCCCCTGCCTTGCTCATTATCTTTTCTCCACAGGATGCTGGAGGGCAGCAGATTGGCTTCTTGCTGGGAAGCTGTGGTATTGCCTTAGCTCTTACCAGTGAAGTTTGTCTAAAGGGATTGCCAAAAACCCAGAATGGAGAAATTGTACAGTTTAAAGGTTAGTAATATTTGTACCTGAATTATCAGTTAAAAATTAAAGCTGAGTGCTTTAATTAGTGTTTTAATTTAATAATAGCTAAGTACTTAACATATATTTTCTTATTTAATTCTCACAATCTTATGAAGTAGGTACCATTATTATCCCCATTTTACAGGTGAGGAAAGTGAGACACAAAGAGGTTAAGTAAGTTGCCCAAAGTCACAGCTAATATATGGCAGAGCAGCGATTTGAACCCAAATCTGTCTGATTCCACAGCCCACACCCTTAACCTTTATGCTGATGGTTGGAAAAGCTACCACTCTGTTCACTAAAGCTAAATGCTACATGTAGAGACAGAGGATAGACCCTATCCTCAGTGGACTTCCACTGCCAAATGGACCTCCCAGTTGTTGAGGTAATGTCAAGGCCTGGAATTAGCATGTGGAACGATGGTACTTTCGAAAGAAGGTACAATTGTCTGGTGATTTATCACTAAACACTAATAAAGATATTTTACTGATTATAAAATGACCTTGATTTGGTCTCTTGATATTTAAAATGACCAATTCATTGTGAACTCCTTTCCTGATGGCTTAGGCAATTCAATTTTTATTTTGGGTTTGATTTAGGTTGGCCCCGGCTCAAATGGGTTGTAACAGATTCCAAGTACCTTTCAAAGCCACCTAAAGACTGGCAACCCCACATCTCACCTGCTGGTACAGAACCAGCATACATTGAGGTAAGTCCTGAGACTAGGATGTACATTCTGACTTTTCCTTTGGCTTCAATTGCTGTCCCACAAAATTTAAAACTAATTTTTTGTAGTGTTAATGTTAGTAGATCCTCCTGGTTTGTTAGATTTCCATCTTTTGGCTTGTAAAATGCCTTATAGTGGCCCTTCTATTCTAATTATTTTGAACATAAATACATATTCAAGAGAAAGACAACAAAGAAATTGATCCTTGTCATATAAGAAAGTTACAAAAGGCTTAGAGAAGTTCAGAGGTTTAAGAAATGCTTTACTGGCAGAGATATTTTTCTGCTGCTTTGGGGATGGGAGTGGTGGGGGGTGATGGGAAGCAAGAGACTGGAGAATTGAGGAGGACAAATAGCTGTGCTTTAAAAGAACAAATTTAGGGCTTCCCTGGTGGCGTAGTGGTTGAGAGTCCGCCTGCCGATGCAGGGGACGCGGGTTCATGCCCTGGTCCGGGAAGATCCCACATGCCGCGGAGCGGCTGGGCCCGTGAGCCATGGCCGCTGAGACTGCGCGTCCGGAGCCTGTGCTCCGCAACGGGAGAGGCCACAGCAGTGAGAGGCCCGCATACCGAAAAAAAAAAAAAGAACAAATTTAACAGATAAAGAGCAAGAAGAAACAGATGGCTAGAGGGTTTGGTATGGAATGTTAGTGTAGGAACTTGACTGATTGATAACATAATTCAGTTGAGGGATTAAGTCCTACTGCATACCAGGCACCAGGCCAAGTGCTTTATTTTTTTTTATTTTTACTTTTTTAAAATTTATTTATTTTTGGCTGTGTTGGGTCTTCGTTGCTGCGCGTGGGCTTTCTCTAGTTGCGGCGAGCAGGGGCTCCTCTTTGTTGCAGTGTGCGGGCTTCTCATTGCAGTGGCTTCTCTTGTTGCGGAGCATGGGCTCTAGGCACACAGGCTTCAGTAGTTGCAGCACACGGGCTCAGTAGTTGTGGCTCGCGGGCTCTAGAGCACAGGCTCAGTAGTTGTAGCGCACAGGGCTTAGTTGCTCCGCGGCACGTGGAATCTTCCCAGACCAGGGCTCCAACCCGTGTCCCCTGCATTGGCAGGCGGATTCTAAACCTGCACCACCAGGGAAGCCCAGGCCAAGTGCTTTATATGCATTATCTCAGTCAGTCCTCACAAGTACCCTGTGAGGTGGGGGGCTGTTATTAAACCTGCTTAGTACCTGAGGAGACTAAGACTTTAACTTGAGTAACCAACCAAAGTTTGTCTAAAACCTTTGACTTGAAGTTGACAGAGCTCGGACTCAAACTCATACCTGATTCACTCTCAAAGCTATGCCCTTGAGTACTCTGCATCTTGCTTGAGACATATTAGTAAATGCTCACCAAATGTTTGCTAAATTAATGAATAAACATCCATAAATTTTAAAAAAAAGTTTGGGGAAAAACATCCACCCAACTTGAGCCCTGTAGTGATAATTTTGGCTATAAAAGGGAAGAGAGTGGACAGTAGCTTTGAGGCAACGTGGATCGAAGGAGGATTGCTTTTAAAGATGGAAGGGATCTGGGTACATTTAAATGACAGATAAGTAAACAGGCGATGAAAATACCACATTTAGCAGTCAGCTCTCAATCCATATCATCTCCCAGTGATGACATGGTTCACCCCTTCATCCCCCTTAAAACTGCTCACTGGCTTCCCTGACTACTGACTGACCACTCCTTTTCACTCTTCTTTATTGGTTCTTCCTAAAAGGTAAAGTGCCCTTCATTCTGTGGCCCCTGCTTAGCTCTCTGACCTCATGTAGAACTACTGTCCTCTACATTTCTATGCTTCTGCTATTCTGAATTAACTTGCAGTTTTCACTTGGGACCCTCTTATTACCCACAGGACATTGCTAGTGAGTTTCAAGTATCCTGTGGGTAATAAGGAGCTTTTAAAGGGTTGTCAGCAGAAGAGTGACAAGAATAAATATGTTGTTAAAAGATTTATCTGTTTGGTGGAGTTAAGAAGGGAAATGGGGAGCTTTCACAGTTATCCAGGTGAGCCCAAGTTCATGGTGATGGGGATGGAGAAAAGTGGTTGGATGGAATTGAGATACAGTAAGAAATAGAAGAGACAGGACTTAGTGACTAACTCTGGAGAGGGCAGAGGCAAGAAAGACACTTGGGTTTCTGACTTGGGCAGCTGGATAGATGATGGATGGCATCCTTCGCTAAGACAGGAAGTACAGCAAGAAAAGTTTTCATGGGCAAAAGGTAGAGGGGTGGTGTTGGCTGCGTTTCACAGGAGTACGGGTCATTCGAGGGGAAGGGTTGACCCTCTGAGTCTGGATCTCTGGAGAGAGGTCTGGACTGGAAGTAGAGAATTGGGAGTCATCAGGAATGTGGTACCCTGATGAATTAAAGTGAAAAGAGAAGAGGAAGAACAGAATGTTCAGGGAATGCCAACATTCAAGGGATGGGCAGAGAAAGTGGAGGGAAAGGACAGAGAGAGAGAATATTGAATAGGAAGGGGAGTATCACAAAAGCCAAGGAAGGAGAAAGTGTCAAGAAAGGAGGTGTCAGATATTACAGAAAGGTCTGATAAAGTAACGTATGCAATATGTGCTTTTGATTTAACAATAAAAATGTGACTGATCTTGGTAAAAAGCAACTTGAATGGAGCATCGAGGTAAAAGCAAAATTATAGCTGATTGATTTGGAGGAGTGAATAGGCCATTTCCCAGTCTCCCCTCCCAGCCGGGAGCTGCTGATAGACAGGGACCACACTTGCACACCTTTAGCTCTTGCTCTTGCCGTGTATTTGATACTGTGCTTCTGTTAACACGGCTGAAGTCACATGTTTGTTTTAGCTTCTTTAGCAGCCACTTCACACTGACGACTAATTAAACTTTTAAGAATTTTTCACACATACTTTCGCTGAGCTTTGACATTACCCAGTCCTATCTTTGTGTGATTAGAGTTTGGGGCCCAAGTGTGTAGCCTCAGATATTTATATGAAATGTTAAATTCAGCCCATCGTCATGGCTTTTCGGGGTTTCGTTTTTGGATTCTAATTTTGTCATTTGAAATAACCCATTTTGTTGTTTCTTGTGTTTTTGTTTTTGTGTTTTTTTTTCCTAGTATAAAACAAGCAAAGAAGGGAGTGTAATGGGAGTTACAGTGTCCCGCCTTGCAATGCTGTCTCACTGCCAAGCTCTGTCGCAGGCCTGCAATTATTCTGAAGGTCAGACTTCACCCCGTGACTGCCTGCACTGTGAGCTCAGATCTGTGTGACTTCGCGCAGAGCGCTCGGCGGCTGGACTCCAGTTAATGACCGCATTCAGAGGGAAATGTTCTAAGACACATTCTTGGCTTGCTTTCTTCTTTTTCACAAATATGCTGTGATTTAAAGAAGCTAGAATTCTGGGCAAACCAAATATGTAAAGCATGATTTCTAGAGTGCAGAAATAGAAAACTAATTAAAACCATGTGCTTATTAGCCGCGGAATGTCAGGTACCTCCATCTCCCCATGCGTTAGAGCTGCCACCAGCTGTATGGAGTTAGAGTCAAAGAAATTCTGCTACCAAAAAACACAAATTAAAACACAAAAATGTATTCTGGGTTGTTGGACTTTAGATGTGTTGATATATATTGTGTAATGACTATTCCCCTTAGAATGTTCTTCACAATATTAATTTTTTTAGTGTTTTATTTTCCTTTCATAGAATGAAACAAGTTAATACATGCTCATTATAACAGCATTACAGAGCTGCATTCTTGTCTGGTTAAAAATATATATGTGTGTGTAATGAAATCAAAATGCCAACAAATGCAGTTGATTATTATATAATACATTCATATAATGGGTTATACGCTAAGGTATTAAAACTCATGTTCTTGAATATTAAAGATTGTTTCAGTATATCATTAAGTGGAAACAAATTAGATACAGAGCAGTATGTACCAATTTTGTTAGTCAAGTATCTGTCTCTATATAAGCATTATAAGTATATAAGCTTAGAATTATATGTGCATGTATGTAGATATAATATATAGATATATACATACACCAACATTTTTTGTTTTCTCTAGGAAGTATAATTTTTTACATATGCTTGTGAAACTTCCAAAGTTTCTAAAACAAACATGTGTTCCTTATATAATTAGGAAAAAATTATTATCTCGAAGACAGTGCCAAAGTCAAGGAATTCCAAACTCATTGTTTCTTCTGTGACCACGTCACCCTGTGATCAGTCCCCCAGCCAATTTGAGGGTACCCTCAAGTAATTAGAAGACCCTGAGAACTTTTAGTGGTTTCTTTAAAAGTACCAAATCAGTTGTTTAATAGAGGCAAGTGACATAATTTTGCTACTTAACACTAAAGATGATTTCCTTGTGTTTTTTCCTATTTTTTTCTATTTTAGGGGAAACAGTAGTAAATGTTTTAGACTTTAAGAAGGATGCGGGGCTGTGGCATGGCATGTTTGCGGTAAGCTACACAGAATCGAGGCCTTTAGTGTAAATTGTGCTTATGATTCAGGTCACTGTGTGTGCTGTGTAACCACAGCATCACTCAGTGCTTGTTTGAAATGTAAGCCCCTAAAAGATCAGTAGTATTTTCCAGGGGAATTTGATTTTGTGATACGAATGGTAATTTTTTTAAAGGAGAATGTAATTCTGTTTTTTCTTCATTGTGTGGTTGGGTATACCTTTCACATAATAGTATATAGGAGAACTTAGGATCAAAAATCCTTTAAATATCTGCTATGATGACTCAAAGCTTAAAAATTTCTACAAATGGCTATATGTTTATTTATAATTTTCAAAAAACTATGAGAGTCACCTCTTCTCTTTTCTGAAGAAAAGATTACTTAAATATATCTGGAACTTTGCAACTGTGTTTAATAATATCTAACCTTTCCATTGGACAAAATGTCTTGAATGAGTCCATGCTGCAATGAAAGGGTAGAATAACAAGGTAGATGAGACTGCTTTCCATAATAGAGGAACAGGTACCATCCTAAGGGAGTTAGAAAAAGGTGACTTCCTCCCAGCTGTGGCCTCAATTTTTATGGAAGAGGTGACAGTTGAGTTGGACTAAAAAATGGGTAAGATGTAGCCATACAGAGATGTTTGGGGGGTGGAAGTAGAAGGGGGGACATTTCAAGTGGGAAAAGCTACATATGGAGCATGCTGATTAGGAGGGGAGAGAGGAGAGATACAGTATCCTACAGTTGAAAGAACCTTTGAGAGTATCTCATCACACATGGCAGGAGTCAGAGAAAGAGTAGGAAATGAAGCATGGGGAAGAGGAGCGGTTTCCCTTTTCTCCCAGGACCCCTCAAATTAGTAAAAAAAAAAAAAAAAAAAAAACCCTTATTCCTTGAGCATACATGCTTTCTTGCTCTTTTCTAAAGTCCTTCCCATTTTCTTTTTTTTTTATCAGCGGTTAAGAAACCCTTGTGAGGAGTTAGAGGGAATCTTCTCTCTCTGATACACAGAGCAAGATAGGGACACGTGTGAAGAATTAGTTATACACACCATTCTTTCCCTGAAATCCAAAAGTTTGTCACCATAGCTAGAAACTTGGGGGAGGGAGGAAAAAGAGGTTTACAGTGGTATTTTGGTATCTTTGGGCCACTTGGGTGGTGAACAAAATGGCTAGTCTAAGTACCAAGACTTAACTACTCTGTCAGGCTGGATCTCTGTGGGGACAGGGGGTCCTGGGTATGTTCGGTCTGGGTGGCAGGAGAGACACCAAATTGCATGACCCCCTTAGGTTACTCAGCTTTATCTACCCCAACACCTAACGGGTCTGGGCAGGACCTCCGGTAAGCGACAGGGAAACGTTGATTTCTTGCTTTGTAAGACCCAGCCCTTGGTGGTATGTGGCAAGCATAAACATGATGAAAGCGCTCAGAGGGTTAGAGAGCAGTTTGGCAGTTCTCTGTTCAGTGGTAAAGGCACACATCCTATGACTCAGCAGTACAAATTTTCTGTACCTACCCTAGAGACACACTTACACACGTGCCAGGGAAATGAGTATAAATATGTTCCTTGAAACATTGTTTGTAATTGCAAAAAAAAATCTGTCAATAATAGGGAAATGCCCAAATAAATTGTGGTACAGTCATACTATAGAATACTATGCAGCAGGTCCAAAAAATTGTATAGATCTCTTATACTGATGTACATAGATTTAGCGCTAGAACAATTTAAGTGAAAAAAAAGCAAGTTGGGGCTTCCCTGGTGGCGCAGTGGTTGAGAGTCCACCTGCCAATGCAGGGGACGCAGGTTCGTGCCCCGGTCCAGGAGGATCCCACATGCCATGGAGCAGCTGGGCCTGTGAGCCATGGCCGCTGAGCCTGTGCGTCCGGAGCCTGTGCTCCGCAACGGGAGGGGCCACAACAGTGAGAGGCCCACGTACCACAAAAAAAAAAAAAAAAAAAAAGCAAGTTGTAGATATATGTATAGTATGATGCCTTTTATGTTTCTCTGGGGATGAATATATATGTAAATACATGGGAAAAAGACTGGAAGGACCCATGGCAGATTCATAACAATGATTATCTCTGAGGAGGAAAGAAGGGAACCAGGTTTGAGAATAGGTAGCAAAGGAGGCTTCAACCTTATAGTTAATATTTTCAATTTTTTTCAAAGAGCATGTGTTTGAGTATTGTATGGTTAAAATTGTTAACAAAATATCAGTTCAGTTTTAAAATGCTAAGTATGTATTAGGTATTGATTACTTTTTATCTTTCTTTGCTTTTCAGAATGTAATGAATAAGATGCATACAATTAGTGTACCCTACTCTGTTATGAAGACTTGCCCTCTCTCTTGGGTCCAAAGAGTACATGCCCACAAAGGTAGTTACACACAGCATCTAAGCTTTGATTACGTGACTGTTGGCAATTTCAGGGATTTTCAAATTGCTCTTCTAACGACATAATTCTATGCCTTGGTGCCTTGACAGGTTTTAGAGTTTGGTTATTAAAAAATCAGATATGTTGTCTAGTTCATCTCAGTTGATGTCCATTCTTAAGAATTGTGCCTGAATCCGGGCCCTGAATTAGATTTATTGGGTGCTTTGGTGTTCGAAGCTTCCTTGGCTAGGATACAAGGCCTGCCTGCAGGTCACAGTGAGCGAGGCAGTCGTGTGTCCAGTCAGTTGCCACTGCCTCAGAGCACCTGGAACAATTTCTTTGAAACCGTTTTTATTTTTCTCTAAGTGAAAATCATGATTCCTAAAATAAGTAAAAATGTTTTTATTATAATATATTAATATCTACCAAATTTAACATGTGTGTATTGACTTTATCTCTTTTGCATTTATAGCCAAGGTTGCTTTAGTAAAATGCCGAGACTTGCACTGGGCTATGATGGCACATCGGGACCAACGAGATGTGAGCTTGAGCTCCCTCCGCATGTTGATTGTGACTGACGGAGCTAATCCCTGTGAGTATTTCTAGAGTGTCAGTCTGGGAATATCCTTTCCTTTGGTAGTCTGAGGTTTTCATCCCCTTTCTGTAAGCATTTTTTTTTTTATATCTGTATTGAGAGATAATTCACATACCATAAAACTTGCCCATTTAAAGTACCCTTCAATGGGGGACTTCCCTGGAGGTCCGGTGGTTAAGAATTTGCCTTCCAATGCAGGGGTTGTGGGTTCGATCCCTGGTCGGGGAGCTAAGATCCCACATGCCTCCTGGCCAAAAAACTAAAACATAAAACAACAGAAGCAATATTGTAGCAAATTCAATAAAGACTTTAAAAATGGTCCACATCAGAAAAAATCTTTTAAAGAATTAAAAAAAATAAAGTACAGTTCAATGGTTTCAGTATATTCACAGAGTTATACGGCTATCACCATTGACCTGAATTTAGAACATCATCCTCCCCAAAAGAGACCCCATACCCATTAGTAGTCACTCCCCATTTCCCATCCTCTGTGCCCTAGCCCTAGGCAACTGCTAATCTACTCCTTGTCTCTGTATGTTTATCTATTCTGGACATTTCGCATAAATGTAGTCATGCTATATGTGGTCCTTTGTGACTGGCTCCTTTCACTTAGCATGTTTTCAAGGTCCCTCCATGTTGTAGCCTGTGTCTGTACTTTATTCCTTTATATTGCCATATAATATTCTATTGTATAGATATACTGTATTTTATTTAGTCATTCATCATTTGATGGATCTGTAAGCTTTTAAAACCACTCCATGCTCACTCATTTAGGTCCTTTCTCTGTCATGTAACTAAAAAGAACTATGAGGAGGTAACTTGATAGAGCCAAGTGTCTGGACTTTATGTAAATTCCCTGTCACCAAATCTAAGGAGTTTGCGAAAGCTTTTAGAGATCTTACTGTGTTGCCTGCTTTTCCTGACAAGCATAAACATCTTGAAGCCTCCACAGGGTAGAATCAGGTAAAGCATTAGATACTACTGTGTTCTTTGTCATCGTGGATTTTTGTCGGTAGTCACAATGATCATCTTGGTATAAAACACAGACCTGGGACTGACCTTAGTAAGAAACAAGTCAGAGAATACATGAACAGGATGGAACTAAGCCAGAGTATTAGTAATGCACTGGCTAAACTGCAGTAGTTACTTCAGGAAGAGTTGCTTGCTTCCGAACTGGCCACCTGTTGCCTGCGGTGCATCTCTGCTATTGATTGGGCAGTTTGGTAGGAGCAGCCTTATTTTAAGTTGTAACTTTCAAAAGTGTCACTGACCTTTCATGGGCTAGATGAGCATTTGTTTGTCCTTGAAACCTATCAACCATTTCACAGGCACAGTAAAATATTTGCATGGACTTGATGATGTACAGATGTGTCGGCTTTCTGTTCTTTACCAGTTTCCTGCAATAATGAAAATCATGTTTTCAGTTTTCAAGTTGATCTGTTTCAACTCCTCAGGGTCTGTGTCATCCTGTGATGCCTTCCTGAGTCTGTTCCAAAGCCATGGTCTGAAACCTGAGGCCATCTGTCCGTGTGCTACTTCTGCCGAAGCCATGACTGTTGCAATCCGCAGGTATCGTTCAGAATGTTGGTGCTCTTGATGTATGTTACAACTCTGATCAAATGTGCAGAATGGACCAGGTGATGACAAGGGGTGTGATCTAATTTTCTGCTTCATAATCCTGAAAGTGAAAATGACTTTGTAAAGCAGTTTGAAGCATCTCATTTATTTTTCCCACTCTTGCCCTAAGTGTAACTGGTAAACTGAAATTTTACTTTAGTTATTAACATCTCGTATTTGTGAATTAGTTCTTTTTCTGTCTTGTTTTGCCCTTCAGAATCCTTAGTTAGCATCTTAGACTACAAGTAGACTGTTCTTGATTGTAGCTTATATATGCAAAGTACCTATATAGAGAGTACACCCAAGCCAGTATATTCCTTTTATTTATTTATTTTTTAATTGAAGTATAGTTGATTTAGTGTTGTGTCAGTCTCTGCTGTACAGCAAAGTGACTTGGTTATACACATATATCCCTTCTTTTTTTTTTTAATACAGTAGGACCTTGTTGTTTATCCATTCTAAATGTAATAGTTTGCATCTACCAACCCCAAACTCCCAGTCCATCCCGCTCCCTCCCCGTCCCCCTTGCAAGCCAGTATATTCTTAACAACTGATTAAAATTTACTTTTTCCATCTGAATGAAAGTTCACCATGCTTTGCACATGTAAATTAGATTAACTTGGCATGTTTTGGGTAGAGAAAAATGCGGATTTTTGTGTGTATGCTATCCAGAGGAAATTTCCTTTCCTACATGTTCATACTTTTCTCTTAGTATCATTTTATTTGCCAAATTTCATGAGTTTATTTTGTTTTCAGGCCTGGAGTCCCAGGGGCCCCTTTGCCGGGAAGAGCCATTCTCTCCATGAATGGATTGAGCTATGGGGTAATACGGGTCAATACTGAAGATAAAAATTCAGCACTGACGGTTCAGGATGTGGGACATGTAATGCCCGGGGGTGAGTTCTCAGGGGCATCATTTGGTGTTTCATGAAGATTCGTCTTTAGAGATAGTGGAGCCTGATAAAATATGAGATCCAAAACCAGGAATCCAAAATCTAATACTAAGTCACTTAATTTCAAAAAGCCTCTCTAAGAGTTAAGCGATTCTAATCATACTTATTTCCGGCAGAAATTGGATGATTTAATTGTGAATGTTTCAGTTACAGTTGTTCACATGGAAAGCTAAGTACTGAGTGATACTAAAGTTGTCCGGTTTTCACTGTAATTGCCAAGACGATGGGCTGGCAGAAAGTTAAGAGTACATTGCTTCCTGCGTGTTTGAATTTGATCTGTGTAAGGGTATTTTAATTTAACCTGTTTCTTTGGACTTTGCAGTCATTTTGAATAAGTCACTGTCTTTAAAAGCTTCGGTCTGCATCTATTGTATGTTTTTATTTGCTGAATTTAAAAAATTCTTTATTATCGGGTGAAAGGTGGAAATTTCAGATATACCTATGTAGCATCAGGTCTGGTTTTAACATTCCTGTTTGGTATTCTCACTTAATGCCGCTCAGTGAATGTAAAACTTTCGTGGGTTCATAAGGATGAGACTGTTTTTTCGAAGGTTTTCCAGACTGTCCCTTGACTATACTTTCTGTACACTAGGAATGATGTGCATTGTGAGACCCGATGGACCTCCCCAACTCTGCAAAACAGATGAAATTGGAGAAATCTGTGTCAGCTCCAGAACAGGAGGCATGATGTACTTTGGGCTTGCTGGTGTGACGAAAAATACATTTGAGGTACGTGACATTAAAGTTTCATGGGGAACGTGTTGCGTGAGGTCAGTGTCACTAAGGCAGCTGAGCTGGCTGATGGGAAATAGCACAGCGTAGCTGTTGGGAGTGTGTGCTCCAGAGGTAGACTGCCCGAGGTCCAGCCCTGACTGCCATGCACTAGTTGAGCTGCTTAACCTCTCTGTGCCCCAATTTCCTTCTTTTTAAAATGTGAGTAATGATAGTATCTACCATAGGAACGTTGTGAGAACTAAATGAGTTAATGTTTATAGAGTGCTTAGACCAGTACCTGGCACACAGGAAGCGCCCTTGTTTATCTCTTACATATATAAAGAGTAAGAGGCCTCACAGAAATTCACCCTGGTGAATGTGCCATGGTTTGAGCGTATAAGACCCAAAATTTAGTTCTGAGAGTGCATTGAGAATGGATCCATCTCTCAAGAGTAGGCTCGAGTTAACCACGCTTGTAAAGACTAATGTAAACCAGAATGCCAGCTTCCTAATGAAAAATGAAAACCTGGCTTGTCACGGGGGCAGATTGTTGCCGTTATTCAGTCTTTCAGTGAGAGAAATATTTATTGAGCACCTTCTGCATGTCTGGCACTATTCTCCATGCTTGTGGTACATCAGGAAAATACATAAAACTCAAATAGCTCATATTTTCAGTGGAACTAGCACATCGTTTTTCTGAAGGCAGTTCTGCATGTGAAGCCAAATTGTAATGAAAGTTTGCCTGGTGAGCCTGGAAATCAGAACAGGCATAATTAATTGTCTGTATTTCCTAATTGGGATTAACCTGCCTCGAGGTACCTTTTAGGGAAAAGAGAACTCCAGTTTATGGGCCATGTCCCCTTCACACTAGACAGGGCTTATATGACCACTGCCAATTTTCAGTCTTTGAGCTTCCCTTTTCTGTAACCATGACTAGTGGTTCTCAGTCTCAATATGGCAGGGCACATCTGTCTACCATCCCATTTGAAAATCAGTGCATGTAATTATGTAATAATAGATGTAAATGGCAGGAGAGTGTTATCTATATGTGTGGTGTGATGTGGTGGCTCAAAAAGGCTCCATCATCTATGTTTATACAGCCTAAAATGGCATAATATATATTATTAAATGTCTATTATTACCACCACCACCACCACCATCATCATCATCATCATCATCACTACCATCACCATCACTATCACTACCACATTCTTGGCCTACCTTCAAAAGTTGTGACCAATTCATAAACTCTTAAAGCACATGCTTACTGCCATTCTCTTGGTTTACTTTCACAGGTGACTAATTATCTCTGCTGAGTTTTTATACATTTTACTAATTTTAATCTCACCTTATTTCTCTTTTAAGTGCTTGGACTACATATGTTTCCAATATCTGCGTTTTCTTCATTGCATTTTCCTTATATAAATAAGATCTTCAAGCAGTGTTTGAAGATACTAATAATATTTTATTACGTTGCCTCCCCTGGGAGGGCAAGTGCCTAGCTAAAATTCTCAGATTTGTTACTAAGCTGCTAGGTCCATAGTGATGAAGAAATTTTGAAATCTGCAGGATAAATTTAATGACAGTGAAGTACAATAATAATAATAACCAAAAAAGGAGAAGAAAACTGTTGCACTGGTTTTGCAAATTAAAGTTTCTCATATTTTTCTTACTGGATTCTTATATTTAAACCCTGAGAGAATTTTTCAATGTGGTTAACACTTCACTAGAACAAAAGATCTAAAAATGGCTGCTTAGAAAATAAAAGTGTATTTTAAAAATAAGCTACTGGTAGGGAATTCCCTGGCGGTCCAGTGGTTAGGACTCCTTGCTTTCACTGCTGAGGGCCCAGGTTCATTCCCTGGTTGGGGAACTAAGATCTCACAAGCCGCGTGGTGCAGCTAGGAGAAAAAAAAAAAAAGCTTCTGGTGAGAAAAACTTTGCAACACATATGAATGCAAAGAGCTAATTTTCCATCGTCATCTCTTACTAGCTATTTGATATGAGGCAAATGAAACTCTGTGCCTTTCTCATCTGTAAAATGAAAATATTCTGTTTCATAGGGTTTTCTTGAGAATTAACTGTATTTACACCCATGCCTGGTACATGATAACCATTTTATAAATGTTAGCTCTTGTTATAGTTGTTCCCTGTGTAAAAAAAGAAATCTTAAAAATTAAAGGGAAAAATCCAATCAAATAGAAATAATAGACAGGAGACATGACTAGGCTATTCATAAAAGTAATACAAATGGCCGGTAAATTAAGGAAAAGAAATTCATCCATGTTAGTAATAAATAAATGCAGCTAAAATAATAGTGGGATTTCTTTTTTTGCCTACCAGATTGGCAAAGTTTAGAAAAATTGATAACATGTAATATTAGCCAGAGTATGGGAAAAACATTCTAATATGGTATTGGTGGAGTGTAAATTGCTATAATAATTTTGTAGGACAGCCTGTTAAAATTGAAAAGACTCATGCCTTTTGTACAAATGCACAGAAATATGTACAGCAGTATTCAGTAAAGCACTGTTCATATAGTGAAAAATTAGAATGACCTACCTAGCCAGAAAGACTGGTTACATTCTAATAGTGCTGATTCTGATGGTTTCCTGAGTACCGACTCTAGGCCAGGCACTGTGCTTGCATCTACAAATCTATTTATATTCCCTTGATCTTTACCCTAAGCCTGTGATAGGCGTTGAGAGTTCCATTTTATGGCTAAAGAAACTGAGGTATAGAGAAATGCAGGAACCTTCCTAAGGCCCATGTTACTAGTAAGTGGCAAAGACAGACATTGAACTTACATCTGACTCCAAGGGCTATGTTATCTCATTCCCCCATGTGATGGTATATTATAGAACCCTTGTACAAAGAGAGCTAGATTGACTATTACCAACTTGTAAAGGTATCCAAAATACATATACGATACGAAACACATATAATATATGAAAAAGCAAGTTACAAAATAGTATATATAATACGATCCCTTTAAAAAATGCTTAATATGTTACTATGTGAATCTAAAAAAGTCCGGAGAGATAAACAACGAATTATAAATGTTTGTTATGTCTTAAGCAGGTGGGATTACTGGATTCACTATTTTTTATAATTTTAGTTTTCAACAAGCATGTATTACTGTTTTAAATTCTTTTTTTTATTTAAGACTTTTTGAAAATCAAATACTTTTTTTTTTAAGCTAACATTTTCACTTTCTTCCGTCTTTTAGGTGATTCCAGTGAATTCCGCAGGCTCTCCTGTTGGGGATGTACCGTTCATCCGGTCGGGATTACTGGGGTTTGTAGGGCCAGTAAGTGACACTTGCATATTTGTTTTGGTGCATCTGATCCAAATATTTGTACTTTAGTTCACAGAACAAATTCTTATTAGTCCAAGAGTATTACAGGGCCGCTTAACTTACATTTAGAGCAGTTCCTGTAAAAATGTCATAAAATGAGTAATGTTTATTGTTCCAGTTACCCAAATTCATTTTATTCCTTCAAACTAAGACATTATCTTTTATTTTCAAAACTCTTTTCACTTATTCTTCCTATGTTGCATTGATTTGATTAATATATTTCAGTAAGTTAGAAGAGTGCTGAAAAAGTTAACCTTCAATAGCAAAGGGAAGCCATAATAGTGTACAGATCATTTTCATACAGATTATCAGTACTACACCAGGTGTAACAGTAAATTCTCTGAATGAAAACAATTTGTTTTTCAGCAGGTGGTATTTAGAGGCATTGGGTTTACAGAGACAATTAGGATATAAAACCTGTTCTCAAAGAGCTCACAGTTAGTTTCATGAGCCGGTGAGGAAGGCAGAGAGGCAGAGCATGAAGGGCTTTGCATGACATAATGGGAAGTTTGGATTTTATCTTGTAAGTAATAGACCTTCATTATCATAGTTGAGCCCACATACCTCCCTCCATCTTAATTACCTCCTTACCCTCTGTTTTTTCTCCTCATAACAGTTCAAGTTCTATAAGAAAAGATCTAATTTTATTTTATTTCTTCCCCACCATTTATGGGTGACGGTGGGGTTGAGGACATACCTCTAAGAAAATCACTCTCCTAGAAAGAGACATCTGCACCTACTGTCTTGACTTCTTCACTCAGCACCAAGAAATTCTCAGAGACCCAACTCCTTTTAGCTTCCACTCCACTATTGAGGTCCAAGATGGAGCTCCAGCCATCACATCTGCATTCCAGGAAACAGGACAGAAGAAAGGATGTAGCCCTACTATCTCTTAAGAGAAATTCCCTGAAGCTGCTGAGCAACACTTCTACTTACATCTCGTTGTTCTGAACTAGTCACCTGGCCACACATAGCTGCAAGGGAGGCTGAAATGCATGCCCAGCTAGAAATTCTACTACTGTGAAAGAAATGGAAAAATAGATGTTGGAGGACCAGCAGAGACTGTCTTGTTCTCTTTATTCACTTCCACCGTAGGACTTTTCAGACTGTGTTGAAAATGGCTGATTTTCTTCTGTCTTCTGGGATGACAGAAGGATGGGCCAGTAGCTTCTTGAGACTAGAGATTATGTCTTACTTACAAAGCCTAGTCAGTGTATGGCATTACATTGTGCTTAGTAAATCAATTAGTGACATTCAAATGGAGATGACTACTAGATAATTCAATGTATGTAAATGGTCCAAAAATTTAGGAATTCTATAATGAATGGGAAAAGTTAATTTATTTCAAATGGGTCTGGGAAAATTATTGATAAAAATTATATGAAATAATAATAGAATTATTTATACAGCGATGCTTTGAGGACATTGACAGCAGACTTTCCTGCAGCTCGGTTATTTTTTTGGAAAGGAGAGGCTCCTACAATTCCTTAGACCTTTCTTTATTAACTTAGTTCTAATATTACCAGATGGAAACATTACCCTTATAAATCTGAGACATTCATTCTCACATTAAAACTGTTTTACTCTCTTCCTAATTCCAGTGTTAAATGGTCTAACAATTTTCTCCTCTGCATCCATCCCATGAATAAGTACAGAAGATGAACTAATACATAATCATGACTGGGAAAATGAACTGTGCTCATTTGGCATCCTAGTTGCTTTCTTACAAAATTCCTCCATGGGACTTCCCTGGTGGTGCAGTGGTTAAGACTCCACACTTCCACTGCAAGGCACACAGGTTCAGTCCCTGGTCGGGGAACTAGGATCCCAACGTGCCTTGCAGTGCGGCAAAAAAATAAAATAAAATTCCTCCCTAAGAATGAATATGGGGCTTCCCTGGTGGTGCAGTGGTTAAGAATCCACCTGCCAATGCAGGAGACATGGGTTTGAGCCCTGGTCCGGGAACATCCTACACGCCACGGAGCAACTAAGCCCGTGAACCACAGTTACTGAGCCTGCGCTCTGGGGCCCGCGAGCCACAACTACTGAGCCTGTGTGCCTCAACTACTGAAGCTCATACGCCTAGAGCCTGTGCTCCGCAGCAAGAGAAGCCACCCCAGTGAGAAGCCTGCACACTGCAACGGAGAGTAGCCCCCACTCGCTCAACTACAGAAAAGCCCGCGCACAGCAACAAAGACCCAGTGCAGTCAAATATTAATTAATTAATTAATTAATTTGAAAAGAATGAATATGAATGGTTTCCCTTCTTATATACTATTAAGACCGCATTAATTGTAAGATGCCACTGATTCTGAGATGTCGAGATGTGAAACACTTTTTTAGAATCCATAAAATACGATATTTTCTTTCCTACAGTTTTTATGAGATTTATTTCAAGGCAGGAAGTAAAATGTCTGTTTTGCTATTTAAATAATGTAAATCATTGTTACCTTTCAGGGCAGCTTGGTTTTCGTGGTCGGAAAAATGGATGGGTTACTGATGGTTAGTGGTCGAAGACATAATGCTGATGACATTGTTGCTACTGGATTGGCTGTTGAATCAATAAAGACTGTTTATAGAGGAAGGTGAGTAGTACAGAGTTCAAAGGTCAGCACTTCTGGTGGAATCTAAAGATACCTCTGTGGGGTGATTTGAGTTGTATTCTGTAGATGCTGTAGATTAGGTTGTTTTTGATTAAGTGTAGCAGAAACCAGGCTTTGAATATTTATCTTAAAATGTCTGGTTCTTTGGCTGTAATTGAGGGGCTGTAACCATATCCTGTATTTCAGGTTTTAATTACTACTGTTTGTTGAATCCTGAAGACTGAGGAGAGATTTCTGAAACACTGAACTTCCTACATTCCTTCAATACAGAAGTCACCCCATTCAGTCTAATTGAGATAGATGCCACTCTGTAGGAGTTTACATCTAAGAATTGTTCCCTTACTTGACTCTAAATTATTACCATTTTCATGTAGAGATTGACATAGTACATAAGCGCTAATTTCAAATTCCATGGATGAAGTCGACTAGATATCCTCTTTTCTTTGCTTATTAACTCAAGAAAAGATATTTGGCATATATTTGAGTAATTGATGTCCTGTTCAGTAGTTTTCAGTCATGGATATATGTCTTTAAAGCAATCCTGGTGTCCCTTAGTTTTTGAAGCAGTAGAAAAATTAAACCACTAGAGAACCAGTTCCTGAAATGTATAGTTTTTTGTAATGGTGTGGCTTCCTGTGAGATGTAAACTCCATGGGGTACTGGACCTTCTGTCTTTGGTCACGGTCACATCCCCAGCACTCAGCACAGCGCCTGGCACGCAGTAGGTGTTCATTAACTATGTGTGGATGAAAGGAAAGAAGGAAGGGAGGTGGTCAGGCTTGCTGGCGTTCTCAGCCCTCCAGTGCCTTCCCGTTATTTCACACATTCATTCAGCAAGCGTTTATTGGGTGCCAACTGTGTGCCACTGTTCTGGATGCTCAGGGTGTGGCAGTGAACAACACAGGCCACGTCTCTGCCCGCGGGAACTCACATTGTCGTTGGGGGAAGAGCAGGTAACCACATAGGGAAACAGATACTAGGTGAGCTGGTGATGAGTGCTGTGCAGGAAGGACACGCAGGGTGGTGGTGCCTGCGGGTTATACGGGGAGTCTGGGAGTGCCTCACTAGCAGGGGGACGTTTGAGCCGAGACCTCACTCAGAGCAACCCCTCCCCCCGCCTCCAGGTCCTCCGTGAGCACCTGGGCGGGTCTGACCTCTCCCCACCACTCTCTGCTTCACCACCCTGCTCCAGGCACACTGACCTTCTTGCTGTTCCTCAAACCTGCCAAGCTCGTTCCTACCTCAGAACCTTTTCGCTTTCCGTTCCTTCTGCCCGGAAACCTCTTCCTCCAGATCTCCGTGCGGCTCGCGTCCTCACCTCATTCAGGTCTCTGCTCCAATGTCCGCTCCTCAGGGAGGCGCTGCCCGCCCCCCCACCACCCCCCGACCCACACACTGCTCCGCCCCCGCCCTGCCTCGGTCCCCCGGTGTGTAGCGCGACGTGATTGTTCTGTCTCTGACACGCAAGCTCCACAACGACAGGGACTTCAGCTTATTTATCGCTACGTCCCAACATTCACAACAGTGGCGCTTAGTACGCGTTTTTTGAGTCCTCGTTTTGATGATAATGATTGTGACGTTTTCTTTTCTAAACTACTCCTTCCTGGGCAGTGCGGTGGGGATGTGTCCTCTCTGTAATTCCAACTGAGCAAAGCAAATAGGACTGGTTGTGAAGGGAGTCCTGATGTGTTTGATCTGTCTCTCTTAGAATTGCTGTGTTTTCTGTGTCTGTATTTTATGATGAGCGCATCGTGGTGGTTGCGGAACAAAGACCTGACGCTTCCGAGGAAGATAGTTTCCAGTGGATGAGCCGTGTGCTACAGGTGAGCGCACCTGGGGTCTCTGTCGGGGAGGTTGACTTTGCTGTCAAAGGCAGCAGAAGCCACTGCTGAAGCATTTTCTTCAGTGGACCAGTTATGTTGCCTTCTTTTTTTTCCTGACAGTAGCTACTCAAATATTCCAGCTACTGTTAGCAAAAGCAGATAGTACCACGCCTCCTTGTGTACCACAAAGTATTTTTCTGCTCAGGTTGCCAAAAACAATTGAATTTGACCTGCCTCAGCAAGTTCTTTCACTCTTTTGTGCCTGAGTGTTAACTACCCATGAACGTTTTAACTGTCCAAATGTGGAACACATCTTTGACATAATCAGTCCCCATGTCAACAGCTGCAGTCTTACTGCATGCTACAAGTGGTGCCTAGAGTGTGAGGAATCCAATATGAGCTGCTGTTCTTCCTTTGAAGGAGCTTTACTGTGGAGTTAGAGATCTAGGTGAAGTAAACCACTAGGGAAGGAGGAAGATATGGGCTCAGTATAAGGGAAATGTTTCTAGGGGAGCAGGCTAGAATGATGAAGAGAGCCTAGTATTCGTTTAGAATCATACTTTGAATCCCAGCTCCACTACCTACTACATAAGTGCCTTTAGGCAGCTTACTTAACCTCACTGAGTTTATTTTCTCGTCTGTAAAGTGGGGATAAAATTATCTATATTACAGAGCTATTGGAAGGTTAATTGATGGTAATTAGATAATGAATTGAAATATTTAGTGCATGCCTTCAGTACAAGATGATGGCGATCATTATTAATATAAAAAAAGAACAATCATAAGCATATCTCCAATGAGGAGTTTATCTTAAATAACATTCCCTTTCCTCTCGGTCCCCTCACTCTGCTCTATTTTATGCTTAGTATTTATCAGCATATAAGTGTCTTCATATGTATTGTTTTCTACATCCACTATAATAGAAGACCCGTGAAAGCCAAGAGTTACTCTCTCTTGTTCCTGTTAGTCCAGAACCAGATGGCTATGCCAGCACATCATCAGAGTAGGCTCAGCAAATATTTGTTGGATAAATGGATGGTCCAGAGAAAGCATGGACTGTCCTTACCATTCAACTTATATGTATTGGGATTGTTCCCAGTGTCTATAACTTGTCTGCTTGGGGCATTTGGATTTATTTATTGCCAGTTAGTAGTAATGTTGTAGAAATGTTGTAGGCATGAGATGAGTGATGGCACTAGATGACTTTTAAGATTCTTCCTATCTGCAGGGTCTGTGATTCGGAATTATCAGTTGGTATAGCATAGGCTGTTTATAGTGCAAAAATCAGAGAAAGGAAAGAGAATACTGAAGATAGACTAGATAGAAAAAACTGTGAAGAAAGTGGGACTGGGTGATCTCTGAAAGACGGTTAGTAATCAGACCCGCAAAGAGAATTTTTTTATACTGTTCATATTTTCAAACACACTGCTTATTTCATTCAGAAAGAACTTTGGGGGATAGTGGTAGAATCTTGTGGTGGATTATGTATTTTTTCCAGTTACAGGAAGCAAATTTCCCAGGTTGTTATTTTTCCCTGGAAAGCAACTATAGGAATTAAATGCAGTGCTAAACTTACTAATCCAAATTTTTGTTAAAGTCATTTGGGGTCTGATTTGGGTGTGAAATAAGAAGGCATTATCTTATATGTAGCTTCTCTGCTTGGGGTACTTGGATCCATAGTAGAACATTAAGAACTCCATGTGTTCTGGTAGGTTAGAGCCCAGAGGTTGTTTAATTCCAGGTCAGTGTATGATATAAACTAAACACCTAACTCAACACCTTCTAAGGAACGTCGTCAGTGGATGACTTACCAGGTGGCATATTTTCAGTGAGGAATCCAAGCTACACATGATACATTTGCTAACTTCCTGTATATTCTAAGATACTCAAGACTTAGGAACTGTTACAGACTTCCCATTTCCTAGTTATCTCTGTTGGTTAGTGGATTAGTCTGAAGAATATGCTTTCAAGTTTATTCCTCTGCCCTTTTAAGTCATTTTAATAAAAGGCCTTGTCTGTCTTTTATGACTCTTGGTCCATTCGTCTTCTCAGGCTGGATCTCCTTTTCAGTAAGATTTGTGGGTAGTACAAAAGAACCCTCTCAACTGGCATGTTTAGAAATGGTATTGATGGTTGGTCAGTTAGTTTTCAAAGGTGATTGAAGCAGAAAACCATAACAATGAGAAATTCTTCAAGTATTAAATTTTAACACAAAACATAACAAGTTTGCCTTTTATTTGACGCAGAGGCGTGAGTGTGAGTTACACCAGTTTGAGTTCCAGGTCAGCTTACTTCCATAAACTACATCCAAAAGCATTGGTTTCTGGTTTCATTTCCTTTAAGTTAGACTAGAACGTGAGTATTTGAAAAGAAACTTACGTTTTAGAATTAACTTGCCCGTTCCTATCAACAGTAGGAGTTCACCTCTAATGAGTCTTTAAAAAGCATAACTCTTCCTATTTTGCATTCATATTTTATCAGTGGATATAATAGTTAATTATATGAGCACAGTAACAAGAACAGCAGCTGTAAAAGGTATAGAAGCAAGCACAGCTGACACTCAGTGAGCACACGGGTGCGTGGCTGGGAACAGGGGTGCGCCGAGGGAGCTGTTGGCCTCCAGGACTCAGTGTGAGGTGGGCCTCACCTGGATGTTTTGCAAAGGGGATGCCTAGTAACCTGGTGAACCACTTAAGCAAGGGCTTACTTACAGAGCTTCTGTTTTGTTCATAATAAAAATACTGGGACTTCCCGGGTGGCGCAGTGGTTAAGAATTTGCCTGCCAAGGCAGGGGACACGGGTTCGAGCCCTGGTCCGGGAAGATCCCACATGCCGCAGAGCAGCTAAGCCCGTGTGCCACAACTACTGAGCCCACGTGCCACAATTACTGAAGCCCACACGCCTAGAGCCCATGCTCCGCAACAAGCCACTGCAATGAGAAGCCCGTGCACCACAACGAAGAGTAGCCCCCGCTCGCCGCAACTAGAGAAAGCCCGCACGCAGCAGCGAAGACCCAGTGCAGCCAAAATTAAATAAACAAAATAAATAAATTTATTAAAAATAAATAAATAAAATTAAAAAATTAAAAATAAAAATATTTTGCCTCTGTTTAATTGAGCTATGTTGGACAGCTAAAATATTAAACGAACCGAAACAAATTTCTAGGTTTTGGACATTATCAGTCAAGAGAGAACATACTGAGGCTTGCAAATCAGTATCCACCTCTGTCCATTTAGATTGTACTGGGTTGGCCAATACCTCACCACTCTGCCATCACTGGAAGGATTAGGTACCTTTAGATGTATGGGATACTAATAATCTACCAGATTCTAGACCTAGAACGGAGAGAGAAAGAAAAACTCTAGGGCTTCCCTGGTGGCGTGGTGGTTAAGAATCCACCTGCTAATGCAGGGGACATGGGTTCAAGCCCTGGTCCGGGAAGATCCCATATGCCGCGGAGCAACTAAGCCTGTGCACCACAACTATTGAGCCTGTGCTCTAGAGCCCACAAGCCACAACTACTGAAGCCCTCGCGCCTAGAGCCCGTGCTCCGCAACAAGAGAAGCCACCGCAGTGAGAAGCCCGCGCACCGCAACGAAGAGTAGCCCCCGCTCGCCGCAACTAGAGAAAGCCCACGCGCAGCAACGAAGACCCAAGCAGCCAAAAATAAAATAAAACACGAAAAACTCTTAGAGTAGAATAATGCATTGTGTTAGGAGGATGTCAAATGTCATAAAATTAATCTCACTGAGTATTTTTTTTGTTTGTATTTTTCTAGGCAATCGATAGCATTCATCAAGTGGGGGTTTATTGTCTTGCTCTGGTGCCTGCCAATACTCTGCCCAAAACTCCACTGGGAGGGATCCACATATCTCAGACGAAACAGCTCTTTCTGGAGGGATCGCTACATCCTTGTAATATCCTCATGTGCCCACATACATGCGTGACCAATTTGCCAAAACCCCGGCAAAAGCAGCCAGGTAAGAATGCTGGCTTTGAAGGCATGACATTAAAACTGTAACTTGAAGAAGCTGAATTCTCTCAGCATGATTTTTTTCTCTAGAGTTGGACTTTACAAAGATTAGTAAGTAACATGAGAATCGTATCAGCCGACCAAAAGCAGGAAGGAGTGAGATTTTGTAAAATAGCTTTTCCAGGTTTACTGTTGGCTCAGTCTTCTGAGTAATTCTCAGTAGAGTGCCTCCATTTTCCCTGGAGGTAAGGTATGGGGTCAAGGTGATCAGAATCCCACTGGCGGAGGTAGAATAGAGCAAGTTCCGTAAGGGAAGGTTCTGTTAATAAGAATAGCTAGTGTTTATTGAGGCTTACTAAAAGCCAAATATTAGCTATACATTTTACAAATATGATCCTAGAGCTTTGCCCTCAACTGTGGAAAGTAAAGTTCAGAAAAGTTAAGAATTGTGCCCAAAGTCATATAGCTGGTTAGTGACAGAGTTGAGATAAATAGCATGTTTTGCATTTGCCATATTCCTATGAATTCAAGATGCAGATAGAAGTATGTGAATTGCCATGTGAAACAAGGAAAAAACCAAATAGTCAATTTCACCATTTTGCCTAATTTGTGAACAAACCTAGGTTGTAGGGCTAATGAGTAGGAGACTAAAGGCAGGAGTAAGTGATTGATGGTCAGTCATGTTAAAATATCTGCTTAGGGCTTCTCTGGTGGCGCAGTGGTTGAGAGTCCGCCTGCCGATGCAGGGGGCACGGGTTCGTGCCCCAGTCCGGGAAGATCCCACATGCCGTGGAGCAGCTAGGCCCGTGAGCCATGGCTGCTGAGCCTGCGCGTCCGGAGCCTGTGCTCCGCAACGGGAGAGGCCACAACAGTGAGAGGCCCGCGTACCGCAAAAAAAAAAAAAAAAAAAAAATCTATTCAATCCAACATGAAGTCATTAAGTTTTATTGATGCTTTTTCATTTTAATGGAGAAGTTAATGAGAGCCTCCCAGTTTCTTGTATGCCTGGAAACACATGAGAGCCAAAATCTGGCCTTTACAGTTCCCACTGCTACCACATACACTCACACACACATACACATAGTGGGAAGATTAGGAAGTCAAAGGGAAGTATGGCATTTAATTATATTTCCATTAAGACCGCTTTTGCTGAAAGGTAAATATGATGTACAATAATAAAATAAAAGGTAAGCCTCTGACTCTCTAGGATATTTTTATTAGGATATTACAATGTTAATCTGCTCTGCTTTGCAGTAGTTATTACTTCAGTGGTCTGGTGGCTGAAGATCATATCACATTTGGTTATATAGACGTTATTGTCAACTCACCAAGTAACCTTATCTTAGTAACAGTGTATATAGAGCTAAAGTATATATGATATTTATCAGTTTCTGCTAGTGGAAATGACAGTTTATGGAGGCTAATATTCTAAAGGGGCAGTTAGAATCAAGTCTGTACTAATCAAGAAATATATAAAAAGAAGTATCTTCATATTTCCTGCCTACGTATCTGATGGACATGTAAAACATACAAATCCTTCTCCATCTTGTATTCTGTTATACTGAAGTCCTACATTTGTCATATGAGTAAAATCCTATTTTAAATAGCATTTAATCTAGAATTCCTTTAACAAAGCTTTCATTTCAGTAGATGCTTAAAGGATGCAACTCAGAGACATAGTAGTTGCTTAAAACATTGCTTTTGCTAGCCAGATTTCACCCAGTTTTACTAAATGATGAAACCTGTATAAAAGGTTTATTCCTAAGCCCTCATAGGCATAGCATCCACCTGTCTGATGAAAGCATTAGGTTTGGATTCTGTGTTTTTGCTGTCTGTAGTGATGGTCTGCTAAGATCTTAGTGGAATGCGTATGGGTCAGACCAAAGCAGCTTGAAAATGTAGCATAGGTGGAACAGACATGTTGTGGGGATAGCATGAGAGGATGGGGTTTAAGAAGAATACAGGAGCATGGAGATGGTTGGGAGTGAGGTAAAAAAGGAAAGGAGAGGAAAAGGAAGATAGAAACGGTGTTAAGGTAGCCCAGTGACAAAAATCTCATTGAGATGTCTGTTAAGCTGTCGTGTAAAGAATGGGAATGTGTTAGGACTGGTTTCGGCTGCACGTTTCAGATGAACATAACGACTGCTTAAACAAGAGGCAAGTTTTTTCTTTCTCAAGTGAAAGAAATCCAGAGCTAGGCAGTCCAAGGCTAGGATGGAACTGGCTAGGAACCCTCAGTCACCGTTGGTCCAGCTTCCCATCTTATTGCGTTGGCATTGTTATCAGTTAACTGTTGTTATAGATGTGCTGCATAACAAATAATCCTAAAACTCAGTGGTTTAAAGTAAGAAGCATTTATTTTTCACTCGTGGAATGTGGATCTGCTGAACCTGGCTGGGATCCGCTGGCCTTGGCTTGGCTCCAGGCTGTAGGTTGGGTTCAGACCTGTTCCATGTGTGTCCTCATCATGGGACCAGCAGCTACCTGTGCCATATTTTCCTCAAGGCAGATGGCAAAAGCAAGAAGCAAGCCAAACCATACAAGCATACTGAAAGCTTCTGTTTGCTTCATGTTTCCTAACATTTTATTGTCCAGGACAAGTCAGACCAGGCCCAAAGTCAGTGGAGCAGAGAGGTATATACTCCTCTCATGTAATCAGAGCAAGGAAGACTTGTAAGAAAATCAAAGAGTCTGCCACAGCCAGCCTTAGCATACTGCCTCAGGGTTCATTTAAGCTCCTGACCTCCAGCCATCAGTTCTACATTCCAGCTAGCAGGTGGGAGAAAAAGACAAAGAAGGGAATACCCTTCCCCTTTAAACATATCTTCTAGAAATCGCACATATTACTTACTCTTACCTATTATTCTCCCACGCTAAAGAATATAGTCTTTATTCCAGGCATTTGCCCAGCTAAAAACTGGGAGTTGTGTTTTTAAGGAAAAAGAGGAGAATAGGGCTTGATGACTAGCAGTCTTTGCCAGTGGAAATTTACAGAATTTTGTGGAGAAAATAAGAAGACATATTACAGGTACAGCACAGTATCAGCAATTAGCCTCGCAGATGTTATTGCTTTCAGTAATTTTTCACTCTTTGACTCATCGTCTCAAGAAATACACACAGAAGGACCTCAAGAAATTACTGCTGAATTATTTTTGTCATTTTAAATTACTCTGAAAAATTCACTTTTTAAAACATCACACCTTTATTAACTTTACATTGTGAGTCCAGGAATGGGCAACTTACACAGTCATATATAGTCTGTGTCCTGCCTACATAAAAAAGGCTGTCTCCAACATAATATATCTGTTAACGTATTATGCAGTCTCTTGGGAAAGAATTTTGCATATTGTATTGGATTGGCCAAAAAGTTCCTTCAGTTTTTAAGTAAAAATAAAAGACATTTTTCATTTTCACCAAGAACTTTATTGAACAGCATATTCACCATTTTGTTCCACTACCTTCTGCCATTTTTCAGGCAACTTCATAATTCCATCTTCCCAAACCTTTTTCTTTTTGAGCAAAGAATGGTTCCAGGTGCCTTTTACAGTCTTCCAGGGAATTGAAACTTTTTCCACTAAGAGAATTTTGTTAAGACCGAAATAAATGGAAATCTGAAGGGGCCATGTCTGGTGAATACGGCGGGTGAGTCAGAACCTCCCAGCCGAGCTGGAACAGTTTTTGCCTGGTCATCAAAGAAACATGCGGTTTTGCGTTATCCTGATGGAAGATGATGCGTTTTCTGACTAATTCTTCTTTTTGTCGAGTGCTGCTTTCAACTGGTCAAATTGGAAACAGTACTTGTTGGAATTAGTCATTTGATTTTCCAGAAGGAGCTCATAATAGAGGACTCCCTTCCAATCCCACCATATACACATCACCTTTGGATGAAGACTAGCCTGTAGTGTGGTTGGTGGTGGTTCATTTCGCTTGCCCCACAATCTCTTCTGTTCCACATTATTGTACAGTATCCACTTTTCATCTCCTGTCACGATTTGTTTTAAAAACGGAACGTTTTCATGACATTTCAGGAGAGAATCGTGAGCAGAAATACAGTCAAGAAGGTTTTTTTTGCTTAACTTGTGTGGAACACAAACATCAAAGCAATTAACGTAACCAAGCTGGTGCAAACGGTTTTCAGCGCTTGATTTGGATATTTTGAGTATGTCAGCTATCTGCCGCGTGGTATAATGTTGATTGTTCTCAATGACTCGATTTGATCGCTATCAACTTCACCTGGTTTACTCAACCATGGAGCATCGTCCAGTGAGAAGTCTCCAGCACTAAACTTTGCAAACCACTTTTGACATATTCAGTCAGTCACAGCACCTTCTTCATACACTGCACAAATCTTTCTATGCGTTTCAGTTGCGTTTTTACCTTTTTTGAAATAATAAAACATTATACGCCGAAAATGTTGTTTTTCCTTCTATCTTCAGTATTAAAATGGCTACACAAAAATTCACCAATTTTGATAAGTTTTTTTTTAAATGCACACTGATATGACAGCTATCATAATACAGTCTAACAAA